>NC_136239.1:27230000-27862500 GCF_053564925.1 Oryzias latipes
AAGCTCTCCCTTTGAATCAACAACTCACTGCCAAAGATTAAACCCTAGGCAGTGAGAGGGATCTAATCTGTGATGTTATCAAGGGAGAGATGCTGCTGCTCCTTTTTTGATTATGACTTAGACTCTTATTTGTGGTTTCACAGACATTTAAAGCCTCCCAAGACTAATATTAGCCTGATTAGGGCCTAAATCAGGGGTGTCCAATCCCAGTTCTCTAGGGCCGGTGTCCTGTTTCTTATTTTAATCTATCTCTGCCCTTGTTGTCTCTCATTGGTGGATCACCTGTTTCAGGTAATCAGCAGTAAGTGGAGCAGAAATATAAAAAAAAACAAGCTGGGTGGCAAGATAAACACCACTGACCTGAATGGATGGATACAAGGGTTGTAATTGATAACATTTTATCTTCTGTTTTGTGACAGACCCAATGTTTTCTAACATAGTTGGTTGCAAAATTTTATTTGTGAAAAGCAGTTTGTTTTAAAATATGGGATATACAATTTTTTGCTTCAGTTGTGTCACAGACTGCAAACAATTCTGTTAAACATGTATGATTAAGCCTCACCTGCCTCAAAAAAGATAAAATTTTATTTTTACCTATAATTTATGTTTTAGCAGAAATAAACACACCAATAGAAAGCATTATTTGTATCATCAGCATCATCATTCACCAAGTTATCCATGTCAACCCCCTTGTTCAATCTACTTGTATTTTGTTTCCTCTGTCCTAATTTTCTTTTTCTTAAGTGTTTAGTTCATTTAACTTATAAATGAAGTTAAAAACATGAAAACAGTTTCCAGATTGTGCTAAAATTTTGACTGACCTTTTAATCTAGAAACAATGAACTCACTTATACTTAAGCTTCAACCAATGCTGGTTTATCAACAGAAAATAAAATAAAATACATTTTTAATTAACATACAAGTCAGCACAATTTCCCAACTCCATTAAAGGTTGTACAATACACCAGATCCAAGGCAAGTATTTTGTTTTCTTCTATAAATACCCATTTGCTTTTATAGAAAATGTTTTATAAGATGAAGAGAACCAATGAAAAACATTTACCCATTTCTTCTTCGGAAGCACCCCATTTTTAATCTGTTGAAAAGCCAACCAATAATAGCAATCCCACAAGTTCACCCAAGCACACACTAAAATTGGTTTTTAAAGCAACTGGCAATTTCATTCTGAGAAACTTTGCATTTCTCTCCTCTACACAACAGCACCACTTTAGATGGATCTTTTCCTTTTTTTTTTGAGCACAGGTTCATTGCGATACATATATTTTGAATATTTCCATTAAATATTTTTTTCACTGCTTTGAAAAAATAAACTTTTAAAAAATACTCTCTATGCTTCCAAAATAATCTAGTTTTTACAGCAAGAGTAAAATATATATATATTTTATTTCTTTTTATCTTCATTTTGTCAGATATAGCCCAGTTTAATAACTGATCTTGGTCTGGATCTCATGTGTATATACAAAATCCTTTATAGTGCACTGATTTTTCTAACTTGACAAAAGAACATTACCTCAGTAAAACATAAAGACACTCGTGTTGATTTGCAATGAAACAGAATAGAATGCAATCTGCAAGTATTTTTCAGACCTGACTCTGGATTTGGAAAGAAGCATTTGTACTATGTCTACATTACAGCTGTTGTAGCAGATAGGAAACACGGTTATTCACTGACAGAAAGTTTGGCTTTCGACCAAGGACTTGCCTCTACACACAGATTAACCAAAAATTGTCCTCCCGTTTCGTTGGCCCTTTTGAGGTTGACTCTGTTATTAATCCTGCTTCCGTCAAGCTTCGCCTTTCCCGTTCCATGAGAGTCTACCCTGTCTTTCACGTCTCCCGCCTCAAACCAGTTGTGTCCAGTTCGCTGTGCCCTCCTTCCGGGCCCCCTCTGCCTGCCCGGCTTGTGGGTGGCCATCCTGACTTCTCTGTTCGTCGCATCCTCGACGTTCACCGCCGGGCCGTGGTTTTCAGTATCTTGTCGACTATGGCCCTAAGGAGCAGTGTGGGGTGCTTTGTTCTTTTGTTTTGGATGATGCCCTTGTGTGTGACTTTCGCTGTCAGCACCCTGACTGGTTTCGGCCGCCAGGTGGTGTCCCTTGTGGAGGGGGTACTGTCAGGTGTCGACGTCGTCCTTGCATACCTGCCTGAGGTTCTAGTCATTCATACCTGTTCTGCATCCACTTAGACTGCCTTTATTAGTCCATCACGCCCTCCAGCCATTGTCAGTTCGTCTGCTTTCTCTATGGAAGAAAGCACCAATCTCTGCTGGTTGAAGCCAAGCCAAGCCAAGTCAAGCAAAACCAAGCCAAGTCAAGCAAAATCCATACCAAGCCAAGTCAAGCCTAGCAAAACTCAGCAATGCAACTCCAAGCCAAGCTAAGCAAAGCAAGTCCAAACCAAGGTAAGTCAAGCCCTGTCTGATTCCTTCTGGATTCAACCCCCTAAACGCCATCATAGAACGTCTCTGGATCTACTGCCAGTTACCTCTCCTGAAGATCTGTCATCCCCATTTCTTCTTTCATGAAAGTGCTCATCTTCTAACCTTATCCCGGTCTGCATTTGGGTCCAGCTTATTCACAACCTGACACAGAAGACTAGATTGGTGTCATATTTCACACTTCCCCCCTCAACATTTCCTATGAAATGAATCATAAGCATTTAACCAATGGGATCAGAGGAACGCAAGGTTTTCTAAACCATAAATGGGAACCAGTTTGCAGGGCTGGAAGGCCAAATTATTATAAACCCGACAAATGGAGTAAATGCACACAGTGCATCAGTTTGATTAACCATGCCTGTTTGAGGAGTACATTTGGCCGGCATTTATAAGGAGAAATGAGTGGAAACATGGGCATGTTCATAATGCTACACAGGAGCATCAGTTCCTTAATTCTGTTTCACCAGAGAGAAGACAATTTTGAGTTAGCTCAACATAATACAGCAAGCATAAAAATACAGCATAAAAAGGACCATCTGTTACCCATAAATTGAGAAATAATTTAAAATGAGCTGATAACGTTTGTTACACAAATAAATGCATGAGATTCATAAGGTTTAAGTGCAAATAAACACACTCCTCTTTTTTTTTTTAATACATCACGTTTTGCATTGTAGTGCTTTCTATGTATTCAAGGATCTGCAAAGAAAGCTTTTCGTGCTAATTCAATAAGCAAATAAAAAGTCAGTCAGCAGCACAATGGTCAAAAGCAAGTAAACAGTACTACTATTGGTGCAAAGTTTAATAAAAACAGACATGTAGAAGTTTTGAAAGTAACAGGAAGTTTGAAACTTATGTTTTAACATGTCCTGTCTAGCAGATGAGCAAACAGATGAGAGCTGATGGCCTCCTGTTTAACAGATTTTCCTGTTACAATAAGGGGTTGTAAATCTTCAGACACACAAAAACTACTTATGTATAAACCCCTTTTGTATGTGAGGTTAAATCTTATTTCTATAAATGATATTTGTTTACATTTCTTGTTTAACTGGATAGAAAAGAGAAGAGAGAAGAAGAGACTGGGATGATGGAGATGATGGTTCAAAGGAAAAGGAAAAAAAGGTTTAGGAAGTTGGAGGATGATTAAGTAACAAAAAGAGGCAATAAGTTGGTCGATGTTTATAATTACTACCGTCAAATGCAGTTTTTTATCAAAAGGGTTGGGCCTGTCCACACACACACCCAAATATTACAAACATGCCTGTTGGCTCCAAAAACCCTCACACAAACATGTAAACATGTAAATAAAATGAACATTGAGCAGCAAGTATCATTCTTGCTTGCAGACAAATCAATTAGTGAGCTAGCACCTGTGCTGAGGTGAGTTCTGAGCATCCCTCACTCCAACCCCAGGTACAAATCAGGGCCTCCCAAGGGAGACCCACCTTATGCACCAGGCAACCAGCCTCCTGGCCCACAGAGAGTCCATCAGAGAGCAATGCAGGGGCCAATCCCTCTCACCCAAAGGGGGGGCACCCATGAGAAATGAGAGTTCCAAACGAGAGTGGTAATTATGACCTGACCAGGCTCCCCCACTGTTGGGAATTTTAAAGAGGAATGTCTGTAATAAAAGGTGTCATCAGAAAAGAATATTCTGATGATCACTCTGGGGTCAATTTGCAAATATTGGATTACTCTAAGTTAGTGAATTTTGTTATGTTATTTGCCTCACTGTCTTAAATATAGTTGCTCTTCTAATGATACTTTAATTCATTTTCTAGGATATTTGTTCTCACAATTCAAATGTAGTGCAGATATCTACCCACTACACTTAAAGGAATAAGTGTAGTGATCCCATCTTCTCTCGTGCTTGTTTTCTCTAAATGGTTTTATTTTCTTCCCTGCGAATTTTATTTGGCTTTTCTCTTGCAATTCCTTTAAATTATTTTGTCATTTATTAATCATTGTGTAGGCCTTTTCTGTTACCTTATATTGGAAGGTGTTCAACAAGTTTATCTCTAAACTATCATCCTAATAAGTTCATGAGATTGGGAAGGTTTAGACACACAGAAATTGTACCCAAAATAAAAATAAAAAAGTAAGGTAGTTTGATGGAGTTGGTTATTTACTATAGCTCAGTGTCATGATAAAGCAGAATTGGCAATGACAAAAACAAACCAAGCAGGAACTGGCCTGAAAGTGATTAACAGAAGCAAGGCAGTCAACAATCTAATGGAGTATGAAGACAGGAACTAAGTATTCATGCAGGAGAATAATGAGCCGCAGCTGACACCATATGCACACACACCAGGAAGTCCTTCAACAAAGAAGGAGTTGGACAAGGAATTGCAAGGGAAAATTGCAGATTAATTCATGATCTTAATTATTTTCTGTTATTTATTTAATTTTGTCAGACAATGTACCGGTAGATTAAAGTTGTTCGCATTTACCTCTGAATGCATCAACCACAATCTTCAGGTTTTGTGCAAAATGTTACCTTTTCTGTTCAAGGGGAGAGTGAAGTAGAATGTAAGACTAGACTTAAATCAATAATCATATGTTAATACTCAACCTTGTCTGTTGATTTCATTGTCAGTGTTGTGAGCCAAAAGGACAGATCAGAACGACAACCAGAGTGACGAGTCAGATGTTCTTTAGTTTGGTAGAGATGAACAACAGATACGTGGATTGGTTTTTGCTTCTCTTCAGGATCATAACCCTCCCCCAGGTATTGGAGTCCATGACCCTGTTGGAAGGATTGATGATGGAGCCCCCACCGCTGAACTGGATGGAGAGGGGATGGAAAACAGGCACCAACCCTGAGGAGCGAACAGGCTGGAAGAATCAAACATCTGATGGACTCAGAGAGACAGAGTACAACGTAGGGGAAACACACCGGGTTGGTAACCTTGGCAAGTCAGAAATGGCCCGACAAAACAGGGTGTCACCTTTTTAGGAGTATTCAAAAGTAGAAGATCCCTCGTGGAAGGCCAGTCCTCTGACCTGCAGAATAACATGACTCAAAACAGTGTGTCCACTTTCTCCAAACAAGGAGAGATGTCTAATTTCATTGCAGGAACACATTACATGGAAACTGTTTGCAGCATCTTCCTAGGTAACCAAGTAAATTCAAGGCTTCCATTCATTTCATTGGGATCTTTTTGCGTTACTTACTGCCTTCTATCATCAACAGTTGCTCTGATTGGATGACATAATTTCAATGCATTTTTGTCTTGTTTTTATACATCAACAAAATCCCTTTTGCTGTAGTGTTGATTAAATTATCATTTGCTTTTGTCAGGGATAAATGCTTTTGACAAAGACTGACAAAAAATCTTTGTCAACAAAATAAAAAAACTGCTAAGCATGTGCATTTTAACAATTATTAATCAAAAAACAAACAAAAACATATCCTTTCCAGGGGAAATGATCCCTGTTTTGTTCCAGGTTTCATCAAATTACAAACACCAATTAAACATTTTATTGTTGATCTTATCTGAATCCATGATGGTTATCATTTGTGTTAAGCTTACACAGAGGGGTTTGGATAATTTATTACAAAGTTCAAAAGCAAAAGTAGACTAACAAGAAAATGTCCTCACATGTTTGGAGGAAAATCTGTAAACTTCCAGTGATCGAACACTTATGTTTATATGAGATACTTAGGGGGTTATTGTGGATAAAACTACTATTATTATTTAATAAAAATGTTAGTCCTGGCATTCATGTAAACAGTTGCATTATAAGGTTGGTGATGGCAGACACTTTCAGGGAGCCGTTGTACTGCTCCTTAATTGTTTTGCATATTTCCTTGATGAGACCCCCTTCTTACCTATCAGTGATTCCTCTCCTTTAAGACAACGTAAAGACACCTTTTATTATTTGATTACATCTCTCAAAGGATGGGTCAGCATCAGCTGGAGAGCCATGATGAAAACAATAGGAGCCTTCCAGTTACAAAGAGCCACTTGCTTTGGATAGCACATTGTGCTGATTAAAACTGCACAATGCACAAAGACATTCTCTTGAGATTTCAATAAGAAAAAAGAAAATGCTGAGAAAAGAAAGTAACCTTTCACTACAACAGCCTATAATTAGAACTCAGGTAAAACCAGGCCTCCATTTTCTCTTCATAGGTTTGTGGCAATCATGGAAATACAAAATGTAGTTTCTCAAAAAAACAAACAAACACAGAAAGCTAGTTTTATAAGGGAATAATTTCCATTTCACTTCTATGTTAAGTAGTAAGCTTCACGCCAAAAACAGTCACATCTTGTTGTCAAAAACGTTCTAAATGTTTATTTCTATATTTTCTTTTCATTAAAACCTTATCTGGCTGCACAGGGGTGGAACAGTCAGCACTCTCACCTCAGAGTAAAAAGGCCTTGGTTCGAATCCCGGCTAGATTCTTTGTGTGTGAAGTTTGTATGTTCTCCTCGTGCATGCTCTGGCTTCCTCCCACTGTCAAAAAATATGCTTCATAGTTGATTGATGAGACTAAATTGGGTGCATGTAAATGTCAGAGTGTGTGTTTATGTGCCCACTGTTGCCCAACAGTAGCAGGGATAGGCTCCAGCAACCCAATGACCCCAAAAGGGATTTAGTTGGTTTAGAAAAATGGATGAATGTATAAAAAACTAATTAAGAAAAAAACAACAACAGATGTTTTGATTGGCTAAGATCTCAATTTTGTGCGTTTTGGGGGGTATCTTCTGCCTGGCAGGTGGATGGACCCATGGGTGAAGTAAACATAACTCTCACTTTGCTTTTTTTAATCCAATCTCTCATTTTCCAAAAGCTGTTTAATCAGGCAGAGAAGACTCTAGTCAATACATCCTCTCCATTTCTAGCTTCATATTTTTCTTTCAGAATCTCATGGAAGGTCTGAAATTTTCTAATTATCTTCAGAAAGTGATAGGACTTACTAGTAGTTACTACAGAAATGTATGCGTTATCCCCTTTAACCTCAAACAAGGCAAATACATAGATGATGTCCACTTAAGTTATGTAGGGACTTGGAGCTTGAGCTGTTTTTTTATTATCACTTTTGATGTTTTGCTCGATTTGAAAAAGGCTCTTTCTGTTGCACAACTACATCGATGTCTGCTGAATTTGTAATCAATTGTTTCTTACCAATTTGTTTTAAAGATTTTCAATCTAATTGATCTATGCAAAAGCATCCTGATAATCAACCATGAACAGCATTAAATCTTACATTCATTTTTCGCTGAGATTGAAAAAAAAAAAAGTACCATAACTGACTTCATTTCATGACGACAGTTCAAAGAAAACAACTGAACATGTAGGATTATTGTATCAAAAACTTTATTCTCAAATAATGTCTCCAAAATATCTGATAAACTGTGAGTCTCTTTAACAGCAGTTGGCGAAGCTGCATTCAAATATTGGTTAAACCCTCTATAATATAACATTATCTCTCTCATATAATCTTTGAGGAACATTTAAAAAGGGATTTTCCATTCTCACAAAACTTACAAAATACCAGGGTAGTTCTGTTGGCCCCCAAAAATAAAATAAATAAAACAACAAAGGAAGGGATCTTTAATAACTGTTGCCAATTTTTCTAATGCTGCTAAAGCCCAACAGTAATACTTTTGAATGTTCTGAGGTAAACTGATTATAAAGAAACCTCCTCCTCCCTGTTCAGGCAAGAGGCCACATTTTGGGATGCAGAGTGTTTGAGTTATCCAAAAACTTTTGTGCCTGGGAAAGTTACCCATCTCAGATATACCCACAAGGATCAGCCACACATAGGCTGCTCTTACACAAAAACAATAGGATTGTTTTAACCTCTTTAGTCTGCATGACATCACGGCCTAAAAGCACAAGTAATTCAAATTTCTTTTTAATACATTTCATTGTGAAGATTCTAATTGTCAGGCAACTCAGCTCCTGTGCAAATTTGTTGTCATTTTTTGAAATCCATCATTTGCAATGACAGTAAAAGCTTTAATTTTTTAAGAGAAACTACATGCCAACCCTTTAAATGGGAAACACATTTGAAACAGCAAATTGCTTTTTCTCATTATGGAGGAAAATAAATACATTTTTGCTGTGTTTTCTGTTCTTGTGTAAAAGCAGCCCTAATGGACAATAGAGATGGCATGACACTGCATCTCATACTCAGTTGGAACTTTAGAGCTTTACATGATGTGTAGGAGTAAAAACAGTGACTTCTTACCAACACTTTTTTTGTACCTACATCATTGTTAATAAAAAGTACAGCATGTTTAATAATTTCAGTTTTTTTTCTTTATTTTTTTAAACAAATCTCCATAAAAAATAGATTTCTGTACAAAATTTTGTATTTTTTCTCTTTTACCTACTTCAAGTTCAGCAGCATGTGATGAAGATGAGGGAGGACAATGATGAAAACGGAGGCAGCTTGAAGCCCAAAACAAAAACAATAATGATGATAGTAATTTTCCTGTTAAAGACCTGCCATGTATTTCTTTCTGTGTCATTGGTGACAGCAAAAAGGAAACACATTGTTTCAGACATACATAGAAACTGTAGTCATTTACTGCATGTTCATATCATTTGTTGATGAGGACGATAAGTGAGGCCTACAGTAGCCTTGTTTTTGGAGACATTTTTCAATTTGCAATGGGATTCAGTAAAGACACGTTAAGATTAAAACTATTAAGTAGAATATTTTCTTTAAGCTTTATTTGGCCTTAGAATTTGTCTGTATAGAAGATGGAAAGAAAATGTATTATATTTTTTTAAATCTTACTTTTTTCTCTCTGTCTTTCTGCAATTTTTGGTTTCTTTTGACAATTACTTTAAATAAGGAACTGTGTGCCCAAATTTGACAAAAAAGTGATTTTTTGTATTAAATTGCACAAATCTTTAGATGACTAAAAGCCTGCTGCTTTAAATCTTTCTCTTCTTCAATGTCACAGTAATCTCAGATGTTCCTTTCCAAAGACAGCCTCAGTTATTACAGTAAGGGGGTAAAAAAAGAAGGAAAAAAAAAGAAAAGAAAAATAGGCTGTTGATTACTTAGGCTTATTATGTCTGCACAGGCTTTCAAAAAGTGACCAAATCCACCAAATCCGTTTCTTCCTGAATTCAAAAAGACAACTAATGAAATAAAATGTTTGATTTGCAGCAGCATCAGATGCTTTGCATTTGGGCAATGTTTCTTATCCTACACCACTCAAATGCAGTGGGATTCAATTGGTATGTCTGGATGCATCTCCATTGAATTTCTTAGATGATGCAACACATACCCAGAGGACAGTATGTAAACTGCAGCCTGCCCTAATGTTCTTATGCTAAAGTAAAAAGGAAATATAAACCCCATTAACAGTCTATTGGCCGGATCTCTGTAACCTATTTTTAATATACTGTTGTGTTTTGTGAATCACACAATCATAAAACTATGCAATTTGCACAACATGCTGTTTAAGCTTCTGTATATTCTTGTTATCTCATATCCAGATTCCTGTGCACAGCTGCAGAACAATGTGTCTTTGTTTGGGCTTTTAATTCCTTTGTCTGAACTGCTAAAAAGCCAAAACTGTGTTTGTTGAACTAATGTCTCTTTTTTATATACATAGCTTCACCTGTGCAGCTGTTTTGGATATTTTATGGAAAATCTGTGTTGGCAATTTGAATATGAAGCAGGAAAAAAAAAAATCGCTGGAGATTTGGTTAAAATCCAGGTAGTACACAAGGTATAAAAACTGCGTTTTACACTGGAGTTTCTTTTCTAACACAAATAAAAAACAGAGCCTGGCAGGCACACCAGGAAACCAAATCTTTTTCTATAATTGATAAAAATGATACCTTTTATTACGTCTGAGGAAAGCTTGCTGCCTCTAATTTTGAGCCGCTATTATGAGCTCTTGACTCCATATGAAATCTCAGCTCAATTAATTAAATCAATTAAAAACAGAGGCACAGAGTGCACTCCTCTAATAAAACTGAGAGGGGGCTCATGACTGTGAGCAGATGTTCTATTTTTGTTTACACATGCCTCGTTTATTTCTGTGTAAAGTTTCTGAACAGGCTTTATCTGCCTCGCTGACATATTGCAAGTGTTATTTAAAGTCTTTGGATGGTTTTTTTTCTGTGCAGCCCTCTCTGCTACCAGTATAGTATGGAATGCAAAAAAATGTCTCATAGTTATTTTATTTATAATCAACATTTTTTCAGTACTTTTTGCAGAATTCATGTTTGATTTTTCTAATAAATAAGCTGAATATTTGAGCAAAAACTACATTTTGTGTTCATTAATGAATAATAATCTTGGTGCAAGGGGATGCGAAGCACTCCTAGTGCTTTTTCAGCATTTGAGTTTGGGGGGAAATCTTACTTTACTGCTGCTTGTGTCTGCTTTAAATAAAAGACTTGTCTCAGGCACAGTGTTGCCTTTGGCTGGATAAAGCTTTCATTAGAGGATTCCTGTAAATCTCTTTCTTGCATCGCATTCTGCTCCAATGAAAAAACCTTTTTCTTACGGAGACATGGGGAGTGGTCAACTGAAAATGTGGAGAACAAATACAATTTGGCATTGAACAAAAATAATTTGTCATGCAGGTCAAAGCAAACTGTTGACATGTCAACTTAATGGTAAAATGTTGGGAGTGACGCATGAATCAGGCATGATGACACAAAAAGACACACAAAGAAGTTACATCTGTGATCTAAACCAAGTGCAGCATCTTTAAAAAAGAACAAAAAAATTGACAGGACACTGCAAGACATAACGAATTTTGGAAGTGATTTGAAACTGAAACTTTCTCTGATCCTGTAGACTGAAAGGGATTAGAGTGGCAGACAGAAAATTCAAGGAACTAAAAGACAAGTTGCGATTGCTAAGCCTATGTAGTTGTTGCAGTGACCTTCCAGCTCTGATAAGCAGGATTAGACTTAATCTCTCAACACGAGGTTATTCTTAAATGATATCGGGCCTCTGGGGGACAACAATTGTTTAACAACCCTAATTGTGCATGTTGTCTCTATACTGTCTGTTTGACCTTTCTCTTGAGAAAGTACTAATGCTGTGCTCTTCAAAAAGAAGTGTTCAAATGAAATCAAGTGCATCTGAGGTGTAATGCATTAAAAGGATGCACTGTGGTTTGAGCAGAAACACAAGAAAATGCTATTTTTAAGCAGGTTTACAAAAATAGCTGTTTCTGAAAACCAATACGGTTTTGTCTCCTCTTACCTGCTTGCAACTGCAAAAAAGTGAGTTAGCTTTAAGTTCCGAGTAGAGCTGGTTTAGAAAACGAGAATGAATAAGTAGGAAAAGGGTACGAGTGTTCAGAAACAGCTAAAGTTAGGACATTTTCATGTGGTATTCTGACTGCTTCGATTGGTGGTCCAAAGGTAAACGGTACCCAACGTTTTTGTTGGCTAGCTTAGTGGCCAAGACAAGAAAAATAAGCACTACAGTGTTGTAAAACCTGCTAGCAGGGACAACAAATACAAATGTGTGTATATACAAACACTTTGTAACCCTGTATTTAGACGTTTTGTCATCATTTTATAGATAATACTCTTTAATAAAACTCTTTTTTTATACGAGTAGTTTTTCCAAAACCATCTCAAAAAACCTGCTTTTTTCCCCATCTAATTTCAGTTGAAAAACAAAACAAACAACCAAAACAATCAAACAAACAAAATGAAAACAGTGCAAAATTTGTGCGGTTCATATGAAGTTTATGTTTTTGGGTCCCCAGCAGCATTGGTCTGGGAAAACCCAAGGGGCCACTGGGTTTTTGAACATACGAGTCTGTTAATTAATATCTTCACTGAAGAAAAATGCCACAAGAGACAATTAGACAAAGATGTTTGTCTACGTTTCCACAGCAACATGTCCTTGTCTCCTTTTCCACTGAAAGAAGTTTCCTTTGTCTGAGTCCATTTGTCCAGTTTCTTTCAGCACGTCTGTCTGCTGATCAGTTCATTTATTTCCAAGTTTTCTGGTAGAAAAGAAAACCGCTAGGAAAAGAAAAAAAAAAAAAAGAGGAAAAAAAGAAGAATCTCTTGACTGATGGTCTGGATCAGAGATACAGGAGGACAAATAACTCCCTGGATTTGCCCACAGCTGATTGCAGCATTCGAAGATCCTGACAGCTTATTGCCTCCAGGCTTCCACTTGTTCAGAAACACAGAACTGTGGCCAGTCCAGGAGCAAGAATCTTTGATTGTGTTTGACAAGTCTCTGGAAACCAGTACACAGCATGAACCAAAGAGCAACTCTGGGCTGATGTATGGTTTTGTATTTCAGCACAGCCAGCCAACTCTATTTAGGCATGATGTATATCATTAGTATGTGTTCAAACCCTTGAAGAGCTGGTTCATATGTGGTGGAGAACATTGGAAGTTGAACACTGTTTGCAAGAGCTTGTTTTGCTGATTTAGCCTGTCTTACTTTAATTTAATGGAGGGTTGTCATAACAGGAACATTGTGGAGAAAGTCAGACAACAGTCTGTTTAAAAACCAATTATTAACTAGCAACTTAACTTTCTTTATTCTGTGATTGTCCTGCTAGATTAAGAGTCATTAAGCTGTCTGAGAAGGCTAAAACATTATAAAGTTATCTACAACCCTAATTTAGCCTGTCTTGTTTGGCATTAGTTCAGCATTGTTACTGCCAATTCACCATTAGTATTTCTGCTTTATGGAGTCTAATCTTGGAAGAAGTGCATTCGGCTGTCAACATGCCGTCTGTGTATCCAGAATTGCAGTCTGTCAAAACAGACAATGTGATGTGTATCATTTAGAAACTATTCATATTAAGCTCAGAAGATGAAAGTTCAGTGGGAGAATATTTGGTCCAGCAGGAGTGATGGTTTATGCTTACGTACAAGAACCATCCAAAGTCCGGAAGAGGCTGAAGGGTGGAATATTTGTGCTTCCCTCACGGGTTAAAGACCCCATCCTTCAAACCCATGGGAGTTAATATACCACTGTGCAAATTTGGAACAAAGAGTTGGATTTATGTGAAGCTACTTTTTCATAGGAGGAAATATTAAAAGGGCCAAATGACTCTGACCATACGGATCGCCTTTCATGCATAAGTAGGGTTGGTTGTATTAGACTTCAGCAAAACTTGGATGGGTGTGCTCTGGGAAGAAGTTCCTTAACATGATCTATGTGGGTTTTTCTGCACAGTGCCTCACCCAAACAGCGACTTGACGACATCATTGCTAACAGGTTTCAAGTTATATTCTCTATTTTCCCATCTCAGACGAGGAAGGCGGAGCAGAGCTGCATTACTGTGCAAATAATGCTGGGTGGGGACCAGCATGCTACACGAAGGCTGCTCATGGTGACAAGTCAAAATATTGAGTTTGCTTTTCCTCTTTTGTGTGGTAACACCACACTGCAGACTACAACATGGAGGTTGGATTAAACCACTTTAAAGGCAGTGGTAGCTTTGCTGGACTACACTACAGTGCACACTGTGTTCAGTGTGGTATCAAATCGAACTGCCTTAGCTTCGGTGGGCTTCATGTTGGTGTCATACATTGGATTTTCAAAGGATGCCTGGCCATTGGAGCTCTCATGGCCCACATATCCATTAAACTGGACCTTTGGACGTGTCCTGAAACACAGAAAAACATTAACATTGCATTAACAGCAGGATTTTGTCTTACATTTATACGTTTTTCAATATTTACAGTTGACAACCAAACTGGACAGGCACCCTTAACACAAAATACATAAATGAAGTTTAAAAATGTTGCTTGAAAACAATGCATTATTATCTCTTTTTATGTGCGTTTCTTTCACTTAGTCCCATTTAAAAATGTTTAAAGTTTATTTTTACCTTTTAAAAAGGTAAAACTTTTATCTTATTAAGAATTTCTTACTCGGTATTGTAATATATACTAATAAAATACATCCAAACATAACTTTCCAGGATAATCTAGAATAAGTGAAGTTATTTGAGATGTTCTTCTCTCCAACTGTCTCTAAAGATAATAGAAAATTAAGCAAGAAAACGTTTGATACAGGACAGATCTATAAGACAAGCTAAAGTTGTTTCTGCTCAAAATAAGTTATTTTCTATTTTTAACATTTATTATTCACAGAAAATTTGAAAATAAATAATTATTAAATGTATGATCAGATATACTGCCTAAAAGCCAAAATAACATCAGACTAAAAAAAAATAAAAAAGGAAACATTTTGCACATAAATGATCCTTTGGTGAAGTTAGCAACTTTACTTTCGGGCTTTCTGTACCCTTATGTTTCTACATCCCAATTTCCCAAACTCTGCACCAAAAGTTTGCAAAGTCAGATTTCTTTCACTTTGAATTTACCAGCATTACATAAATGTACGTCCAGGAAAAAAAAAAAATTGGTTTGAATCCTGGTTAGTTTATTTACAACACAAAATTAATTAATCTAATGAGACATGTTTGTTATTTTACTTGCAATGTAACATATTGTGGACAAAAAAATAAATAAAAAAAAAGATTTTTTATAAAAAAGTTTTATTGAAATGTAATTTCATTCATTCATTCATTCATCTTCTGCCGTTTTATCCCTTTGGGGGTCTCGGAGCTGCTGGAGCCTATCTCGGCCACTTGTGGGCAAAAGCAGGGTACACCCTGGACAGTTCCCCAGTCTGTCGCAGGGCATGTAATTTCATCTTCGTTTTAAACATGTCCAGACACATAAACATACTCCACAACATATCCTTATTTAATATTTCTTCAAATGGGATTAAGGGGTAAATGTGCTCAATGCAGACCTTTACGCATGGCTTCTTCTGTTTAAAACTTGATTCCACTTGTAGGAACAATATAAGTATGAAAACAAAGAATAGCTTAAGTGTAAAAAAAAAAAAAAATTCTAAAAGCATTTTCTGCTTTTAAAAATGTGGTTATCTTTTTCCTTCATTTTTGCATACTCCATGTTCATTTTCACTGCATGTTCTATTAGAGCCCTTCACTCTAGCCGGTTCAGGGAGATGAATAATATAATCTTCTAGAACCAATCACACTTAAAAGAAATTTGCAAGATTTATAAACAAATCTAAAAACATAAAATATGGATTTAATTCATTATTCAAATCGATTGATACCTAGATAAAAAAGGGCACAATGTTTCTAAGTAACTTCTCAGTCATTCTGGAAAAAGAGTGAGCTGTTGGCTGAAAAAGGGGAAAATTCCGGAGAAATCTGTCAGAAATAAACCATTTCTTGATAAAGTCGTTGAGCTGACTGGCATCAATCTGCCTTTCGGGCATAAATAAGTTAGTGTGCATCCTATCAAGCGTCTCAGTTGTAGGTCAGAAATGATGATTCATATTTGCTGTTGATGAGTACATCTAAAGATGAACTTTCTAGAAAAACGACTGTAGGGGTTTACTAGGTTTTACTGGGAAATAAAGTTTACCGCTGCTAATTTGTCTGTTTGTGGCAGATTATTCCTTTAGATAATCAGGCTCTATAATCCAGTTAGATGTAATCACTCACTCCAAACCCTGTGAAACTATTAGCGGGGAGGAATGCTGCTGCGGTTGGATTCTGACCTCATTAAGAGTGTATGTTCGTACGAGTGCTTGTGTGTGTGCGCCCGGGTGAGCACTGGTAGAAATCCAACCCTGGGGAGCCACTAAGCCTGCCCAACATGTTCAAGCCATTACTTTACAAAACTGCACACCCAACACCCAGCATAGACCTCCCTGCATGGCAGTAGCTTAAATCACTGCACCCGTCATGGCTGTGGGTGCAATGGTTTCATTTTATTGGTAGAATGAAAAACGGGACGCATAATTGCTTTGACAGCATTATAGATACTCTGCAGACAGACGAGCTGCAGCAAGAAAAACTGCACAGCACACACACACACACATCTCACTGCTGCTGCTTTCTGGTTTGTTTTGCGGCTTTACATGTAAAAGTACGGCATTTATACTGGTTTGACGTTGTATTAGTGGGAGTTTGTCTGCAGCGTAGAGGGAAGAGATGCAGAATCAAGCAGGGCTTGAAACACCGGTCTATCAACATGTAACTTGGTTCAATCACATTTTTGATGGTTCAAAGATTGCTCTTGATGATGTTATGCTGACAGAGAAATGACAATGAGGACAAAAGAAGACAAAATAAAAGGTTTTGTGTAACGTTGCAGTTTTGAAAAAGGAGGGCTGCACTGCTTTACGAAGCTACAAACTTCTTCATCTTTATTTTTTAAAATAAATTTCTCTTAAATTTCAACAAGTGTTTTTTTTAGAATATTATTTACCTCAGTTTTAACCGTTTTTTTGTAACAGTGCAGCCTTTCCAAATAGTAAGAAAAAAAGTTTTCATAACTAAAAGCGAGAAATGGAAAGCTTGACGGAGGATGTGGCGGCGGGCGAAGGGTCTGGTTGCTCTTTAAACCAGAGGGATGACAGGTGCCATGTCTTACCTGCCGCCAGGCCCCCAGGTGTCTTTTGGTCTCTCATTGTCATCTGTGTCAGCAGACAATGTCCTGCATACAACCATCAGCTTTATCACCATCAGCTAGCAATAGGCACTGCTAAAAAGGCAATTCAGTTGTAAAAAGAAAATATTTTGTGAAGTGAGACAGAAATTTCAATTTTGTGATAATGCATTATGGTAAATACACAACACTGCTGATATCTGTGCACCGGCCCACTCATCCCTGTTGTCTGAATTCACAATAATAGAAAAAAGATATTGGGATGTCTAAACATCACATGAATCAAATAATATGGATTATTCCAGGACAAGGGTTTTATAGCTGACAAACAAACAGATTTATGTGAAACAATCCTTTTATGAGATGGACAGAATATAGCTGCAAACAAATATCTAAACTCCTAAATGTTTCACACATGTCTTAAAATAGAAAAGCAAAGACACCTTTGTATTTGAGTCTAAGTATCCCATATATAAAGGCAATGCACAATGCAGTCTACACCTTTTTTATTCAACTTTTTATGGATTTCTTATTACTTATTGTTTGGTTTATTTTGGGACTGCTACATCTATCTTTATGGTCTAAAAGATAAAAACATTCAGTCTAAACCACAATATGCTGTGAAACTGTCCAGCTTATGTGTTAATATAGTTGTTGGCTTGCAAATTCAGAACGTATTTTTTGTCATCGGTTTACTTTGATAGCGGTAAAAGACATTGTCTGAAAAGAATGTTGTGTTGCTGTTTTCACACGACGGGCAATGAATTAGGTTTTTATAGTTTTCTGCTTAGAGGCAGAATCAATGAAGCTGATGAGGATTTTGCACAGCACAGCGTTACAGAAATCTACACCACACAATAGAGTAAGAATAATAGGGTTGAAGTAGAGCTTTAAAAAAGGTATCCATTTCCAAATGCTTTTTTTTAATGGGACATTTGTTTTTTACTACTGGTTTCTTTGTCTTTAAGTTGGTGATTATAAACTTTGCTTTTATAGCCTGTTTTTTAAGGAAATAATCATGAAGATACAATATATAAACAAAGGCATGTTTAATTTAAAGATATTTTAAAATTGTTTAGGTAATTTAGACGAATGTCAAGTGTTTTTTGTGTTAATGAAATAAATCTTTTTTGCCTTCTGGCTGTCCCTGTAGGGATCGCCACAGGGACCCACCAGGCCCTGTAGGCGTTACCTTCATCTTCCTCACTCATGCCACCAACACCTATGTCCTCCTAAGAACAAAGTTTTCTCCTCTGCTTCAAATAATAGCAGTCCAGAGTCCAGTGTACACCCATATCCAATAGGTCAATAGCATTGGAGGTGGTCCTTGTTTATCTAGGTCAGAGGTCGGCAAACAGCGCCTCTTTTTATCCCTGTGTTGCGGCTCTCTGTGGTTCTGTAAAATAACTATTATGTTCTAGGATTGTTGTGGTGCCTTTAACACCGCCGGGATGTGCGAGTGAGTAGAAAGAGGAAGGCAAACACGTAACACGTGTTGTGCTAATTTTAAGAAGGATGTATTAACTATTGTTTAATAACGTTACACCAGGCTTAATACAGGCCAACTTACAGGGTTTTCTTAATTGATAATTGCTTAATAGCAAAAAAAGAAAATAAAAATATTATTGTTTGTTTTTTTAAGATGTAGATTACCTGTGTTTGTAGAGGTAGAATGCAAATCCAGAGAGGATGAGCGCAAAGAAAGGAACTAAGATGGCTGCCGCCACAGAGCTGCTGTTTGTGTACGGGTTAGATGGGTCCATTGCCATGGTAACGGGACCTAGATTTACACACAGAAAAAGCAACACGTAAACTAATATAGCATTTCAAAACATCTTGCTGCATTGCTGGTCTGCATCTTTTACTTGGGTTTGCTTTAAATTACATTTAAATGTACTTATTTTAACTACTTAAAATACTACTACTTCAATTTTGTCCTCCAAAAAGAAGTCTACATTATTGCACACTTTTTAAAAATGTTGCAAAAACACATTGCTCATTATACCAAATAGATTTACCTTGTCTTGTCAGATGGAACTTCCCAAAGTCATTACTGTGAATGTGTCCCTGGTAGACAAAGGTCTTCTGGTCCGACTCTGCAGTGACCTGGAAAACAAAAGGTAGTTCAGGCCAAATACTCTGGGGTTCTTTCAGTTTGATTTGTTGATGATTAATGCATCTTATTAGCCTTTGGGAAAGGCAGCATTAGCTACTGTTTATGGCCTACATTTAAATAATTTGCGGGTTGGGTGGGGAGGGGGAGTAAGTGTAATACAGAGTTGCATGTTTCATTTCAGAATCATTCTGTTTTACTTGTAATTACTTATCTGCACATTTGATGGAAGACAGGATAAAATGGACCAATTTAATGTTGCCATGGCAGCAAAAACATTCTTTCATAGAACGGTATTCATTTTCAGCATACTAAAAGCGATTTTTAGTTCTGATCAATTTAACTGCTGTTATCCCAGATGAAGCATCTGGTTTTGCCGGGACAATTTTGCAAGAGAGCTTCAGTTTTCCAAAAGATGAATGAGCATTAAGTAAATAGAATTCCAGCAATAATGTAAATCTGTTAGTGGGCTGTTAGTGTTACATAACTGAAATCCAAAATGTTCTCATTTGGTAAATCCGATAAGCACCTTCTCTATCAGCCCCCCCCCCCCTCATTCTGTAATCTTTTTCCTGTTTTTACCTTCTCCCCTTCCACTCCCTTGTATGGAAAATGAAGCATAAATGGCTCACAGCATTAAACAACACACACAGTGCAGAAGCTGCCACAATAGGGGACAATCCAAACACATACAGACACTGTTCAGAGCTTGATTATTTTTTTTCCCTCTTTTCTACTTTGTTCCACGTCTGTTACCACCCTGCACACACAAATCCCTTTCAGTTCCTACAAATAAGCAATAGCTCAGCAATAACTGTGCTCAGGTTTAAGGCCCACGGAGAGCTACATGCTCAAACAATGTATTGGTGAGAACATTAACTTTCCGGAGTCCCAGCTGCATGCCTGGGCAACCTCATAGTGGCAAGGAGCCACCTTCAATCATTAGCGGCTGCCAGAATGACAGACAGACACTTTCTCACTCAAGAGAAACCAGTAACGTGTGATTTTGGACGGTTACAAGTCAATGTCATTTTATGTCTTCACTGAAAGGCGCAGCACTGCACAAAAGTCATTTTCACAAATAAAAGTGCAAGTGATTGTGTTACGACTGACAAATGTATTTTCTCAGACTGCATACCAATGCATTTCCCTTTTAGAGTCCACAAAAACAGAAATGTGGAGGCTAAAAACAGTGCCCTTACATTACAGAGGTGAGAACTTTGATTACACTTAATAACTAAGGGCCAAAATAGACTGATATTAAAAAGGAAACATACATAATTATTGATATTTGTAGATCTTTCTATTGATAAAATTATACATTAATCCACTTGCTTTTTCAATACAAAAGGCATTAATAGAATATAGAGCCTGACAGTGTTAAAGCCACCCAAAAACCCCAAAAAGAGCCAAAATTACAAGACAACTATTCTGAGCAACAGTAAGAAAAAAAAAAAAAAAACCTCTGCTGCAGATAATGTGGCCCCGCTGTGCACTGATTTAAACAACATGGAGTCAGAAAGGGATTAGGCTTCGAGACGGAAAGCTGTGACAGCACAAATCCGCAATACAATTGTTTTTCAAGATTGCTGGAACAAGTTGTCTGTGAAGTGCTTGGAAAACTTAACAGTTATATAACAGAGAGATTCTGTGCTTTTTTTAAGCATCAACTACTGATTTTGTTTTAGTATCCTGTACACTGTAGGCAGCGATGTGTCTGAAAGTATGCCAAATTCATAGTGAGACCTTTCACTTTTTTAACAGTTTTTAGTCACAGAAATATCTGTCAGTGTGTTTCGACTGGGCAGAAACCATTAGTGATGACAGGTAGAATTGGACAAGAAGCCATCTTACATTAGATTAACAGTGGAATACTTAAAAAGCTTTTCTTGAGATGCCATTTTTTAATTATCTTGGCAAATCTACTAACCTAAATTGGGCACACCTGCCATTAAAACAATGCGTGTGAGAAGGGATCATAATATTAGCTCAATGCTAAAAGGTTCAAGATTTAGCTGAACTTTTGGGGTACAATTTTGGACAGCAATACATCGTATTCTCCTCACGAGATTATAAAGCGCATTATCAATGAATTTATTAATTTAAAAAATTAAAAAAAACGTTTAAAATTTTTCAAATATAATGTATTATTTTCATTAGTAGTAACATCTTAACTGCTGATGTAAACATATCTGAAAACTGTGGTATGATTGATGACGAGCTTTTTCTTACATATCCGTCCATTGCCCAGTTGTCGTTTTTGAACTTGCTGTAATAATGCTCTGTTGGTCCCTTCACTTGATAGACCTTCAGCAGTAGCTGGTTTTCCTCTGACTTGTAGGAGCCTTGAAAGACAGAGACAGAGCATGAAGCATTAGTCCGTACTCTTGAATCAGTATCTGAACCCAACATAATTTACCAACAAATTAACTTAATTTGTCCTGGCACTTACATAGAGACAGATGCTGGGGCTAAGCATGGCTTTTAATGCCAGAAACTCTGAGAGACCTTGATGATTTATAACTAATAAATAGGGAGAAGGTGGATAGTTCAAAAACAGCCGTTTCTGAATATAGAAAGTGGATATATAGTAAAACAGTCTACATATAAAGTCAGACTCTTAAAACAGAAGAAACCTTTTTTTTTTATTTTAAATATCTAATTTGACACTGTGCCATTTTCATTTTTTTCTTTTAGGTTGAAGCCAATAACATAGCCTAGATACTCCAAATGCCATGTGCACTCGGATTCTGGATGAGGTTGTGATATAAGTTAATATCAGACCGATTAAACTAAATCGTAATAACTTCCACCCGTACCACTTTCATATCTTTTTACTGTTTTAAAACAATTTGATGTTCTTCGTAATCTGGCAGTAATTTAGTTCTGATGGATAACGTGCCCCTATTGAGTAAATTACTATTAAAAAAAAAGGTTTTCTCGACAGGCATAAATCTTGTTTCTTTCTGCGTTCTAGTAGGTGCTTCTAAAAGCAAAGCGTCAGTACTGCATTATAGAAACAGTTTACACCTGCATTCTTCAGCCTTAGAGCCCCAAAGCCCTGGATGTTTTTACGACCCAGCACTAAGATTCATTTTCAGTAGAGGTTATTATGTGCATCATGGTGAGCTGAGGCTGGATAGACTATCTTCACTCTTTGATGGACACCCTGTGGTGGACACAAAATTGGATTCATCTAAAATACCTCAAAGATTGTTTTACTACTTGGTTATTTCCTTTTAGCTGAATAAATCAATCACAAATATTTACAAAGAATTTGGCAAATTGTAGCTTGTATAGTTTATAGTTACAGTTTGGTCTAGATTCTTAACAGAAAATACTAATAATGTTTTATTATATTTTATTTATATGTTTTAAATAATGTTTTTACATCTCATTGAGTGACTTTTCAGATAATATCAGTAGAAATGACAAATGATGGACATTTAGGGTTGGACTGGGGTGAGGCTGGGGTTCAACCATCAAATGGTTCCTAGGTATGGATGTTCCTGCTCTCCTTTCAAACTAACTTCCCCCACTCAAATGGGTGACAGCTAGTAGAACTTTCACCTAAGTTTTTACCTTTTTATATAAAAGTTAGGTCCAAATACAACATTTTCTCCAGATTAGAGGATAAGTTTGCAAACAAAATATTGTATGCGATAAGTATATACAAGAGTAGGGTCTGGACTGGTTTTAAAGAGTGTGAAGCATTGGGAATATGTATGAATTTGGGCTTGATTTTAGAATTTAGAAAAAAAATGTTATTAGAATAATACAGCCAAATAAGTCAGCTCATTTAGGGTGGCTAATAAATTGTACGATTATTTTATTTAATCTTTTTTACCTGACAATCTGATTGAAACTCCGCTGCTTTCCAGTAACGTGACATTAACTCTGCCACTGGTAGTATTAAATCCAGAAACTGAAAATGTTGTGGCTTGTCTCTTCCCTAAATACTCATAGAAGCCACTCCATTCAGAGTTTGGAGAGAAGACGTCCACTGGAACTATAAACAAACAAAAATAAAACATGATTAGCAGAGAATTAAAAAAAAAACGCTGTTAAAGTCAAACCATCATGGGTTTAAAAGTAACCAACAATCATTTCCTAGAACATTACAAAAGTTGAAAAAAGTTGACAGATAACAACTATAGATAGCATAGGCATTCATTTGAGTTGTCTCACAGTCAATTTACTCCAGCGGCATCCACATGTTTTTATTTACAGTTTCACTTAAAAGCAGAACATTTCCACAAAGAAATATTCTGAGATTTATTGAACAAACTGTCCCTCTTATTACGAGTGCCTTGTAAATGGATGCCTTAAAAAAAAATCGTAAAATCCTTCATCAAACTTAGAAGGTTTTTTACTAAATTTCCCCTAAACCTATTTCATGTTTTATTATATTTCTTATGAGCCTTTATACACTTTGCACAGAGTGCAGTTTTTTTTTTATCATCACATAAAAGTTTGTTACACACATGAATTTGTGCAATCTACACCCACTGGAACATTTCATGTCAAGGACATAAACTAATACAAAATAAATCTGCAATCTGAATAGATTATCCATGATTAATATTAATTAATTTATATGTTTAATGCAGCTCATTAATTGGTGTTTATTTTACACACCACGGATCTTGTTCTTCTGGACATCCGACTCTCCTCTTCCTTTGGGATTTACTTTCACACCAACTGAAACAGAAATTGTAAATAAAGTTTAGTTAAGACTATCTCGTATTTAAATGACAAAAACCAGTGACTGATGTGTGTATAGGGACAGATTTATTAAAGTAGGGAGATTAGCATGTGGTCTCAAATCCTATTTGCCACATATTTTCCTGCAGTATATAGTACTGAATCATTTCATTTTCATTCATCACGCCATCCTTATCTGAAAATAGACAGGGCCATGAGTGTGTGTTATAAAAATATTACTTATAGTTATCATAGGCCTGAAGGAGATTAAACCTTTGCATTTTTGAGATTGTATCTCCATACCTTTACAGAGTGGTGGCTTCCCTGACCATCTTCCATCACTTTTGCAGGTCCTGTGCTCTGACCCCCCAGACAGATAAAAGCCTTCCTGACAGGTGTATAACAAAGTATACCCCAAAGTAGGCAGATCCATGGATCGCACGTCTACATTAGTAGGGGTCTCGGGTTGTCTGCATGAATGGGCTGATGGAAGATAAAAGAACACATATGTAAATATATGTTAACTACACGGACTTTTATATTAAAAAAAAGAAAAAAGGCAGTGGCATAAGACCATGACATGGAGAAATATTAGTTAGTCATAGAATACTCACCCACGCACTCTGGTTGAGTTCCACTCCAGGTCAGGTTTTCTAGGCACGTTCTTGTTGTTGAACCAAGTATGTGGTAATTCTTGCGGCACTTAAAGGAAATCTTGCTGCCAACCTAAATATTGATAAAAAATGAACCAGAAATTTGTTTTTGTTTTTTAAGTTGTGAAGTTAAACAATTTCTTTATCACCTCAGACTTCTAGTAATGTGGCTATTGAAGAAAGCACTGGAGACCACCACTGAACTACTGTTTAAGTCATGACAACGCCTCTAAAACACCTATGTGTCCATCTGAAAGTGTCTAGTAGTTTGTTTTATGTAGCAATAAAACCTTCTGTGTTTTTTTTCCTTGTAAATTATTAATATTATTTAATTTGTAAATTTCAGGTGAGTAAAAAGTGAGGAAAGTGTTGGATTATATCACCACCTAATCCCTCATCTTTCTTTCAATCCTTTATAAACAGTCCAGTTCACAAGCATTCACGGGGGTTGATGTGGTGTTTTATGTATATAAAGGTAGTTGTGTATCAAAAAGTAACCGTATCCTAGTAAAGAAAAATAAAAGGATGGTTCTGCTGACGATTTATCTGTATACTTTAGTTTAAGGAGGAGGTAGTTCCTCTACAGAGCTAATTGCATGCTTAGTGCAGAAGACTGAATGGCATGATGAAACAGAAATGGTTTATGCAGATTTTCCTGATCTTTCTAGGATTGTTTTGTAAAGAGAATTCACGGTCAGTTGCTGTTTCCTCACCTGAAAGCCCTGGGCCACGACTGGAATGCCATAGGCCGGAGTTCCTGGATCACGGCAGCTGTTGAAGGCTGGGTCTACCCACACACATGATCACATTTAGTGTATGCCTATTTTTAACCATCAGTCAAATGTCCTTCAAGAATTTATGTGCTTACACAGATCACTACATAATACATACATTTCAAATACACAAACATTGCAATCTCTTATTAAAGACTCATTTTTACTTTGTATGTCATATAAAAACTGAGTTACTCTATAGCAGTATAGTGGTTTATCCTCCCCTCCTAGAAACAATGACGTATCATGACAGAAAATAGAAGTTTTTCATAGAAGACTATGTGTAGTTTTCTCTTTTTCAAATTACCGATACACGCTGGTTGTTCTCCACTCCAGATCCCATCTGCTTGACACAGCCTGGAGGCAGAGCCGACCAGAACGTGGGGCGCATGACAATAAAACCTCACCTCTGACCTGCACACACGCACACGCATAGAAATGAGAGCTTCTGTGTTAATACACTTGTAAAAAAAAAATCCCTTTATCTGAAATAGGGGTTAACAGCTTGGACTTTTTTCTGTAACTGTTGTCATCAATTTACCAACATTGTTATGTTGTTGTTTCCAACCACAGAATCAATATTGTTCTTGCAATGTTACTTACTGACATCCAGACTGGCCTCGATTTCAAAAGTCTTTTTTTGAGATTTACCAAAAAGTTTTGTGTATCTTGGTCTTCAATTCTTTTAGGTTTTGGTGTGTGTTGCTGTTCTTTGCTTCATCATTCTTAGTTTTTTTCACTTTGGTTACTTTTTCTGAATTATTTTTGTTTGGATTCTGTGAGTTATTCTTTGGTGTCTCTGCTTTGTTTTTTCAAGTTATTAAAATTGCATTTTATCCACCATCTGCCTTCTGCATGGGCTTGTTTTGAGTCTTCAACGCTGGGGAAAACCTAAACCAGCAACTTTTTCTAAGCTACTTTAAAACAGGCATTAACGTTTTTTTTTTCTTTTACGAGCACAACATACAAATATTTATATAAAATATAAACCAAAAAAATCTAAAAAGCACACAAATAAATACAAAACTGAGTAAATATTAAAACAGTCAAAAAACAAACAATATAAATTATTGTAAATACTAACCGGTATGAAAATATGTTGCCCTCTCTGTATCCTCCTCCAGGAGATCCAGGATCCCCACAAAAGACAGCTGTTAAAGGCAAAAAACAAAAACAAAAGCTTTACTTATTTGAAAAAAATAATTATTGCTCATTCTCTGACCTTCAATGTTTTGCTGTTAACAACATTCACAGCGGGGTGCTAACTTACGCAAACATTGGGGAACCTCTCCCGTCCATGTTCCGTTCCCCTCGCAGGTTAAAACAGCCGGAATGGACAACTGATAACCATGAAAACAGTTGTAGCTAACGCTGGATCCCCACGAAAGATCACTGCCTTCCACTTTTCCATAAAGCACTTGAGGTGGAGGTCCACACTGGATCACTGAATTAACCAGAGGGATTTCAAAAACACATTGTCAACAAACGCAAACAAAAAAAAAAGTATGTGCGTTACAAGTCTGCATTTGATCTTGTTGGAGTATATTTGTTTTTTTACATGCTGTCTTTGCTTTCCTTGAAATTATAGATTTACTGTCCACTCCACAAGAATGGGTTCAAGCATTGATACAAATCAACTCTTTCTGGTATGGATCAACCTTCACAAACAGGCTGTTGACTTGCTTTGAATGTTTCAGTGTGTTTTGATTTTTTTAGCTTTAAAATCATTTTGAATAAGATGCTGATTTAAGGCTTTGCAGGATGAGACTTTAAAATGAATGCAAATGTGAAACATAACATTCTTAACAACATCCTTTTCCTTTATTAGAGATTAAGCTTTGACTTATGGACAATATCATATCGATTTTGCAAAAAAATAAACTAAAATAAAATAAAAAAAGGAGAATTTACTATACGTCTTTACTTTTATACATTTTTACCTAGATCAAACCAGCCAAATCTAATTTTATAATTTAATATTTTGATAATTCTTCATTTCAGATCAGTTTGTGGAATAACTGTTTGTTTCGCTCAGAAAAAGCCCAAACCCTGTGTGTTTGAAAAATGTATTTTTGATGCTTCTGCACAACACTGAAATCAAAACGAATACCAGTTAAAATCATATTAATATGGATTAAAGAGACATCTGCTACACACAGAGAATGTAATCTGTGATCATTTGACAGCTTACTGTTTATGTATAATGATGCTGCCGAATGTGCGCTCTTACTTGCAGTGCACTTAATGTGCATGGATGCCTGGGCAGATAACTTCCAAACATGATAAACATTGCTGCGTGCATGTAACTATCTCCATAAGATAATGATAACCATCTGCAGGGCCTCAAACATCCATTTAAGCCAGCGCTCTTCTCATCTAACTAGGAGTCAGATGGTGTAATGCTCCGTTCACTGTGGCATGATTACATTCAGTGCACACGGGCACACAGAGCGCCGAGCAGACGCAAATATGCAATCAGACATACTCAAGCATGGAAACAACATGTTCAGAACATATGGAAGTCAAGCACAGAACCATGTTTGTACATAAAACAAATATATGAACATGTCAAAAGAGAGAATGTTTTTCTGCAACAAATACTTTTCATAAATAAAAGTAGAAAAGCGGTGAACTTCTAACCTTAAAATAAGGTAAAACACAATTGCATTATCTAAATGGAAAGGAGCTTCCAACCTTAATGCAGCTAATGATGCCAAGACCAAACAATGACTTGAAATATTAGTTGTCTCTAAAAGTTATCAGTTTCTCAGATACTGTAATTGTCTCATTTTCTTGATGTTCTTTGAGGTCATTAGAGGACGTGAACATCAGTGTGTGAATAGTTCCTTTAAATGCCAATCACAGTTTTTACATTTTGCTGGTCAACAACAGTGTAATTCCTCTATTTTCTATTTTTTGCAAGATATTTAAAATATGGACTAACTGAAAGTAAAAGGTATGTTTCATATTTCATTGTTAATGCCTCATCTCATTTACAAGATCACTTACACGATTTCCTTTCCTCATCTCATTGTATTGTCAGCATTTTCAAACCCTATTCGCACCCAAAGCCTTAGTCACGTGCACTCATCCCAGGGGTTAAGTGGGCACATGGAGGTTTCCGAGACAGGAACGGCCGCATCTTAACAGGACTGCAAGTGTGTCTTTCAGTTCCCTTCAGCTTCATATGGCCACCCCAGGGACGTCATAAAAATGGTACTTATCCATTGTTGTACGTGTGGTTTCATGAAGTGTCTGTAAGGCTAACGTAAGTTTCTCGCACTTATGACATACGGGTGAGATTGGCGTACTGTGCCCTTACGCCACACTATGGTCATTATAAGGTGTGTAAACTAAGAGAGAAAAAAAAAAAAAAGAACTGACCCCCTACAGCATGCATATAGAAAATAATGCTTGTCCCGTACAGGTTTGGTCATATTTCACCAGCAGACAGCCCATATCCACCTACAATGGCAGTTGTGACCAAGGCATAAATTTGCTCAACATGGTCCCTTTTCTTTTTAGGTTTTATGTGACACTTTGGACTTTTAAGTTGAACAAACCAGCGCTTTAACTGGTTAGAATCATGACTGAGGTGTGTGCTGATTAATCATGAAACTGCAAGACACCTTTTTTTGCAATCATGTCAGTCCTCATTTATGCCAATGTTAAATGGTCTAACTTTACAACAGAAATAAAAAAAAATACTTTCATTTTTGTTGTAAATCTCAGCTGAACCTCTGTAGTTAGATACCCTCGACAACTCATGTTTTTATTTTACATTTCAGTTAAAAATTGCTCTTGGAAAGGGTTGTAGTCTTTTGATCAACGGGAATTTTCGGCTTTAGAATAACATTAATTAGTTTCATAGCCATCAGACTTTAGACGTTTTGTATAACTGTTCTGCTCATATTCAGAAGGGCTAGGAGTCTATAATGATGTACTTGGCCAAAACACAGTGATAGCAGAAAAAACACAAACATTTTAACATCCACTATTGCAAACTGGTCATGTGGTTTTACCTGCCTTTCATCTCTTGAACGGCTATTTAACTAACTATACTGACATAACATGAGCCTGTTGTAAATTTCAGCATTTCGTTTCAGAGAAAAAGTAAAAGTTGGAAATGCTGAGGGGGTATCCTTATAATTAAAGAGTTGAATGTTTACTTTCATCTGGCAAACTATAAGCTCAACCTAATGAATTAAGAACCGCAAGCCATCCTTCAACTGAAGATCTCCCCTGCAGCAATCTCAGCAAATTAGTAGAATTATTGTCAACACAATCAGCAAAATGTAAGTGATGAGGAACGTGCTTCTCCAGATGCTGCCTCGTGTCTTTTTTAAAATTCAAAGGTGTCACTTTTCTTTACAGTTCTAAAGAGCAATGGCACAATACAGAAAGTGATGTTTTTATCAAAAACAAGGTCGCGTTGCTTTGTTTTCTCTGTTTTCTTCATGAAACCTGCCAAGTCATTTGTGACTATCGAACCAGTAACTGGTGCCATTCAAGAGGTTGACAGGATTTGCTAAGTCTGGTTTTCACAGCTCACAAATGTCGCACAAATGTTAATTGGAAATATGATCCAGAAACAAATCCAGTCGCACACAGGATTTAAACCTGCAGAAAGGAAAAATGGGAAAGTGGAGATAAAAAGGAAATGGCTTTTTAAATCCATCGATTGAATACGCAGGTCTAATTGAAGGCTTGTAATTTATTCTCTTTGTAAAACATATTTCAAAAGTATTTTAAGATTGCATTATTTAAGAAAATCCACCAAAATTGTTTAAACTTTCGAATACTCCTTAAAGAGCCAAAAAAGAGAAACCTTACATTTTAGAAGAAAAATAATTAATTTGATGTTTTTCATGATGAACCAAACAACCGTGAGATTAAGGACTAGCTTATTCCTTTCCTTTCTATCCTTCCTTTAACTAATTAGTTAACAAGAGAGGTCTGGTCTCAGACATCAGCCTGAAAGAGCCTCAACTTATGACTGCAAAGAATAAAAATGGTTTCATCTTGTACTAAAGTTCATTTTTAGCTGTGCGATGCATTATGTTTTTGTCGATTCTACAAAATAAAAATAAAATTTAAAAAACTTCCAAGTCAGAGCCAGGTTCATAAAGCATGCAGTTCATCATTTTATTGCTTTGTGACTCCAGGAACAATAGCTAGTGGCTGGCCAGCAGCTAACAGGGATTCAAATTAATCATCGTATGACTGTTTCCTTCTTCATAAAATACAACTTGTAGTTATGAGACAAACCCCGGCTGTCTGGAAATGGAAAAACAGCTGTTAATATTCCAGAGCAGTATTTCTGATGGTCTCTGAAGCCCAGAGATCACTTGTGTCTGTAATTGAAGGCTTCTGAGCTCTTTTGTTTCCTTCCCTTGTTGTATTTGATCTGAATAGGATGCACAACCCACAGGAAGAATGGGAACTCTTACTCTAGTTTGCTTGCACACCTTTGCTCTTCCTGTCACCGTTACCGGTCTGACATGATTTCCTTCTTCCCACATCCTACACATAGGTCCCCTTACCTCTTTTATGCTGGCAGACTTCATGGTTCATCTTTCCTAACTTCCATCCATCCTAAATCTGGGTTGCTTGGTCACCCTCTCACAGCATGACTGCCACACCATCCCATTCCTTGTTCTGTTTTAACCATATCTTTTCTTTTGACACAGTTGAGCTAAAAACACATTTTATGGCCTTAATCCCTTGTTCTTGCTGTGCATTTACAGGGTTGTGTGCAGATATTGATTTTTCCCTTCATGTTTTTTCCATCATTTGCTTCCTCTCTTACTTGCTTTCCTTTTACTTTTTCCGTCTTTCCCCACTGATGGCTCATCACTTTATTCCCCTGCTCCCCTGTTCAGTCACCTGCTTTCCCCTCCCCCCGTTTCCTTTTTTCCTGTCTTAATCTATTGTGTTATGGTTGCTGTGTGGTGCGCTCTTTCTCTCTCTCTCTTTCTCTATGTATATATAATATACACTGAGAAAATGTGAGAGAGGTCATAAAGGTTTTGACCTGCACCCTGAGAAGCTGGGAAAAAAACCTTTCTGTTTAAAAGGCAAGTTGTTAGAGTTGAAAAGGGACTTGCACAAGAAAAAGAAAAAAAAAACTCAGGTACTCTTATTTTTGTCTTCATAATTACAAATTCCACTTTTCAATTTGTTGCCTGCGTGTGTGATTCTCAATCACTTCCAGCATCTTTTACACCCCCTGCTTTCCCTCTCTGCATCTTTCTTTCTTTCCTTCTCAGTAGCCTCTTTATCCCTTTCTTCATCTCAGTTCAAAGCTTCAGCAGCTAAAGGAACCAGCAGGAGATTTTCCGTTTGTGAGAAGAGACAGCAGGGAAGATCTCAGGAATTGTTTCCTTTTACTGTTCTTGAGTATCGAAATGTGAATTATAAATTACAGGCTTTTATAGGACTTTTTACTTTCTTATGTTGCCTCAATAAAGAGAGCAATATCTTTTTTTGGTAAATCAATCCTAAATTAAAATTTAAAGAACTATAACAAAAATTGCCAGATCATTCCATTCTGATCTGTTGTCATTTGCTATTTTATTAAAACAGCTAAGTTAGTTTTGTACCAAATGAAAGCATAACTTAGTTTTTGTTCCAGTTACTATTCTTATTATTTATCTAAATATCGCTTTGCTCAGGGAAAATGTCTATGCTTTTGAAACAAAATGTTTCTGTGCACATGAAATTTTAAAGACAAAAACACACTATAGTTGCCACATATCTTGTGTAATTTGTCTTTAATGTAGACGTCCCATATCAGGTCACAGGGGCAGAACTTTTACGAGATGAAATTTTTGTGCATATCTGTTAGCAGTCCTCTATGTTCACACTATAAGGACATTTCAGTCAGACAACTCATGCAGTAAAGAAGATTTATTTCATATTTCTTTTAGTTTGGCATAAGGCTCTGTTCAGATTCATAAAACAAAGATCTCCATAGAAAACTTAGGGTATTAAACTACTACTAACGAAGCTCACAGGTGAAAGCCGGGGAGGAGGGTGAGGTGATGAAAGCAGAGCTCGCGGAAATGAATGAAGAGGGATTGGACCTCACACCTGGAACTTAAGTAGGACACTGGACAGGTGAGTTGATTAGACTGAACCACCTGCAGGGAGGAGTTACCAGCTAAACGCACTGCTCGAGTTGCCTGTCTGAAATACTCCCAAGGTCGTTCATTAGTGTGCCACAAAAATCCCATGTAATCTTGTAAACTTTACACACACAACAAAGTTTTGTTTTTACAGACCATTTTGCGTGCCCAAAAGAAGTGCAACAAGTGTTATTAGTACAAAAGTGAGTGCTAAAGCAAGTAAAAGGACACTTTCCAGTCTTTTTATTAGTGATTTGCTTTGGGATGTGACATCCAACTATCCAATCACTGCACTACCATCAACATTTCCATGAAATTTGTTTGAGCTCTTATTGAATCGCTACAAAATGGTGGAATTGCCAGGCAGGAACTCAGTAAGATTTTACTCAGAGGAAACTGATGTGTGAGGAATATTAATCACTGGGTGTTTAAAACTTCATAGGTCAACACTAGGGCTGCACGATATGAAGAAAACTCGCGATGTGCGATATTATTAATTAATATTGCGATAACGATATAATCAAAAATATTATTCCCATTCCATTACAACAGCTTAAAAATTATACTACAAATGATCCTTGTTGACATAGGAGGCGAACATGCAACATAATAGGGCGCCATCCGATTAGTTATCAACGTGAAGGGGTCCATCTGATTGGTCAAATGCAGAAAGGGATTCTTTCAATCCATTAAACACTTCAAGCTGCCATAAGATTGTTTGGCCACATCTAAGGTAACCATTTATTGCAAATTTGCTGTCTTATGCGATATGCATGTTGGACAGCTTGATATTGCGATAACGATAAATTTGCGGTATATTGTGCAGGCCTAGTCAACACAGTTAAGATTCCAACCCCCTTTTCTAACTAGTACAGCTCATAGGTTTGTGATGGTTTTCCCAAAAGGTGCTCAGTATTTGGAAGTAAGACCTTTCTTGCTGTTAGGCAATCCAGCCAAGTGAGGCATTTAATCTAACCTGCAAATAAACCACTAATTACCTGGTCCAACCTACCATGAACACTGTTGCTTAATTTTAATTAACACTACTCCTGTATAGCCCCACCTTTAGCTTTAATTATCTTGTGCATTTACAACAGCATCCTTTTAGTAATCAAATGCAGATTATATGGATGTAATTCTTTATAAAGTTAATTTGATCTTTCTTTTAGATTGAACTACGATATTATATACTGCCCTTTTAGAAGAGACCCTCAATGAAATCAAAACGTTATAATGTCGGAAATTTGTGCTGCCCAGTCTATGTAAATTCAATATTCTTGACTATTCCCACCAAAAGCTGGCATGGTGTAAACCCTATTTTCCTCTTAATATCCTTTAGTGCCTTGCATGACACTCAAAAAGTGATGTGCATCACTTTTGTAGAAAAAGTCTTTATGTTCTGCCTTATGTGTCTATTTTCATACTTAAAGGCTGTATTCGTAGCACGTTTTCAAAAAAGTGGATATTCACACCCAGATTTTCTTTATAAATGTATTAAAGTAATTTTAACTTTAGACCTGCTCATTTTCTCATCAAGAAGAAGGCATTTTCAGATTAAAAAGTTCTCAAACAAGCAATGATGATTATATCTATCTCAATGGCAAAAAAGGAACATCTGTACTAATCCTAATATTATCTTTCACTGTTTTTTTTTGTTTTGTTGGTTTGCTTCAGTCAGTCGGGCGACCCGACCTTATTCCATGCTGCCTATTTTCCAGTGTTCCACTCCCTCCTTGCAGTTAACTAGACAATTCTGATCACTGAACACAACTTAAGTCTTTGTCACATGCACTGAACCCGTACGGGTGCTGAGGCTCGTACGGCCACCTCAAGGGATGTCATGAAAATGGAACGTGTTGTTGTTGTGTGTGTGTGGTAAGTGTCTATCGTGAAGTATTTGTACAGATAATGTAGGGTACACTCACTTTTGACATACAGGTGATGGTTTTTTTACAGGGTCCTTACACTGCAATCTAGTTGCTTAGTGTGTGCACAAGCTCCCTACTGATGGTACGCGGATGCTGCACGTATGGGGTGTGCAGTTGATACGTAGGGACCTGTAGGATGCCCACACAAACTTTACTCTGATTGTCTAGTTTCTTTGTTTTCCTAACATTCAGGCTGCACAAAAGGAGCCCGCACTTATCCCTAGAATAGCATTAAAGGGCTACTTGGGCAGTTCGCAGGATTGAAAAAAAAACTGGAATGAAAAAATCAAAAATCTGTGCAACATGCCAGCATCTCACCTACTTCACCCTTACTTACTTTTGTGTGGTGGTGTACGTGTTTGCCACACCATATCGCCAGCAGCACAGCGGTAAAAAAAACAACTTTCCATGAACACTTTTGCTCTTTGGGCTCGCCGAGCAATTTCAGAGCTTGATATTTTCCCAATTTTTGCCTGCAGACACCCGTATCTACCCGTAAGGGCAGTTGTGACTAATGCTTTATGCATAAAATCAGCAGCAAGAAGAGCTGGAAAACAGGCAGGGTGGTGGATCTTTACGACCAGGGTTGGGTAGCCCCAAAATAAGTAGAGATTGCACACATTCTAGCAAACTCCAATTATTGTAATTTAAGATCTCTTATGAAAAACAGCTCCTATTTAAGCTTGATATATCCTCTGTCTCTTTTTTTTTGTTTTTGAAAAGACTTTAACCATTTCTCAGTATTTAGACAATTATTTTAATTATTTCCGTTACTTAAAATGATCATTTGAATCCCGTGGAAAAAAAAAAAATCTATTTTTCGTGACTTTCAGGTGGCTCTTTAAAACTAATCTTCAGAAAAGTTACTAATAGCAAGAATTATGACAACATGCCACCTGGAATATTACATTTTCCATAGTGTACTTTTCTATTGGAGAATAAACCCATGTAATTTTTTTTATTTTTTTCTTCCAAGGCATTAAATTCATACCAGTCTCCAGAAGATGTAATCCAGTCAATTTTAGCATTAAGAAAACCTTGAACTTAGCAGTTGCTTTGACATGTGCACCACAGGCTCTTTATGTAACTTTTTTATGGGGTGTCATGCGAGGAAGCAAAAGTTTATCTTTGATACAGATACAGAGTTTGTGTAGTTAGCTATCTGGTAACAATTTAAATGACTGAATGAACCCAAATATGAAAAGTGCAGTGAGGATTGACTGTAAATGATGGTGTATCTATATAATGGCTCTTGCTATGGAGCTAACTCCTTTCAGCTTGCTTGTTTACTTTTTCCACTCCTCTGACAATACTTTTAACATCTCAAAATAGAACATGTAGTGCTGATATTATACATATGTCAGATTTCCTGCCCTTGATGCGCAGCAGACCATGCTTTTTGCATCATGCCCTGCCACCGTGTGTACTTTACCCAGGCACCACTTTGCAAACTAACAGGCAGACTGCATCTGACAAAAGTGTCTGCTTCTGTACATTTCATGTTTGAATAGGAAAATATGGTCGAATCCTTCTCTGGATAACCAAAAACCCTATTCTTGAAAAGTCTTTTGACTTCCTGTCGAGGCAGATACATGCAATGTTCATTATCTTTTTACCTTTACAGCTAGGCTTTGTTTGATTCCAAGTTCCCTCTTTACTGCAGCGTATAACATCGCTTCCAGGTCCAGACGGTTCCATTAGGTGACCTGGATTACAGCGGTAAACCACTGTGTGGTTAAAGGTAAAGTCATTTCCCAGATAGATTCCGTTAGCTATGGGTCCAGGGTCTCCACAACTGATGACTGAAAGAAGACAGTAAAACTTTGTGAGTAAGCCAGGCATTTTTCAAGCTGTAGTAGTCTACATAGGAGACCACAGTCGTGGGGCATGTTATCAGTTCTTTTTACTCAGAAGTACAGGTTCACTTGTCTTGCTCTCTATAATAATGGGAAAATGCTTGTACATGATCAGAGGTCCAACACAACCTTCTCACAGACAATCTTTATTAACCTCTTAATCCTGTTAGAAAGAGATAATCAGAATACCAGGCTGGAGCTTCAGAAGTTAACCTCCATGCCATCTCCTGCTTTGCTTCTGACCTGTTCCTTCCCCTTCTTTTATCCTTTATTTTAGCAGCTTATAACAATGCAATATATGGCATATTTAAGTTTGCTCATCTCTTAACATGCTAAACAGTTCATAGGGAGTGGGTGTCTGTCAATACTTACATTTTAAACCCTGTTTTACAATGGCTGAGTGAACATCTTTTCTTTTTAAATACAGATCAGACCTTCCACTGCTTAAACCAATAGTATAGAATAATCACACAGAAGCCATCGTACCAGTGCAGTCTGGGGGTTGACCTGTCCATGTCCCATTTGTTGTGCAATGTCTCGTGGTAAGGCCTGATGTTTTGAAGCCCTCCAAGCATGCGTAAGCCACTGAGTTGCCAAATGTGATGCCATCATTGAGGACGATTCTGCCATGTGCTGGGGTTCCAGGGTTACCGCAGGATACAGCTGAGGATTGAGAAAATACCAATCAGCGTTGATTAGCCAGTGATAATATCAGGGTTAGAAATACCACTTTGCTGTCACTCACAGCTAATCAGGTGTGGGATGTGATAATGAGATTATTACTAGTCAGCAGGAAATACAGTAAAAAAGTCCTCAAGGTAGCAAGGCTAATTAATCACTAAAGGTTGTTGGACTGATTCCCAGCACTGACTGCAAGATTTAGTGGGTTACAGCTGTGTGCTAAAGGCTAACAGGAAGCTGCAGATACACAGTGTAGCCTACTGCATATGTGCAAGTCACATAAGACTATCACTGAGCTTCTCTGAGTAAAGCTTTAAAATGCACTAAGGACCACTGGCCAGTTTTGCATTATGTTGGAAAATGAGACTGAATCTCCCTAAAGAATAGTTATTTTTACAAGCACAGAAAGGAGCATCAACAGACGAGGCACTGGGCATGCAGCAAAGCTGGAGAACTCTTTATTTGTTGCAGTTAGTACTTGTAGACAATCTTCCATAAAAGTTTTCCTCAAAACAAGCTAGTCTCAGTGCTGAGAGCACAAAAAAATGCATAAAACTGAATCCAACTTGGCTCTGAGCTTGGCGTGGAAGCAGCCACTTCATGCAAACTGGAGTTTTTTCCTCAAGTTAACATCCATTATGTTAAAGTTACATAGTTCTAATGTCATCGTTTTTAAAGTTTACTAAACTATGTGTGCCATTATTTCCAATTAAAACAGTCTTTTGGAGACGTCAAAATCTTTCTCTGCTTTTGGTCATTACTAGCGTGATAAATTGCAAAACATAATAGTCAGAGGAGGGTACTTAAATGCAGAGTGGAAAGGTCTGAATCAGTGATCCATCGATCTTTAGTTTGCTGGCACATCACATTAATTAGCACATTAATTAGCAACCAACCACGGCACATTTCACTAATAGGATCATGGCAGCTGACAGACCTTAACAATCAAACATATACTGATGAGATTCATTACCTAAAACCCTTAAAAGCCTAGTCCAACAGTGCATCTTGCGGCCTCCATCTCAGAGTGTTAGGGTATGTGTTTTAGCAGCAGTCTGTGGATGTGTGTATCCGTCTGGAAGTATGTATGGATTTCTTTGTGTTTATGTCTCAATGATAGATGTTGCACCCTTTCTGAATCAGCTTTTAACTACTATTAGCCTAATGAAAAACAACTGTGGACAGAAATAAATAATGTGCATTATACAAAGAGACACTTTGAAAAAGTCAACGGATGCAACTCTGGGGATGTGTGTTTTGGTGCGGCTGTATTTTACAAAGCGGGCTTAAATGCTGGACTTTGAAGGTGTGCTGAACTTCGAAGCAGAATGAAAAAAAGCTATTACAAATGTGTATGAGTCAAAATCCAATGGGATAAATGCCTATTGTTTAAATCGTGTTTCCCTTGTGCATAACAGTTGATGAATGATGAAATCTAAGTTAATTGAAGAAGACTTTACATTTTCCAAAATGCCACCTGTAATTCTATAAGATTGTTTTTTCAGGTTTTGTGTTAAAGTCCCACCCTAATCATCTAATCATCTTATTAATGCGGTTTATTGTCAAAGCGTTTCCAGTGGTCTTTCAAATATTGGCCCAAAAAAACCCCACACAAAATGTGTCGTTTTCCACCGCTAGTTTATAGTACCTCACACCTCCCCAAGCTAACCTTAGCGGTGCAACAAAAATGGTGAGCAACATTGGAGCTATCCACCCCAACATCGGAATGGAGCGGGGCAGGGAGCTTGTGCCCCGCTGATTGTAGCACCTATACTACAGCTATAGGCTTTTTCCATTTTTCCATTTCTTCGCCTGGTGTTTATTCATAATGACTTGAGTAAAGAAATATTCAGAAATGTAGATTTAAGCTTAATTTTCTTTATGTGTCCTCCATCATGAGGAAAATGCTACAAGAACATGTTAAAACCATCAAAAACACAATGTTTATTGTAGTAAGTCATTAACACATTCAAAACCCTTCACACCAGAAAAAACAAAAAATAAAAAAATAATAGTAATAATAAAACTTGCTTTGATCACACCTATACATAAAGATGATCATTTTCTGATCATCTGGGTGTAAACTGTTTCTCACAAACTGCTTTTATACTTCTTTGTTAACAGAATATGCTGCATTGACCTAATTTAAGTTTTAACACCCTTAATGTGAATGCAGTTGCATTCCCATGAGCCTTTAGATGATTCCATTACCTGCACAGGAATTTTCTTTGCTTAGCTTTAAGTCTTTGACTCAGTTTGGAAATCTTGGAGGGGCATTAGGAAGGAAAATGCAGGCAGCAGTCCAGCATTGAGGGGACCCACTTTATTTTCTTTAACTTCCTTTTGGCTTAAAGAGTCTCTGAAACTGGAGCTAAATAGGATGCACTTTATCAGCAGGGTGGTGCAGATAATCCAGCTCAGTCAGTTAAAAGTGACACTGCAGTTCTTTCCATCTGGGCCAAGCTGACATAAAAGTTGGCATACAAATTTTTCATCTCTCTCTCTTTTCTTTCTTTTTTTTTAAACTGCCAATTTCACAATCCTCTTACATTATGCAACATCTTCTGTTGAATCACACTCATTTGGTAAACAGCAAGACACCAGCTTTAAATATGAGGCTCTATAAATGTTTGATTGAAGTTTTGCCGCTCTGAAATCTTTAGTTGCAGCATATGAGTGAAAACAAAACAAACTGATATTAATTAATTTTAATTTACAAGAGATAAAAACAATTTAAAATGGAGGTTTACGGTACTTAATTTTATGGCTTGTCAGATATGTGGAATGTGCAGCATATACAATTGGTAGATTGTCCTGAAGCAATACTTAGTATGCAATAAACAACTCGTGGGAAGCCTGCAAGATGTTTTGAAAGCTGCTTTATTAATTCTATTGAACAATACTAAACAGCTTAAAGATCCACTCTGATGAAAATCATAATTTTTTAACATGTTCGTGTGGGATTTTTCTCATGATGGACATATAAAAAGAAAATTATCATTTAAATTTCATTTCTGATCATTTTGTTATTCAAATCATTGTGAATCAGGAGCAGATGCAAAAATTCTGTTGAAAAGTTTTGACATAGAAGCTACAATCAGCAGGCCACAAGCCCGATGCATCCGCTAGGTGGAGAAATAGATCCGTGTGCACCTTTGTTTTCCTCGTCCGAGGTGGGACCTGCTTCAAAACTGTACAGCTGGGTAGTTTCAATGCTGCTCATCATTTTTGTTGTAAGATTTATATTGTGTTGGGGTTGTGAGGGGCTGTTAGCTAGTGGGAGAGAATGTAAACAGATGAGTGTCGGAAGGTAGGGATGAGCTTACATCTTGCCAACAGTCCCAAAGACTCACAGAGGCCAATGTCTAATGAACTATTGCCACTCTGCAGAAACTATGTCCTATTTACCTACAAGCAGCATTATCATAAAAACGACCACTGGGAATAGCCGTAAAATAGATCAAAAGATGATCAGAGTGGGACTTTAAGACCAAAGAAAATATCAAATTTTAACTTTAGAGGCTACACTAATCACAGATTCATACAATGGACTGGATTAAACTCTGCTTAGATTTGGGGCTCAACTGTATTAATCAAATAAAATTTGCATTTTGGGAACTGAGGGAATGATAGGGTCGTTCAATGTAAAACTGACAAACCTGCCTGAGATAAAAGAAAAAGCAGAAAACCCATATTTTTATTGAACCAAAGAAGTAGCATAACCATGATTTTCAATGCTACCGAATCAAGGACTGTGTCAGGAAAATAAAGGCTGTTCTGTAAGCAGTTTGAAGTGCAAGCTGTACTGCGGATTCGTAAGGACTTTCTAATAATCTTTTGAGAGCTGTACGATCAGATAATAACAGGAGTAAGGTAAGCATGCAGCTCCCACCTTGACACACAGGCTGCGTGCCACTCCAGGTGCCATTGTGAAGGCAGGTTCTCTCTGCTGAGCCAATCAGACTGTATCCTGCCTCACAGCTGAAACGCAGAAGACTTTTGGTCTTAAATTCTTCTCCTCCCAGGCGGGAACCATGGGGAGGAATCCCAGGGTCTCCACATATTCCGACACTGGCACCTGTAGTGAAAAAGGAAAAGCAATATCAATATTCCAAAAGTAACACCACATGAATATTACTGAAATAACACAAGTCCCCTCTGAATTTGTGTCTTATAGGATCCAAAAAGGAGAAGCGCTGCTAAATGATTTCCATTTATTCTAGCTATATTTAATGTGAAAAAACATAGCAATGTTGAGACTTTGGCAATTATGCAAATTTGATTTATTACATTTCTTTATGGGTAAAGCTAGATTTTATTTTTTTTTGTTAAAAAACAAACTCATTGGTATGCTGATGCCATGACATCAGCAATTTTCCTTCTATTTGAAAAGGAGTGACACACACTTTTCCGTAGCAATAAACACACCAAGGGTTGCAAACAGAGAAGCTGAAATTTCTATAATATGTAGCAGCGACATTTACAGGGTAAAGTTCTAAATCCAGGAGTTGGATGTATTTCTTACCTATGAGTGTTTTGAGGCCAACAAAGAAAGCTTATTGCATTTCATCTACTGAGACTGTAGATGCTGAGTTTGAAAATGACCTGTTTTAGTATTGTGGCGTCAGCACAGGCCTTCAGCAGAACGGCACTTAAAACCTGTGTGCTTAAACCAGCACTCTCTTTTTGCTGACTTTTCTACAAATTTGAGTAAAATCTGGTTACGGTAAAAGACAAAAAAAAATAATAATAATAATGACAAAATGAAAATAGTCTCTCCTATTCCACTCAGCCATCTACTACTTCTTATCTAGAAATATTATCTGATCATCTCACTTTATCTCAATTGGCATGGCTTTGATAGAGCTGTGAAGAGGAGTGCTAATCAGGCAGTCTTTTGGGCATTACTGCACACATTTTATTGCTTTACTCCTTTGGCACTACTTTAATACTGATCTACAGCAGTGGCCTTATATAGGAGAGTGCCTACTAGGCTACAATCTGGGATTGAGACAGTCTGAATCCTTGTCTGGGTTGTAGACTGATAGAATCTGTGATCTGGTATAATCAAAGGTATAAATCCACTTAGATTTTTGTACCAAAAGCTTTAAAGTGGGCCCCGCTGCCTCCCCTACTGAACACTCAACACCAGAGGCTGGACTACAGGCTGTGGCAGCAGCTCAGGGATGTAAACACTTATGGAACTTTAATAGTTTTTTTAAAACCCTTAAAACACATATTTTCTATTGTAATTGTACATTTATATTACCATTCTAGTAAGAGTTCAGGTTCAAATCACTAAGTGTTCTGAAGAATAATCAGAATTGATGGTATTGTGGTAAATGTCAGATGCCAGTCAAACCATCTGCAGTAAAAATTGTTGGCCACAATTTTCCTTGTTTCTATTTAAAAACATCTTTGTAGGTAACAACCTAATTTTTAAGACAATAATGTCTCGCCATTGAGTTAAAGCATTTCCTCATTAAAACGCTTTCATCAACTATAAGTCATTGGCATTTGACAACAACTAAAGACCTGTAAATGTAGATTCAACAGTAAACATATGCTGAAAGCTGACAAAACAAATGTTGACAAGTGTCTGTCCATTAAAGCCTATTTGCCAGGTGCTAAACAAGAAAGTCCGAATCCGATCTAGACGGTCACTCGAGTCTGACTAGAGTGTTGCAGTTGAGATGAATGAGCACCTCCTTTGCCTTGAAGGGAATTTGTATGAGAGTAAAGAAAAACAGACCAAATGGAAAGAATATATTTTGTCAAAAACACAATAAACAGTAAAAATATATAAAAACATGCTGCTGAAGGATTTATAGAACAGCATTTTTAGGTCCTTAAGAAAACTGATTACAAAGACTGTTAGGTAATTTTTTATTGGATATTGTGTAGAATAAAAGACACAATATCTCTCTGCACTCATCTTGGAATATGATTTATAGAAAAACGAAAACTAACTTTGTCTTCTTCCTTCATTATTCTAAAATTCTACTACTTTGCTATTTCAACTTAAAAATATATAATATAAAAGTTTTATTAAGCTTGCTTTAAAAGACTGTTTCACAAAGTTGGGCTTGAACATAGAACATTTTCATTTCATATCTAGATTTTTTTAACAAATGCATTCCTTTTGTTTTCAATGTTGAAGACTCCAAACTTGTTAATATTTTCCCCTTTTTAAACAGTTGAACAGATTCAGGTTTCAGCCGTAGATAGCACATGCTGGGTAAAGTGACAGTCTTCTACTCCAACATTCTGATTACAGTATGTGGTACCTGCTGATCTGAAAGTCAAAAGCCAATCCAGCTCAAGGACTGAATATTCCAAACACAAGCAGGAAATCTGTCAGTCTGTGACAAGCCCCAATCACATTAAGTTGGTGCCTGTTGCTGTCATCGAGCACAGTGTCAGCCACAGGTGGCATCACAGTGTTTTATGTTGAGGCGTCTTCACGCTGACTTGCCAGTGTGAAAGGACTCACTGTGTTATGTGGTAAAGCTCTTTGCTTCTTAAACAGGCAACTCTTGTGCTTGTTAAATGTTTTCTTCCTCACACTTTTTTTTTAAAGAGAAGGCATACTATTTAGATTTTTATGAAGTAGTTTTGCTTTACCAGTGCAATAGGGGGGCACTCCACTCCACGTCCCATCTTCCTGACAGTGACGAGTGGAATTGCCCACCAGCAGTCCACTGGGCAGACAGGAGTATTGCAGAACCGAGCCGTAAGTCCAACTGCGGGTTCCTAACACGACTGCATTCGGCGGCACGCCGGGGTCGCCGCAGGAAATAGCTATGGAGACAGCAAAAGATTGGAAGTGAAAGAGGGGTGGCTAAGCGTGCAGGATTGCATCCAACTATAGATTTCAGATACATAACTGCATTAGGTGGTGCAGCTGGGTCACTGCAGGAGCCAAAGGGGAGGGGGTCACAAGAGAGAACAAGGGGATTGATGCTGATTTTTGTTGACTTTTATGTGCATAAGAGCGGGACAAAGAAGAATGGACATACAATGTCCTATTAAGGTGTATCAAATTAAATCTGCTAACATAAAAGATGTGCTCTTAATTCAAAAAATGTAACCTAATGAACATGGGTGACAATATAAACCACAAAACTTAATGTTACACCTGTCTCAGGTAACTGCCCGAGACTGTTTGGTCTAATATTTGACCAAAAATATAATTTATTTTACAAGCATTGAAACAAAAAATAAATAGATAAAAAAACATGTGTTTGTGAATAAACTACCCATCTTTCAGTTCAGTTATAAAGAAAACAGTTTAAATATATCACAGTTTAGATTTTTTATTTTTTTATTTTGCAAATGACATATCCTAATATCTGTTCATACTCCCAAATCATATGACGTCATCCTCTCCTTGCCTCTCAGTCATCCCCCTTCTGCCTCCCATTTTTATGAAAAGACCGTGTTTCTTGACTGTAATTCTTGTAACTCGAGGATGTCACTGGAGTCCTATCCTTTCGGCTCTTTTTTGCCTGAAATCTTTATCTCTGGCTGTTGTCATGTCGTCTTCATGCACCTCTTTGTGTTTCTCCCCTCTTCTGTGCATTAGCCTCCGTCTTTCTAATGCTCTGGTTTGGTATCTGTGTTTCTATCATCCATGACAGCTTCTTAAGAAGCACATCTATGGCCTTAAGAGACACGCTTGCTTTTTTACTGCACACGGACACAAGTACACAAAAGTGTGTAGACCCTTTTCCCTCTACTTTTGCCTTTTTACTAAAGTTTATTTCAATGTTCTTGCCTGAAATTCTTTTGTGTGTGTGTGTCTTTTCTCTCTGGTCTAAGCTCATTTTAGTGTCTCTTCAAGCCAATCCTCACTTACATAGCTTTTTTTGACAAAGAGAATGAAAAACACAGTAATCGACAAGTCTTTGATGGCACGTTTTATACAAATCAAGACAAATAGAACAAATATTTTCGATCGTTTTCCCTTTTTGCAGACATGCTCATACAGCATGCTGTATTTTTCTCATTTTTCAAGTGTCCTCTAAAAAGCAACTTCTTAAATTTATTTTCCTAAAATTTGTGATTAAAAGAAATAAATCACAGGAGTTAGACAGATCATATTGATTTTTTTTTCTTTTCTTCATGTCAAAGCAACAATCACTTGGCTTTGACTTTGAAAAAACAGGTTGTAGGCTACAATCAAGCAACATCAATGAAGTCTCAGTAAGCTGGCTTAACTTGAAAGCCTTTTGACATCCTTTTTACATCATGTGCAGATCTGCATACTACTCTGACCAACTAAACATCAAAGTTTAAGGACGAAAGAAAAACTTTCTCAAACTGGATTTTTGAAATTATGAAACTGTTTATCTGATGGAACTTTATGATTGACAACATTACTATATATTTATTAAGGCAACACATTTAATGTCCTAACACTTTTCTAAAAAAATTTTTCTTGCACAGAGCATTTACAATTGAACTGACATGGTAATAATGCAAAGTGCCAATCATATCTATTTTAATGTCAGACACAACATTAATTTGTCAGTATGACATTTGGAAATAATAGCACACATTAATAATCAGTACTCTGTTTAGTTTAATGTTAACATATTAAATATAAGAGTTTGATGTTTAATTCCAGACAAGTTTCATTCTTGTAATGTTTTTAAAATGAAATATTTTCTACATGAAAAAAGAGTGTGAAAAGAATAGAAATGGTTGAACAGAAATCCCTAACATTATCTATATTTCTTTATGTAAAGTGTTATTATAGGTTCAAATATTGAACAGTTGAAATGTGTTACTTATAGGATTTTACCTAAACAACGAGGCATTGGTCTGTCCCAAAGTCCATCGTGTTGACATGTAAGGATTGCAGAACCCAGCAGGTAGAAACCTCGTTTGCAGTGGATTGCAACAGTTACGCCATAGCTGAAGACCTCTGGGTAATGTAGGCCAGACTGACGCACCCCATTTTCCACATGACCAGGGTCTGAACAGTTCACCACTAAAGAAAATTGAGGCAAAAAATCAAGTTAAATGAAATAAATTACCCATAAGTGTCTTATTACAACAAACATACAAGTGTTACATAAATTCTTAGATTAACATCAAGTTCATTTTTTAATTAATACATTTATGACACTCAGGCTGTAGCAGGTAGCCAGATGTAATACTAGGTGTAAAAAAAACAAGGAAATGTTCTCTTCAGAGAGCAACTATCATACAAGAATTATAAATCATATCCACTTTTGTCAAACTTTGCTCAGTTTTCTAAAAGTTCTTTGTTTCCTCCTGCTCTTACAGCTCTAGCTACCCTCTCCTCCCTCCTCTCTGAGTGATGTTAGCCCAAAACAGCAGAGTGTGAGTTTCCACATGTCACAGGGGAGATTGACATTCGCTCGGATTCAAGTCTGTGGGGGCACAAGACAGTGTGTGAGTGAAATTTTGTATGTGTGTTTGGGACCCTTCGGGAATGAAGGAAGTCTCATATTCATAAATGACAGCTGCTGCTGCAAGGAAAGAAGGCATGAAAGAAAAGAAAGAGTTGTGTGTGTGTGTGGGGGGGTGGGGGGTGGGGGGGGGGGGACAAAAGAATAAGGAAAAATGAAGAAACCAAGCAAACAGGCAGGGATGAATCACTCTGATGGGAAATTCATGTTGCCAGCTGTGTGTGTTTTAATATATTACACCTGTTTCACTGCTGAGGGCCAAGACAATTCTTTCTTAAAGTGATGGACACACACAGTTAACAGAGGATTGCAATAAGTCTTTTGAGATTAACCCAACTGTGTGTGTATGCATCTATGAATTTGTTAGATTAGATACATGCAGACCCTCCATTAGTAGTGGATCGTTGCTGGCAACTGGTGAGGGCATGGACGCAGTTATTTTAGTTTAAAGCCTGCTGAACTCAGATTTAAATCATTTGCTGTAGCTACAAGCAAAATAAGTACAGCTAATGTTCATGCTGAGCAGATCTAAAGAAGAATCAAAATAAATTTAAAGACATTGAAAGACCAAGATTACAAAACATGCATCTGCTACTAGCTCTTGTTTTTCATTTCAGAACTGTGGGAAAAGGGAAAAACTATACTGGCTCATTCCATGTATGCACATGAACACGAAGAGCTATTGCAAACACAGAAGTATTGACTTAGATGGGATGTATAAATGTGTGTAATGAGATACAAGTGTGACCTTTGCAGACAGGGAGGGGACTGCTCCACTGTCCATTGAGTCGGCACTGGGCCCGAGGACTTCCACTGAGGATGTAACCTTTGTTGCAGGTGAAGTTGACTACATCATTGAGGTTGAATTCCGTGCCATTGGTCCGCCCGTTGGGCGGGTTACCTGGGTGACCACAGGTGATAGCTAAAAGATACAAGAGACCAAGAATAAGTCAAAGAGCTGTACACTAAATAAATTTTCAGTTTGGAACATCTCTTAATATTTGATAAAAACCGGCATATACTACAACCACTTTCACGGTCCACTTACGGACGCAGACAGGTGTTGTTCCAGACCAACGGTGGTCTTGCTGGCAGATTCTCACTGATGTGCCGATTAGCCTGTAGCCCAGCATGCATTGATACACCACGGTGTCACGGTAGCTGGAGCCGTCGCCACTTATGTGGCCATTGACTATAGGATCTGGTGAATCACAATGCCCAGCTAGACAATATAAAAAATGTGAAGGAAAAAAAAGATAAGTTAAATGTACGGAATTATAAAATGTTCCATAACTAAATGTCTAACAAACAGAGACATCATTGAAACCCAAGAATGATTGACTGCTAACAATAAACATGGAAAATGACATAAATCATAAAGATATATATGTGAATATCAGCATTTTAACCACAATTTCCATCAGCATAAATATCTGACTCCGCTTATTCTAGATAAATATGAACAATGATTTTCAGCAAATAGTGAAAAAAATACTTATAAATATGTCAGAACAGAACAGACACATTGAGAAACTGGACAATCTGGACCTTCATCCACAAGCAATATTATAGAAAAAAGCATTTCTACCAAATTTTTAGTTCATAAAAATTGCAGGTAAATGTTATTTGTGAAAAAGTTCTCAGTGTTCATAAGTCCAAGTCAGCTTCTTTTGTCTGAAAGCCCAAAAGGTGCAATAAGTTTGGATAAAGATAGATTTTACAAAAATAACACTACTTTCACTGTTTAAGCGAAGGTATGATTAATCACATTTGAGACTCATGTTGCAGAAACCATGGGAACAACTTAAGGCTGGAGGTGACAGTGGATTACATTTAATCTTGGCTAACTCTGGAAGCAAACATCACACAGTGTGTCAACGTGGTAAAACTAGATCTTCAGCAAACATACATATCCACGATGGCCTGGCACTAGGGGTGCATTCTAAAGATTTGCCCTAAGTCTTCAAACGTAGCATCACTTTACTCTGCAGGGAGAGTTTGAAAGAACACTGCATGCAGCAAGACCACCAAGAAATATGATAGAAGAAGATGATTTTACAGAGATAATGCAGAAAAACTGTGCAAAGAGAAGCTGAAAACCTCTCAGTTGGCAACAAAAAGCATTTTAGAGCTTCAAATACATTTCATCTGACTATTGCCTCAATACAACAGCCAACAATGATTTTGAACTGTTAACAGACAAGCAAAACAGTTGAGGAGATCATCAATGAAGATGGATTCAAATTCAAAGCTTTCACATAATTATTTTCTGACTGGTGACTATTTTATTCCTGATTCATGAGCAGATTATTTTGTTTTTCTTTTTACAAGTTTTAGCCTTTACCCTATAGAAAACATCTTCGGTATTACCGTATTTTCCGGACTATAAGTCGCCCTTTTTTTCATAGTTTGGCAAGGGGTGCGACTTATACTCCGCAGCGACTTATATTAGAAATAAATTGAAATAAATACATTGTTAACCCTCCTGTTATGTTCATTTGTGAGGAACAGAGATGATGTTCCTGGGTCAATTTGATGTATGAGGTATGTTAAGTGTTAAGAGTATGTTAAGTGACTCAGAGAATCAGCAAACTTTTTTTACAGTAAGATCTTGAAGGCTAACAACATAATATTCTATTTTCCAATGATTTCATAGATTCAGAAATGCAATAAAAGTGAAAACTGTTTCTACAAATACAGGATGAATACAGAGTATTAGTTGGCCAATGATGCTTCATGAAAGGAATAAATAAATAAGTATGAGAAAGAATTATGGTGAAATTATTAGATAAACAGTCTGCTATGATTGTGTCATATAAGGTTGTGAAAGTTAAAATGCGACTTATAGTCCAGTGCGACTTATCTGTGTTTTTTTCTACTTTATAATGCATTTTTGGGCTGGTGCGACTTATACTCCGGTGCGACTTATAGTCCGGAAAATACGGTAATTATGCTTTTCACTGTCAGGCAAATCTGACCTTATAAGCAAATCACAACATACAAGAGATACCTCTTACCTAGACATCTGGTTTCTGCACCACTCCACAGCCCATCAGCTCCACATTCTCTGACATGTGATCCCACCAGCGTGTAACCATGGTTACACATAAAGATTGTAGTTGCTCCAAACGTGGTCAGTGTCCCTAGTTTAGTTCCAAAGGGTGGGGAGGGAAGTTCCCCGCAGGAAATGACTGAGTAAAAAAAAAAAAAACAAAAAAAAACACATGCACAAATTGTTACAAAAAGAGGCACAAAAGGCAGAATGATAAATTTTCTAAAAGTCTGATCATAAACTAAGTTTGTGTTCCTAATTACAAACATTTTAAACTAAACTATGATTTTATTGAAAATACTAATCATATAATCCTGAAAGTTTTTAAGGTCAACAGATGAAGGATTGTTGAATACCTTAGTCCCTTCTCAGATATATAAATATATATTAAATCCCTTGGATATTGCTACACAGTCATATCTGGTGCAGGATAGCAACATTTCTGGTGGATCTTACTTCCTAATGCAAATAATTAATTAGAAACACATTTCACTTCTCTAATACACTAAAAATGTACTAATGGTATCCCAAAAATATTGCAAGATGTTCTCTGTTGGAGTATTTGATAGTAACAGCATGCTCCCGTAACTTAACTTTTTGGATAAAATAGGAACAAAAGAGAAATTGCAGAACAATGCATTATTTAAAAAGGCATTGTTGTATTTTTCTTACGATATACCTCACATTTAAAAAGCACAAGCTGCGTTATTTTCAAAGTTGTAAGCTCTGAACAGTAGGATTCAAAGGAATTTGAAAACACATCCACCCAGCAGGTCGATAACCATATGAAAACATATACTAAGGAGGCAAACAAACACAGTGGAGTTTGATAATTCCCAGTTAAAAAAATCTACTTTAACTTTTCCTTTAGCCAAGTAAATTTCCTTATCTTCTTCTTCTACTTTCGGCTTCTCCCATCAGGGGTCGCCACAGCGCACAAGTCGCATGGTAAATTTGGCAATGTTTTACGCCGGATGCCCTTCCTGACGCAACCTTCTCAAACCGGGCTTGGAACCAGCAGAGGTAGAGAAGGGAACAGGGAGCAGCCCGGAGTCGAACTCGGGTTTCACGGATGGAAGGCACCGCAAACCAGCATGAGCTAAACTGGCTCCCAGCCAAGTAAATTTCCTTATAATAAATCAAAATACAAGAATATCTATCTATCTATCTATCTATCTATCTATCTATCTATCTATCTATCTATCTATCTATCTATCTATCTATCTATCTATCTATCTATCTATCTATCTATCTATCTATCTATCTATCTATCTATCTATCTATCTATCTATCTACCTACCTACCTACCCATCTACCTACCCATCTATCTATCTATCTATCAATGTATCTGTCCGTCTAAAAGGTATATTTTTAATACTTACTCTTACAAGTAGCAGGATCATCTGACCCCTCCCAAGTCCCATTGGCGAGACAGTGTAAAGTCCGATACCCGGCACCCAAATAATAACCTGAGGAGCATTCCAGCATCACCATAGAGCCAAACTCCCCGAGTATGCCACGAAGCAGGCGGAAGGTCATGTGATCAGACAAAATGGTTTCGATGCTGGGACAGTGCACCGCTGGGTGGAAAAACAAAGCACAACAGCAGTTCATGACATACTAATTACAGTAAATTTACTGTTCAAATGTTTACAAATATATAATGGTTTCATGAGAAACAGTAAATCTGTTAGGCACGGGCTAAGCAGACCCAGTTTAGCTTTGATTCAGTGTTGCACTGGGCTCTGTATCATTCACAGCACACTATCATTTGAAGACAAAAACAGACCATTTTTCAACTTTTCATTTAAAAGGGACTGAGGCCAACATACTTGAACTTGTAAAAATGATACCTCAGTTGTTCAGCCCACTTCAGATTTTATGATACATATATTTTGAACTGGGCTAAACGTGGATGAGAGGTTTATGATCATCACAATACCCATGAGATTGAATAGACGGATGGTTTCCACATTCATGAATATGCTTTGACAATGACAGTTAAAAGCACTTACGCAGGCATCTGGGGGGGGAAAGCGAGTTACTCCAGCTCCCATCCTCCAAGCACACAGCTGTCATTGGTACAGCGGGATCAAGGTGGTAACCCTGGCTACAGTAGTAGGTGACTTGGCTACCAACGGTAAATTGAGTGGCATGGAAACTGCCATTTCCCGGTGACAGAGGTATCCCACATGAGATAGCTGCCACATGGAAAAGAAAAAAAGTATTAGAGGTTTTTTTTTCTAAATGTTTGACTCATAAGAAGATTATTAAGTTTAAAGATTTACCTTGACAGAAAGGTGGTGGTGAATCCCACTTGTAAAGTCCATTAGAATTAAGCCTGCAGGTGGCATTGCTTGAGCCTACCAGGTAGTAACCACGGTTGCAAAAGTATTGTATTCTGCTACCAGGACTAAGTTTAGTGCGGTTGACCACACCCCCATTCAATGGGGAATCATTGATGCTACAGTAGGCAGCTGAGAGCAGACAGGAAAAGTAAAAACAGAAGAAAACAAACAACATTCTCACATTAATTTTTGGTACATCCAACCTTTTTACTGTCCTAAAGCTACAGAAATAGCTGGCTCCTCTGATGTTTTTAATAAAGAATTGGAATAAAAAAAAGGATTTCATTGATGCTTGAAACAATAGTTTTAAACTTGTTTTAAAGAAAGACATGAAAATAGTTTAGGAAGGTGGTTTCTGTTTTTCTCTAGGAAAAGCAGTTGGACCACTTTTGATGCATAATACTGATTAAAACATCTGACAAAACAAACCACTACAGGCCTCTTGGTTCTCCCTTCCTGTAAATCATGATCCCAGTTTTTATTCTCATTAACCACAAAAGTGTATTGAAATTCCCATATCAACAGCCTCCCTTCAATATCTTTATATCGCCCTTTTTTGTTTTTCAGATGACTTCCTTTCTTTCCTCAATTCAGTTTATCTCCCAATCGACCTTTCTGCTCTAAAATCTATTTTTTCTTTTTTTTTTTAAACTGTACTTAATTTATCAAAGTAATCCAAAAATTCTCATTTACCAGATGCAGAAATGTTCACTGACAAGTCTTAGATCCTAAAAAGCAAAGGTTTACAGTTTTTCTCAGTCGCTTTAGTACAATTCTCAGATCAGAATTGAAGATTGCAAATACGTGTGTGCATTTCTCCAAACAATTTGTAAAAACAGCAAAACACTATAGATTTCTTGCAAAAGCCTATAACTTGCTCAAAATCTTTAGTTCATCTCTCAAAACTAAGTCTTTATGTCATTGAACATGTCAGTGCCATCAGAATGTCAAGTCCTTGTGTCATTGTCTACGAACAAGACAGTCAAATTACTTTGTCATGTTGTCAATATAACTGTACTTTAGAGGGAGGTTCTGATGTAAACTATGGCTAAGGTTTTGATGACTATTATTGTAAAATGTAAGTTACACCTTTTTTGTTTGATTGCAGGAGACTGGACAAGATTCACATTTTCACTTTTATTGTTCATATTGTAATTTGTTGACAGACCATGTCATACCAACATAGAAAAAAACCCACTGCAAACAGTAACACAAAGGGAAAAAAAAGATAGGAAAATACTCTGTACTACAGTACAGGCAGTGCAGTAGGAATTGGTGTGGTCTTCCTACACCTCTTGTTGTTCCTGTATGTTAGACCACAAATTCTCCTCGACATCACAGCTAATATCCTCTCTTGAAATGCAGCGAAATATGTTTGTCACATTATGACAACTTGGTCAACCATTTTACAGTTAATGACTTATACGATGAACTAATGACTAGGTGTTTTGAGGAGTAAGACTACATCAACATGACATAAACAATTGATAATATAGCAAAGAGCGGAGAATTGTCCATAATCATTTGCATGGATGTACCAAAGCAATTGCAACTTGTTCAAAGAAGTGAGATACTGCTTATATGATGTGCACAAGTGACATCATGATGTGAAGATTGAACAAATAGTTTGGGGAATTTCATTCTGATCTGAGAATTGTACTAAAGCGACTGAGAAAAACTGTAATAGAAGGCTTTCTTGGGGCTGGTGGTGGAAATGACAATCATTAATTCTTGAAACAAAGAAAGCCTGCAAAATAAAATATCTAAAAATAACCAACAAAATGTTGTACAATCATTAATTCTTGAAACAAAGAAAGCCTGCAAAATAAAATATCTAAAAATAACCAACAAAATGTTGGAAGCTTTATATCTATAAGCACCTGTGTTTTGACAAGGCAGACAAAAGTGGGCCTAATTTCAGATTGTTGTGGAACATATTGGAAAAAGGTATTTCTTGTCAAACAAACATTGCAATTTTCACATACTAGCAGCCCCAAATGCAAGGAATCATTTAAAGAGCAATTTAGAATTTTAGATGACTATTTCATCTCCTAAAATGCATCGCAAGTGTGAAGTGATGAAAAAAAGCAAAACGCTTTGAGAATGAAAATACCAATCAACCTGATTGCAATCCACAATCTTCTTCAAGCATAAATCATGCTGCACTCCCTGCTCTTGAAAGTGGAAACTTATCTTTATCTTCATGTGTTTTACTTCATCATCCAAAATAGTCTTATCAATAAATAACCTAAAAAAAACAAAAAACAAAACTTAAGTTATGCCATTTTTAAATCCTTACAGCAAACTTTGACTTTAAGAAGATATTTTAAAAACTTTTTTTTTTTTACTTTTATGTTGTAAAATGATACTGACTGCTGCTTTTTGTCATCCTTTATAGAGTTTAGTGAAGAGAGGGCCATTCCAAAATGAAAGAAGAAAGAACCCATTGGTGCCATGTGACCATTGGTGAAAATATCTTAAAAAAAGAACAGATTGGCTAATTTGTTTTTTTAAGAGTTTGATTATGTATGAACATGATAGTCACTTAAAGACCTATTCCAATAAAAATTGTGTTTTTGGTGTTTGCCATTCAATTAAACCTATTTATATTTATATCCTGATATTAAAACAATAGTTGTCTCAATGGGCTTCATACTGGTAAGTGTATAAGAACAGGAAATCAGTCATAAAATACAATAGCTAATTGCTAAACTCAACAGACTAAGCTAAACTAAGCTTTCCATACCCTTAGACGCTCCTTCTCAGTAAGAAAAAACTCCTAAAAAATAAAGCGGATTCCGGGAAACAAAGAAAAAAACCTCAGGGATGTCCACATGAAGGGGGGATCCTCCCCCAGGATGGACAGGTGATGTACCAGAAACAGTAAACACGTTCTTCTAGTTTTTTTCTCATGATAGAAGACATAAGGAATTTAACAATGAAACAGCATTTCTGAGTAGTTCTTTATTCAAATTGTGATAAAGCAGGAGTATATTGAAAAAAATACCATTTGAAAAAGCTCTCTTTTGAGATTTACCGTATTTTCCGGACTATAAGTCGCTCCGGAGTATAAGTCGCAGCAGCCCAAAAATGCATTATAAAGTAGAAAAAAACACAGATAAGTCGCACTGGACTATAAGTCGCATTTTGACGGGAAATTTATTTGACAAAATCTGGGACCAAGAACTAATAACTTCCACAACCTTATATGACACAATCATAGCAGACTGTTTATCTCATAATTTCACAGTAATTCTTTCTCATACTTATTTATTTATTCCTTTCATGAAGCATCACTGGCCAACTAATACTCTGTATTCATCCTGTATTTGTAGAAACAGTTGTCATTTTTATTGCATTTCTGAATCTATGAAATCATTGGAAAATAGAATATTATGTTGTTAGCCTTTAAGATTTTACTGTAAAAAAAGTTTGCTGATTCTCTGAGTCACTTAACATACTCTTAACACTTAACATACCTCATACATCAAATTGACCCAGGAACATCATCTCTGTTCCTCACAAATGAACATAACAGGAGGGTTAACAATGTATTTATTTCAATTTATTCTAATATAAGTCGCTGCGGATTATAAGTCGCACCCCTTGCCAAACTATGAAAAAAAGGGTGACTTATAATCCAGAAAATACGGTATTAAGTGAAATGAGTAGGCCAAAGTGATCCTATTCCGATCCATTCTAATACATCCACTTGCAAACAAAAGGATCCATTAATATCTTTTTTTTTTGTCTGAGCTGATTTCTGCTTCAAAACTGTGCGTCTGGATCGCTCTGATATTTTTGCCATTTTTGTTGCACCGCTAATGTTAGCGTGGTGTTGAAAGAGTTGTAAGCTAATGGGAGAGAGTGTAAACAAAGAGATGATGGGAAATCAGTGGAGGCTTCCACGCCAACAGTCGCACTCACAACTTAGAGGTGAATCCTTAGAGGTCCTAGAAAACTACAGTTTTTTTTTAAATTTATTTTTTATTTTGGATAGCATCGGCATGAGATTAGAATCGGGATGATTTATTTTAATCATGATTAAAAGACCACTGGGAACACTTACAATAGATCAAACAATGATTTGAGTGGGACTTTAAGCTTTACCGTTAAAGCTTTCCTTTGACAGGAATGCTGCATTTTATTATGAGCTAGCTGCTACTTTACTGCGTTTGATTTTAACAGTCATGTTTGCAGAGAGATATTGCTTTACCTGATGCACGGCTGAACCACAGAACAATTCCACTTTCTAGAACAAAACTGCAAATGTTTTTTCTCACCTTTTTCAAAAGTGTAATGTTCACTTCAGTTAGGTGTTCTATGCTCTTTCACAAGAGAGTAAGGGGTTTTAAGGGTTGTTGTAAGTAAGTACTGCTCAAATGTATGTCCCTATAGCAGCTTAAAGCTGTGGGATAGACCTCCAATCCTCAACAGCCTTAAGAGGAGATAGGTGGGTGCAGCAGAGTAATTTACCCACTTAAAACTGCATGGTATGAAAGAGATGCAGGTTACGGTTGAAAAATGAAGCAGCCACTCATTGAAACCTCAAGAAACTGTGTCAATCGTTGAATAGTAGTGTAGTGGTTTTCATTTAGGATTATCTAAATATGGACTACAAGATGAACTGCATTTACATATTTATTCAATTGAATTGCTTATTTTAATTCACAATTGATTTGGTAAAGTTTATAACAGGCTTGCAGTTGGATTCCCGATCCATCTCTAGGGAAGATTAAAGTGCACTGAATCCATCTTCTAGTCAAAGTACAGCAAATTCCAAAAACACATACGTACGTCACACAATTACAATATTAAAAGGCTGTAGAGATTTATGTTGTTTGGAAATGTGAAAAAAAGCTATTAACCTTTACTTAATATTTATGGTGTGCCATAAAAAATGTCACGCAAAGGACTTCCTGACATGCACAGTGACATTACACTTCAATAAGACTTTAAAGCCCATCATTCTACACAAAATGAACAAAAATCTTTTATCATAATCTGTATTAAAGCTGTAGCCTGGGGCATTTTAATTTGACAAAACTGATATTTTCAAATGGTAAAAAGAAAAGAGGTAAATATTTGATGTACCTGAGTAGCGAATCTTGAATCCTTTCTTGTTGGTGGCGTGGTCAGTAGACCAGCGCAGGTAGAGCTGGTTTGTTTTAGAGGTGAAGTTCAGCTGGGACGAGTGGTTGCCACTTAGAGCAACCAGCAGAGGGTTTTGACCAGAGGATCCTAGTGAAGCAAAGCAAAGCAAGAGTATTTAGACCTTCTGTGTTACAAATATCTGTACATAGAGCCTCATGATGTAACAGAATAAAGCAATAACTTCCTGCAGACCTTAGAAGTTGACCTTACTGTAGGCTCAATTGTTTCCTCGATTCAAGTTGTAAATATTTTTTTATCAAAAAGTCTCTTCTACCACAGCATTTTAAAGTTTTGGAGTCTGACTGAACCACTGCAACAATCAGTCTTTCATTTTGCCTGAATTCTTGTGTTCTGGTGTTTGTGAGTACATTCTACTGTTGCATGATACAAGTTCAGTCAAGCTACATCAGATACAAAGATCTGACTTCAGGTATACAGTGGAGTCCATGGTCAACTAAACTAACCTTTATTTATTCTTTTCTCTCCGTTTTTTAATAGATGAACTCTCTCCTGACAGCCCTTCCAAACATACCATAGTGAGGCAGTTTTTAACTGAACGAACAATACCTTTAACATTTCATGTGATAACTGAGTCCTGAAAAGGCTGGTATTTTTCTCATGAGTTTTTGCAACCCTTACAGCATATCACAGTCTGACCTTGTGAGCAAGGTATACACAAACAAGAAAAAAGGTCTCTCATTTTGATGGCTTTTTTTTTTCTTCTGTTGCACAAGCAAACATTCTACACACCATAAAATAAAATAGTTCATTTTTGGAAGTCTTTCTGTCTCCAGAACTGAAACTTGTCAATTAAAATGGTAAGTTGCTTACTTTTTGAAATCTTTTTGAATAATAACAGCCTGATATGAGAAGGAGTATAAAAAAAAGAATTTTCTTGTGCAGGCCATTTAACAGCTAACTCTCCTCAAATTACTTGTGGTTCTGGGATTCTGCCTGCAGCATTAAGATCCATCATTGGTATAAAAGAAGCAGAATTCCAATAAATTAAACTGTTTTTATCAAAGAAATATGATTTATATAGAAAGACACATAAGGCATCTAGAAAGTTGCAAAAAAAGGTCAATTAAAAAAAAAAAAAAAAATATATATATATATATATATATATATTCAAAAAAAATTAATATATATATATATATATATATATATATATATATATATATTAAAAAAATGAAAAAAGAATTAAAAAAAAAACTTCTTCTGTGTTGTTTTTTTACAATTGTTTTCTAAAATACTTTTGTAAAATATTCACATCTCATATAGAGACATTTTTCTTTTTAACAAAGATATGATACACCACAATAATCACAGTGACAGCTTCTTGGGCAGGAGGGGTTTCTCTTCTGTGTGCTTAAAACCTTACAAAACAAAGCAAAATAATCAGAGCTAAGTGGGACTCATCTATCATTTTCTCTTATGCTCAGCAGCTCTGTCTTTCTGCACATATCATCAATGACCTCACAAGTTTGTTACCATCCTCATTGGCTATTTTATGTTATATTATTGTGTTTTAGGACTAAAGAGTGTAACTTTATGTAAAAGTTCATACTTTTTCTTTGTATTTAATTATTTTACAAATAATAAATATAATATTAATAGTAATAATAATATTGGATGTAATACTCAAAGTTATTTTTTAGTTAAAAAAAAAATATAAGACACTTTATATCATTCTGATCCCATCAGATTTTACTAAGATTTTTAGTTTATGTATTTTATAATCACAGGATTCCTTAAAACCAAAAAAGGCAAAAGCACTCTGCATGTGTATGTTTTTTTTTAAATACAATTGATTAAAAAAAAAAAGTTCACACAAAAAGAAAGAGAGAAAAAAGAAAAAAATATGCACCATCAAAAATCTCCAGTTCGTCAAATTGCTTCTCACTGTGGAACATCTCCACATAAATATTGATGGTGTAACCTGGAAATCAAGAAAAAAAAGTTTAGTTGCAAATTCAATGAAACGGTAACATGAAAATTTGTATGTATCACAGCTGCATGCTCTGATACACACAAATACCCCCACAAATATTATTTCCTATATTTTCTATATATACATATACACACATGCAAATATATGTATTTTAGCTTTCTCCTTTCAGAGCATGTGGAATATATGAGCTTTGAAAGCTCTATTTTGCATTTATTGAATTAAAGTCAGCAGTTCCTTGAAGTCAATGACAAATGCACTGTCAGACACAAAGTGCCTCTATAGAGATATTTGGATTACTTTGTAACAGGTGTCCTTGCATTTGGTACATATAAAAACCACTTCAAACCCTTTTTCACATCCTTTGCATTTACTGGGAACCTGAGTAGTTTTAACTATTACTTAATTGTCAACAGTATCCTTAACAAGGTGTTTCAAAATGTTAAATTCTGTTTATTTTTCAGATTTCTAACCTTTTACATGTTTGTAAAAAATAATTTATGTTTCTGATATTTTACTTTTGGCATTTTTAAGAATTCTCCTCTTAGTCACAGTCAGTGACCTCGATCTGGCAATTAATCCTGCCGCATCCCGGTTTAAGCAGTATTATGCAAGATCTGGGGAATACATTTTCAAAATCTGGGAAAATAGATGAGCAAAACATGTAGTAGTGAATTATGTCAAGCAATGTACCTGGAATCATGCGCAGCAACCATGAGCATGTCTGACTGTTGGGATAGTTTCCTGGGAAGCCAGGGCTGAGTATGACTCCTGATGAAGAAAATCGCTCCTCATTTGCTGGGCATTGGGCTGTCACAGTAACAAATAAAGGCCGGTACATATGTGCAAGAATGGAAGAAACAGAGGAGTGGTGAAAAAATCCACAATTAATTGAACCTCAATCACATGGCTGTAGGATATTTTCAATTTCAAGCAAAAAATTAAGGCACTTTTTTCATTTGTTGTCAAATAGGTGCCCCATTAAGCATGATTAAGAAGTAGGACTTAATTAAAAAAAGGTAGTTTGTCGCTGAATCTTCTATTTTAATCAAACGTAACTTCTTGTAAATTTGTACCCCCCCCCCCCCCCCACACACACACACACACACCTTTCTGCTTCATTGAATAGGATAGAATTTTCTTATTCATCATAATGGCAAAAACTCATCAAATTTTTGGTGTCAAGAAGATAACAATTCAATTTTCCAAAAGCGACATTTTAATCAATACCGCTTTTTCTGTCAGTAATACTAGCCCTTATCCCCCCACCTTTCAGAATTGATTTTACTTTTGTCTCCGTTGTATTTCCTAATTTTACAATTTGTATGGTTGGAACCAAAGTATTGCAAAAAAAAAATTTTTCTTACAAAATATCTCCCACCTGTTTTCATTTAAGAAAGATTTTTCTCTGCTTTCTAAAATGATGGCTTCATAAAATGTTTTTTTTTAACTTTAATTTCCTAGATATGTTCACATAGCAAATGAAAAAAAAAATTAGAATGAGGCTTAGTTGGTCGTTAGAGCTGAGTGCTTTTGGAATTAAGGACAGCAATAAAACTGCTTCTTCCGCAGATTCGTGCCAGTCCCAATTCAGTGGCACAACTGCACCATTACTGCTGACCAGTAGCTTCTGGTCAATAGGACATTCGGGGAAATGGAGAGCTCCAAATATGCTTATCTTGTACCACATGGGTTCCCACTCAGCAGTAGCTATCAAGTGACATAAAAATGGTTTGCGTGTAGCTTGAAGTCAGCCAGGGTTCTCATGATTAACAAGCAACACCCTGCTGGTTCCCGCCCCAAAGCTTGTGCTGGTTTATCATTTTATCATTTTTAACGGGGAATAAAAACTGCTTCACCACTAGATCTTACAACTAGCCATGAGCGCTCTCCCTTGGACTGACATGTTCATTCTGTTTCCAATCTGACCTCATTTTAGGACTCTGGGTGATCTCTGCAAATTTAAACCACAAGTCCACATTGAAAGCTGATTGTGTTCATGACTCTGGTTACAGAAGGAAATTGCTTTAAATTTAATTACAATGAACTCCTAAATTTACAGTGGAGACTCCTTCAAAAGCAGTTTTCAAAAATATCTATTACTAAGGATCATAGTTGCACTAAACACTACCTTACCTTGACACTTTGGGGGTGGGGCTTCAAAGAGCAAATAGGAATTAAGTTTGCACATAAGCTCTGCTTTTCCAAATAGTGTGTATCCAGGTAAACAGCGATACTTCACAATTTCACCTAAAACAGAAGAATAAACACAGTGTTTAATTATTATAGAATGGCTCTGAACACAAATAAGTGAAGGAATTCTAAGATTTGCTAAAGGAAAGTCTTGATCTGTAGCCCCAGTTCATTTTGGATGAATGAAAAGTGCCGTTGTAACATAAATAAAATATGATAAAAAATAAAAGTATTTCTTCCATAAGTTAAAAAACAGAACAAAAATAAAACTTTGCAAGGCTGAATAGAAAGAGCATGTTGGTAAGTCTGGGAGGATTTCTTACAAAATCTGTTGAGAACAAATTTAACCGTGATTTATGTTTTCAGTAAATGCTGGAAGAAAAACCCTGCTCTGCAGCATAAGAACCTCGTTCCTTTGAGGAAACCCACTGTAGGACAGACGCTGTGAATGCCTGCTTCACTGCACATAGACCAGTGCTACTCAGCAGCATTGATGAAGCAATTAACTCTGAAGCACTTCATGAATTTTAAAAGAAAAGGTCAAGACATCTCACATTGCACTGAAACTAAACAGAATGTGGGTCATGCATGAAAATACAACAGTGGAAAAAATCTAATGAATCCTTAGAAAATACCAAGTGATGGACTGGAAAGATTTAGAAAATGATGAAATTTAAAACTGCTAAAAACTGATAAGTGAAATGATTACCATTTAATCCTATTTATTCTCTTTTTTATTTTTTTATTTTTTTTTAATTACACGCAACTTTCACCTAAGTGAATCCAATTTGTACTTTAAACTGATGGTTTTACTTATAAGCAGAAAGAAATTTTCAAAACTATTCTGGGCTGAAGTGAAAAGTGATTGCCCACCCCTAAGTCATTATCAGACTGCAGAAACGTATAACCTTTTGATAGGTTATTTCAATTTTACTTGCCACAACCAAGACTGGTATAATTAGGAATCTGCTCAAGCTGTCTGTCAAAGTGAAAAGTGCTAAAACAACGGATAAAAAAAAAAAGCTTCTCGTTTAGTCAGGAGTAAAATGTAAGAAAAAAACTGCTGGGGACCAGATGTTCCAGTCGGAAAAAAAATAAAATAAAATAACAAAACCATTTTAATATCAACAAATGAAGAAATTAGCATCTACAGAATTAGAAGCCTCACTTTCTTGAAAAGAGATCTACTGTCTGTTTGTTAAGAAAAGGAGAATCCACTTCTCCCTTTAGGGGCTCACCAAGGCAAATGAAGATGGACATTTGAAAAAAGAACCAAAAAAGAACACAGATTACCACATAAACATGCATTTTTTTCCTAAAATTCTTTGAACTGATACACAGAGTTCACACTTTCAAAAGATCTGTGTCCCATCAAACCCTGTTTTTAAATAATAACAGTATTTCACTAAAAAGGAAGAAAAGAACAAGAACCTCACCAACAGCACAGCTCTTTGGAAAAACAGTGTTGCACATAAGGACAACACTGTTATCTTTATGTGCAAGACAACTATGGCAAATGAGCTTCAAGTTTGAATTTTTACGCAACAACATAGACTTTTGCTTTGTGAATGATGTGCTCTAACATAAAAGGTTTGTTAAATCTAAATTTTAACCTGGTTGCTTCTTTGCGTGTGTTTGTATTGTGCGTGTATCTCTGAGTGTTATATTTACAAAATATGTGTCTAATTCCTTTAAAGCATCTCTTTTTTTTTAAATCATTCCCTTATGAATATCCAAGGTTGAACACTTTTTAAGTTTTTATACTACATAGCATGAACCAGCGTTTTAGTGAACGTTTCCCAAGCAAATGTACAAAGAACAAAGGAATACACGGAGTAAAATTGTAACATTGCGTCTCTGTATGGAACATCAGTGTGAACTGCAGAGGCTGGGTTGAGTATCTGCAAAGCTTTCATAGTTTTGTCGATGTGACTGCAGAGCTTGTTCAGACTGACCTCAGCAGTCTCAACAAGCTTTTGTCAGGAAAAAAGCTCTCTTGTGATGCTTAGATCGAATCAGCATTTGTTGGGTTTAGAGCTAACTATACCTGGAGACGAGCCGGACAGAGAAATCTTTTGGTTGTTTTGAGTGTCAGTGAAAGTAGTATTTTTTTGTTAGAAAACCCATCAAAAACATGGAAGAATAATAGCTTTTATCAAATGTTGGAAATAATGCAGATCTGACGATGGTGGATGACAAAGAATCTGAAGGCCCAAATTCAAAAAGTGCCTTCTGTTTAAGTCACATTTGTATACTGTTCTTACTGAAGACAAAGGGAAATGATCCTTTTCAGATGCAGCTGTGGATGGTGAATGTTATGTTTGGTAACCTCTAAATATGATTAAAATACATTCAAGTCCTCAACTGGTGAAATGTTCACAGAGCAGGTCTTACATTTAAATTACATGAAAGTCTGTAGTTCATTTCACACGTGAATGGAGTGGCCCGCTTTGAAGCTGGCTACCACTTTGCCCTCATAATGCAGCTGGGCTGCTTTAACGCTCCTCTACAGACCATAAGCTGGTACCTTGTAATCCAATGTGTCGCCTGACAGCAGCTCTGTATTGAACTGCTGAGGCTGATCTCACTTCTGCACTGACCCGTGGTTTAGAGAAGATTTTCATCTTAAAGATCATTATGATAGTGTAACTTAATAGGCTTTAAGTAGCTCAAAAACCCTTCAGTAAACCAAATGCTATTGGGAATGGTAAGTGGAACAGTACCTGGAAACCATTAAAAAAATCTACTCTTAGTATCACATACTTAGTTTTATACTTGATTAGTTTTATAGTGGTAATTTGGCTTGCTATATGTATACATATAAGTATATCTATATGTAGATGTATACAGTTAGTACAACAGTGAGGGAGAAAAAAAGGGTTGCGGTCTGATTTGCTGAATACTGGCACAGAGCAAACTCACATACCTGTGTAACAGGATCAGATTTGCTCTTGGTTTAACAACACAAAATGTTGTTTTTTGTGTTTACACTGGTGGTGACGGCCTGCATTTTTTAAATATACTTTTTTATATATAAGGTGCTGGATGTCACATGATTGGAAGAAGTCCACATCAACTTTCCTTTTAAATTATTTTTCCAAGTTATCTTCCGAAAAAACAGACCTCTTTTCAATGCTGATGTTTTAGCTGTAGAACATAGCTAATGTCTCCTTGGAGCAGGATAACAGATAACACTGTTTATTTTTGTCTTCCTTTTGGTTGTGTAAAATTGTCAGGTATGTGTTTTTCTCCCTTTTCAAGTCCTGTAAATGGGTTGCCCAAAAGTCTGAGTGCCAGCCTATCTTCGACTTCCTCTTAAATATTGGATTTACTGTCCATCCAGACACGTAGGGGGACAAACACAGCTCTCATGATTGCAAATCTGGAGTAGGGGAGCAGGCAAAGAGGGATGGTGTTTGCTGATATGGTTGTCTAAGCAAGGAAAACTGAACTGCAATTGAGCTGCTGGTATTTTCTGAATCATGTCAGCGATTTCTGTGAGCAGTAAAGAGAATGCCCTTTGCTAAAAATGGAACAATAACACAGAATATTAAAGGTTTGTTCCTATTGACAATCATCAGAATTTGTGATTCAGCCAATATTTTTTCCCCTTTAATTAAAAGTCAAAATTAAAAGTAGTATTTATCCAGAAATATTACCAATGTGGAAGTCTTCATTTTCAAAGATAACTTCAGTGTTGTCCACAACAGGTGGTGGAGCGCATTTCTTCAAACGGTATGCTGGAACAAAGAGGGAAAACAAGGAAAGTATGCCGTTAAGAAACAAGAGATGGAAGAAACTGGAGAATGATTAGACATTTTTAATGTTGTTTTCACAAGTGATATGATGGAAATAGAATTATAGTTCAAACAAAAAATAAGAGAGTGGATCAGATGTGCCATCTTGATTTTCCAAAAGATAGAAAAAAAGATTTGCAGTATGATGTTAAAGGGAACATAAACGTAACATCCCAACTGCCACATACAGTAGCACAAAGCCTTACCATTGGTCACTCTACCAAGCAAAGCTTTACATAAAAAAATGATTTTAAATCTCAAATTGGCCGGCCTTTGTGTAAACATAATACTACAAAAGATTAACTTTTATGGAAGATGGAGCTAAAAAATAAAAAGTGTACATCAGTGTTAATCACAAATGTGACAGTTAATTTTAAATGTAATTTACCAGATCAAGAGAAACACTATTTTTTTTCTTGCCTTGAAAGTCTGTCTCAGGAAAGTTGTACATCAAAAACCTCGTCATGATCAACATAGATGAGGGCAGAATGCAACATTTACGCAGCACAGTTTGATGAGTCGTCCTTTGTGACACTGTTAGAGCTTTAACCTTGTTTGATTGCATTTTTCCTCTTATTAAAGATATTCTGACAACAATTACCTTTATATATATATATATATATATACAAAATTTGTTTTTGTTTTTTATTTAAATTGTTGTAGATATTGTTACTTATAGGTACCGTGGAAGTTCAGAATGAAGAACCCTCCAGTTGAGAAGTCTGAGTGAAAGCGGATCAGGACCTGAGGACCAGTGCTGTAGGCGGACTCCAATGCTGTGTTGCCACTGAAAACTCCCAGCTGAGTACTTAAAGTATCAGGACCATCCCTAAATAAAAAAGTAAATACAATTATAATAATAATCAAATAGCAAACATCAATACTACATAAGAACAAAAACTCTGACCCTTATTATGAACAAGTACATTTTAAGAAAAAAAGACATTAGTAGAGAAATTACGTTTTCTAAAGTTACATTTTTTACTTCTTTCCTCAGACATGTTTCATGTGGCCAACAACAGTTTCTAGTCAAAACCACTTGTTTTTAAATCAATGTTTAAAACAAATTTTCAAGTAATATTTCAGTAAAACCTTCAAAAGATCCATTCATCTTTTTTTATTGAAATTTTAAAGAATGGTGGAAAAATTCAATGTTGCAGATATCTCCAAATAGTCCTCAAAAATGTTTTTATGTCTGTTGTGCCAAACTGAATAAGTTACAGGGTATGTTTTATTATACATTTCAATGATGTATCAAGTCATATTGTTGAATTTACATCATTTAAGTTTTAAAGCAGTTCTTTTTCATGTAAAATATTACAAATGTGAAAATTCTTGTGCTTTTTCGAGAAGATAAAAATATTTTTTTTACATCTTATTTTCTCTTAACTCATTTCAACAAGTTCACTGAACAAAGCCAACACAGAAAAGGCCTAAATTCCCTCATTAAATATTTAATCTTGCTAAAAGGTTATTTTCAAAAAATTCTAAATGCCAAGTTTTAGGTTTTTAATGAACATGCCGTTGGATTAAACAAGGGTTTTGAAATTTTAATTCATGAAGAGTGCGCGGGATCTCTTAGCTCCTCAATAATTCAAGGTCTTCTGAAGGTGTTAAAGCTCATTTAGAGGATGAAAATATGCTCTTTGAGCTATTTAAATAAAAACGGAATGAAAATTTTGTAGCTCTGCTTTACATTCTGTAAGACCACTGCTACTGGGCTTTTAAATATGTAAAAAAATAGAAAGAAAAAAGGTAATTCAATCCATCACCAGGCAAATATTTTTACAATGACTGTTTTGGCAATTTGAAAGTGAAAATGGTAGATCTTCTTCTTCTATGAAAGAATGTGCCGTCTTTGTAATGGAGATGGATTTTATATTTTGTTAATGAAAGACTCAATATTTAAACCAGAATGACAATAATAGTGAAGTCAAAAATTAAATATTTGTAGAACAGTGTCTACTGAACACTGCGATCAGTCTGCATAGACCCTGATATGCTTTATGGTTGTAGTTGTGCAGAATTTATCATTATTTTCACTTTTATAACATGATAGAAAATAAATAAAACAATTTCTACTATATTGTTTTCATGTTTTATTTCAAGTAAGTGAGCAGTTTAACCAACTGAAAACTACAGGAACCATCAACATTCCACTAACACACATGTGTCAAACTCTAGGCCCGCAGGCCAAATGTGGCCCGTCATGTCATTTTATGTGGCCCGCGAGAGCATTAAAGTTTTTAATCTTCTTAGAATAAAAAATAAAAATTTGTGTTTGTTTCTTTATATCTAGGGAGAATCAGACTTGAAATATCGGATTGTGCAATTATACATTAGGACTAAAACACTGTCAATATAACCTACCTAACCTGACAGAATCAAATTTAAAAGGATTTATGCTAGAATAACAAGCAAACATGTTTTCTGTGCAACTGTAATTGTCACTTTAAAAAGTTATAGTAAATAAATAGTGAGTTATTTAACATTAAGGAGTAGTTACATTTATTTTTCATTGCATTAACTTATATGTATAAGTTAAATCTGGCCCTTTGAGGACAGCTGCTATGCTGATGTGGCCCTCAGTGAAAATGAGTTTGACACCCCTGCACTAAAAGATGAAAAAAATTATCAAATTGATTCAGATTATAGCATGTAATTCACTGATTTTTAAAATTACAAAGGCCTGCACTGTCCCCCTGTTGTTAGATCTGTTGGGTTTGATTTAGTGGTACAGGCACAGAGCCAAATGTAACTGATGGAGGACCACAGAGACCACTTGGCTTTACGCCCTGACATCTGGATGCTGCTGTTGTCACATAAAACCAAAAATACAGAAAGCAGACACCAACACCTCACTACTATTACTGCAGAGTGACTATCATGTCCCAACATTTCCAAAATACAGCGGTTATCCATCATTTTCTGAACCTGTTTTATCCCTTACTACAATTATCCAATAGAATTATTAGAAAATCAAAACCTGAATAAATACATTTTCAAGTTGTCATGTTTCTTGTTTTGATATATATATATATATTAATAGTGGAAATACTGTCCACATTATGATATTTATTTTGTTAGTAATCCATTACTTGATATCAAGGAGGCAGTCTGGACAGATTGAAAGTGATATAGTTTTTGTTATGTTTATGGAACATGTGACACATTGAAGTCATGTAGTTCATCTAAAAAAGCACCAAATACTACCCGTTCAAAAAAAGCCTCCTTGAGTTGTTTTTATTTATTGCTACATAGAATGAAAGCTATGAAGTCATTAAAAGTCTTAAACCTAAAACTTTTAAGAGTCTTAGTCGACTTCCTCTATTAATTTCTTTGAGATAAAGTGTTTATTTCTGTGATAGGATTTGTAACATATAGAAAAGCTGCTGCAAGGAGATTTTTTTTTTCTTGGACTTGACCAAACTTGTTTGATCCTGCAGAAGACAGGTGGAATTGTAATCCAGCTCTGTCATTCCTTTCATTAAATTTACCACTCCCTGCTGACTCTCATCATTACTTCCAGAGCTCCCGACCCGTCTCTGGGCCCGTCTATGACCATGCCACAGGCTTAAATTGAATTGGTCAGTGGTCCCATTGTAAATGCATTACTCTTACACTCCCTGCATTACACTCATACCTCCACACCAAATCCCCTATTTACAGTTGGAGAGAGTGTGTACTGTAGATGTGTGTGTGTGTGTAGGTGTCTGTGTGTGTGCGTGCGTGTGTGAGTGGATATATTACAATAGAATCATCAGAAGAAGACAGTAAGTCACAACAGTGCTACAATACAATATACCTTCAAAAGAATGTTTGACATTTATGTGTGAAAGGAGAAGGATACACCAGCAAGGTACTGTATGTCATCAGTTATATTCAGAACTTACCTGTCAGTGTTGCAGTCCTTATTTGAATGATACGTGTAAGACATATCAGTCATTTTTGGCGTGCATGCATGCTGATTCTTACCAGACTGCGATGTAATCTGTGACAGGCTCTGTCTGTAACAAAGTAAAGTTGATGTAAATCCCATGTCCGTGGGAAACGCTGATGAGCCAGCTGCAGTCTTGGGAGTTGGGGTATTCATTGGGGTACTGAGGTGAGTAGATGGTCCCATTTTCTGCTGTCACATTATAGCCGCAAGGAGCTGGAGAAAAGCAGAATATTAATATTTTGTGTTTGAAACTGTTCACTCTTTGGGAATATTAAAAACACTGCAAATGAGCCAAAGGTAAGTCGAACTATAGAAAATGAAAGCTTTTTGTACAGTAATTAATAGGCCTGCACAATATATCGCAAATGTATCGTTATCGCAATATCAAGCTGTGCAATATGCACATCGCAAAAGACGGTGAAAATTGCAATAAATGCTTACCTTAAATATGCTAAAACAATCTTATGACAGCTTGAAGTATTTAACGAAACAAACAAATCTCTTTATGTATTTGAGTAATTGAATATACTCCTTTACATCATAAACCAATCGGATGGAGCCCCTTTATGTTAGATGTTTGTCTCCTATGGAAATGCGGGTCATTTGGAATGTAATTTTTAAACTATTGCAGTGAAATGGAAATGACCTGAAGAATGGCAGACACTCAACTTCAGCGAACAAACCATTTGTTTTGTCATTAAAATACATTTGTATACATGCGTGCCAACAACTTAGGATCAAACTTTCTTAATCAATCTTATCAATTTCTAACTGATGTGTTTCTGCAGTGGTGCTTTACCGCATCCCCCCATTAGCTCTGCTCATATTGTGCTTTTATCTTGTATTGATCTAGATTTTTCAGCCAAGCTTTTTATCCTGTGAAGACATGAGGTTTAAACCCAGATTTCTTCGCTGGTTTGGATGCAGTGCTGCTTGGAGGATTTCTGCGGGTAATTCTGGGACTTTCAAACATCTGTTATGATGCGCCGCTGTGACGACAGGAAAGATGATTAATATGTAGGAGCAGCTGACAGAGCTTTGCAAAGTCCAACAAATCCTCAAATCTGGACAGGTTGAAGAGATGTCACAGAGGAAGGGCAGAAGAAAAACGTTGGGTCAGAAGGGAGAAGCTTTTCCCTGACATGGGAAATGCATTCTGCATGTTTCAGCAAGCAAGTTTGGAGTGCTTCTGGAATGTCCAAAATGCAAACATGGCTGCAAAAACCTATTTTAGACTCCAACATCTGTTTATTTGGTTTTCCTTCATCATGATTAGACAGAAATAGGAAGGAAGGAATCACTTTTAAACTTCTAATGTGAAACTGTGGGTTTTGATCCATAACACCTACCAAGAGATTTTATCTCACTTTTTGATAATGTTTGAGATGTTAGACATCAAGTCAGGGGACAGAACAAATAAAACCAAGTATCTCTGTTTTGCAACAGTCAAATTTTTTGCAACCTGCCCATTAGTTGGGTTATTGTATTTTTTTTTTATTATCGAGTCATTTAAAGCAGACACACATCCATATTGTCCCACAAGTAATATTTGTAGTCCAGATCAATGAGTTAAGTATCTTGTTACATTTTCTGTGTCAAACTCAAAAGCAGACCACCAAATAATATTTGTTTTGTCAATGACAAAAGTAGCATTCATCTTTAACACTTTACTAAAAACAGATATTTGGTAAAAATATATTTCAAGTTTTTCGTGCTGGCTGTAGTTGCATAATGACGTGTTTACTGTTTTATTTATTCAGTTTATTTAGAGGCATAAAAATGTTTAATGAGGGGTTAAGCGATCCAGACGTAGCACTACTGAAGGCCCAGGTCTGTAATGCACGATCAGCCCACTGGTAAAAACAAATGACACTGAGATTGAATGAACAATTCTTACCTTCACACCGGGGAAATGGATGGTTCCATTTACGTTTTTTTCCATGCAGGCATGTTAGCACAGTGTGCCCGATCAAAACATAACCCGGGTAACACTGGAAAGTTATTGATTGGCCAGCACTGTAGTCACTGTTGATTATTTCCCCGTTGAGAAAGGGAGACGGATCCTGGCAGTTTTGAAGTTCATATGCTTAAAACAGAAACAAAAGGAATAACCAATGATTTGCAATAAAACAGTTTGATTTTTCATGTCGACGATTTTGATGCATCAGGAGTTGGAGGTGACGTTTGTATGTTCTCCTTCTGAGACAATCTGAAATGGTAGATCCTCCTTCCAAATTAAAACGTGACAACAAAATAACAGGTGGTATTTAAGTCACTCAATTGCCCTATTGTGTCTTCGTCTAATAGACATGAGTAGGCTCAGGAAAAAATCTTCGACCCACAAAGACAACTAGTGCTAAGTGCAGCAACATCCTTTGGAGTTGCCTCCTTTGAGACAGTTATGTGCACATGTATGCAGGGCATGAAAGCACTTGCTCGAGGAAATGTCAGCACCACAGGTCTATTAAGGGCACATCTCACTTGGCATGAGTGTCATGGAGAGTGAAGCACCACCACAAATGTGCCTTTCACAGCGAGCAGAGGTGGCTGACACTGAAATCCTAGCTGCCAGCACCTAACAGCTCACAAAAACTATTTGGCACAAAGATGATGCAAAATGTCTGCACCGCCGGCTAGCAACCACACTGTACGGGAGATCTTCCAGATCTGGCAAGAATCATGTCAGGGTTAAAAGATAGGAGCTGTAAGGTTGTCAGCTAAACAAATGTGTCAAATCTCTGGTCTTAGTGGGGCTGATAATGATTAGAAAACAAAAAAAAAAAAACAAGAGCAGGTTCATAAGCAGGAAATAGTGATAAAAATAAGAAACGATGCCTCAATACAACAAATTTCCTGATTTAAAATATGTGGAGCAGAAAGACATGCCGGTGACACTTGCAGCCATGAAACTATATAAAACTACAGCCAGAAATGGGGTTTAAATTAAGGCATTTCAGAAGTAATCTATAATACAACTGATACCCCAGTACTTTAGTAAAGAACCAGGGGTTGCATGTGATGCAGAATGATGCAGGATTAAAAGCATGCATCCAGGCTGGGTGTAACATCGTGATTCTCTGTGTGTGGATTATATACTCCTGCCAAAATACCTGGTTATCAGACAGAAAAAAAAGAAGACTGTACACATGAGAAGGCATCCCTTCCCGAATCACAGTGGGAGGACAGTAATGAGTACCGCGCTGAAAGAGTGACTTTCTACTGCAAATTGGGAGTTAAAAAGGAAAACTGATTTGCTTGTAAATAGAAGCCATGTTATGTGTAAGTCAGGAAGCCTTGTTCTAGTTTTGCCCCTGTGTAGGTCCACAATGTATCTGGTGTCTTTGAAGTGAGCCCTTAGGACTACAAGCAAAGCCTGCTGGACAAGATGCCAGTCTCTCACAGGGGCTTACTGACAATCCATCTTCTTTAATGATGAGAGAAAACCTGTAAGGTCTTTAAGGTCTTTAACATGAATCATCCATGGATCAAAGCTTAAAACCTCACAGCAACAAGTTTTTTTCATCCCATCACTCATTTTACAAAGTTTTGAAGGCTTTATTGGAAGACTCTTATACTGGGGAAGCTTATTTATCCTTAGCCTTTCAGAACACCTAATTTGTTGTTCGTTTGGATAGCCATTATGTTTCGGTCCTTAGAACTGAAGCCAATAAAAAAAAGTGGCCTAACTTTAAAACAGAAGTGTTTCCTCTGCTGGGGTCTTTCAGTATATTCTTTATTGGTGATGTTTTGGTTTTTTTGGCTGTTATTTGTCTAAAAGATTTAAGAAACTAGAAAGAGGTTTACCTTGATAAGACAGTTTGAAGCCTGGCCTGTTTTCAGAGTGGTCACTATAGAAGTGGATGGTTGTCAGGTGGGTGGTGCTCATCAAAGAAGGTGGAAGTTGTGAGCCAGTAAACTGACCAATAAGAGCAGAACTGTGCTGTGGTCCGGCCCTGACTTCAAGAAAGTCATGGTTATCCTCTGAAGAAAAGTTAAGGAACTGAATGTGGGCACCTGGAAAATAAGAGTACATCTATTATTAATTAATTTTAAAAAATACATAATTCATAAACAAATTACAGTAGTAACAAAAGACAAGAGGTTTCACAATTGTTAAAAATATGTTTTTCCTAACAACTATAATCTTTATAATAAATAAATCATGCATTGTCGAAAAGGCTGATATTTTTAAATCCAGTTTTGTCATCATTGCTGGAAACAACAGCTCTAAAATCAATGCAATGCACAGAAAATATGTCCCATTCCATGTTTAGCATTTAACTGAATTAGAAAAGCATCAAAAGGTTTACTGCCTTCAGTGATTTAGTTCCAAATGTAAAACAGATGACGTCAAATATACTGTACACATAATGAAATGTTTTAATGTGTGCAACTACCAGCATAATCTTTTGTTTTTGAACTTCATGCCTCCTTCTTGAGACCGGCCTGGAGATGTTAATGGTGATACTTTCCCCCATAACTCACTCAACTTAAGCTAAATATTTGTGCAGAGGAAGGAGATACACACCAAACCCAACAACCCAGAAGAGCTGAAGGCTGCTATCTACTGGACCTTTCAGCAGTGGAATGGACTGATGGGTTCCACGCACCCTGCAGTTTAATTTTATTTCAGAAAAGGGAGCGCCAAAAGGATATTTATTGATACGAATGCACAACATTTTCATAAATTCCAAATGTTTTATTTATTTTCTTTATTTCGTTATTGGCACTACCATCATTTTTGGTAAGAAAAAACATTTCAAAGTCACTGAAATGTAAGCTGAAAATGTAAAAACTAAAATAATTACTTAAAAAATGCATATTTTATTTATTTTATTTAATTACAATATTGTTTCACTAATTATGGGACAGTCTATCATCTGTCCCTGATCTACCTTCCTTTTTCATAAGACCTCCTCTTAAGGTGATGGGGAGGGGGGTCTGCTTGCGACGCACCTTGGGGAGGGCTACTCGGCAGTGGTCCCCCTCCCATGGTTGCCACATGGATTTAGGCCCCTCCCCTCTCAGTTTTAATTGCACCGTAGACATGCGGGACCCTTGGTAGGAGGGGTGCTTGGAAACCACTGCCAGCAGGCAGCAGATGTCCTCTCAGTGCCCCACCCACTAATTTTAACTGCTCCTTTTAGTACAGACACCCTTTATCCCAAAACAATATACACTCCAATGCGCACACCCACGCACACACACACACCACACAATAAAGGTGGGACCTCTGATCTTCTGTTCCCTACCCCATCCCTGACGGGGGGGAACAGGGTCCTCAGCAACGTTGGCCGTGTCCCTTAGTTCCTGGCTTCCTGGGCTGGCGGCCCTCTCTCCATGCAGGGAGAGGGATCCCTGAGTTCTCTGGCAAGACCATGAGCAAGGGATACAATCACAACCGAGCCTGGGGGTGTCCGTGTCCCTGTGGGGCAGGTTCTGTTTCTTGCCCTCGAGCGCTGGGCTTCTCCAAAAATCAGTGGGCGAGCCTGGTCGGTCATGTTTACAACGCTCTTCAGGGACCCCCACTTTTCCTGGGCGTCCTCTTCCTTGGTGGTGCAGGCGGCCCCTGCCTAGCTCTCTTCTGGACCTCCCGTGAGGTGGGTGAGTGGCTGCCAGGAGCATGGGGCGGGTCTCCCTTGAGGGGCCCAGGCTCGTGCCTGAAGTTGGGGCGGGGGGGTGTTCAGGACTCCTGGGTGGTTTGGGGATGATTATTTTTTAACATTCCATCATCCACCACAGCAGAAAAGAAACACTCACTAAAGCACAGGTGTCAGCTCACATTTCTACAAAAGGTATGTGTGACTGAATAAAATGCTTTACATGCGATGGTTTGTATGCTTAAGTATGTGCGGGTGAACTGCAGTTGTATTGTGTGCATATTGACATGTTTGCATGTGAAATTCTTGGAGCCAACAGGTATGTTTGTAACATTTGAGTGAGTGTGTGTGGACAGACCCCGCCCCTTTTAGACTGACATTTACACCTGACAGTAATGATTATAAACTTCCAGCAACTTGTTGCTTGCTGCTTTATGAATCTACCCCCTCCCCTATAACCATCCTTCTATTTCCTCAAACCCTCTTTTTTCTCCCTCTCTTTTGTGCCCATACCCCCCCCCCCCCTCTAACATCGCTCTCTCTTATTCCCTCTTCTTCTTCTCTGTCCAGTCCAACAAAAAAAAATGTATCCAAAGAATGATACAAATAGAATCAATATAAATGCAGTATATCTTAAATTACAAAACAGGTTTTTACAAATATACAACTTGTGTGTCAGAAGATGTGTTAACCCCTATTGTAATCTATCCAATACAATCTGTTTGCTCAGCTGTTGGACAGGACAACTTAGCGAAAAAAATATATAAATCATCTACGTTTTTTTTAAACTAAATTAGCAGGGTTTTACCAGTTTTTTGATATGTGCTGTTAGTTACTAAGACTAATGTATAACTACACCCCCCTCCCCATTTTTATAACTATCCAACTATGCAGCTAAACCAAAGTGTTCCAATTTCCCTTAACACACAGCTTACCATATCCAGTGGGCAGGCTAATTTGCCAGGTGCAGTCCAGATTGCCGGGGTAGTTGCCAGGGAAACCCGGACTAAGGATAACACCACTCATTTCAGATTGGACTCCTCCACATCGAGCTGACAACATATGCAGTGAGAATGAATCAATAAATAAACAACATAATGCACAGTTAACTGGACTCATTGCCTTTTCTTTTAGGCTTAAACTTCTAAAAAACAAATGTGTTATGCTGGATTAGAAAAGAAAAAAAAACTACAATGGTATTTTTGTTAGTCTTCAAAATTAAGTGTAATTTGTGGAGGTCTTTTGAGAGTTTTCATTATTTGAAGATTGAATTATCACTTCTAAACCAGGTATCTATTGGATCAAAGTCCCACATGAGAGGAAGCAAGCAGACAATCAACAGAGTAGTATTGATTCTTGTAGTAGGTATACCAAATCTGTGAGCTGTGGTTTTGTCTTCCTAAAGTTAATTTCACAGTTAAGAGAAAGGGTCAAATTGAAAAAGAAATTGTAAAAAAACTGATAATTGAATTATTATAATTCAATATAGTATCTGCTAAAGACAATACAACTGCCAACTAAAGAAAAAAGTTGAAAAAAAAAAAGCACAAACACCTCATCATTTGGACACAACAGTACATACTGTCAAAACAACCACTGATTTCAGCGTATATGGCACAATTCAGCCATAGCCATGTCTGTGTTCTACCTATGCAAAGAGGTGGTGGGTAGTTCCAACGACGGACGGTCCCAGGCATGCAGGAGATGTGAGAGTGCCCCTATAAATAGTTAAACAAGGTCTTAAACTTATGAAAAAAAAATTAAGTATGAAGTTGTGCATGTATCATTCAAATGTGTCTACTCTCTTTTTCAGATAATAAATAGGAGACCAATTATATACGTTTCTAAATTAGAAATAAAGACAAAAAAAAATGTAAACTTCACCAAACCTTCAGTCATGTTGAAAGTATTAAGAATGCTAACTGTTAAAAACACAATACCAGAAATGATCTGAAATCTGTTCAGTGCTACAAACTCTATGTTTGTTTGGTGGTCAGTTTGTGCGATAGTCCCTGTGTGTGTTCTTTTTACCTGTAGAGTATATCCAGGCTCACAGCTGAAAGCCACCACCTCATTGACCATGTATCGGTCTCCTATTTTAATCCCATTGGCAGGAATCATTGGCTCTGGACAGGTGGTGAGGCCAACAGCTAGGAAAAATAAAACACAAGAAAAACATTCACAGTAAACCATTTTTATTACTGCTTAGCCTCTGACTTCAAAGACCCACTCCATTGAAAGTTGTGTTTTGTTTTGTTTTCTTAACATGTTCTTATGGCATCATGGTGGACATTTATAAAGAAAAATTAGGTTAAAATTGCATTTCTGAGTATTTCTTTATTCAAATAGTTGGGAATCAACAGCAGATCCAAAACTACAGATGGAAAAAGCTTGTAGGTGTGACATAGAAGCTACTATGGCAAGCCACAAGCTCCCTGCTTCACTCCATTCAGACGCACCCGCTTGCAGAAGACTAGATTCATGTACATCTTGATTTTCCTTGCCTTTTTTTTTCTCAAAACTGTACAACTGCATAGCATTACTATTGCCCTCCATTTTTGTTTCACCAGTAATATTCAGTTGGGAGTGTGAGAGCTAGCATGAGAGTGTGTAAACAGATGGATGATGGGAAGTAGTGGTAGGCATACTCCGTGCCAAAATTCAGAGGCAAATTTCAAATAAACTACTGCTGCTCTGTAGAAATAATGTCCTAAAAAACAACACAGTTTGTTAGTTTTTTTTTTTTTTTATGTGGCTAAAACTGCATAATCCTAATTAAAAGATCACTGAGAATACTTTTACAATAGATCAAATGATGATCAGAGTGGGACTTTAAACTAAAGAACAGATTACCGGTAATAAATGTGAAAGGATCTTCAATTCCTAAAGTTGCACACAACTAAATCCGTTCTGCTGTCTTGGGCTTTGTTTTATTACTTGTCATCGTCAAATGACACTTTCGTATACGACGTGATTGTAATAATTTGAATTAAACTCAAGCAACTCTTAGATTGTCTTTGTATCATTAGTTATTTTATTAGATTCTCATAAACAGTCTAAGTCAGTTAAAATTTTACCCTAAATGCAGTTAAAATGGTTAAAAAAAGTAGAGGACCACATAAATAAATGTTTCAGTATTCTTTTTTTCTGCTCCTCACTAAAGTGTCTTTAGTGTCTGACAAGTGGTGTATTGGCAAAAAAAAGGGCTTAAGTCACAGTGTGATTCTCTACTCCCAACACAATAAAGGTTAAACACATCCTTAATAAGTTTGACAGCAGAAAACCTTTATCAAATAATATCAGTTGAAGTGCATCTCTGTGTTAATTTGTGTGTGTGCACGTGTGTGTGCATGTGCAAATTTCTGCAGGAGACTGCCCCAGAGCAGTTACCATGGCAACACATGGGCTGGAGAGGGATAGAGTGAGAGAAGGGGAGACGAAGGATTGAGGGTTTGTGTGTGTTTGCTTGTGTGTCTGGTCTTGTTGGTTCATTATCTGCCTTCCTACCAGCAAAACGTTGTGATCCCACGGTGCTCACACACACACACACAACTGTTCACTGGAACGCACATCCACACATATTTAGGTAGCCTATTGCTCCCCTGAATGACATTTGTGAGTGTGTGCGCATGAGTGACTCTTACATGAGTGTGCTTGCTGAGGGGAATATATATATTTTTTTTTTCAGACGCAGTATAAAAGGAAAAGCTGCGTAAAGCTGAACAAACACTAACAGTGTATTAATATGCAGGGAATCAGCAGGCCGTAATGACAACCGATCAATTTAACTATTCAATTTTCTGACCATCATTTTCTCTCCTTCTGTGCTAACACACAGTTTGCTGTTTTCCTGGCTATGAGAGAGCACTTATGCTCTCTAAACTGCTGACAGAACCACAAAACATCCCAGCAGAGCTGCTGCGCTTCAGCTGAACACCGTCAACATTTAAGCCTCACTGACTGGATTTACTTTTCTTCAGTTTCAGCTTTTCTGAGAATAGACAAAAGGAAAAAAATACTCTCTTCTTTTGCTGTTTTTATCGAGAAACCTTGTGGTGCACAGTGATTAACAGACAAAAAAAGAAATGTTTGAAAGAGGGATTATTATGAAGTATCCTCTAAGGGTAGATTATGTGTGCTTAATTCTCATCTACAAATGAAGATTTTAGATGTTTTAGATGCAATTTGAGTTTGAGTTTGGGGTGAAATTCTAGCAGAACATTAGTTTTCACTTTGAGGTATAATTCATGATCAGATTTGCGGTCAACTTTGCCTCATGTAGAAATCAGTCAGTTCTTATTAGTTTGAAGAATGCTAAGGTAAGCTGATGAATCTTTTTTAGTCAAATTTGATTATGAAAGATTTTACTACAGTTTAAGTTATTTCTATGTAGTGAATTTTTACCCTCCTTAACACAATCCTTTATTAGAAGGAAGTGGAGAGGCGAATCATGCTGCGTAGACTCCTGTGCTATGAAGGAGGGAATGAAAAAATTAAGAACACCAAAAGTGCAGTTTTCAATGCAGTACTGTTACTCTGCCTAGTAAATAAATGTAGTTCTGAATTCTTAAAAATGATTTAGAACAAGCTTTTTTTCAATATTGAGCCCTTTGCTAAGTCCTATTATCTAGACGGCATGAATGGGTTTCACTTGCAGTGTTTCTTTTAATTTAATTGAATTTATTGACAGTTTGTGTTAAGAAAAGATTCAGTTTTTAGGTGTTTTTGCTTCCCTCCCTCGTGTCCATGTTAAGACATGTGTAAACAATTAATTTAAACTATTAATAATAATAATTTTAAATAATAATAAGTAAAACATATTTTAAATCAAACTTAGCCTAAAATACTTAAGGGGTTTATACAAATATGCACCTTGTGTCTCAGAAGATTCATAACCCCCTATTGTAACAGAAGATCTGTCCAACACAAGAGACCTACAGCTCGTATCTGTTTGCTCTGCAGCTGGGCAGGAAAAGTAAAAAAAAAGAAAAAAAATAAAAAGTTTAGTTACCTTGAATTCACTTCATTATTCCTTTTCAGTTACTGACTGATCAAGTTAGGCCTGCACAATATATCGCAAATTTATCATTATGTGCAATATGCATATAGCAAAAGACGGCGAAAATCGTAATAAATGGTTACCTTAAATATGCCAAAACAATCTTGTGGCAGCTTGAAGTATCTAACAAAACAAACAAATCCCTTTATGTATTTGACCAATTGAATATACTCCTTTACATCATAGACCAATCGGATGGAGCCCTTTTATGTTAGATGTTCGTCTCCTATGAAGATGTGGGTCATTTGGAATGTAATTTTTAAACTGTTGCAGTGAAAAGGAAATTATGTTTTTCGTCGTTTTGCTATATGTTCATATACCGCAAGTTATAACGTCATCACAATATTAATCACTAATATTGCATAACGCAAGTTTTCCTCATCGTGCAGCCCTAGATCAAGTCCTCTGCATTTCATTTCTATGTGCTCTAAGTTCTACATTAATTTTAGTTCCCCAATTTGTCATATTTTAATTCTGTAAAGCCCACTTTATAAAATAATTGACATAGGCTGTGTCCTTCACTACTCACTATATAGTGCATTCGCCATTTTGTTGTGCTGTTTGAATCTGCAATTCCAAAACTGAGGGTCCTAGAAATTTCCCAGAAGTCTCTGCGAAAAACCAGTGTGCATCGATGCTCACTAGATTGGCAAATATAGACCACAATGCATTGCGTTTGAACAATTTTTGCAAAGAAAATGTAATTACATGTATTTTTGTAATAAAATATCAACGTTTTCTTTCCTCAGAACACAATGGGTTTATAAACAGTCATCGCAAATTGCTCATACCAATGACATTTTCACTTTGTGAAATCATGATGTCATATTTGCCGCTTAAAAAAATAAAGTAGTGAGCATGGTGTCTGAATTGCTTTTAAAATCCAAGGCACTACATAGTCCCCTACTATATCTTTTTTAAGTAGTAGTAGTAGTAGGGTGGTAATTTGGACATAGCTAAGATTTTCCATTTTTTATGTAATTAAGATATTTTTTACCCTTTGACAATCAAATTTGCAATATCAATATTGTATGAGATATAGATTGTGTGATATGTTTGATGACTTGGTAAGTTTTTGTTCATAACAATGTTAACTTAAGATGTGCAAATATTGACATGAATGTTCAGGGAAAAGAAACACCTAATTTAGGAGATTGAGGTTTCCCTCAATCTCAAATTTGATACACACATTTTTAAAACTATGTAACGCTATTATAATGAATTTTTTATCAACAAATTTTACATTGTATCAATACTACAAGAAGATATTTAAAAAAAGAATAGCAATAGTTGAGGTATGCTCACCATAAAACTTTAGAAAATGATCAAAAAGTGGCAAAAGTCTTTTTGTGATTTCATGGAAACAGCCGTTTTAAAATAAATTGGAAAAGCTCTTCTACTGCCTTTAGTGGAAGGATGATGAAGCACAGGACAGAAAACATGGATCAAGTTATATACAATGAGTTTTTAAGGAACGCTTGGACCCTGCTAATGAGACAGGGGTCTCAGTAATGCATGTATCAAATATGAAATGAAAAGGTCAATGTCATGTTTAAGTTAATTCATTTGGATTCTCCATCATCCCTGTCCCTGCCATACTATCAGAATTAAAGATTTTACTGATGTTAGTGGATATTTACTCAGACCACACACAGAAAAGGTTGACATGTTTAATATGTGATAGAATAGTGTATTTAATAAAAGGTAAACAAACTTAGAAATTTGATTTTAAAATGAATTATTGAAAACGTTCCTATTTAGAGTGTGTTTAATGTCAACAGGGGACAAGAGAAAGCAACTGTATGTTTGCAAAATCTGTGTAATTCTTTACAGCTCAGACAGGAGAGCTCAGTCTCAATCATACAATACAATTTTTGGGTACATGATAGCTATCCCCAGATTAGTCTAAGTCCATAGCTGCCAAAATGTAAAATATAGTTAATGCGCTGCTCTAAAACCTGCATTTAAGGGCTGAGCCATTCAGTCTAAGTCGAAAATCTCAGGCACCATAAAAATGAAACCCAACATAAATTGAGGCGCATTTAGAGATAAAGCATTTAGACCGGTTTTCTGGATTGATATAGTGTTGACTTGTTGGTACACCAACAGCTCATAAAATCACAAAAAACCTGGCTACAAATCTGTGCAATGGCCTAGGCACACAAACAAATCAACACACCCACACACACACACACACAAAAAGTCTACTTCTTACACGACAAATTCTTCTATATTCTCACAAAGGGGGACATGTGCATCCATCCAGAAGTGATTCAGAGTTGAAATAACTAGAAAGAAACAAAAAACACCACTGTGCGCTGACAGGTGTGTAACTGCGTGATGCTAATATATTTGTCTATACCTCTATTTGTCTGAAAAGCAGTGCACATGTGCACAAAGATTTTCATTGGATTTATCTTCATGCATGACACAAGTAAACACACTTTCTGTGTCTGTTTTTTTCTTTATTTTTTTGTCTTTTCCTTTTTTTCTGAATCCCTCTAGGTGTGTGTTCAGTGTGTGTGCTCTAAAGTGGATATCAGTGTGTGTGTGTGCTCTCAGGCGGTACCAGTTCAGGTCACTGAATCTTGTTGTTTGATGTTGAAGTTTTGGTAGCAATAGTTTGTGTATTTGTGTGACTACGTGTATTTCAGGTAAATCGGGCACCACAGCAAATCCTTAGCTTTTTTACTTCAGCAAGTGCTTTCTTTTTTTAACCAATTAATCAAACATTCTGCTGCTGAGTTGATCTTTTAGTTCTGAAATCTTTATCTTACTCTTGTACTCAAGGTGAAAGCCTGCTGCCACCACACTGATGTCGCTCTGGAAGTGCAGGAGGAGCTGATTGGATGTTGAGTTAAGAAGTGCTGGAGCTGTTGTTCCTGTAAAAGACAAGAAATTATCACATGGCAGCAGCTGATTTTGTTTTTATTGTCCTGTTCATAAACTGGTACCAGCTGGAAAACAACTTAGCAGCTTTGCAATAAATTCAAGACATAAAAATAAGTGGAAGACACTGAAAATCACATAAATTAGGTTTGATGCTTAGATGCTTTCCTTTTTGATATTAGGAATTACATGTAGACTTATGTACTTCAGCAGGGCCTTGAAGATAATAAAAAAAACTAACATAAAAATTGAAATCTCTGGGTAACCAAAGCAGGACATGGATAAAAGTGGATTTTTAATACTAAATTGTGTGCAAAAGGAATATGAAAGAAAATAGCCATTTATGTGTAAGTTGTTACACCTTGTAGGTAGTGCATTTTCCGGGTAGCTTTGAGACAGGTATGTGCTTGGGGCAAGTCACAGAGGAAACTCTGCAGGGAAATAGTAAAAGGTTTGCCCATTCGCCTTTAAATCCCTGTCGTCCATCTTCCATCTTTCATTTTATAGGGACATGTTTCTTGATGGCTGCTTCGTGATAAAAAGACTTCCATCTTAAATATATTCCTTCTGTTTAGAAGATTGTGTAGTGATAGATATTTCTTATCTGGTATCTAGCATCATCAGTTACTGTCCTAAAGGTCTGTTTTGCTTTTTTGTGTCTTTAGAGTAAAACTTGCCACCCCTAATTCATCACTGATCTGGCATGAGCTGGGTTAGTGTTTATGTATCTATAGTTAAAGAAAGGCCACATCTCATCCATCACAAGAGTTGAGAGTGTTTGCACCCATATTGTTGTCAGATTATGCATCTATGTGCATGTGTGGCCATCATGTCATACCAGAGAATGACCCTAATTTTGGAGCTGTCATGTCCCCTCCATCATAGATCTCAAGGGAGTCCCAGTTGTGCTCCGTAGCAAACGTCATTACTTGGATCTAAATTGGAAACAATGACAGCGAGTGAAGGAAAACAACACTTTTTTGCAAGATTTTTAAATAACAGTATTTGCACAATCACATTATACGTTTACAATAAGGTGAACTGATACCTGTATTCCAGCACCCTCACTGACATGGATCCTCCACAAACAATTAAGGCTGTTTGGGTATGGTTCAGGATAACCAGGAGACAGTATGGTACCACGGCGTTCAGTCAGATTTCCACTGCAAGGAACTTCAATGGAGAAATAAAATGACCTTTCAGTATACGGCATTTCCCAATTTGTTGCAAATAGAATAAAAACTTCCATTATACTTGCAGGCGAAAACTAAAAGTTGAAACATTTTTCCTTTTTTTATAGGAAACCACCAAACAGAATCATTGTTTAAATACTATTCCCAAGATGCCTGATCCGCATTGGTTAGATGTAATAATAGCCATTTGTAACAAATACAATGACAGGCTGGAAAAAAAAAAAAAATAGATGTAAAATCAAAATCGTGTTGTGTGAAAAATGCTGTGATTTATTCAGTCTGCAAAAAACATTGAAGACTAAGTTCTGTTATTTTTACAGTTTGTTGTCCACTACAGTAAGAAACATCAAAAAACCTTCCAAAAGGTTAAATCAGTTCACTGTCGCTCTTTGGAAGAAATGTATTAGCTTTATTGAATATGAAAGGAGCAATACGGAAGGGAAAGTCTTTCAGAAGTAAAGGTCTTGATCGGATCACCAATCTGAGATAAACTACACTACGGTGGCCCGGAAGTGCAAATCATACAACAAATCAATCGACACAAAAACATTTTTAAGATCACGACAATTAAGAAAAAAGAACAAATGGTAAAAAGCAGTATTACATTTTAGAAAACAATACAAAATTTCAGAAACCAAAACTTAAAAAAAAATAAAATAATAATTTTAAAACATTTCAGAAAACAAAATTAATTTCCAGAAAACAAAATGAAATAAAAAACATTTCAGGAGACAGAATTAATTTTCAGAAAACGAAATGACATGTTCAAAAATTAAAAACATTTCATACCCGGAAGAGGTAGGTACTATAGGACAACGCTGATTGGATGATGACTTTGGCAATCATTCCAACTGAGAGTTGTTTTAAATTAATGCAATGGTGGATTTAACATTCAAACAGCAATGTACCATAATAATCCATGTTTTTGCCATTTACATATTAAATCAAAAATGGAGCAAACTGCTAATGAACTTTAAAATTATTATTTTTTTAACATTTCGTTTAAAGCATAAGGGTCACCCGGAAGAAGTTTGCGGGGATGACGTCCGTTCTACAGGTAAACAATGAAAGGTAAAGGACAAAAAGATAAAACGTTAATCTTGGAATATTCAGCGGATGTGGTGATTGAGCGCACACAGAAATATCAACACCAACTAGGTTTACAAATGTTTCGAAATGTCGGTGAGAGGATTCTGTCTGAAACAGCAGCTGTGAAGAAACGGGTGTTAAGAGACGCACATCATCAGGAAATGCTGTCCCGCCATCCACAGAGATTAAGGTATGGAAGTACATTTGTTTGATCTAATTAAGCAGTTATGCAGCGTAAACGTGATTTCTAGGTGGGTGTTTACAGACAGATCCAAGATCCGTCAGTCATACGTTAATGACAGGTTACCTCATCAGAGAGGGGGGTCACGTGGGCAGGATTCTCAGACAGGTGTACCAGCAGCATAATCAGCTAAGCGGTCAGGTAAACTGAAGCAGTTTGTGTCTCAGAATATCATTTATGAATGACTGGATGTGCACATTACCAGACGTGTCCAGGTGTGTAACTGACGGTGGCAAAGTATGTAGCGTAAAAAAAAGTCTAAATAAAAACACTTGATTTTCAGGCAGAGGAGGAATACCAAAGTGTTTTGGAATGTATTTTAATCTGAGTTTGGTGTTTTGACCCCTCCCTAATGGATTTCTGGTATAACCTGTTTTCTCCTCATTTTGATGAACACGACTTTTTCCTGAACGTAAGATGAACAACGACTGATGGGTTTTCTGTCATTCATTCATTCATTTTCTTAACCGTTTTATCCCTTTCGGGGTCACGGGGCTGCCGGAGCCTATCCCGGCCACTTGTGGGCGAAGGCAGGGGGGACACCCTGAACAAGTCGCCAGTTTGTTGCAGTTTTCTGTCAGGGATTCTTATTTATTTATTTATTTATGTCTGTCAGGGATTTCAGTGGAGCTCGAGTCCAGTGCAGAGGAAGCTTCAATCATGTACGAGCAGGAACTGGGGTCCCTTACCTGGATGTTTTCCTCTGGAGTGGATCTGTTCTCAATAGAGCATAACAGATGTGATCCTGAACAGGGATGTGGACAGACTCTTTTTGATACAGTTGTTAACCAATAGCAGACTTTTCCCAGATGCATTTTTTCATCTAATAAATGTGACTGACAGGTACGTCGAGTAAATACTGGTTGTTAACGTAACATTTGAATGCATGAAGAAGCCCTTAAAGTAAAATCCACAACTGTTTCTTTGTTTCTGTTATTGAAAAACGTATTCATGTTAAGTTTTTAATAAATATACTGCATTTGTATTAAACAATTTTGTTTATTTTCATATCCATTATTACAATCCTCTTGTCAGCATTCAGTTTTTTCATTGACAAAGAAACATTTCTAAACCACAGCTTTGAAAATCCAACATCAACTTTGTTAATAAAGCTTTAAAACCTAAAATGGCAAAAATGGAACAACTCTTAAATGAAGCAAGTCTAACATGAACGTTTTAAACTGCAGTTTTGCTGTAAGAAACATTAAGTTGTTTTGAGTTGTACAAGTGTTTGATGTGATTCCTCATAAATGTGGTTTTCTAGACTATCAGCCTGACGCTAAAGGCAGGAATCATGGCTCGCCTTTCACTCGCCAATGCATCCTTTACAACCAATCAGGCTTATGCAGCAGATTAAAGGAATATTTAATTTTCTAAAAGACCTGCAATTAAAAAAGTTAGATATTAAGCTCAAATAATATTTAATGATTATGTTGCACATAAATCATGACGATTTGCCTGTATACTGCATGGTGAAATGAATGACTTTAGTCTTCTTTGATTCCCATGTAGAGCTGCCATCTGATCTTCTACAGCACAGACTTTTCTGGAACTTTGCTTCTAGTAACTTCACCTGGAGAAATAACAGTTTTTAATTATTAACTTGTTTACTGATTTCAATCTTAAGTATATTTTAGCAACACTGATGCCATATAATTACTGTATAAATCACAGAATCAGGCTGGGTCAGAGCTTCTTCTGTCATTTTGTCACCAAAAACGGAAACAGCTAATCATGAGTTCCTTTTGCGCATGCAAGTTTAAAAAAGCAACGAATATCTTATCAAAGTAGCACTTTTAGCAAATTAACATCCTCAGAGACATGTAACTGAAAAAAAAGATCACAGAATTGATTCTTACCTGGAAATTGATGATAAATGATAGTATGAGCCGCACAATCGTAGATGTTAGCACGCAGAATTCATAGTAAAAGTAGTAAGTCCGCTTTAAAACATTTCCGGTACATACCCTTCCAAGGAATTGCCTAGAAAATGGTTCGGAATTCCTGAAATGTGTTGTTCTTTTTGTAATGATAACATTGAAACGACTGAGCATCTTCTCTTTGAATGTTTTTGCTCTAATATGTTTTGGGATAATATACATTATTGGCTTTTCCCCTAGATTCCATGTTTGGTAGACTTTTCTATTAAGGATATCATATTTTGGTTTATTTTAGAAAACAAAAACTCAGAATTTATTTTAAATGTTATAATTATTTTGGGGATAATTCTATATACACAAATGGCGATTCCTTAAAAACAAACCATATTTTTTTTACATTTCATAAAGAACTCTGCTCTTATTTGTCATCCGTAAACTTCATGGAAAATGAACTTGGAACTATGGAACTTCAAAATATCATTGCTAACTTGCAGCTTTTTGATAACCCTCCTTAAGTTATTGATCATTGCAATGCCCATTTAACCCCTTTATTTTATTTTATTTTAATCTTTTTTGTTTAAGTTTGTATTTTATTGTATTTTTTTATTTAACTTTTTTTTAATGTTTCCATTTTTCTATACCTGTTGTAATTGTAACTTTCTTTTTACATTCTTTTACAACGGCCACAATACTGTAAACCTTAAATGTTTTTTCAATTAAACAAAACAAAAAACTTCATAGTAAAAGTGCACACAGACTACTTCCGGGTGACTCTTGTGTGTCAGGCGAAATGTTAAAAAATCATTTAAAAGTTCATTAACAGTTTGCTCCATTTTTGATTTAATATGTAAATGGGAAATACGTGAATTATTATGGTACATTGTTGTTTAGACGATATAATCCAGCTTCGCTTCATTTAAAATACTTTTCAGTTCAATTGATGGACAAACGTCATCATCCGATCAGGTTGTCCCATAGTACCTACCTTTTCTGGTTTGGCAATGTTTTTCATTTTTGAACATTTCATTTCGTTTCCTGGAAATTTATTCTGTCTTCTGAAATGTTTTTTTGTTTTTTAATATTTCATTTTGTTGTCATTTTTTAACATTTGGTTTTCTGGAAATGTACTTTGGTTTGTGAAATTTTGTTTTGTTTTCTAACATTTTATTCTATTTTGAAACTTATTTTTTTTTTTATTGTCGTTTGATCTAAAAAATGTTTTTGTATCGAGTGATTTGTTGAATGATTTGCACTTCAGGGCCACCGTACTTCACAGACCTTTATGTTCATTTCAAAAAGGTTTTTCTATAGCAAAAATGGAAGGAATTTTAAAAGTTATTCATTGACAATAGATAATGTCATCGAGGGTTAGTAAGTCAGGAGAAATCTCTGTGCACAGGGCCATGGCTGGAATCCTACACAGAACAGCCTTGATCATCTAGCTGTCAGTTATTTTAAAAGCCCACATTTGCAGAGAAATGTAAAAACTGTGAAGCCTCTCAAAGACTGTTAGTGAACATGGTTTCTCATAGTGAAAATCCAGAAGACTTTGTTAAATAAATAATATCCTACTTTCTGTGATATTAATCATCATTAAGTAATGTTATTATATTTAATATTAAAATACATTTAATTAAAAGTTGTATCATTCAAAGAGAGAAATCATTAGATTTTTTTACCCCCAAGATATGCGATGCCAAGTGGAAAATTATCTGTGTCATTATTGATATTGTTTAGGAAAACTCTTTACTCATAAAGGATAACTTGAATAGGAAATTCCATTTGCCACCCTAAGAGAGCCTTACTTTAACATTTCTTCAAAATCTACTGCTATGTTTGATCTGAGCTACATATACATTAAAAGCTAATCCAGGTGTATTTAAAAGCCAGAACAGATTAAACTGGTACAAAGGTTAAAAGAAAACCAAGTTAATGTATTGTCTACAGCCAGTTGTGACAGAAGAGCTGTTTTTAAAAGAGACCAGCATTTTAGTGATTTGAATGACATTTAGTGACCTATAGAGTTTCATGGCACAAACAAACCTAATTTCCTAGACAGCTGTTGAAAACCAAAAGCACCACAGGTTTCTGAACGTTTTGTAAGAGTCCCAATAGGAACAGCAAATGCTCTAAAGAAAGCATGCTTGACGGGGTTGAGTGAGTGTTTTACATTGCAAAGTGACAAGAGACTGCAATCCCCAGCAGGATGACTGTTCATTGATCACAGCATCGATGCTTATGAAATAAGTAGAGGAAACAGCAGAGGAGGTATCTTCTTGATGGAACGATAGGCTTGGATGACCAAACGTTTCTGAATTTGAAAGAGATTTTTTTGAATGTAGATTTAATCATGCAAATATGTCAGAGAAACAAGCTGATGTCCATCCTGAAACAATCTGAATAATGGCAGAAACAGGTTGATTAATCAGAGTTCCAAGGAAAGCTTAACATTGTCCACTGTCCCCACACCTCTAAACACCCTAAATAGAGGTAACATTTTCTTCTTTTTTTTTCCACATCTGGCACTCCAGTGAAAACAGACGAGAGGGTACCCCTTTCTATGTATTTGGTAAAATGTGTAAAAATAGTCCTAATGGTCCATTATGTCTTTTGACCTTGTGTCACAGACAGTGGGGCCATCAAGGTGGAGTGGGCAGACTATCTTTAGGCTGAAAAAAAAGCGGAATAGCTTGTGATCATGGGAACATTTGATTTTACAGTGGTTGACATTTGATTTGACATTTTCTGGACTAAAGTGGTTTACTGTTTAAAGGCAATCAAAGTTCATTTGCACTAAACAAAACAAGAAGACAGTGCTACACATGGGAAACATGCCAATGTTTCATTTTCCTGAAATGTGATTTTTATCATTTTGAAATTATCTGACCCCATTATTAAATTAGAAACAAATTCAAATCTAAGCCTTTTCATAAAACTAAACCGGGGTCTTTTTTTATAGTACTGGAAACTGGTTGCATGAAATAAATTGAATGGATGTCTTGGTTATATTCTAAAAGAAGGCCTCTGTGGATATTTTATTTGATGTAAACCCATTTTTTTGCAGTACTTTACCTGCTTTACCTACCACATACATTTGTGGGATTGCATCCTCACCTATGCATGTTGGTGCTGTTGCATTCCATTGTGCGAGGGCACCAGGTACTGCCTGGCATCGAATGGCACTGGACCCCTTTAACAGATATCCTGGACTACACTCAAAACGGACAATGGAGCCTGCTGAGAACTCCGCGCCAATCCGTCTGCCATACCTTGGCTCTGGCACAGAACTGCACTGGCTGTCACTGGTCCGAGGCACAGCTTTGATAATAAATTACACAAAAAAGTTAGGATGGAACAAATAAAACCAGATTAGCAGAGAAATGCCCATGTTGACCTGGAAGGGAATATGATAAAACAATAACAAAGCGCATTACCTTGGTACACAAAATGAAAGCCTCTAGCTGACTGGCCACTCTTGGCATTGAACCGCACCATGATTTGATTGGAAGTTGCCAGTGGCAATGTCTCTCCTGTGAATTACAAACATAAAAGTGCTCTGGTGACTTGAAAACAAACTATTTAAACCAAAACAGCATCAATTACTCCACTTAAATCTCAGGAAATGTGTATCTTAAAAACACATTTCAGAGTCGGTGGACTGTTTACTTACAAATGTTTACAACTTTTAAGATTGTCCTTTGTGTTTGACTCTGGTTAAATAGAAAATTGAAATAATATATGCAGGCGACTTACACAAACTCAAATTCATGCACAGGCAAACAGATTTCTTTGCACACATATGCAGGCGGGAGAAGTAACAATGATAAATGAGAAAAGCGTGCCCTGGTGTTGCTGACATTTAAAACCATCATTAGCTATGTCAGGATGTGTGTGTGTGTGTGGTAAGTGTTGCCTTTTGTGTGTGAAATGTGCTACAGTATGTTGTGTCTTTGTGTTAATATGCTTGTGTGCCAAGATAATCAGTCAGTTAGTGGAAAACAATCGTGCTACAAAGCTGTTTGCCCTTGAGTGTGTGCCCGTGCATGCTTGCACGTGGGACATGGTACTGATAAACAGACTAAAACTTTAATTCACAAAACCTGGGCTTCTCTTTTTTAAATTATTGCTTAAGAAGCAGAATTTAGAAAAAAAAATAAATAAGTGAAAATAACTAAAACAAATTCAAGCAATTGGCTTTTTACCCTAAAAAAAATCACTTTGACAGCCGGCATTTTGGCACAATATGAATTATTAAATTATTCATGCAACAAAATCACTGTAGCAAAACTCAAAGGTAAGCTATTTCAATATTAACTATATTTTGTAAGTCTAATTACAGAACAAGTAAGACACGTAGATGCTAAGCCTATTGTCAAGGCTTTTACATGTAAAGCCTTGTTTCTACCATAATTTTACGAAGAATATTTTAGTAGGAGAGCCTAGTCAGTTTACGGGAAGACTTTTGCAGAAAGTTCACTCTGGCCATGGCACAGACAACTCATTTATGAATAAACAATGTGCAAAGAGAACATATTTAGCTAAAAGCCATGCATTTATCATCAATCTGTGTACTTTGTGATCTAAAACATTTCCATCACATCTGTCAGTCTCCCCTCATACACAATGAGTTACTATGCAGGGATTTCTACAGTTGTTGGGATGGAATGAATCAAAGCTTGAAGTTAAAAAGTGTTTCAAGGTTATGCATGTTTTTGTCCCAAAGAGACCTTTTAGGATCATCTCCAGGATCTTTGACCATATGCCTGATGGGTGTTATAACTACCACAGACGGGGTTATTATGTTTCCTCAAAGTACAGTTTTATAAGATAAGCTGGCGACAGAAAACCCGCTAAAACAGCATATTTGACGGCAGTTTACAGGCACCAATCTCCCTCAGCTGAGTTGTGTTTGATGTAAGACTTACCTGAATGTGACCCAGCAAGGGAGCTGAGCAATCGAGCATTGTCGTTGGCTCCATCAAACAGTTCCACTGAGTCATTCATTGCTGTTTGGAAAACAGCAAACTGACCGAAAACCACTGAAAAAACAAGAAAGAAATAAAGCTTGCTGTGTTAGCTGCAACTACAAAATCTACTTTAAACAAACACAGTTAAAACCTTTGTTTAAACATTGTTTTTTTTTCATATTTACTTACTTCCTACATATGTCATGGTACACATGCTAACTTCCATGCATTTACTAGGAAATGACTCTATAATTAGGGGATTGTAATTAAAACGGTTACCCAAATATGGTGCATACTCACCAAACTGTGCTGATACAGTGATGTAATAAGAGCAAATCTGTTTGGTGGTATAGTTGAAAGGAAAGTTTGGTGATAAAACAACTCCTTCAGATCCACCGTAATGCCCTCCACAGGGAGCTGTAACAGTCAAATGCAGACATTTTGCTTTTACTTTATTATTTGCAACTTTTCAAAAATAATTCAGTAATTTGATACTTTCAGAGAGGAAACCAAATTTCAAGTAATGATTAAGTTTTGTAAAGAACAATTTCCAAATATGGGTCAGATGGACAGAACTCAGTGTCTCTATGGTCTGGAGAATTCTTTTTTCGTTGAAGTCCTTTCACACCCAAATAAATGACTCACTTTTTTAAAGCACAAAATGAATTTGTGCACCTTTGTATTTGTGCACTTGCATTGAAGTCTGCGGCTAAAATGAGGAGTCACAGAATTTAATTAACCTCTGAGCATATTCCATGGGTATTTCAACAGGCAGTGGAAACATTATCTAAATATGATTGAAGAGGTAGTGAATACATCTATAAAAATAGAAAACAAATTTAACAGAAAATTAAAACATACGGTAATTTAGTCAATTAAATTGTATACATTTTTAATAATCAAAAATGTCATATTGACCCTTTACATACCAGCTCACCTCAATGAATGAGCACATTTTCAAAACATATTTTTAAAAACATTGAGTGTGTGTATTACTTACCCCAGGCAATAATACATTGATGGAAAAGGTATCGATTTAGTTTTGGTAGGGTTGTTAAAAGGGTTAACAACTTAGTTTTTAGAGTTACAGCTATGATACTTCTGATGGTTTCTTGGGTTTGAAACTCAGAGACCAAGACATATCTGTGATTTTGACATGATGTCTTACAACTGTGAGCAACATTTTAGAGAGATTTATGTCAATGATCAGCAAGTGACTTGGGAATAGCCAAAATCTGACTCTGAGGTGACGTGAAGTTTGGCTTTAACTTTGAGACTTGTGAATAGTGTTCATTTATTTTATCTTATTAGTAACTCTACTTATTTAGCTTCCTGGTGACATACATTGGAGCCCCTCAGTGGTTTTTGCTCATTGTAGCTTTTAGGTGGGATTTGACTAAGAATTGACTTGACTTTTTAAGCTTAATTCTTCCAGGCAGAATGTACCTCAGAAACCTGACATGAACGAAACATCATATCAGTTTCAATCTGATTTGTTTTCATACATTTCTTGAGTGAGAGGTCATCTTCTTTTGGAAAGCATGAAAAATGTTGTTCTAAGTTTTGCTAAATGTAGCTTTCCTGATCAATCTAATTTTGTTGAAATATGGCCAGTTGTGAACATAAAGCTGCATAAATCTCTTGAGTTTATTGCCATTGTTTCACTTAAATGATTTTGAACAATGGTCACTCTCATCTCGAAGTCCACAGCAAGCACTTGCATGTTTTCTCTTTTAATGATTACACCCCTCAAATAACCTGGCATTTAATCATTTGATCTCATTTTGTTTTTGCCACAGAGTGACCCTGTTTAGGTCCGTCCCAATCTCTGCCAGTGGCATTATCGTTGATCTTTAACAAACTTTAATTATCATCACCTCTCTTCGTTGTTGAAAATGTGAGAGAGCATGAGTGCAAAGGTTGAAAATGCTCTGCAAGACATGGCAAAAACAGTGAAATAATATGCTGCCTAGGTCAGGGGTCTAACTATGGCTCTATTAAATTGAGAGTGTGACTTCATGCACTGGATCATTAATGTTATTAGTCATTAGCTTTGAACATCCCCTTAAATATGCCCTTGAGGGTAACTCCCAAAAGCAAAGACTTTGACACTTTAGTCAGTGGAAACTGTGCATAACAGGCTCAAAAGATCCACCAGAGAGCCTTCAAGTACTTACCAATTTTAGACCAGGGAGGTACTGATTCCCTAAAGTCTTAATAGGCATTGCATGTCAAAGTTTTGGAGATGATGAGCATGCATAATTATTCTGGGTCCCTCTTCTAAACCAATGTCTGTTCAATGAAACAGATTTTTATCATACATATGGGAATTACTGCAAAATGTGGTGCCTGTTTTTTCCCAGACAGTTGTTGCACACCCACACACTCTTCTTCAACCTCCCCACTCCCATCTATCTTTACTGTACTTTCTTCTTTCATCCCAAAGCATTGTAATAATAAACCCCATTCCTTCCTTTCTTTCCAGTTGTGTGGAGTTCTATTGATTGGCATTTTTTGGATTGATTTTTGTGTTGTTGCTTTCAAAACTTCGGGCCTAGAGGTCTTAACTTGATCTACCCACAATCCTCCAGTAGTGCTGCTTAAGGCTGAGGTGTCAACCGTATCAAAAGCCTCCACACACATGCTTTGATCACTCACACCCTCTTTCTCAAACACACAAATACATGGAAAAAATCTTATCAAAGTCACTGTCTTTCTCATACATAACCATCCATGTGCTTTGATCATTCATACACATACACTCGACTTTTGTAGTCGTACCACTCACAGGCTGTGTCTCCTTTACCTTTTCCTCACACACTAATAAACATGTGCACAGCAGTGCTTCAGGATGTGGTAGTAGCAGGAAGAAAAAAACTTTGGAAATATTTCAAACTTTTCAAATCATGCTGTAGCTTTACGGGAAGTTGTTTAAAAGCTGAGCAGAGTGGTTATTTTCACTTTTATGTTCCTCTAAGTAGATTTACAGGAGTAAATATTTGGACTTTACTGCTGACAGTTATAGTCAAACATTTCTGGAGATATGTACCACTCCAATAAAAACAGAGTACATAACCGATGAAACAATGAAATTATGATGTTGTTTTGAGTAAGTCAATATATTGTGGACGATGTGGCAATTTGATTGCGCTAAACACTTTTGGCTCCAAATGCTTCCTTAAGGACAATAATATTATGGTTGAGTTACAGATAATTTAATCTCATATGGAAACAAAATAAGAAGATCACAAGATGATCCCACAGGAATCAAAATCAGAAGATGATTAATACGAACATTAACATGTTCGTCCATGATGCTTTATGTCTACCCAATACATTCTATTAGTGAACAAATCTCTCTGTATAAACTGTCCAGAATTTATCCTATCCATATCAAGGACAGACATGCAGACAAACCTTAAAAGTCATCTTTTGATTTATTGTAAATCTTAAATATGATTATGCCGTTTTTTTTGTCAAAATTAAAAAACCTGTGCCATTTTCAAGCAAACGTTTTTGCAGAGCGGCAGGAGTTTTTCAGAAATTCGTTTTTGTCTGCCGAGCTTGTGGCCTGCTGAGTGTAGAATTTACGCAACAACTTTAAGTGGCAGTAGATAAGGCGTCCATTGATTGAAGGGTCGCCAGTTCAATCCCCGCTCCCCCCCAGCCAACTGCTGTTGTGTCCTTGGGCAAGACACTTCACCCTCCCTGCCAGTGGCTCCACTGGTGTGTGAATGCCTATATAATGTCCCGGAGATGGTCAGAGGGGCCATAGGTGCAAACTGGCAGCCACGCCTCTGTCAGTCTGTCCCTGGGCAGCTGTGGCTACATCAGTAGCTTACCATCACCAAGTATGAATGAGGAGGGAATGAATAATGGACACAATTTAAGCACTTTGAGCGTCTGGAAAAGCCTAGATAAATCCAATCCATTATTATTATTATTATTGTAAGTTTTTTCCAAATAATTCTTTTTTCTGCTCCTGATACACAACAATTTAAATAAAGAAATACTCAGAAATGCAAATCGAAATTTTAATTGACATGTGTCCTCATATTAACTTTAAAACTCTCCTAGGCATGTCTGTTACTTGTATGTGTGCAAATATAGGAAAGTGTGCGTCTGTGAGTACTGCCTCTAGGCGGCACTCTAATAATCCCTCAATTTACCTCTGTAGCTCTTTTCCTTTCTTGAATGCATACACACACACGCACACACACACACACACACACACACATGCATAACCCTATCAACAGTCACAGAGAATTCCTTCTTTCTTACACCAGCTCTTAGTTACCATAGAAACCAATAAAGGACCGGATTGAGATGGGAGGTGTTTATGTTTGTGTGTGTGGTGTGTGTGTGTGCATGTGAGACAGAGACAGAAAGGCAGAGAAAGAACAGGACAAGTCAAAAAAGGGGTTGAAACATACACAGTAAATCTCAGACACAGACAGACGAAGAGGTAACAGGAAGGTACAATTTGAGTAGGACAGGGTAGTTATAGAGAAAAAGAAGGAGCAGGAGAAAGAGGGGTGCAGAATGGGGGGATTAAAGGGAGCAAGTGAGGAGAGGGAAAGAGTGTAAGTGGAGATGTATTATTTAAAGAGGTCTCACCCTATCTAATGAGTTTGGTCTAAAAGCCCCAGGAGCTGCCCGAAGATAGAGACAGACACAGAGGCTGAGAACCCTCCTTAACTATGTAGTGAAAAATTCAATGTGGAAGACGAATTTGAAGCGTAAAACAGTTGGCATTCCTCAGTGGCTGGGACTTTGGTAAAATTTTAATGCTATGACTTCATTCATGAATGTTGTTGTCATTGTGTAGGTAACAGTAATCTCAGCACGCTTACTTTGGCTGCAAACTTAAAAGAGCGGAAAAAATACATTCTGGCTGGACCTTTTACTGCGCTACCAAAAAGTCTGGACTATCTCCTTTCTTTATCTTAAAATATGAAACCTTAAGACTATGATAAATGGTTACACTTTCCCTGAAGCTGTTCTCTGAATTTTCTGGGGTGCTGAATTTGCTGTCTTCCTACCTTGCTTTGTGGTTCCCATGTACCCATTTAGAATCAGGTCAGATCTCTGTCACTTTAAAGATTACACTCACACACACAAACACACACTTGCCTATAAAAAAGCAAATATACAGCCTGAATGGTACTTTGGCAGGTGTCACTGTATCACCTCTCTCAGTGCTGTCAATCAGATGGACAGCTTCGCCTCCGAAAGCTGACAGACTTTGAAAACTCACACTGAAACACACACTTTTGTCGGTTTTGAAGCAGTAAGTATTATATTTTACCTAGGGTCTCAGCAAATCAGTCATCACAAATTGGCATGAAACTGCCTCCTAAATGGAGTTCCATGGTAACCCCTCAAGTATTGGGTATGACGTGTAATTTACTGCGGCGGAAAACTCAAATGGTAGGCACAGAAATCGAAATGGCAAGGTTTCTATTTCGAATCAAAGAAAAGACACTGCAGTAAAACTATAAAGTTTGCAACTTATCATTTGGTTACTGGGTTACCAGTCGTTTTTGTAAAAGGATGGACAGCATAGGACAAAGTAAAAACAGGTCATTTCCTTCAACTATAAAAATGAGTTTGTCAGTATATACAAATTACTTTTTACCTTTACATGATGGCAGAGACCTGTCCCAAACAGGCTTTCCATCATGCCCCATGACACAAGTGGTTGTATCATCACCCACAAGTGTGTAACCGCGGTGACAAGTGTAGGAGACCTGAGACCCTAGTTTGTAGTCGTAACCTGTTCGACTACCATTCATAATATTTCCTGGGTCAAAACAGGCTTCTCTTGGCTTTTCTGTGGAAAGAAAAAGAAAAAATAATTAGCGTCTTTTAAAAAATGAAAATAAAAAAACAGCCAAATTTTGTTGAAAGAAATGTGAACATTTTGAAAGATTTTACTGGTTCTCTGGTACATAAAAACAAATTGACAGCAGTAGGCCAAGCTTGGAATAAATTAATTAGAATTTATGTGTCCCTCATGAGTTTGCTCATTTTATTTTGTGTGAACAAATCTTTGCACCTGTGTACACACCAGAATAATTGGACTGGGACTCTACAACCATTTAATTCAACTGGAAAGCGGCAGTGCAGGTCAACGTACGTTAAAGTACTTTACCCTCTTGCAGGGTACAGCCCGTTCATTTGGGCAAAACCATCATTCTTTCCATGTCAAAGAAAATACTCAACACTAATCAAAACACTCAATACTTTTCTAGTTCTTTCAGCAAATGTTTCTGACAAATGAATTTAAAAATAAAAAAAACTCTTCTCAAAATGTGATGGTGTTCATGGAATTTCCATCAATAAATCAAATCAAAAGAAAACCACAAACTGTCAATGTCAAGCTTTTTAGACCAAAGCAATCGAATCAAACATGATAATGCACACTTCATCAATTGATATTTATTTCCTGGCCTCTTAAATATCCTCTTTTCAGAATGAGTAGCAGTGAATGTTGGAGCAATTTAATTGAGTAAAGATAAAAGTCAAATTCTAACTTCTACCTTCATTACTTGGCACTGAGCCAACTTGTTTGCTTTTCTGTGAGGTGAATATGATATCAGGTCTTCACATGAATGTGATATTGGGTCTGACAGAAGGAAGCAGTCTGTCAGAGACAGCTGCAAAATAAGATAAGGCTAAAACACAGGATTATTAAGGCTCTGCTTTTAATTAAAGAAACAGAAGATGAAAAGTGGTGTGTGACAAGAGTAAAGGAGACAGTCATTTAGAAAAATGTAAGAATACAGTTTGTAGAAAACCACTAAGGTAAATATTGGAGATCAAGATTAAGTTTAGTGGCTAAATAAAAAGGGACAATCTGTTAAAATACACGTCAGGAGTAAAACATGTAACATCATGGCCTTAATAGTAATAACAATACATTTTATTTATAAGTGTTGAATTTTCAAAGAGGGGAGTTTTCTTTTTACTCTAAATGCCTTTCAGACACTTTACAATTAACAAACAGTCAAAATAGAAAGAATTACAGCAAATAAACACCAGAAAGTTTAGAAAATGTTTAAAATAGTAAAATTGAACAGATTTTTCAGATGTCTGGGTGTAATGATTTTCAAAGTTGGGAGGCAGAGCTGCTAAGCTTCTCCCATTGCTGTGAGGCGTGAAGCCAATATGCGTCCTGATATGCAACCAATGATACATTAATAAAAGGAAGTCCTCTGCTGATACGGCTCCCGCTAATGATTCACTATTAATTTTATAATGTGACGCTGTACAGGGCAGTTTGGTTTAATACCACTCATCAAGTGATTACAAAGGATTCAGCATATTACAAAGATCAAACATGATCACAATTATTAACATATTTTTTCTCTTTCTTGCTCTGTGATGGGTGTTTTTGATCAACCAATAAATCCAAATTGAAAATGATATGCATTTCATTTTGGTACAGGCTGGACAAGTGTTTTACTCTTATTGAACACAAATTCACTAACAACATTTCTTTTCAAAATATTTGTCGTTACCCTCTACCAAAAACAATGAATTGATATACAATAAACAAATGGCCTAATTGCCTTAATCAAAATGTAAGTCTCTTAAAGATAAAACTCATGGACCATTCAAAGATTCGTTTTTTCAGGTCATCCTTCAATTGGTAGTGCTTTCGGTCTCTAGATTTAGAAAAATGCTGCATCTGGACGACGCCCAGTTACTGGGTGTTTTTTTTATAAGTCCTAATGGTGTATTCAATGCGCATTGAAAAAACAAGGGCATAATGGATAAATCATGAAGTAATCCATGTGACCACAGACTTTACCAACAAGACAGAAGATCCATTGTGGTTTAGCCATCAGTTGTATCTGAGTACCCTGAAGCTACAGGTGCAGCTGCATGTTTAACATTGTGAATAAACCACCAGTTCAAATCTTTAAATCTCTCCATCCCTAGTACAGACAGAAAAGTGATGAGGACAGAGATGAGGAGGATCTTAGTGAGCAAACAGGAAGAGTGAGGTGGAAATAGGTTGCTGTCAAGAGTGACACTCAAAGTCTAACACAATGACATGGTATTCAGTTGGCACAAGAGACACTCAACGTTTAAATCAGAAATAGTCAGTTGTACAGCATGGATGTTGGATTGGTAAAGTTTTTGGTGCTTTTTAAGTTGAAGTGTTAGGGAGTCTTGTTAGACCAATGCACTAGGGTATACAGTACAGTACAGGTGTACTGTCCCTTCTATCCTCCACCAGCTTTTTCATCTGCTGCTCTTCCATTTTCATCAAGTTGTTTTAGGAGCAGACACCACAGACACATAAACTCTGGATGGATAATTTATGAGCCACCCATAGTATTCTGAACAGAAAAATTATGTCTGAAAAAGATCTATTGACTGAGGTTTACTTCAGCCAACCTGACAGTGTTCAAAAATCAGACAAATAGGTGCAACCATTTAAAGCAAATGTTTATTAAGACCACGTTAAGTTCCCCCTGCCCGTCAATCAAAAAATATACTACTAAAAATAATTTAAGTTTTAAAATCTCAAATGGTTGATTTAGATATAAAAAAGTGCTAAGAAAACACATTGCAACCCGCTAAAGATCCTGGGAATTGAAAATTACATAACAATCTACAAAGTTAGACTTCTTACAGCAAAAGTCAACAGGGGATTGTTTCTATCTGAAACTAGTTTGGGGTGGCCTTTGGAGGAACTCCAATATTTGGTACATTTGCTCACTGTACAGAGGAATGTGAGGGCTAGGCAGATACCAAAAGTTATTGCCGTAGGCAGCAGTGTCCTCACTGCTGTCTGAGTTGATCTCATAGACTTTCATGTAAATCTTTCAGATTTGTACCCTAGTGGACGGCGCCAACAATTCTTTCCACATTTAATGGTCAGATTTCACATACAAGGACTTGAATGTTGGACATTTATTCTGATGCCAAGGAAGCAGTGAAGACCCTGAAGAAGATGCTGTTCACATTTTACTTTTGCCTGGCATGTGCTGTCCAGCTCTCCCTGGTCATTTACAAACAAGCATCATACACTACCACCTTAGTTGGCAAGGTCCACTTGGGATTTTCCCTATCATGAAAATCCTGTTTTCCCTTGATTGTCTCCTTACCAATGCATTTATCATATTTAGTATCTAGGGAGAGGCTGCCATTGATGGCCAAACCAAGGTTTGTGAATTGGTGGAACTACTACAGTCTGTGACACTTATGTGGTACTCAGAGTACTCCACCAGCTCAGTGGTGTAGTTAGAGTGTCCGGCCTGTGACTGGAAGGTCGTGGGTTCAAAACCAGGCCGAGTCATATCAAAGACTTTAAAAATGGGACCCAATGCCTCCCTGCCTGACACTCAGCATTAAGGGGTTTGATTGGGGGGGTTAATCTGCCAAATGGTTCCCAAGCGCGGCTGTGTCTGCAGCTCACCGCTCCCCCATGGGATGGGTCAAATGCGGAGAACAAATTTCACACACCTAGGTGTGTGACAGATAATGTCATTTAATTTAATTTTACACATATTCAACAAAGTGCAGTTTTCTGGTTTATTGAGAACATGTTAAACGTACCATTCACAAAAATCATGCTTCAATTACCTCTATATTCAATAGCAAATCCAGACATTCCCACTGAGGTATCGGATCTGAACGCTAGAAAGAGCATGTTACCACTGCTTTCAATGCGCTCGGGGACCTGGTTGCCTTGGAGACTTGCTAAAAGAGGTCCGTTGGAGTCCTCACCATCATAGATGTGCAGGAAGTCATAACTTGGTTCCATGTTGAAACTAGAATAAAAACAATACAATTTTAACAAAAAATATTACATAAACGACTTAGTCTTTACATTTGCTTTGAATGTTAAATTATTTTGCATGTACCATGCATGTTTTTGGTCAGAAATATATACAGCAAGAGTTGTGCATGAAAACACGTTTTTATTTTTTAAGGATTTTCTTAATTGACTCTTTCTAAAATTAGCAATTCCTCCTAAATCATTTGTATCTTATCTTTTATCAATCTTGAGTTTTAAGTCCTTTTCACTCAAGACTGATCCTATTTTCTATGATCGGACGGATCAAAAGTAATCTACTGTGAGAGTGCTACAAATACTTCTCCAAAAATTGATGAATTGATTCAAAAAACTTGACATAGTATCAATCAACATAATCAACATATAGTATTATGTTATAGTATTATGTTTTATTCATATGAATGGCTTTTATAAGTAATATAATCTGCATATATTTCAGATGACTGATCTGCATTTGCCATGTTGATTTCTAAAATAGTTATTACTGACGTAATACTTAAGCAATTCATCTTTTTCATGATTTATCGATATCTTATGATTTTTAATTCTGTCTGATAAAAACTGGGAACCGGATATTGATAAATCATGTAATAAAATGGTTATAGTATAACGGGGTGGGATTATATAAGTTCGCTTCCTTCCACTCCCTTTCAAGCACTATTTATTAATATGTCTAATTATCCTAAGTTTGATTAGTTACTGTATGAATGTATAACTGATGATTATATTGCTGTTGTGTATTATTTCTAATTACCGTAATTTCCGGACTACAAGCCGCTACTTTTTTCCTGCGCTTACAGCCCTGCGGCTTATTCAGTGACGCGGCTAATTTATGGATTTAATTAGCGGCCGCCATGTACGTACTTTCGAACTCAGTGAATAGTTTGAATTCTCTATCTAACACCAAGCACGAGGCATTTTTATTCAACACACCTCTTAGCAGCCAAACAGCATGAACTTGACTTCAGGTCTTAGACCAGGGGTCGGGAACCTTTTTGGCCAAGAGAGCCATAAACGCCACATATTTTTAAATGTAATTTCGAAAGAGCCATACAATAATGTAGCGTCCCTTTCCCACACTGAGGCACGGAGACTTAACCTCTTTTAAGGTTCTTTATTCTGGTTACTGTATACCACAACAAACGCCGTAAAATTAATTCAGCAACTCCTGAATCTCTCCTGTCGACACGAGACGAGAGAGAGCGCTTCTACCAACTTTATATTCCCCTGCTCCCGCTCCAGTCCTCCCATTTCCCTTATTCGGCCCATAGCTGAACCCCATTGGTCCAAACTACCTAACAACAGGCTGAGCGACAGAACTGAGAGCCAATCAGATCTCTGCTTGATGCCTTCAATGAACCCCAGAACTTTTAACGCGGCCCAACAGCCATCCAACTCAGTCCGCGACAATATGTTTAAAACTAAATATACAAGTGAATGTGTGCATTTGATGTAATTTCAACATTTTTAAAGTACAATAAGTCTGTGGATTCTTTTTAATAACATTGTTATTCTGTTGCTAATAAATGATGAGTATTTCTCGTGGTAGTTTTGCTGATGGTCTAGTCTGGTTGATACGTGGTGAGTTTCTGCTTCGTTCAGGCGTTGAGACTTTAAACGTCATCATAGGTCTGAATGTTCTGTAGATGTGAGACAGACTGATCACATGCAGACGGGGAGCCAAACACACACTCACACGCTGCAGTGAGTGACGGGCAGCGGGTTTTACGTTTTTACAATCCCTGCGCGATTCACCTGCTGCCTGTCCCCACAACACCTCAGCCCCACCCCCCTGCTTTCTCCCTCACACATCCCGTCCCCGCAACTGCGCGCTCTTTCTCAGAGACGGGAGCGCGCACTTTTAGGCACGGCAATTCACAGGTTTCCAGTTGGTACAAACTCTGTGAAATTATAGATAATTGTAAACTTATAGCGCTGGCGCAGATTTTTCTCTCCAAGCACCGCTACTACTGCGCGCCTCTGGCATCGCATCGCGCCCGAGAAGGACTGGACTAATGAAAAAAAAAAGTATAATTAAAGATTTGTCTGCGAGCCACATGTGACCATCAAAAGAGCCATATATGGCTCGCGAGCCATAGGTTCCCGACCCCTGTCTTAGACACTTCAGTCATGGTTCAACAAAACGAAACACGCATGCCCGGCCGCATCCCAGAATCCTTTGGGGCCATTAGACCCAACGTGCACGTGATCGCCGCTACATTATGATGAAGCTTTCAAGTTAAAAGCAATCGTTAAAAGCAGCGTAAAAAAGTCCACCGTCACCAACGGGTTTGGAAAAGCCGGTTTGCTGCGTGACGGAGAGAACAGCGCATGGAGTGAATTTACACTCCATTTACGGTTTCTAAGGAAACCGTAAAAGCGGAATTTTGCTTTGAAAAACTCACAGCCTCCGTGTGAGCTGGAGACATCTTCTCCTGCTGATTGAGCTGCGGGGCCGATGGCAGTCTGAAGGCTCCCACACGTAACAACGCACCCGCCCCTCATACACAAAACGTACAGTATTAAGTCCGATTGCTTTGCACAGAAACGATTTGCTCCGTCCACCGGCGCAACGGGGATGAAGTGCTCCTCCTTGAAGCTGCCCTGGCCAGAGGTGTCGGAGTAGATAGGAAGGGGAGACAAGGAGCGCGCGGGGCGGGAGCGGAGCGCAGAGGCGTCCGCGGAGTGCAGAGGCTTCTGAATTCTGACGCACGCGCCGCACTGAGGCGCGCGTATCGCGCTGAGGCGCGCGCTTTTCAGTCGCCGCTGCTTTATTTTACCGTTGTGTTTTCTAACCAGTCCTGTTACTCCCATAACGCTGCTGCGATACAAGCGGAAGGAGAGCTTTTCCCGTTCACCCCTCCATGCACTGCTGCTAATTCTTAAACACGTACAACAGAATGGCGAGCCGGGCGTTGGCCCCGCCTTTAGCCCCTAAGACTCATGGGAAATGTGGAATCGCGGATGTAAATTTCCTCATTATAACTGAGGGATGTAATGTTGATTATATGGTTACTGTTTGTAATTTTATGTGTGATACCTAGATTGTCAATAAGTAAAAAAAAAAAATGAAATAAAAACACCATAACTGAGGAACTTGTGAACAGAATATAGGTCCATGCTGTTTGACAGATGTCGATACACTCAAATACGTGACCCAGAGGCAAAACTGGCACCACCCACAATGTGCTAATGAATTGCACTCACTCTGGGATGCTGGGCGTGAGCTGTCAGGATGACAATATCGGCTAACACATGCGCGGCTTGTACTCTGACGCGGCTTGTGTATGTATAAAAGTAGTTAAACACGTGAATATGGGTGGTTGCGGCTTGTAATCGGGTGCGCTTTGTAGTCCGGAATTTACGGTAATTGCTTGAAATAAACCATTCCAAATCAAATCAAATCAATACTTTAACAAAAAATTTAGCAAAAAGCAAATACATTCAATTTTGCTATTGCTTAATAAATAAAACAAACTTTTCAACAGTTTCAACTTAACATCTATCTAAATAAATGTGTAGTTAAACATATATATATATATACATATATACATATATATATATATATATATATATATATATATATATATATATATATATATATATATATATATATATATATATATATATATAATGTACCGGTATTTGGCAAGCTGAGGTTTACGTGATGAAAATAATTAAAATATTTAAGTTAAGATAATAAAAATATTTTTCAAACAAATTTTACCAGTTAAAACAGCTGCATTTCTTATGTTTGTAGCTAAGAAAGGAATTACTTGAATTTTGGAATAATAAAATTGTCTTCAAATAATCTCAAAGATAAAAAGAACTCTAGCTAAAGGTCTGAATATTAACCATCTAATCTTCCTTTTTTCTTTTTTTTCTTTACAAATATACTTTTCTTTCAGACTAATTACTAGTTGATGTTACTGACTTGATATGGCTGTTAAAGTTTAGGTCAGAGTCCATGATTACCCCTAGATTTCTGACTTGATTTGAGGGTTTAAGAGACAGAGAATGAAGGTAACTGCTGACACTTTCTCTTTGTTTCTTTGTTTCTTGCCACTTTCGCAAGATATATTACTCTGTAAGTGCAATACAAATAAAAAAAACAAGTAAAGCACAAATCTTTCTATGAGTACCGGTAATACTCTTTAGGGTTTTTTAGTGTTCAGTTTTGGCTCCATTTGAGGCTCATGCTGTACCTTCTAACAACAAACTGTCTACTAAAATATTCATGACAGAGGAAATAATTACAGTTTTAATTCTTAATAAATAAATTACGATTATACAAATCCTGTAAATGGTTAGCAAACCCTTCTATCCTTTTTGACTTTCCAATTTAATTCATGAATGCCACTGTTAGTGTATCAGCATGCTATTCAAAGTCTTGCATGTTCATGTGAAATGCTTTGGCTCCATGTTAAGACGTTTTCTGACTGAGTTATTTGGGCTGTGAAATTATTTGAAGAGTGGCATAATGCTTAGTTCTTCCAATTATTTAGACCTTCGTTTAAAAGGTTTTTTTTTATTTATTTTTTCCTTCTTCCAGAATTGAACTGGATATTTTAGTGTTAAGCTAGAATCAAAACTCTGAATACAATAAATTACTCAGAAGAAGTAAGAAAATATGTTCTTCTGTCTATATCTGTCCAAAATCAAAGTTTTGGTTTCTTATTGTTTTAGTGTCTAAATATTGAGTTGTTTAAAAAAAAAATCAAATGAGTAATTAAATGTTACTGTTGACAGTTACTGCTTATGAAATCATTGCCACTTTCTGGTCCTGCTGACACAGAATTTCAGAAAAACCCATATTTGTCTTTCTCTTATAGTTTCTATTATAGGATGGTGTAAGGAAACATTACGTAAAATGTAGTATTTAAGAATACCCAAGGGAAAAAAGAATAAATACAAATTGACGCATAAACATAAATGAAACCAACAAGCATAAATCAAGCCAGGAAGTGTAACATTACCCAATGCAAGGTGCTGAATAGGAGTAACAATGATATACATCTGGCAGTTAGTTATGTTTACATTTCCCAGATCTTTCTGGGACACCTTTCTTGCACAAATAGGTCTCAAGGGAATCCCTAAATAATAATGGAGCTGTAAAAACCACAATACACATTCCAAGAAGGAAGTGGGTGGTCCCATGTTTTTAGAGCATCGTATTTTAGAGCTAGCTGGCCTACCTTTTGAAAATCAGGGCGATGACAAAGTCAGTGTTGACTCTGATTCTCCAGTCACACTCTTTCCCTGGAGGGTAAGGCTTAGGGTAGTTAGGAGACAGAATCACACCAGAAGGACCACTGACGTTACCTCCACAGGTTGCTGGGGACAGACAGCAGAAAAGCAAGAGAAGTGTGGTTATTGTGTATTAGACTGCAAAATTCACACAAATAACATGAAAACATCACATTACATTACACTGAGCAGGAGTTTTACCAACAGAATTCATATGATGGGGGGGGGGGGGGGGGGGGGGGGGGTCACTGTAAGGTTAGGTGTCTTGCCCAAGGAAAAAAAAATACTGTCAAGTGTGGGAATGGAACTTCCAACCAACTGATTTTCGGACAGCTGCTCTATCCACTGATCTCCAGTGGATAGAGATTTAGCAACATGGCAGAAGACAACATAGGTTGGTAAGATTGCTAAACTTGGGGAAATAAATTTAATGTTCTATGAAGGGCAGATTTTACCCCCATTGCACACACTTAAAAAAGTGGTGGGAGATTTTAAAAGATCAAAAGAGAGATGGAGTGAAAGCTCCATGTGATTGTAAAAGTATGGGATTTGGGTGGAATAAGGAGAAAATAAAATCACCCCGAGCAATCCTGTTATTCCTCATAAAGTCAGAGAGCAAGGAAGAGATACTGGCAGCAGAGACAGAAAGATGCATTCGAGCAGCAATTTGGTGATGTAAAGGAGGAGTCTGAATCGTGAAGAGGTGTCTTGGGGGTGGCAGGGGTGTGAGAACGGATTATCAGCACCGAAAAGAGGTAAACAAAGGCATTAGTTGCAAATCACTTACGTAGAGGCACAAACACACTGCTCTGGAGTACTGTGTATACTGTTTTGTAATGTGGTTAATCTTCTGAGCTCTCAAACAAGAGGGATTCACCTCCTGAGGTGAGAGTGTGGCGGAGGGGAAAAGGGAACGGAGGGTCAGAAAATGGAAGGAGATTTAGAAGCCACTCCTTATCTACAGCTGTGCAAAATGTAAGGTCATTCTCAGAGGGTCAAAGGCTCTGTAAGGAACAAAGCATTAAATGTTTCCCAAGAAAAGGCTAAAATGAAGCTACACTCTGAAAAGGGTCCTGAAGGACTTCCATTCAGTGTCCGTTTGATAAAAAGATGAAGAATGTGACCGTAGAAGAAGCCATAGCATCTGTTATAGCTACTTGGTTCAGGAATATTCACCAGCAATCCTACATATTTTTCATCTAATGCTGTACATTATGTCTTGCTTTGCTGTTACACTTAGAAATTCAAAGGGTAGCCTTTTTTGAACTTTATTGTAAACTCTGATTGCGTGGAAACTGGAATAAAAGCAGTGGTCAGTCAAAAAAAGAATCTTGAATTGTGCAACTCTATTAAGATACTGAGCAGATGCCTATTATGATTAAGATTAAAAAATATAAAGCAAAGGGAATCTGTGAAAGAGATAGGAACTTGTATTTGGAAAGTGGACTTAGATTTCTACAATGCATGTGAAAAAAAATGAAAGATTCAATCCTTTCTCACACAATGTGTCTTTTATCGCACCGACTTTGCTTTTCCCGGCATATTGGAATTCCAATAAAATGTCACCCTTCAGACGTTCACATCCTTTCATTTTCTAAAGAAGTCAAACATGTTAAAAAAAAAAATTGGGATTGAATAAAGGAAGCAAAGCATGGGAGAATAAATGAATAAATAGATGGACAAGCCATAAATAAATAATAAATAAAACTGCATTGTTACAGTTGATACTATACACACATCCACACGTCTCTAGTTCTTCCTATGTTGACTTAGCAATCAGCAGTCTATGGAGAACTGTACACCTACCCATGCATGTTGGAGGGTCAGGTTGCCAGTAGAATCTGTTATCCATTCGTACACATCTAATGGTTCCTTGTCCTTGTAGCTGATATCCGGGATCACACTGGAAGGTCATGCTGTCACCAGGCTCCTTACTGTCCCCGTACCGAGAACCATTTACAGGGGTGCCAGGGTCATTACAGGTTGTTGCTGTAGTAGCTGGAGAGGAAAAGAAAGAAAATCAAACACTGATTTACTACTTTAGATAAACAGAAGCACAGTCACATGTACTAAAAAAGTGGAGAGGAGTTTTAGAGTGTAAAATATTTTTTACAATTCCCAAAAAAGCCATTTTCCCAGAAGTGAAGAATTATGTTTGTTTTTTTAAATTATATTTTAAACCAAAAGCAAAATGACAGCCTGTTATGATAGAAAAGAAACCTGTAGAAAAATAAGGGACAACATCATTGGAAAGCTAGTATTAAAATCATTTGGCGTCTTTCATTTAATTGTGTATTTTCTTCGTGGATACATGAAAATCTTCAGAAGGTGCCGATTCCATAAGCTGTAGCAGAGACTATGGGACACTTTAAATAGCAGAAACCTTTTAAAGGTTGAGTATTACATCACTAAAAAAAAGAGTGACATTTTATTTATCATTATTTCTATTCATTCTCACTCAGCTAGACCATTTAATATAGAAGTAGTTGTTCCCTGCAGGTTCATTTTAAAATTACTTCCTCTTGTCTTTTACATTTTTTATTGTTGGCTCTCCGTTTGGATTAAGCAGTGTGCTTGGTGAGGATAATTACATTTATGTGACCCACATTTCTTGCTCCATGACAATCAGCTTTGCAGTGTATTGGTTTCAGCTATGAGGTTGGCACTATTGTTTAAATATATTACGGAGGTTTAATTAAAGGAATGTCAGCCTAATGACCTACAAAAGCAAAAATAGAAAACTCAGTGTTTTTTAACTTTAATCAAGGTTTAGCTTTTGCATTAAAGATTCTTAAAAAAATCTCTCAATGTATCCAATGCATCATTTTTTTTAAAGTTTAATTGTACTTATATTAAAAGTCTAGTACGTAATACGTAATAGTGTGGCTTATTGAACTGCCTATCCATACAGTCTTGTCATATTTGTATTTCTTTCATCTGCTTTGTTTTATTTAAGTTAACATATTTATTGTATTTTAAAAAGAATCAACTTCAGTTTTTAGATTGTTCAAAATTCAAGCCATGACGTTTTAGGTGAGATAAATACTGTTCATTCCAAATGTGACTATGTTCTTCCATTTCAACGCAAAGCTTCAGAATCCACTAGAAATAAATTAATTGTATAAATGATTAAAAAGTTATGGGAGGGCCCTGGCAAGTGCTGCTGCTTCGGCGAGGGTCTTGGTGTGGGGATGACCGGGCAGTCTACCTCTTTTTACAGTCCATCATCTTCCTCAGCAGAACAAACAATCACAGGTGTTAGCTCACCTTTGCACAAATAGTATGTGTGACAGAATACAATGCTTTCCATGTGTTGGTTGGTATGAATAAGTATGCGCGTGTGAACTGTAGTTGTATTGTGTACATGTTGACATGCTTGTATGTGAAGATTTTTGGAGCCAACAGGTATGTTTGTAACATCTGAGTGTGTGTGAAACGGCCCCGCCCAGTTTAGACTAACATTTACACCAAACAGTAATGATGATAAACTTCCAGCAACTTTTTGCTTTATGATTGAACCGCCCACCAGTTCTGTAATTACCCTTCAATCCCCCCCCTCCCCCCCAATTGTGATGCACAACGTTTCCATGTCTCAGTTTCTTTCTGTCACTCCAAGGTGAAAAAAAAAGTAATTATTCAGCGCCAAGTTTTGAAAAACAAAAACAAAAATCAAAACAAATGAAAACATTTAGCTAGAATGAAGAGTCATGACTCTCTCAAACTTGTGTGTTTGACTGATGTGTGGTAGACATTCTGAAAGACACCGCTACAACATCCAGGGCTCTTTACTAAACTGCTCAGTTAGCTAAGACATCAACACCTTAAAGTGGGATTCTAAGTCTGAGCCATAGTGACTCAGCTCAAGTCTGAACTTGAATTGATGGAAATGTCTCGGGATTACATTCATAGCTACATTTCACTAAATTGAGCATAAAACCTAAATGATGTTAAATGTTCCTGTCAAAATAGAAACTGCAGTACCAGTCTCTAAAAAAAAAACATTAAATTAATAATAATAACAATAACTTAGGCTACCACTCCAAAAACATTTAATAAAGTTTCAACCTTGAGGTCAGAATACTTGCAGCAGTGTATAAGATTGACTTCATTATAAAATAGGTTGCTTTACATTATGATCCATTCACCTGCAGCACAAGCAGGTACATGTCTACAGATGGTGTTGGTTTTATTATCTTGGCTGTCTTATTTGACTATAATTGTGAACTTCTTCAACAAGCTTTTGGGGGTTTAAAGCTGTTAAGCAATCTTGTTTAGTAAAGTACATCATTGATGTTTTTTTTAAATGTGTAATGACGATTTGTGTTGATTCCAAAGAAGAAAATCTGTATTAAGTCTGTAATTACTCTCTGTATGTGGCCGCCCATTAGCCTGGTAAATAAATTCACCATATTCATAAAACTGTTGACAACTTTTTTTCCCTTTAATTTTTCAAAAATAATGTGGGTAATAATACAATTTTAGATTTTTTTTTCTTAATTTCTTTCAGTATTTCCTCAAAAGCCGGTCTCTAAAGTTAGAATCCTTCACATGCAAAGCACAGCATGTTCAAAAGCAAAATGTATTTATTCCAACAATTTAACTTTATGTAGTAAAGTCACCCCTAATGCTAAATACCAATGAAACTTTGCCTGAGATAATGAGTGCATTGTTTTAGTGAAGAGCAAATAGGTAAATATAGAGGTTATTACCATAATAATGGAATCCTGGTGCTCTGCTAAGCTTGTGAGTGTAAATATTTAATGTTTTATATGAAGGGTCACAAATGTGACGTGGTGACAGATAGAGCTGTGGAAGCATTTATTCATGTTAGGGAGAAAAAAAAAACATTTTTACGTCACAGTTGAAGTGCTCGTCACAAAAACATGCTAATTTACAGTTAGACTAGGAGGAAAGGTTGCACGTTTTGACATTTTAAATATTAAGATTGCATGTTGAGTCTAATAGGGTTTAAAATTTAAAAAGGAAAAAAAGAAAATGATATAGTTTACCTGATTTATACTATAATTTAAAATGTTCACATCCATAAAAAAAACATATTCTGATTGAAAAAAAACACTGAAAAGAAAAACCCATGCAATTTTAAGTCATTTTCTCATGTATAAAGTAACACCTGTAAGCAATTAGGACAGTAAATGGAAAATGAAACATGCAGTAAGCACAGGTATGACATTTTTCCTTAATCTTTTTTTCTTTTTTTCCATTTTAAGTACTGCTCTATCTGCATAATGAATGAGACACACCTGACACACACACACACACACACACACAAGAAAAAAACACATTCCATTGGAAGAAGTTCGCCTTCAGAACTTTCTGCTTCATAGGGTGAAGGAAGTAAGCAGAAATGATCGACATAGTTTGTGCAAAAAGGAAATTGTTGTGGATAATTGGTTGGACACAAAGTTCTGAAGACTGAAGGTTGAATTCTGTTTAAAAGACTAAAACAAAGTACACTTTTCACATCAGAAGCCATTGAAAGCTCTACTGACAGAGAGCCTTGAAGGAAAAACCTCCCTCGTGGACGATGGTTACCTTCCTTTTTTCAGAGGTCACTACTTTGACACCGTTTCAAATTTTCCCCCAGAGAAAAACTATTACCCTTACAAGCCTGGGACCAACAGTCATAACAGATTGTGTCCAGTCAACTAATATTAAAAGCAGCAGGAATGGAAAAAAACTAATAAAAATGGACTAATTCTACTTTCTTGGTTATTACATAGAACTCATTCACAGCAAACACAAAACAATAATCTCTTAGAAAATCATTCTATTGTCAAATCATGTATACAAAGACACTCTAATTAGCTTTTTTTTATCCCTTTTCTTTGTAATCAACCAAGAACTGAGCCATACATCTCTTGTGGGTCTTTCTATAATCTTTTTAGCAGGCTGTAGAGACAAATGTCTCTTTTTTTACTGTTCAGATTTTTTAATCTTTAGAGAGAAAGCACTAATGTCAATTAATATTTCAAATATTTCTATTTTTGATCATATAAATCAGGTTTGTGTAGTAGCAAAAGAGTTTGTTAATTAACCATTTACATTGCTAATTAAATCCTTAAACTTAATTCACAATGTCATACATGGATATTTGTAAGGTACAAAAATCCTCAGTTCTCTGGCATTACTGTGCAAATGTACTTAAGGAATACTCACTTGAAAATTGAATTGAAAATCCTTGCTTGCTGATGAAGTAATCGGTTTCAAATTGCAGGGTGAGGATGTTGAAAGTTGAGTGGATATCTTCTGGCAGAAATGGACCATGCCATTCTTTCAACAAAATTCCTCCATCTGAGAGCCCAGATGGACCATCCCAAACTTTCAGAATATCGTGAGTGGTCTCGGTGTCAAAGACAATAAAGTGGAGGCTAAGGAAACAAACAAACAATCAAAAAAAAACAACAACAATAGAATTGATGCTCACCTGTGGATAGAGACACCATACTAGTTTTTTGGTGAGAGAACACATTGTATCTGCCAGCAGCTGCCGAAGAAGACTTTTGTAGCACAATGAATAACGGGCTACACTTTCAAACACAGCAGTGGCTGTGACAGCGAACCTTTATCTCTCATTACTTAATGTATTGCTACCTGGCAATCTTGTAAGTGTTTAGAAAGCCTCAGCACTACAGCAGTTTAGGGTGACACAGGCTAAGAGAAAGCAAGCAAAAACATTAAAGTGATTGTCCTGGAATGTTCGCTCATTTGTTTTATCCTGTTGAATCCCCATTCTTCAAAAACCTCTTTTTTTTTGGCAGTTTGAGTCTGTGCCTCTCCAATTTTACCTGATAGTCTTCCCGATGTCAGCTTCTATAGTCCAGGTACAGTGCAGGTTGTTGTCATATGGAGCAGGGTATCCTGGGGACAGAATCCGTCCAGACGTCGCTCCACTGATGTGACCTCCACACTCGGCTAAAAAAGACAAGAGACAAACTCAAGACATGCACTCGAAAAAAGAAGCCAAATCAAACACAAGGGGGTCTTCTGGGTGTTTTTCTATACATTTGTAAAACATTGTAGATTCAGTAAAAAAAAAAAAAAAAGGTAAAATGGAACAAGATAAAAACCAATTCAATGCAGGCTTCCTGCAGGCTGCAGCACAGGTGACAGACCGTAGGTGACTTTTTTAGTTCAGCTTGCGGCAAAGCAAGTACCTGATTTGCACCCCTTTTGAGGAATTGTAGTTTATCCTCTCTGCTTTTTTCTTAAGGCAATCTTAGTTATCTCATTAGATTATGATGTCTTCTTGTGTTAATTTTTTTTCTTTGGCATCGTATGTAATTTATAGTTAAACGTGTAACAGTTATTTAATATGACGGAAAGTAAAATATTAGAAAATCATCATCAAAAAAGACAGAATATGTTTCCAAAAAATATAGTCAAAGTTTACAAGAATAGTAAATTATTGATGTTCACACTCCATTATTTTTCAAGCAGAGAATTTCAGACATAAGGCACAGCACATCATTGTTAGAACACAGTGTTCAGAAGGGGTCATGTCATGTGTCTGATTCAAAATTATTTAAACAATAAAACAAAATATTTTATTTTGAAATGTCTGTCCATGGCCCTGTTTTTAGGCTCCAGTTAAATTGTCACAACTACCACCAATTATTTATGCAACTTTAATTTTTGGTGTTTTGTACTTCAAAACTCTGATATGTCTCTTTAAGCAAAGATGTGGAAATCCATAAAATACAAGATAAAGTTAAATATCAAAACATAATTAACTAAAAGAATGGGCTCTGCACACAAAGCCGATAAGTCTGTTTAATGGTTTTGCACATGGAAGACTTGATATGCAGTTTTACTCAAATGTGTTTTTGGAGTTATTCAATCTGTACTTTTTTCTGTTACTTACTAACTCAGAATCTTCCAGAAACCAGGAAAGCATTTGCTGGAAGCAGATCCTTCCAGTCTCCTCCATTGTCTGTGACACTCTCCCACATCAGTGTGTTTTAGAATGAAGACCATGGGATGGTTTGCCTCAGGCTGTGTCTCTGCTGTCTGTCTCTGTGCTTCCTATACTGAGTTGAACAGAGTGGTGGTCTACATCTGTGGGATTCTTTATACCTTACTTTCCTTTCCTTGTCAACAGTTCTGAGTAAACCTTTCCTTTTTTTAACCGGACACATAGTATTTCATTTCTTTCTTGAAATTAGTACTTGGCTATTTCAGAAAAGGTACTTGTTTTAAATCAACAGAAACTACAATAACTGCCATGTCTTGTGGGGAATGGATAAAGTTTATTTGGACTGGTTTTAAATTTTTTAAATTGCATTCCCTTGATTTTTATGCATATAGAAATCTAAGTGCTTGTGTATTCTTCATAGGGCAATGCAACAGTAGTAGATTGTCATGTCATTGTAGAATATAGGTCAGTTATTAGGAAATCAATGCAGAAAGAACAAAGCTAATGACCAACAACTCAAATGGTAACCAAGGAACATCAAAGTGGAGGGTCTGAAAATGTTGCGGCTGATAGTTTCAAATATCTTGGACTCCTCATCTCAGATGATGAACCCAAACAAAAAAATCACAGACCGTCAATAAGGACACCCAGAGATGAATTAAGGCACATGAAATGAGATACTACCAAAGAATTCTGAACATCTTATACAAGAACTACACCCCCTATAAAGTAGTGCGCAACATAATATTCACAGCCATCGGTGCACATCACAGCCAGCAAAGCATTGTAAAGAAGAAAAAATGACCTGGTCTAGACTTGTGACAAGATCAAATGGCCTAGCAAAAAAGACAACATCAAAAAGTGGACAGGATTGTCTTTGTCTGACTCGCAGAGAGAAGCATATGATCGCTGGAGATGGCAGGAAATTGTAGGAAATCGATGGTACCTCTATAACCCACTCGGGGTTAGGAGACTGATACAACACAGACAATTAGACTGTAGTCATAACACGCACTTATATAATACATATCTAGAAAAACAGTTGTAAAAACTGGTTTCCTCATCAGCAGCAATCTAGTGATCGATCCAAGGATCATGGGATCACCACAGGTACTGTGTACTTAACAGTATTTATGGCTATTTCAACTCTGACTTCAGCCTTTTACCCCCTCCTCTTACTATCTGAAAGTACCCTAAAATTACAACATCCTTTAACTTTCATTTAAGTGTAAAGGCTGTAAACACAGATGGGATGTAAAAGGCTTAAACCAAACCCATCCAACCTACATTTCACGGAACCAAATAACTGAAGTCTAACTCTCATTTAAACTCTTTTGATTGACATGATGTGGATGAAAAATAAGCTACATCAGCATCCTCTGAAGGTACTAGCAATGCAACCAACTTTGAAGCAGTATAGCAAACTAGATCTAATGATTCCATCATTGATTCACTGATTCAGGAAATCATTGAATGACTGATTCTCACTAAATTCAACCTTCACAAATAATTTAAACTAATCCAAAAAAAGCATTTTTTGAAGAAATGACTGCTTTTGTTAAAAATACATTACAAATAATCTGGCCCTTTTATGAATGCAAACTTTCACAAATCTGCTTTTAAAATAAAATGTGAAATGGATAGCATCAAAAAGAATAAAAGGTCATTTTAACAATCTGTGCTTTAGAAGTATTTTACAATCTTTTAAGCATGCTTGTGTAAAGTGCTCTATAGCAGCTTGTGTTTTGCCAGCATTAGTTTCGAAACTGTTTAAATAACAAAAAGAAAAAGTAAAGGATTTTTGCTAGAAGCAACATGCCTAATGCTGCCTATACTCTATATGTTCCAAATACAAATGTTTTGACATGTAAAAACAAATAAAACCCACACAGATTGAAAATCATTTAAAATGCAACCTGATTTTGAGAAACTCTCTTTGCCCTGAATCAGTCAATGATTGTCCAGCAGACACTTGAATTCTATTAAACATTGTTGGGCTCTCCTTATGTCAAGTATCCTTGGCTACTCAAGTGGTTAGAAAAACATGCAGGACAATGTTTTTTTTTTTTTCAAAACATGGAAAGTCAAAAACAATTAAGAGGGATTTTGGACAAATAGATAAAAATGGGGGGGGGGGGGGGGGGGGGAGTAAACTTTTACAATCGCCTGCTTTTTGAGACAACTTAACTACTTTTTCAGTTTAGTATAAGAAGGACTGCAGTGCTTTTTGGAACTTATAAAGAATAAAATCTGCGTGTAGAGACAAAATCGAACAATAAACTGTTAGAATTGGAAAAAAATAGAATCCTCAACTCACAAATGGAGTTAAAAGGTTATTGATGGTAAAATCTATAATTACAACAAATCTTTGTTTCCATCTAATTTTAATATAGTTGCAAAAGTGGCAACTGTTTTGAAATAATACTTGTTGGTCCATTATGCCAGAGTTTTAATTCTGGTGATATTTCAGAACAGCCAGAAAAAAAGGAGACACACTGGCATTAGTGTACATATCTTGCATTGAGAGATGTTTCTCTTTTTTCCTCTCTATGCTTGCCACTACAGTGCTGGTGACAGCCCCAGTAGTTTTTAATCCCACCTTGATTACAGCTCCTCAGTTTGGCAGAGTTCAACCAAAAAAGGTTATCTGACAAAGCTTCAAATAGTTAAAAATAAAGCCGTGTGACTTGCTCTGGACTGTTCAACCAACTTCATCAGTTGTGAAGCCATTTATGACTCATGGGGAATGAGAAGTTGGCAAGTGTGTGTGTGTGTTTGTGTGTGGGGGGGGGGCTGTTTTAGTTCACAGCCAACCTGTATTATTGTTTGCTTTAAGTCAATGTGAACATCTGCATATAAGTGATCCATGGATATTGTTCCCAAGAAGATGCATTTTTTGAAAATTAATATTTTATGGATATATTTTCATAAGTAGCATGTTGCAATTGTTATGCAAATTCAAAGCAAGGCATCTACTATTGTGGAAGCTTTTATAGCTGACAAAAAGGAACAACAACTGAATGAAATAAGTGCTAACCACCTGCAAAATATACTTAGCGTAAAAGACAAAAACAAACAAAAACATCACTTTACGTTGCTTACTTTTTAAATCCATTTTTTGTATGAATAGTATTTTCTAAAATTATCTACACTGTATCACTAGAAATACCTTGAAACTTGATATATGCATTTATCATCAGTTTGGCTGATACTGTAATTTTTATTTAAGCTCCTTTGTTGTTTAGCACACTTTATGCAAACTAAATTAAGAGAAGTCAAGTTATTCTATTATTAATTTTAAAGCCTCCGAATGATTCAAATGAATCCAATTGTCTTTTAAGTTTATTGTAGTTATATGATAAAACAAAAGATAATGAAGAAATTAATATGTTACCATTTTTTATAATAATTGAGAAATTATAAACACAAGTTCTTCAAAGAAAACAGTACGTGAATTAGTCAAAATATTTTATGTTTTAGCCATTTCTATATTTTCATCCATATTGTTTCTTTCCCTCTCTATTCAATTTCCTGACAGTACTTTGATGTTAGTAATCTGTAAAAAATGCAGAAATGTCTATCATCTAACTTAAATCAATAAAAAAACAAGAATTCTTCCATAATAAATTTAGAAATACTGCATTAGTGCAAACTTTTTTAAGCAACAGAAAATTTTACCCTTTGAAATATAAACAGTGTTTTGCACTGAAAAACTGCACAGACAATCAAAGAATCTTAAAAATAAATAAAAATGTACCTGAATATTACCTGTTTTTATAGAGTAAATAGTGTTGAGTTCAATGATGACACAGAAAAGTCAGCTCTGGCAACACAAGCAGCTATCAACACCACAGGAATGCGTTTGTACAAAATGACTCAATCCCCACAAGCCCCTTTTTTTTAAAGTTCCCTTATGATGACTCAGTCATTGGCTCAACTACTTTAAAATCATAATGTTTCAACCTTAAAAGAGCAGCAAGTGACTTTGAATTTTGCTTCTTCCTGCAGTAGTTCTTACTCAACTGCATACAAAAAAAGGGGGGGAAAGGCCCAGCTTTTAATAATTCAGATGGTGTAGGCCTGAATTATTGATGCACAGGGGAGCACACACATTTGCTGGCATACTAACCGGAACAGGAAGGAAGTGGCTTGTCCCAGACACGTCTGTCCCCACTAAGACAGGTCAGTGTACTGCTGCCATGGAGACTGTATCCAGGGTAGCATGCATACAACACAAAAGTGTTGGCAAAATGACCATCATCCTGGATCTTGTAGCCGTAATCTGGGACCCCAGGCTCCTCACACTTGACTAGGTCAAAACCTAGAAAGAAACATCGTTAAGTAAAAAAGAGAGGTAGCCACCCACACAGGTACGCATTACAGACTTATCAGAACAGCTTGACATGAATCAAAACAGGGGGAATAAACATAGGATCAAAGCTTTTTTATTTTTATTTTTTTATTTGCTTTGTAGAAGTTGTGAATATAAATAGTGCTTCATGCAGAAAAAACAGTCAGAGTATCATTTTTTTTTCTTTCTTAAAGGTAGATACACCAGTTATGAATTTATTGCGTAGTATGCGACAAGATACAGTATGCTGAGGATTGTTGTTGGCTTTTTTTTTTCACAACTTGTACCTGCTTAGTGGTTATTTCTTCCACTGTTTTTCCTAAAGCATTTTCAGTTTGAAAGATTCTTCTTTGCTGGCAGAAATGTGATCTCTATGCAAAAGTTAGGGGTTGGATGTAGTTAAGGAGTCATTGTGGCTCATCTCGCACCATACAAAAGCTTCTGAATGACAGGATGAACCACCTTCAGGCCCCAGAATTTTTTCACAAGCCTTTTCTTTACAATTTTCTAGTTTCCTCTAAAGAAAAGGTTCAGCAATCATTTTATTTTAAAGTTATTATTCAGTGCTAAGATATGTACATTTTTATTTAAATCAGGACTGTTTGGTGTCAGATCGGCTTGTGTTATTTTAATCATTCCAAAATAATTCTTTTATGCATTTCCTCTGTCTATTAAACCACTGATAGGCTGAAAGAAAACTTCTGTAAACCTAACCTTCTTAAGCCTTTTTTTATACTTAATGCAAAATATCAAACAAAGCAAATCCAACAGTGCATTTTAGTTTAATCTACCATGTGAACCAACCAGCAGTCACCTCCAATACGATTTATTTCCCCAAAACACTTAAGTTCAAACTGTGTTAAATTAAACTACCGTAAATTCCGGGTTATAAAGCGCACCCGATTACAAGCCGCACCCACCTATTTTAACGTGCTTAAATATTTTTGTACATACACAAGCCGCATCAGTATACAAGTCGCTGCCTCGACAAAGCGCGTCCTGACTACCAGAGTGTGCATGGCTCATTACCACACTGTGGGCAGGTACTGGCCTTGTCTCAAACTCATGTATCTAATTACACCCACATCTGAAACAGCATGGACCTCTATTCTGTTCACAAGTTCCTCAGTTATGGGTTTTTTTATTTGATTTTTTTTTAAAAATTTTTAACTTATTGACAAACTAGGTATCATACATAAAATTACTAACAGTAACCATATAATCAACATTACATCCCTCAGTTATGATGAGGAAATTTACATCCGCGATCCCCCATTTCCCATGAGTCTTAGGGGCTAAAGGCGGGGCCAACGCCCGGCTCGCCACACTGTTGTTCGTGTTTAAGAATGAGCAAGGAGCAGCAGTGCATGGAGGGGTGAAAAGGAACAGCTCTCCTTCCACTTGTGTCGCGGCAGCATTATGGTACTAACGGGGCTGGTTAAAAAACATCAGTAAAATAGCGCGCGCCTCAGCGCGATACGCGCGCCTCAGCGCGATACGCGCGCCTCAGTGCGGCGCGTTCGTCAGAAGCTTCCTTTCACAACAAACACTTGTTGCTCCCCGGACGCCTCTGCGCTCCGCGCTCGCCAAGCGGGCTCCTTGTCTCCCCTTCCTATCCGAAAAGCTCACACGGCGGCTGTGAGCTTTTCAATGCAAAATTCCGCTCAGTCAGAAACCGTAAAAACGACCAAATGGATTTGTGTTTCCAGTCGTGTCCCGACAAAATAAAGGCTGATGTTATTCACACATATTTACGTGCAGCCAGCCGAGTCACTATGACTCAGAGGTAAATACACTTCTGAGCATGCGCTGTTCTCTCCGTCACGCAGCTGACCGGCATTTCCATTTACTGATGGGGGATTTTTTCACGCTGCTTTTAACGATTGCTTTTAACTTGAAAGCTTTATCATATTGTAGCGGCGATCAAGTGCACGTTGGGTCTAATGGCACCAAAGGATTCTGGGATGCGGCCGGGCATGCGTGTTTCTTTTTGTTGAACCATGACTGAAGTGTCTAAGACCTGAAGTGACATCCATGCTGTTTGGCTGCTCAGAGGTGTGTTAAAAAAAATGACTTGTGCTTGGTGGTGGATGGCGCATACAAAACCATTCACCGAGCCCGAATGTTCGTACATGGCGGCCGCCAATCAAATCCATAAACTAGCAGCGTCACAGAATAAGCCGCAGGGCTGTGAGCGCAGGAAAAAAGTAGCGACTTGTAGTCCGGAAATTACGGTAAACTGTTTTGTTAATTTGTTGCGACTAAATAGTTAGGAAAAACTTTGCAATTAAACATGTAATCTGGATTTAGAAAAGTGCGGTATTAATAAAGTTTATTATTATTATTATTATTATTATCTTGCTAGCACGTTTTTTGTTTTGTCCAATTATTGTATTTTCTGACACAAAACCCTTTGTTGTTGCAATTTTATTAGTTAGGAAACTGTTTAAATAACATTTAAAATTGTTTTTTGTACAGCATGTCTTTAAGTATGGATTGATTTGTTTAAATATATTTGAATTAGCAGTAACCACCCACCTTATTGTTAAGGGCTCCAATAATGTGTTCAAAGAAACAATTTTTTTTTTTACTGAATTGTGACACAAAGAGACAGAATCCATTGCCCAATAAAACTGTACTTTCCTACAAGTAATTGGAACTGTATATATTTTGTTAAGACTTTTATTTGTTTTACCCCGAGCTTCTTTTTGCTTGTAGATTTTGTGTTTCAATTTTGGCCATCTATGCATTTCTTTCATTTGTGTTTCCCTTTGGTAGATTAAAGTTGTTGGTCTATTAAATGAAGAATTTTATTTTCAACAGCTTTTTCCTTCTACCATCCTTTTCAACTTTCTAATAGAAATGGACCATTTCCTCATGCATGTAAAAAAAAAGGAGGAGCTGAACGAGGCAAAAGGGTGTCACCTTCATCATTTTCACTGACTTACAGACACAGGGTGATTCGCTGCTTTAAATGACACGCAGAGCATCTGTGACATCAATAAAAAATCCATCTTTGATTGTTTGTCCTTTCATGCAGCTGTTCTTCTACTCCAGATGTGTTATTAATTGCAGATGAATGGTCTTCTTATGGCTTTTTTGACTTACACTGCAGTCTTAGTAACCATCTTAACCATTTTTTTTAGGCATGTGGAATGTGCGTGCGAGAGGGAAAGGGAGCTATTTTTTAATAGGCTTCCTTTTCAAAAGCTACAAAATAACATTGTTGATGCAGAAATTTGTTTTTTTTTTGGTCTCCATTTACTTTTAATATTGGAAAAAAAAAACCTTAACAATCAACTTCCAAAGAAAGTGTAGAGAAGTACAGGTTTTTGGCTCAAGTGTTCTTGAAACTTTTTGACTGAAGCAGATTCAGAAGACAAAGGCATAACAAAACAAATGTGCTTTCCAAGGGAAAACATTGCTTTTCATAAAGTGATAACTCACTTGTGTAGGTGAGGCGAAAGCCCTGATTGGTTCCAGAAGCATTGCTGTTAAACTCCAGCCATAGGTTATTGGATGTACTGTTGATGACGTGACCAAACATGCCATCATGTGTGAAGTTCCCAAGCAGACGAGATGAGGCATTTTCTCCATCATATACCTTTTGATAGAAAAGAAAAGAACTGGGCTGAGAAAAACAAACATGACAAAGACAAGTACCTTTGCAGCACAGTAACTTAAAAAAGTTGTTAGAGTCGTAATTTGGAGATGGTCGATCTCAAGTGTAACCCGGCATCTATGGGAAAAATGTGTCATATTTTGCAGTTTGAAACTTTTTTAATGTATGTAAACATATAAACAATTTTATTTTTATTTTAGCCATCATTAATTATATTTTTGCATTGCATATATTTCACAAAATATATTTTAGGCAAAATGACATAGACAAAGGCAATTTTTTCCCCAAAAAATATCTTTAAAATTAATGGGCTATATGTAATATTTAACCTGTGACTAAATACTCTAAACCACATGTGTCAAACTCAGGACCCGCAGGCCAAATGTGACCCGCCATGTCATTTTTTGTGGCCGCGAGAGCATAAAGGTTTTTAATTTCTTAAAGTAAAAACAAAAGAAATTGGTGTGTTTTTATTCTTATCTAGAGGGAAATGGACTTGAACATATCAGATTGGTCAACTATACATGAGGACTTAAACACTGTCCATATAACCTAACCTGACAGAATCAAATGGAAAAGGATTTATGCCAGAGTAACAAGCAAACATATGTTTTCTATGCAACTGTAATTGTCACTTTAAAAACTTATAATAAATAAATAATGAGTTATTTAACATTAAGGAGTAGTTAAGTTTATTTTTCATTACATTTAGTTACATGTATAAGTTATATCTGGCCCTTTGAGGACAGCCGCTATGCTGATGTGGCCCTCAGTGAAAATGAGTTTGACACCCCTGCTCTAAACACTTTGTGCTTCTATGAGTTTGTTTAAGCACCAAGAGAAAGATTTCCTAAGATTTTCTACAGAGCAGCAGTAGGTTATTAGAAATTCACCTTTGAGTTGGGGGCGGGACAGTTGGTGTTGCATGAGCCCGCCCCTACTTCCTGTCATCCATCTGTTTACACTCTTTCCCCCTAACTTACAGCCCCTCACACCACCAGCCTAACATTACCGGTGCAACAAAAAGGTGAGCAACATTGGAGCTATGCAGCTACATATACTACATATATATAAATGGTACATAGAATAGAGGAAACAAAAAATAAAGAATGAATAAATAATAAATAAAACAATGTGTAAAATAATTGATTTGATATATGTTTATTTTACTTTTTTCTGTGATACTTTTCTGTATGTATATCAGTGGGAAGATAGAAAAGGGAAGTGGTCTTGACCAGTGCATGCTTATATTTGGCAGTCCCTGACATTTTCACAGATTGGTGGTGACAGGTCTGCAGGTGGCTGGGATTTTTAGAAAATGGACTGAGGTGAGGTAGCGTTCTATTTTTATTCACTTGGGAGAGTCTGAAGACACAACTCAGAATGCTGCTACATTCCACCAAGGGGGCGTGGATGGGATGCAGGCATAAATATATTCACGGGCGGTCAAAATAATAACAGTTTAAGTGGCATTCCTCTGGCCAACCTCTACTTTGTTTTACTTCTCCCTCCATGTTGCATTTTTTGATCCCCCCACTTCAACTTGGTTACGGTCTAGGTTTCTCTCTTCCTCCTGTGTTTCTGTAAAACTCAGTGTGGTTAATGAAAAGCCCTGCACCTCATAAATCAATATGTCACCATCTGCCACCCCTCCTCCTTCTGTCTGTCTCACTCCCTCTACTGTGTTCTCTTGCCACCTTTATTTTCATAACAACCTGTTCATGCTCTCATTTCATTTATTTCCCCTTTGTGAAAGAACATGTGTGTGTGTGTGTGTGTGTATGAATGACATCAGTTGCCATATTAGGAGATGTTTTTAGGCAAATTGAACTCGGTAAGGCCCTCTTTGGATGGTATTGGGGTGAAACCTCACCCAGATGCAAGAAGAATAGCAATGAGCTGATTCTATGTTCAAGGAGGTTTTAGCCTGGAGCTGGCTAACAGCTGTCAAACAAACAGTTTGTGTTTAGCTTTTAGCTTCAGTAACAGGAGCCAGCTCAGTTTCTGTGAGCCCAGAAACCCATGCGCAAAGATGTGTTAACTTTAATATCTTCCATCAGGTGTCAGTAGGTTTTACTACATTTTCAAAAGCATCTTACATATCATTTCCCAACTCTGGATTAAAGGAATAATATCCTCCACTGACCTCCAGACATATCATTGGGTAATTTCTATTGAAAAGCTTTAACAAAATTAGATATCTGACAGTAAAATGCACCACTTGTTGTTATTTGAAGTTTGACTCTGTCGTTGAATGTTTTCATTTTAACATGTATGTATTTTAGCCAGAAATAGTCTTTAGCGTGCACTGATGCTGGATTTGATATTCAGATCATCTGAACTCTTCTCAGTTGTGTCCCTGGCCTTTGCTTGGACTGAGCCAAGACAAACAAGTACGTTTGGAAAAATGTAGGAAAAAGAAAGTGGTAAAGATGGTTAGCCAAGCTACTCTTAATGTGACTTTTTTTAAATGTGATCTGCTTTCTACAAAAAAGAATTTGAACTTCAAGTAAAAAGATGATGTGACTTTTGGATAACAGAAACTTTGAACTTTTTCTGCTCAAATTACTCTTAACTAATAGCAAAAAAAAAAAAAAAAAAAACTTCAGAAGTCTCCAGCTAAAAATCAAAATTAATTTAAAAAAAAGAGTAAAATTTGTGACACCTAAAACAAAAATTTTAGAAATAATTTATAGAACTAAAAAATAGAAAATATAATAAAAATCATAAATCTCTTAAATGGTGCAACATTTCTAGGAATATTGGAAAAAGATCAAAGACTGAAAAATATTGAAAAAAGAAATATTGAAAAACAAAAATATGTTATGAAAGTAAGATATTTTATTTAAATCTAAGAATTTTGAGAAGAAAATGTCAGCCTTGATCCTCTTTTTCTCTTCAATAGGTTTGTCACCTCCCTTCAGGAGGTTTATTTGAACATGTGTTACTGGCAGTGTTTCCAGCTTTGACAATGACACTGAGCTGGCCTAAAAGTCTGATGAAACCCTGCTCACACAATTTAACTGCAGTTATCCTGAGCCAATGCTCTGTGACTGATACTCTAAAATCTAACTGTCTTAACCATGCTGACAGGCCCAATAATGTCAAAAGACATTTGGTGCAAACAGTTTTAAGCTCTCTGTGGGACTGCATCACGGTTTTAAAACAGCTCACTCATATTCAGTCCGACTCATTTCAAGTGAATGTAACCTTTAGTGCATACAGCTGTTAGCTAAAAGGTTAAAACTTGGCAAATTACAGTTTGTAACATGTAGAGAGCTATCATACCTTTCAGGTTTCAACTGTCTAAAGAATAATAAATGCAGCAATAAAGACAATTTTGATTGTGAATTAATTGATTAAAGCAGTTGCATTTATTTATGTATTTTACGTGTACTTTGACGTGTTCTCCCTACCATGACAAAGGTGGATAAAGGTGAAAAGATTTCATGTAGTCCAAGGACACCAGTGAAGATCACAAATCATTGAAGAAAAAAGGTTCAGAGCACTGTCTAGGGGTCTAGATGACCCAACTCCCAACGTCAAAGTGCCTAGGATAGCACAAGGGTTAAGTCAGGAGAGGCATGCAGAGAGAGCAGAGCAGGAGGCTGAGGAGCAGTTGTTTTGAGTTGGAGCTGTGCTGGTTGGTTTGTTTCTTTTTTTGACTCCTTCTTGGTCCTCAGCAGTCTTATACTGCTGGGTTTTGTTATTTTAGTTTGGGGTTGGACCTTGGTAGTCCTTATTTGCGGGCTTTGTTTATTTAGTTTCAATAGTTAGATTTTGTTAGGCAGCCTTAGCAGGGAGCTGCTGACTGCGACGGTCAATGGGTCAGTTGTCTCCCTGAATTATTTCCTGTTTGGCCAAGGCTCCAATCCCTCTGTGTTGTCTTTTGTTGGGACCAGCACAGTAGCTATTTATTTCTTTTTGTTTTACAGGACACAGGTTATTTCTCCCACTTAATAAACTGTGTTCCTAAACTTATTTGGTGTCCATCGTTCATATGTTTTGGCTCCTTTGTGAATTCCCTTAGACTGGGACAGGTTTGCCTGTCGGGGGGCTGTAACAGAGGGGGTACTATTTTTCTCTGGTGACTAATAGTTTTCTTGTTTAACTAACTGCTATCACACCTGGAAAAGAGAATAAAAGCCTGAGTTAACCTTCAAGTAACAACAGTAATTGACCCAAGTGGGTTCTTTATAGGGTTAGTGGAAACTCAATTGATCTTTTCCTGCCTTTGCTTCCCATGTACTCTTTCAGCCATGGATGGCCACTGCAACACAAAAAGGATCAAGGTTAATAACCCTGATTGGGAGTTATTTCTTCTAGAAAAAGATGTTAAACACATTTATCAGGTAGGGAAATCCTTGAAAAGCATCACCATATACCTCTAACCTTGATTTTGCCACAGTTATAGGAAGGAATATTCATTTTAAGGGGCTTTTAAATCTTCCTTGTTTTTCATTAGGATATGCATGGTTTAAAAAGGATTTAAACTGCATTTAAAAGAAATTGCAAGACATATCTGACAAGTTATAAACAGTGAGAGCATCACTGAGGCTGAATAGCTTGTAAACTTACAAAAGCAATGGTAAAGAGCAGGTTTTCTTTTTTTCTTTTTATTATTTTAGTGTTGTTGCTGTTGTGTAAATTTGAATAATAATGATCATTTATAGATTTTCCTTAGCACAAATTGATATTGAAGTGCATGGACAGTCCATAAAAAAATAGACTAAGTGTATTACCCTAAATAAAACCCTTCTGTTTTTCTTGGCTGATTCACCTGAAGGTTTGTATGACATTTTTGGCATATTTGAGTCACTTCTTGTTCCTTTTCTAAGCACAGTTTGACTTATGTCAAACACAGAGTCCTCTGTTTAAGCAAATAGCATAATATACAGCAAGTAAAAAGATTGTGATGATCTAATTCGGAGTATCCACTGTGTGAGCGTGAATCCATAAATAAATTACACACTTATGGATTTTTCACCTAAGGGAAGATTTGCACAACTGCAGGATTGTGTATGGGACCCTATCTGAGGGGAGAGAGATGGGGAGCATACCTTCAGATAGTCTCCATCTTGCAGTAAGAAATTGTCAGCTTTCAGGCGGATTCCTTTGCCCTTTTCGGTTGTGATGCTGTAGATGCACTCATGGTTATTATCGTAGTTGGAGGGGAAATTTGGAGAGAGGAGAATGCCTTCTGATCCTTGTGCAGAGGTTCCACACTCAGCTACAGCCAAAGAGTAAAGCAAAAAAACAAAAATTAAAAAAAAAGGTAGAACAGGTAAAAACAACTGAGCTTTTCTTTTTCTTCCTTTTTCCTTCACAGCACATAGATGAGACACGGGCATGAAAAGGAAAAGAACAGCCGGAAAACTACTCAGCCTGAGTGGACATGATGACAGTAAAAAAAAAAAAAAAAAGTAGCCATATGCATTAATACAAAAGATAAGAGATGAGAAACAGTCTTAGCAGCAACGCAATTAAAGGAAAACCACAAGGAAATAAAAGAAAGGCAAAATGAAATAAAAAATCTGCAAAGAAGCATGTCTCCGTAAACTGCTAGCATAAGTTGATGCCCTAGAAATATCCCTGAATTATCCGACAGATACAGTGACTGTCAAAGTTAAAGGATTCAGCTAAGTGGTATTTTGTGCAAATAGAGTTTTGTCATATGTAAATGTGGGAAGGGGAAAAGAAAATAGATGAACAGGCTTTTAACCCATCTAAGCAGGACCACCAGTGTATAAATGGGAAGAAGAGAAAACTCAAGTAAGGAAGATACATACATAAGATAAATATGAAATCTTAAAAAAAAAAAATCATAAGTGTTGGATTTTTTTTGTTAACCTGTTACCCTGGGCATAAAATCAAAGACACAGCCAGCATTTATTTTACATAAATTCTTTTTAAAGTGAAATCAGCAATGCAGAGTGGGAGTGAGAGAATTACAAGCCTGCAAAAGGGAAAAAGAAAAGGATGAAAAGAGAGCTGGAAGAGCATAACAACGACAGGGGAGCAGATGAAGCAAGACGGCCGAGATTCTTTTGAAACTGCGCAGAAAGAAATTAGAGAAGAGAAAGGGGGGAGTAACAAAAGATGCAGTACTAACACTTCCCATAAAACATATAATGCCCTAATTATCTGCCCAAGAACTGTCCAAATAAAAGAGCTAGATGAAGAGAAACGGCGAGCTGGAAAGGGGATACTGAGCTAAAAAGAGAAACATTTAGAGAGGAAAGGGAGAGGGAGATGAACCCAATGCTTGTTGCCAGCTGCTGTTGCTTGGTTCCCTTTTAGTCAGGCTTGATCTCTTGACAGATAATGCTATTTTAGCTATTTCCGTCTGCTTTCTCCGAGGCTCGAGCATTACCAGAAGCCACCAGTCAGACTATCATAAATTAACAGTAGCATCCTAGGAAACAGTGATCTGCATCAAATTCCAACAAATGACAACCCTTCGATCAGAAAAATCCTGGCAAATAAAACCAACAGTCAGCCGGTCTCACAACAGTAAATTACGACTGAGTTAGCAATAAAGAACTAGTGACTTATAACCAGAGAAACACTGAGACGTTACCCCAAGGGTTTTTCTTGTGGCAAGAAAATGATTTGAAACTCAAACTTGATGTACTTTCAGTCACTAATGCATTAAACACAACAGGAAAACAACTTCTATCTTGATTACTGCAGTGTAGTTTGTAATATTTTACCAAAACAGAAAAAAGAAACAGTTTTTTATTGATGCCATGTGTGAAATGTCATTTAAGATTTTCACTGACAAGCTGTGCGTGTCAGTCTGACCGGTTTGCAGGCTTACCTATACATCTCGGCAGTGTGTTGCTCCAGACTCGCCTGCCACCTCCAAGACAAGTGATTTTGCTGTCTCCCTCAAGTCTGTATCCGTGGAAACAAGAGAAGGCCAGCGAATCTCCAACTCCAAAGCTAAATCCTATCCTCCTGCTGAATGCCGGCACACCTGGATCCTCACACGGCTCCAAATGATACTCTATAAATCCAGGAGAGATAGATAACTGTGAAAATATGACCAGTCTTTTTTTTAATTAAAAAACAAACAAACATTTAAAGCTTTGAAGTTTGCTAGAATATGGGATATTTCTCTAATGTTAACCTATACATGCAAAAAATGTGCCATTCCTTATTTAAACAATATGAGGTATGTATAACTTGAAAATCAAATCGAGGGACAGCAAGGAAGGCTTATTTATGAGGCAAAAATCATACGCAGGGTGATTTTCAGAAAAATAGGATAAAAACCACAAATTTTACAATTAACTCAAAATCTAATTTAAATGGTAGTCCATTAAAAATAAAATCTAAAAAAAAGATAAAACCCTTTTAGCTGTAAATGTTTTAGGCTGGACGATAATTGAGTCTTGTTTATATTAGCTTTTAAAGAAAAGATATCCCTGACACTGAGCAAAACAACTAACTCTTTTAATGAAAATTCTATTTTTTGTCAGCTTATCAAAGATGAGGCATTTTTGTCAAACCAGAACATGGTGTTAACAGAGCCAGCTTTTGCCAAACCTCATGTTTCTTTGCCAGTGTTTGTTTTACTCCATAGATTTGTTTGGTGTCTCTGTCAAACCTGACCAGTGATGACATGTAATGTGCCTCATGCTCCTTTAGGTGTGCAGACTCAATGTGGCCTAAATAGATAAATGGAATTCTATTCAATGCAAACCCTCTCTCCTTGAAGAGATGGCTTCTATCCCACTTCAAATGGATTAGTGTTTATATGTGGAAATATGGATACATTTATTAGCATGGAAATCCTGACAACCCGCAGATGACAGCTGCAGGCAGTACGGCAGACTAACACACTTCTTTGTTGATGCTTTACTGCTGCTACCCCTTTAAAATCCCACAGTGACCTTTTCAGTTAGTCAGATCCCCAACTACCCTAATTAGTTCAGTCCACAAAAACATAAAACTAAAAACATTCTGATATATTAATAATAAAACTTATGACCATGTTAATATAAAATTTGATATGAACAGATGAGGTTTAATGGCTGTCAAAAGGATCACCCAAATTTTGTTTGTTTTTTTTGGTCTTACATGAATCTAATATAACCGTGATTAAGTTAGGAAATATGAAATGATATTTGATTTAAAAAAAATGTTTTACGATCAAGTAAATTGATATATATATATATATATATATATATATATATATATATATATATATATATATATATATATATATATATATATATATATATATATGGGTAGTTTAACTGAAAAAAAAAGTGATTGACTTGGATTTTACTATACAATTTTACTATACAATTGTTAACATTGGATGCATTTAAACTTAACAATTCCCTTTTTTTGCTTTAAAAAAATATTGGAAAATTAACTGAGATCATTTAACACTTTTATTATTGACATCATTTAAAGATTTAGAAATTGTTAGCAAAAAAGCTAAAGGGAAAAAAGGTAAATAAAACTAGTAAAATGGATTGAAAATGTACATTAACTTAATAACTGTTCAAAAGTTTTTTTTTTATTCTTTAACAAGCAATGTGGGTAAAGAGAAAACCAAAGCTGAGCTAACACATTAATCTATCCGACTTAGCATTGTTTTCTTTTTTAAAAAATATATTTTTAGCTAGTGCTTTGACATTAAAACAGAGTCATTTGAGTTTATGGACAAACTTTGTACTGCAGTCTTTTAAAATGTGACTCAAATTTCCAAGTGTCAGCCAATCTGTTTCAGTTGTTTTAGCCAAGAATTAAAGCATACTGTGGTACAGATAGAGCACTGGTAAAAATAAATAAATAAATAAACAAATAAATAAAGGAAATGTCAATGATGCCCTCACAGCTTCCTCTGTTCTCATCATCATCAGTACTGTAGTCGATATGATTCATAAAAACCCTGAAAGTCATATTGAAAAAAAGACGCTGAATGGGTTTATTTAAATGATCTATATTTACCTGACAGACTTTAGTTTGTTCAAATAAATTGGAAATCTTACTCCAATATAGTTGATCACAGAATTTCACAGTAGTCTGTTATACATTAGGGATGCTTAATTTTGGAGTCATGGCCACCACTTTTATGTTTAAAAATCATATGTGGTCAACAGAAAATTAAGTCATTTATTAAACTGAAATACATTTAATTGGTGCCAGTCTGTGCCAGCTAATAAATAGAAATCCTAGAACTGCAATGTTTTATTTCTATTTTTCCTTCAATAATATTTTATTCATACACACTTTTGCTAAAGTTCGCAAAGAAATGAATTGAAAAACTTAATCAAATCTTCATATTTATATATATACCTTTTTTTTTCGGATTTAAAATGACTTAGGCTGCATATCTACATGGGTACTTGCCAAAAGACCCTGTTGCTGACTAACTTTTTTAATGTCTCATTATGCCATTCTATTAAGGTGTGTCAATTTAATATATGTTTAAAGTTTGTTAATCAAGAACAAATATTTTGCATCTAGATCAACATCTTTTTAAGATGCATTTAACAATACAATTCATAATGACCTTGTGTGAAAATGTTCTGGTTAGATAAATGCTCATATAAAAAAGTGCTACACTTCAAGATTCAAGAACAACTTTATTAATCCCCGAGGGGAAATTTAGTTTAATCGTGAATATTATATAAAGCTTTAGTTTAGACCACATTTTGGGCTAAATTCCAGCTTTTTCGTATTATGTGATAATGTGCAGGGAGTAGGTATTAAATGAGGTAAATCTGTGAAAAAGCAAAAAAAGAAGCATTAAATCTTGCAAGCTTCATTAGCACTGAGGCTGTAGGCATTTTACCAACCATGAGATGCATAATATCTGTACCGATCTATCAAAGAAAATTATTCATATAGATTACATGTACAAAATAGAAGATAATAACATACATCTGGTATTCTTACCTGAGAAAGTAATATTAAAGCCTTCATAGCTCATCGAAAAATCTGATATAAATCGCAGCTGAACGCTGTAGTTCCCAAAAAGTCCAGCCTTAACACTTGGAGGCAGCACGGATCCAGTAAGTCGACCAACTGGAACCAAAAAATTGCCATCCTCCGTTATAGACAGGTAGTCATGGTTCTCCTCCAGATGAAATTTATGGAACACCAGATGGACTCCTGCGTGAACAGAAAGCAAGACTAATGAGCATTTAAGCTGATATACAGATTCCTGAAGAATTCTTTAATAACAAAGAAAAAGTACAGAAAACAGATAAACCGTGTAAACAGATGACTGTTTCAAAGGTTGGATTTCAAATGTCACTAGGTTAGATTTTAGCCCCTTTAGCCCATCTTACCCCATGTATCCTTTTCAGGGTCACAGGGTTGCCAGAGCCTACCCTGGCTACTGTTGGCCAAAGGCGGGGCACGGCCTGGACAGGTCGCCAGCCTTTCGCAGGGCCTCACAATATCTCATCCATACACACTCGCAGTCATACCTCGGGTCAATTAAGAGTAATCAATCTACCTATGAAGCATGGGAGGCAGCTGGAGTGCCCAGAGAAAACCCATGCATGCAGGGAGAGAACATGCAAACTCCACACAGCCGGAATTTGAACCAGCGCCTTCTCACTGTGATGTGAAAGGACTAAACACTGTGCCACCGTGCAGGACGTAAACAAATATGTCAAATAAATTAAACACAATTGAGTATTCGGTTAAAGCACAGGAAATGGCATGTTATGCTATCAGATGTTATAAACATTGATGGGCAATTAATTTTAGGGTTATTACAAGCTCTTTCAGGGTAGCGTATTTCAAGAGATGCTCATAAATGGTAACATGAGATGACATTCATCATGGTATACTCTTTTTTTTATTTTTATGAAGGTAGAAATCAGAGCAGTAGGTTTTACGCATTTTATTTTAATTTTTTTTGTGTGTGTCTGAGTTGTCTTACCTTTCCCATGGGAAACCTCAATTGTCCAGGTGCAATTTAAAGAGTTAGGATAGAAGTCAGGGAAGCCAGGAGAGAGAATTGTCCCAGTTTTACCAAAAACATAGCCTCCACAAAGTGCTGCAGGAAAAAAAAAAAGATACAAAGACATTGTTTGCTTATAACCAAAATCTATGCAAAACGTCTAAAAACCAAGGGCCAAGCAATTTCTGAGAAAAACTTGAGCCTTTAAAGAATGAAAATATTGTGCCTTACGTAAAGTTACAAAAAAGTGGATCATTTTTTAACAATCACATTTTAACCACAGAGGCGGATTTAGGATGGGTTTGCTTTTTGCTTTTATGTGAGAAAACATTGTTTCCTACTACGCTGTACACACAAACAAAAAAAAAAAAGAAAACAACAAAAGAAAAACAACAAAAACATATTGTTTTTATATTACCTTACAATTAAATAGCTACATTTAATACTGTGGCAGTTTACCCTGATTGAAACTCCACACAGGAACTCAAACATACAGACACACACATCATATACTCAGGGACTAAGCTAATGCTGGTTCGGTGGGTGCACACATTCAACCATTTAAAACATCTTAGCAAGTTCCTGATAGCAACACACACTGATATACACACTGTTAACTCCTTTATTCCTTTATTATTTTGGGTGCTTTGTTTGGGTGTCTTATGTTTATGTAATTTTGTATGTCTTGCTGACTTGTGTCTTACCTTTTTCAGTTTCACTTCCTGGGTCAAAGGACCCGATCTCTGGGTTTGGTAGGCTTTTGTAGGGCCTGACCAAAAATCAACAATTAACCTCAACTGAAACCACCTGGCCCAGGGGAGGGGCCATGTCTTATAAAAGAGTGTGAATTTTGGTTCATGGGGGAGGTAGTTTGGGTTTCAGAGCATGTATGGACATTGCTGCTGGTTACCTGCTGTAAAATAAAAATAACAGCCATTTTCCCCATTCACAAAAACCTTGTGGAGTGGTATTTATTGGTCTTGCCTTGGACCTGTCGGTCTCACTCCGGACAGGAGCGTGACAATACAAATAGCTAAACCTACCAGAAATAAAGGTTAGAGCAGTTCAAGATGTCAGGCACTTATGTACAACCATTTCTGATACCTTTAATTTCTTTAAGAAGAAAAAAGACATCGCCCATTTCCCAATAATTACTTTTTATGCAGAATGTCCTTCAATAAAATACTCATAGAAATGACATACATACCATTTTCATCTGTAGAGGAGCAAGAAAATATTTGCTCTGTTACTACTATTATAAAATCATTACCCTTATTGTGAAAAACCCTACCTGGATGGGAGAAGTACTTTTCTAAACAAAACATTTCCTGGAACAGCATGCACTGAACCATAAATGCCAATTTCATCAAATTGTATTGCATAAAAGAGGAAAGCAGATCTGTCTCAGATGAACAAATCAGGTTAAAGAGCTAAAGAGACATAATTAAAAACAAATATGCCCAGTTTTTTCCGTATCTCATCCTGAAGAAAATTGAAATTTGATATACACTACAGAAATAGATTAGAAATCTAATGAAGAATAAAGAAGGGCTTTCAGATCATTAGCTCCTCCATTCAAAACAATGTTGAAAACTTTTATGGTTAACCATGAATTCTGCCATTTGAATTGGTTTGGAATGTTGAAGGTGTGATGCTTGAGGATGAGGCATATGCAGTATGTTAGGCCTGCACAATATACCGCAAATTTATCGTTATCGCAATATCAAGCAGTGCAATATCCATATCACAAAAATCAGCAAAAATTGCAATTAATGGTTACCTTAAATGTGCTAAAACAATCCTATGGCAGCTTGAAGCATTTAATGGATCAAATAAATCCATTTATGCATTTGACCGATTGGATGGACCTTTTCCGATGTTGACCAATCAGATGAGCCCCTTTTATGTTAGATTTTTGCCTCCTACGTCAACGAGGGTCATTTGGAGTATAATTTTTTTAAACCGTTGCAATGAAATAGTAATGATGTTTTTGATTGTTTTGCTATTTGTTCATATACCGCAAATTATATCGTTATCGCAATATTGATCACTATTATCGCATATCGCAAGTTTTGCTCATATCGTGCAGCCCTACAGTATGTTCAGTGAAAAAGACAATTGCTCTTTTAGAACATTACCAAAATGGTAATATTAACTGACAAACAACAGTATAATCAATGCATCAATACAAACATCCCTTTGAGAGGTTTTCAGAGGAGAAGCAGCTCTGCAGTGCCAACAAAAAGAAAAACCTTTGGGTGATAGAGCTGAGGACAAAGACACGGGACAGACTAGTGGTTCTGTCTCAGTGCTGAGATCTATTTACATTAATGTATACTGAATCAATACTGTCTCTTCTGTTGGTGTATATTAGATTCATTTATAAGAAAGATTTTATTAACACCAAATTAGTGGAAAATACAAAGGTCCTAATGCCCTTGTAAAAATACGATCGATTTTACTTAAATATGATTAAAAGTACAGAATGTTAGGCTACCAGAACATGATCATCTTGTTAATCTACCATTATTCATGTTCTTTTCTTTACCAAATTAAATATGTATTTTGTGATTATGTTGTGATCACAAACCAGCTTCTGCTTGATTACTTCAAAATGATTGCTTAGTCTATGGTGCAAAGTTTTCATCAGTATTTCTAATTACCAACTTATGAAATTAAACCTGAGTTGACAGCATAACACACTTAAGTAGTTGCTTTAAACTGATCTGAACCTACAATCCTGCATATAATCTTGCATATATTTGGATGTTTTTCTTAGGATAATAGCATTCTTTGGGGTTCGTGGGCTGCGTCCCTGTCGGTTCATTCCAAATAAACAATCTGACGTATTTTCTACAGAAGTTTCCGGCCATTGGATATGAGTCACTTATTTCCTGGAGATCTAATATCTATTGTCATTTGATCAAAATAAAATGGTAAGTACAGAGAAACACTATGCTTTGTGCAACCTAATCTCTTATTAGCCGAGTTATGGTTCTCGTAACTACTTCAACACTCTCGAATCACAGGACAAGAAGATACACAACTTAATGATCCAACCTTGTCAAAAAAACCAGAGTCTGATCTTGGCTTTACAAAGAGCCTTGACATTCTTACAAAAAGTAAGACTTTGACTTTGGTCACTTCTTACTTGTTACTGTCTTGACACTATCTTTAAACTTTTAAGATGTCATGACACTATCAGCATTTTCCCTGCTAAATAAAAGAGCAGCCGTTGTTCTCCGATGTATGTGGAAATATTGCTGATGTGTAGGAAAAACTTGGGAAGTTTAACTCCAACAGTTTTCTAAGACACAAGTTAAAAGTAATAGAACAAGAAAGCTTTAAGGATGGCAGCATTACAAGAGCCACGTCATACCCAAAAAGTATTACTGTTCCCAATTTTCTGTTTAGGTGAAATAGAGAAGCATCGGCTGTAATAATGTACATTGCTAAAACTACTTCACCCTATGGTAGTGCACTGTCTAGTTACTATTTGAGTGTAATACAAAGCTGTAATTTACAGATTAATAAAATGGATTTATACAAATCTTATTGATACGTATAGTACAGCTTATATGACCTTACAATGATGACATACTTTGATCAAATCTTGCATAATGTCATTTGGAAGGTACAAATCTTTTCGTGTGACAGCTGTCTGGTGACATGAAATCCTAGACTGAAATCTGAAATGTCCCTGTGGTCATGCGATATGACAGGTTGCATGAGATGGACTGCCCCTGCAGGAATTCACAGGGGTGCACTGTTTGAAGGCATTCACAGCCTCTCTCTATATATATATATTCCAAATGATTGAAATTACAAAAATAATCTCACAAAATTATTGATTAGTTTTTACCAACAGATTCCCAGAAATGACTGTGAATAGACAGGGTGCTACACTTCAACAATTTTACAGTGCCTCTCAGCTCAGTAAACTGAACAAACTCACACGAGAACCTAAAAGGAACTTGAAGCTCACCTGAGATGCAACACATTCATCGTGGATAAGCCTGGCTTCTCTCAAGACGAAAGAGCCCCTACTAACTAATCTGGTTGTTTTTTGTTGCGACCATTCGGGCTACGTCGTTTAACAATCTCGCTGGCATTGTTAAAAGATCAGATTCTGTGTTAAACAGGGATATACTGACAGATCATACCTTTATTGATTAAAATGCTTGTTTGAAATCCCATTTGATTGTGTTTTTAAAACCTTAGTCCCACCCACTCCCTACCTTATTTGATGCAGACAAAAGGTTTATTGACTGCAGGTTTGCCATCAGGCTTTCACTAGAATTGTATCTCTGAGACTCTGCATTGAATGCTTTGGCCTTTAATGGTCCTCACCTGACCCAAATAAAGTCCAAAATCTCACACATGACAGCATTTGGAAACCACTAAAGGGAAATAAGAGACGTGAGCGTCAAGCCATTAGTCCTGCACAAAAAGACATTTAATGCACACATCAGCTGGAAGACAGGAAGGTAATTTCCTGGAGTGCCAACTGTCATTCCTGCTGCTTATGCTTCACTCTGGACCTCTCTAAGGCCATTCCCAAGGCTGATTTAAAAGCTTTAGACAACTCATCTCTTTCTTAAAGATTCTTTTTTTTTCTTAAACATTGTTCTGCACTTTACAACCTTGCACACCATGTTTCCTGGAGCATCCTTGCCTTGGATCTGTCTACATTACAGAAAACCTGTGCTTATGCAGGTGGGTTCAGCATTAGGTCAAGCTAAACTAAGACCATAACGTTTTCTACCTGGACTGATAATCAAATACATTCACAAGAGTAAATTACTAAGTAAATACCACAAGTACTGTGATTCTGCAGTATCCACCAAGCTTCTGCTTTATGTTACTTATTGCATGCTCTTTAAGATGTTACTGGGATAAGATCACAAATTTTTTGAGAAGCAAAAAGAACAAAAAATGTCTACCTGTTGAAGGTATTTTAAAGGTATGTAAATGTAGTCAGTATTTGTCAAATACTGGGTACCAGTCCAATTACATTTATTTATATTTATTATTGGGTATATGTCCATGCTCTGTTGGAGCCTAACCTAGATGTTGTCTACTTTATTAACCTTTCTATTGTAAATGCGATTTATGATTTGGCAAAGCCAAAATGATAAATCTATTAGCAGAGAAATCCAAATCATATCAATCTCTAATCTTTTAATTTGTTTTCCACATGTTTTGGTTTAAGTTAAGAAAATTAGATTTAGAAAGTTCCTGCAGATTATGCGCATCAAAGAAAGCTGTAACTTCTACATTGAAATGTGTGGTGAAGCTCATCTTTTTCACAGAGTAAGAATAAACTTCATCAAATCAAAACTTTTTTAAGAGGACACATTCTCAAACTCAGTGCAAAGCGTTGTCTAAGACAGTATTGATTTGATTATACACTCCATAGAAACGTTCACTGGTTCACAGTCAGTCTCACCAGTGGATAAAGTGTACCACTTTAAAAACAGTCTACTCCTAAGTGGAGCCAAGAGAAGAGAAAATAAATGTCAAACCAGCAGCTGCAAAATGTTTACCTCCAGAAGAAACAGTTAAGTGTACATAAATTCTTGAGCATAGAACACACCTTTGTGTTTATGTACAACTATGTGTGTCTGTCTGTGGTCTCTGTTGGGAAGATGGCTGGCATTTTTGTATATAAAAGTAAGTGCTATCTCAAAGGAAAAGGCTAACAACTGGGGTTTAAGATTACATTCCTCGGCGATCGAGTTTAAAATTATTATTCTAAGAACCCAAATCCCTCTACGGCAAGTTAATACAGAGATCTGAAATGAAAGATACATTCGTACCATGACAACTAGGAAGAGCGTGACTCCACTGATGATTCTGCTCACAGACAATTGGCTCTTCATCGCTTAGTGTGTATCCAGGGTCACATGCAAATGAGACACTGGAGCCAATAGCAAAGTTGTTGCCATGGCGACGACCATTGACTGGGATTCCAGGATCGAGACAAGAGTCCGATTCCATATTCACACCTGAAAATCAACACAAACACATCCGAGTCAACAGGCTGAATGAAGCAGACGTGTCCGTAAAAAAACATTTGTCATAAAAGAGTCAATCAATCCTACTTTCATATCTGATGCTGAAGCCTGCTGCTGAGCGGCTGTTGTCTGTAGTGAACAGCAGGAACAGGAAGTTGGATGTGGAGATCAGGAAACGGGGTGCTTGGGTGCCACGGTATTCCCCGATCAGGGGAGACGAGGCTGAAGACCCATCTCTGATCTCTAGTGTGTCATAGCTGACTTCTGTCTGGAACCTATATTGACAAATAGAAAAGGAAATACTACACATGGAACAACCTCAAATGTGTAAATATCATCCTTAACTATACAGAAAATGTAGCTAAGCATTGAAGATTAATACATGGAAAATTGATTTTAACGTCTGCAAAACAGAGTAGCCAGCAAATCTAAGAAATGTATATGATGGATAAACATTCACTCACAGGAGTGTCTGGTGGTTTCTGAAAATTTTTGTAAAGTTTTAGAATCAGTCGTGCATAAAAGTGGGAAAAACTGATGAACCTAAAAAGCACACTGTTGGAACAATATTTTCACAGCTAATTGAAAAATATACTATTATCTGGAATAAACATGTAGATTTAGGCCAATATCTTAAAAAAATAATAACATAAATAAATTCACCTGTACACCACACCCCAAAAAGACAAATGTTACCTACAATGGTTTCTGGTTGGTGTGTATTCATTCATGGCTTGTTTCCACATTAATGGTTAAGTCAAAGGAATCTTGCATTGCAATAGGAAAAATCGTATATAATAATAAATATGTACTGTATATAGTTTAATCCAGCTTTCCAGTGCCACTATTAAGGAAAAACATGACTGACTGGATAATCAAACCAAATGAAAATGCTGATAGCAGACATATTTTAAGACAAACTAAAATAAGTTTGACAACACACTTTTTTGTGAAACTAAAAAAAAAACATTACTTGTCAAAGTGTATCTTCACAACTTGGTCTGTTTGTGCTTCAATCACCCACTGGCATCTCAGAGAGTCTTTATAAAAAGAGGGCCAACCTGGAGACAGCACAACACCACTGGGGGCTGTGAGATGGCCTCCACAGGGAGCTGGAAGTAGATCAAGTTGCACAAAAAACACAAACATGCAAACAAGAGAATCAGAGAGAGAAATGAATCTTTTTTGTCTTGTAACTAATGCCGTAGGTCCTACTTGTGTCGTAACTGTGTTTTGGTGTGAGTACAAAAAGTATAAACACAAGTTTACTGTTTCCTAACAACTTTGTTAAAAATAAGCTCTTACACTAACTACCATTTCATTCAGTTTTATACACTGAGATATTGTGTTGTTAACCTCCCTTGGTTGACAGGTTTTTCTTATTATTTCTTGTTATTTCTTTGTGCTTTTCAAAACTCCAAGTACCTCACCAATTCCAATTGTTCTTTTAAGTCTGGACTCTAAGCACTTTTGTGACTTTTCTACACAGTCTGCATTCCCAATCAGCAGCACTTGGAAAATTCAATTCAGTTTATTTATAAAGTGCCAGTGCTCAACTGAGGTCATTTCAAGGCATCACACAAAATGGCAAAAAAGCATTTGAAGTAATCCACAAGAAACTAACCTCAGAAATACAACAGCTATAAGCTTTACCCATCTAATAGGATCGAGTCTCTTTTTTATTATTTCCCTATTTATTTTAAAATGACAATCTTACTCAATTCTGTTATTTTCTTAAAGCATTTTATCAACAACAGATACTATTTGATGATGTATTTTTGTCAATAAAACTAAGGTGCAAGCTAAAGAGACAGAAGAGCTGCTAAAATATTATGAAGCTCTCAATTGCTGCATTCACATGTTCTTATTATCACACCGTGAATACACACTTTTATTTCAGTCTGATTATACTATAATAAATGTAAAATATGTTATATGAACAGACACAGTTATCTTACTTTAAATAATCAAATCAAAAGCCGAGGCTAGAATCAATTAAATACACATGCAATAGGTTGGATGCATAAACGTGTTTGTGCTGCACAGTGAAAGCCAACTATTGTAATTTTTGGTTAGATTTTAATTGCAAGGAAAGCATTTTGAAATAATATTCACTATGTTCCAACAAAAGAATAGAAGTATTTCTGGTCACCGTCACAACGAGGTACAGCAGCAGACCAAACAACATTCCCATCTTGAATGATGCAGGTTACTTGATCGGACCCCTGTGCAAAAGTCACATAAAAAATCTGTTTAACTAATATCCATTTTCATGCCATCACCCCCCATTATTGTATTCATTACAAGAGGAAACAGTTATTAAAACAAACTGTTGAACTGGCTCTTTTTTATATAATTACCTGTGTCCTAATGAATCCTTGATCACAGCGAAAAACCACTGAGCTACCAAGCTGAAACAGGTCGCCATATCTTTGGCCATTGATGGGAACCCCTGGATCATGACATTCATTTTGACCAAATGCTAAAAGGGAAAAAAAAACAAAAGAAATCAATAAAGAAGTTCAAGTATAAATCAGGTCATTCAGGATTAAATGAGGACGGTAAAGCAAAACCAAAGTCCTTTAGAGATTATTAGAACTGAAATGCAGGTGCAATATTTCATTTTCTATACTCTCTGTGGACAAAAACATTCTTATAGAATGAACAATATGAACAATCTTTATGCATTTTCAAAAAATGTCCATAGCCAATCCCATATGTATTGAAAATTATATCTCTTAGTAAATATGCCATGTCAACTGATACGGAAAAATGAGAATTAAATGATCATTTTATGTATTCAACTCTGCCATATTTGGTTTATTTTATCCACATTCAGGAGATTAACCTGATCCAGTAGTTAGCACGCAAACTTACAAAGCATACGAAAGCATTTATATTTTTCTCTTTGTCAAATACGACCCTTAAATGAAGGCACAGACACAAGGTCACGTGGGAGGCAGTGTGAAATGGTGCAAAATGTCATGGTAATCACAGAAAATGAATCAGAGTCAGTCATCCAAAACTAGTTCATCTCATTGAAGGCAAATACACAGGCTCCAGTCAGGTTCAAAGACTGACAAGATGACAGGCTTAATAAGGCAAAGCTTGAGTAAGACACGCAAAAAGTGATCAGTCCAGCAGAACTAATCAAATTGGGACACAGGAATGCTGGCAGTTAGTTATCTAAGCACCATCCCTTTTTGTGCCACTTCTATATTTGATAAGTTTGAGTAGCTGCATATATTTTGGACATAAGATTCCATGTGTTATTGACATGGTTTTGCAATTATTTCTTTTCTACTGACAAAACATCTGACAGTTGTTGATCCATTCTGAGTTGTCCCAATTGCCATTCCTAATTTAATTGTTAGTCCAGTAGGAATTCCCAGCTCTCCTTTCCTCCTGTTTTTTCCTCCTCCTCAACTAAAGCTCCGACAGATTTCCCTTTGTTATGTCTTGCTGCTGCTGCTTTAGTGCATCTCCTGTCATTCTGCTCACCTGGCAGGTGTGGCCAATGGATCTTGATCAGCACCTGCCAGGTATTTAGGTGAGAGGAGGCCTCAACCAGGAGAGGCATGCAGAGCAGAGCAGAGCAGAGCAGAGCAGAGCAGAGCAGAGCAGAGCAGGGCAGGGCAGAGCAGAGCAGGGCAGAGCAGGGCAGAGCAGGGCAGGGCAGGGCAGAGCAGAGCAGAGCAGAGCAGAGCAGAGCAGAGCAGTTTTGAGTTGGAGCTGTGTTAGTTGGTTTGATTTCATTTTGATTCCTTCTTGGTCCTCAGCAGTCTTATACTGCTGGGTTTTGTTATGTTAGTTTGGGGTTAGACCTTGGTAGTACTTATTTGTGTGGTTTGTTTATTTATCTTCAATAGTTAGATTCTGTTAGGCAGCCTTAGCAGGGAGCTGCTGACTCCGGTCAATGTGGCTGGGTCAGTTGTCTCCCTGAATTATTTTATGTTTGGCCCTGGCTCCAATCCCTCTGTTTTGTCTTTTGTTGGGACCAGCACAGTAATTATTTAATTCTTCTTGTTTTACAGGACACAGGTTATTTCTCCCACTTAATAAACTGTGTTCCCAAATTTATTTGATGTCCATCGTTCATATGTTCTGGCCCCTTTGTGATTTCCCCTAGACCGGGACAGGTTTGCCTATCGGGGCTGTAACACCCTCACATCTGTTTGTGAGTTTACTCTGTCCAGTTGATATATAAATGTGTGTGTGTGTGTGTGTGTGTGTGTGTGTGTGTGTGTGTGTGTGTGTGTGTGTGTGTGTGTGTGTGTGTGTGTGTGTGTGTGTGTGTGTGTGTGTGTGTGTGTGTGTGTGTGTGTGTGTGTGTGTGTGTGTGTGTGTGTGTGTGTGTGTGTGTGTGTGTGTGTGTGTGTATATATATATATATATATATATATATATATATATATATATATATATATATATATATATATATATATATATATATATATATATATATTTTTTTTTTTTTATTTATTTTTTTATTTATTTTTTTTTGTCTTCCAGCCAGACTGTTCATTTCTTATATTTAGGTCTCACAATGCTTTTTCTTCACCAGTTGGCTGATTGCAGCCTTGTCACTGGCTATTCATTCCTGTCCGACTCCTTGGGATTTTATCTCTTCTTTTGCAAACAGCCTCAGTCTTTCAACTGCTTTCACATCCGTCAGTTTCATCTTTCCGTTTATGTGTCACAATTCAATCCAGTAAAATGCTCTCTTTGTTGTCCAAGGAAAACGATATGTCTACTCTTGTTACTTTTGGGTTGATACAACAATTTCTGCAATCAAAACTTTATTCATGGGCCGCAGTCGGTCGATGGAAGGGTCGGCGCTTCGATCCCCACTCCCCCAGCCAACCATCATTGTGTCCTTGGGCAAGACACTTCACCCTCCCTGCCTCCAGTGTGTGAATGGGTATGAATGTCTGGTCAGAGGGTCTGTAGGTGTGTACTGGCAGCCACGCCTCTGTCAATACATCAGTAGCTTACCATCACCAAGTATGAATGAGGAGGGAATGAATAATGGACACATTGTAAGTGCTTTGAGCGTCTGGAAGAGCGCAGATAAATCCAATCCATTATTATCATTACTAATATTGTAGCTGGCCTAAAAGTGTCTGAAGTCATACAGAAAGTAACATCAGTGTTGAAAAAACATCCAGTCAATTAGTAATACCAATCATATAACCATTTTGATTGTGGATTTCACTTCCCCAAAAAACATAACTCCTGTAGGCATTAGATCCATCTTTATAAATAATCTAGTTCGGTGAGTATGAAGTATTACATGAACACACTAGATATTTGGATAAAATATCAAATAACATACTCAATAAAAACAATGTCAAAAGATCTTATTGAGTTGGCTGACAGTCACTAAAAAATGTACATACTGGTATAGCTGATATTAAATCCTTTCCCAGTGTTGGAATGATCAGACTGAAACTCCAGTTTCATGATGTGTCCGTTGGAGGCGATCTGCGCAGGAACATTTTTTCCAGAGAATGTCCCAAATGTGGTTGCTTCTGACAAACCTAAGAAGTAATAGAATTAAAAAAAAACAACAATTAAACAGATGTCTAAAAACTCCAAAACTTACATATTTTTTGCAGAATAAAGGGCGATTGTGAAAATATTAAAAGATGCAATGCAATTACAAATCATCTACACATTTTTATTGAAATCAATGGAAGATTGGTTGTTTATGACATCCAACCAAAATTAGAATATTTAGTCAAAAACAAACTGAACCTACATATTTTGTTGTATTTTTACTTTAAAAATGGACATCATGTACGACAGTAGGGTCTTGTTTATAATGTTTTCTGAACAAGTCGCTTGCTGACTGTGCAGTGATAAGAAATAACCACCACTAAAGAAAAAAACATGTTCTCCAAGTGGTATGCATTATAGAAAAAAGAAGCAATACACCATGTAAAGTGCAGTGAATGTGCATAGATGTCCCAGTGTGAGACTGTTTTTACATACCATCTTATTAATGTTACATTAAACTTGAACTAAATATTTTAACTGAACACGAAAGCAAGCCAGGCAAACAAATGCCTGAAGAATTGAGTAATCTTAAGAAGATCAGAGTTGAATAAACTGTTTTTATTCCTGGGCCTTCATTTAAATGATCCACCTAAATTAACCAGGAGGGACTGATATCATATGATTGTGCCGTTTCCCTTGATGTGACCTAAAGCATGCTTTTGTGTATAGTTCCGGGGGGAAGAATATTTTCTGCAGTACTCATCATCCCCTACGGGTATAAGTTGCAGTGACTTTAAGGCATTGTTCTGTAGTCATGATGGACTGGCAGTGCAGCAGCTGAGTGGCTGTAAAACTCCTACTCCTGCCGGCCCTGTGCAGCTGTAACGATGTATCACCTCACTTCTGTATGACACATTTGTGTCATAGTATTTGGCCACTTAGTGCAACAAATTGGCATCCACATTAGTTCAGCACAGTCCTCTGCTCTTGAAAGTGCAACAGAATCATGTAAAGTCAGCTGACAACTCAATACAGTGATCAAATATTATTCCGAGCAGACCGCAGCAAGTCCAGATACGTTATCATTTGTCAGAAAGGAACAGATAATATGCTAATGTGTCATTAGAATAGGAGAAACTTGGAATGTGGTAGAGAAAAGCAAGTACAAGCATCTGTAACAGTTGCTTGGTAAGAGCAGAAATAGACCAATGAACTACAAGTTGCTCTAACATTTGTACAAAAAACAAGTCGATTTTACACATAAAACTGTACCTTGATTCAAACGTAACTTACGTATCAAAAGATTATTTATAATACTAAAAATTAGAATCAAAGAGTAAGACAATGCAAATAGCCTATTCCCGTGCATCCCTTTTTTCAAGACAAAACCAATAGCGTGTTGTTGTCATTGGTCATAAATAAAAAAAAATAATGGGACAGCCAGAATTTATGTTTTACTTCAATTTAAAAACTTTAAAGGTTTCAGTGGTTAGGAATTTGGAGACCAGGTAATCAAATGTGGATCTTTGAGGGAACTTTCAGTATGTGCCTGTACATGGTACAGGTAATATCAGTGATAAATTGTATCAAAGGCTACCAATTTTTAGACAATTTGTATTGTAAATTAAAATAAGGCTGTTGATGATTGATTATCCTAATGTTCCAAGGCACATTTTTCACATGAAAAACTTTATTTCAAACTTTATTTCTGTTATCCAATAAAAGCTGCTTCAAACCTCCCTTACCTCACTTTCAAGTTATTAAATACAACATTATCAAAAGTTAATCATAATCATATAAAGGTTGTACAAAATTTAGATAGAAAACTAGACAAAATTAGATTTTTTAAAACTGGATATTGTACAGACTCAAATAAACCTCAGATGTAAAACTACAAGAATGTAATTTATCCTCACATTTCATTTAGAAGAAGCATGTTAGACAGTATCAATAACTTATCTGTATTTATAAATTCTAAATGAGTAATAACTCATAGTCAGTGTTGCCAGATAGAGTCACAGTTTTCCAGCCCAAAAGTCATCTAAAACCGCCCAAACGGGGGGGGGGGCAAATGACTTACACATTCACAGATCACAGATGTAGAAAGGGGCTATTACTCGACTGGCTTTTTCACAGCTACCTGTCCAGTCTAAAAGCTCAATCATATCTATCTATCTATCTATCTATCTATCTATCTATCTATCTATCTATCTATCTATCTATCTATCTATCTATCTATCTATCTATCTATCTATCTATCTATCTATCTATCTATCTATCTATCTATCTATCTATCAATTTATCTATCTATGATTGGGAGAAACAACAATATACAGCTTTTGTAGATTTTTTCCCCTACTGGACTGATTAAGTAACCGATGCAGTGATTTTTCAAAATAAAACATTTCTCAAAATCAAAGATAGTTCAGACTATTAATAAAAGGAGTACAGTATTGAATATTTCTTCAGCGGACCGGCCTTCTTCCATTCATTTTCTTAACCCGCTATAACCTATGTATAACCTCTTCCATCCTTGTGCTGCGCTTGCGCCAAAGCGCCCCGACTACTACCGTGTCAACCTGCTGCTATGATGACCGTGTTTAGCGCTCTCTGTGTTGGACACACTGGAGGAGCGCGGGGGAAAACAACTCTGAGCTACAGAGGATGTGAACAGGTGAACAGGTAGAGAGGAAAAGCAGGTAGAGAGGCGGGGGAGGGGCTTTGGCTTTAAACTGTCAGAGAGATGGAAACACGGGCGTCAGATTCAGACGCAGCTTTCACTGTGAGAGTTGAAGCAGAGACTTTCTCTGGGATGATTTTATGAACTCAAACATGGAAACATGATTACCATGTAAAACTCTTCAAACCATAACGTTAGCTCGTAGCTCCGCCCACACGCGACCACGGTGTCAGCTTTAAAGAACGCAACTTCTAAGAGGAGGGGCGGGGCGGCAAACCCCCAACAACAGGTTAGATGACAGAACCCATTAAGCGTCTCTACCTGGTGCGTTCACGGAGCTTCAGAACATAAGACTTCAACAGCCACTCAGCCTATTATATATTCATGAGGGGGAAATACCCGCCGAACAGACCCTAAAACCGCCCAAATTATGCATACCCGCCCAAAGCCATTTTTACCCGCAAATTTAGAACCAAAACCGCCCAATTGGGCGGAAAACCGCCCAATCTGGCAACACTGCTCATAGTCCATCATGACCACCTTATCCACCTCAAAAACCTCACTTTTAGACTTTCAGTTAAAAATGTACCCACATATAATACACAAACTTCAACTATATTTCTTAAACATTTTACTATTTGCTTTCTATCCAGAATGCTTGCATCTCTTTAATTCAAACTAAATCATGATTTGACATTTGACGTGGCATGTTTTCTCAGGAGGACATTCTGTAACCCTGATGTCACGGGTACTCAGACTGTGATAAGGCAAACAGGCCTCATACAGAGATTTCTATTATTGTGGACAGTCTGATAACCAAAAGGTGAGTCTTTGTGTGTCTGTACATAAATGCATTGTAGGCTGATATCAATGTGCAAAATCAAATGATCATTTAAGAGTTAGAATCTTTGGTTCAAGAATCTTTGTAAACCTTCAGAAATTGGATGACATCCGTTTACTCTACATTGCTAATTTATGAAACCTAATAATTGACACATAATGGAAAACTTGGCCATGATTATTTGAGACACAACTTTTTTTTTTTTTTTTTGCATTTTCACAAAAATATATTGCAGATAAATAAGATGATCCCTCAAAAATTATCACCAAGATTATGGGATGCAGATGTAGTCAGGAACACTAGATATCCTCAGTCTCTGAGTGGTCTTTCATTTGGGAGTAAAAGTTAAAGCAATTCAAGTAAATAACAATGATGCCAATGTCTATGACTTTAGCTTGTAGTTTAGAAGTAAATTGCTTCTCATTTTTTCCGCATCTTTTTTTCTTCTTTTACACCCAGTTCTCTTGAAAGTAAATAGATAAAAGTGAAGAGGTATTACAGCATAATTACCTTCATCTTTGACCACCAACCAATCAAATGGTGGCTCCAGATCAAAGTCGGAGAAGAGGAGATGTATGCGGCTCCCGGGTTCAGAAATGATCAACCACACACAATTCAGGTTATTGCCATACTCCTCTGGGTAGTTAGGAGATAATATAGTCCCTGATGGAGCAGTGAAGTTGAAGAAACAGGAAACTATACAGAAGAAGGAAACAAGGTCAGACAATAGGTTTACGTACATGGAGGCGATCAGTACTGCAGATAGGTAGTTTACAACTGAACTCAAAAGGACAGTACTATTGGCCCATTTGACGGCAAACATCTATGTTTACTCACAGACACAGCTGGGTTTTTTGCCAGACCACTGGTTATTGCGCTGGCATGTGATGGTTTTTTCACCAACAAGTTCAAAGGCTGCCTGGCAGAAGAATGTTAACACGTCACCATGTTGAAAATGATCGCCACTACGGTGACCAAATGCAGGCACACCAGGGTCACCACAGCCTCCCTGTTCGATCTCTGTAACACACAGACAGTTGTGTTTCTAAGCTGATGTCAGCAAGGGACTCAGCAACATTCAGAGTAAGTGCTTTTATGCTTTTGTTTGTGAAGTGTTGATAACGGAAATTACAAATTGTGTTGACAGCAAGTGAGACAAATCCATAGAATAATTACAGGAATAGCAAATATGACACCTCGTTCAGTTCAACAGTATTGCTCAGTTATTACATTTTCTCCTTTTGTTCTTTTTGCAATAAAAATTGCTGAATGACATTCAGATGTTTGGTATCAACAAATTATTCTATTCTATTCAATTCTATTCTAATCAAATATGTTTCAGCATCAGCAAAATACATGTTTATATTTAGGTGTATATTTTTCATATGAACACTGAAATAAATGTGTGCTATATGTTTAAGACTCAAACTACAATTAGGAAACTTAAACTACATCTAAGAATATAGCCCTATTGTTGAAGTTTGTGAGTTTTCAGTTTAAAAAGTGATCACTATCTGATACTGTCTTTAGTGATGAGAGGTAAATGCATTTTGGAATTTATTTTCAGAGGATGTCATACAATGTATTATGAGTCTTTGTTTTTACAGAACATTGTTGATGTAGCTGACTGCAGCTGTGGTTACAAGGTTGTCGTTGCCAACAGTGCAGCAATACTGAGACCCGGCGGTGAACAGACAGGTGAGAGAGGCTGGCAAGCCAAGAAAAAAAAAATTATCCTGTGTGGCCAGCGAGTCTCATGGGACACCCAAGGCAGCTGACAGGTGCTGACAGACCACATTGACTGCCCACTTGGCTGTCACCAAGCCACTCAAAAGTGGTATGTGTGAGGAATTAGATGGGGAAATCATTTAGAAGATGACTTTCAATTAATTTTGAAAAGAAAATAACAAATCTTGCAAATTGGTGTGCCCTTGAGGTTAGAAGTATAGGCCTGACTCACTTTTGGATCAAAATTTGGGTGATTTCAGACAGGCTGGGCTTAATTGTGCTATGACTAAGATTTCTTGGGTATTCAAGAAAAAAAAAGTTTTATTTCTCTTCCAAATAAACAGAATTTTAAAGTTTAGTTCAGAAAGTCTGGAGTATATGTGCTATCCTCTACTATACCACCCTGGGCAGTAATAGAAAGAAAACAATCCTCCTCAAAGTGGCTGGATTTGTCCTCAGTAATGGGGAGTGCAGTTTAGCCATTGGGGAGAGGCTTTAGGTGTAGTCACTACTCCTTTATTTCAAGAAGAGCCAGTTGAGGTGGTTTCCAAGGTGCCAAAGAGTGTCTGCTACCTGTCTCATTCAATACTGCATTACGGCACTGCGATACTTCTGACTGGAATCTGTCATTGTGTAACACATGCTCCACTGAGACTTTGCATCTGCTCTAGTATAGTCCTCAAAGTGTGTGTTTGTTTTTATGATCTCTTCACCTTCATTAATTTGAATGCACCTATCACAAGAACAGAATATTTCTGAAAGGATGAATCGATTTTTTGTGTGCTACAGGACCATAGCTCACTGTCAAAATGACTGACACGTGTCATCATCAATATTAGTGACACTTTGGTAAACTTCTCATTCAAAGTTACTTTTTAACACAGAAAAAAAATACCTTAATTACTGTCAAAATCTTTTTTCTCTAAAGCATAAAGCATTAATAATTTTGAAGGTAAATGCAATACGAAACGAAATGTTGTTCTGCCACAGTCTTTTAAATATGCAGTTATTAAAGCTCTTCTGAAAAAGCTCAGTTTAGATCCTAGCAACTCGGCCAACTATAGACCAATATCAAACCTCCCCTTTATTTCTAAAGTCCTAGAAAGATTTGTAGTTAGGCAGCTTCACTGCCACCTACAGGGTGACAATGGCCACTTTGAAGACTTTCAGTCTGGGTTTTGACCTCACCACAGCACAGAAACTGCACTAGTTAGAGTCTCTAATGACTTGTTATTGACCTCAGAAAAGGGATTAATTTCTATTCTGGTCCTGTTGAACCTCAGTGCAGCCTTTGACATTATCGACCACATTATTTAACTCCAAAGTTTAGAGCATGACATAGGGATCAGAGGATCTGCCCTCCAGTGGTTTAAATCCTATTTATCCAATGGGTACCAGTTCGTTAATGTAAATGGACATTCCTTTCAGTGCACTCGAGTTAACTATGGAGTCCCACAGGGCTCAGTTTTAAGTCCCATCCTGTTTATGCTTTAAATGCTATCCGTAGGAAACATGATCAGGAAACATAGAATTAATTTTCATTGTTGTGCAGACGATACGCAGTTGTATTTATCCATGAAACCTGACCAGAATGAAAATATAGAGAAACTGAATGCCTGCATCAGAGACATCAAGACCTGGATGACAATGAATTACCTTCTCTTGAACCCAGAAAAAACTGAGGTCATTAAAAAACCTCAGAGATACTCTGTCTGCTCAGATTGTCTCCCTGGATGGCGTAAGTATAGCCCCCAATTCCACAGTTAGAAACCTTGGGGTTTTGTTTGACCAGGATTTATCATTTAAGGCTCACATATCTCAGGCGTGTAGAACTGCCTTTTTTCACCTGCAGAATATAGCTAAGATCAGAAATATACTTTCTAAGAGTGATGCTGAAAAAGTCATCCATGCATTTGTTACGTCTAGACTGGATTACTGTAACTCTGTGTTGGCAGCATGTCCTAAGAGTTCCTTAAGAAGTCTCCAGCTTGTTCAGAACGTAGCAGCTAGATTGTTAGCAGGAACTAGCAGAAGAGATCACATCACTCCGTGTTAGTTTCACTTCACTGGCTCCTCACATGGTGTGGCCCCATCCTATATCAAAGACCTCATAGTGCCTTACCATCCAAGTACAACACTTCGCTCCCAAAATGCAGGACTGCTTGTGGTTCCTAGAATTAGTAAAAGTACAGTTGGAGGTAGAGCGTTTAGCCACCAAGCTCCTGTTTTATGGAATAAAGTCCCAGCTCATGTAAGAGAGGCCGACACAGTTTCTACATTCAAAGTTGGACTGAAAACATTCCTCTTTGGACAGGCTTATTATCAGACTAGGTAGTATTCTGAGATTACTTAACTTAATGTTAATGTGTTTAAATTAAACTTCATAACAATAACAATTAGTTGTAAGTAGGCTGCTAAAAGTTCGAAGCTGGGGTAAGTATGGTGCACTGGGGTTCTGTCCTCTTTTCTCATCTACTTCTACCCTCCTTCTCTTCTCTATTCTTGATTATTATTCATCATTTAGTTCTCCATGCCTCTGTTTGGTACAGTGCGATTCATGTACTGTCCCTCTTTCCCACTCCCCTCCTGTGGAGTGGGAGTGCTTCCAGATTCCAGTTGGCTCATCCATGCTCCTGTACATGACCGTTTATCTCGTCTCTGGCTCGTCTCTGCTCCTGCTCCTACACCTGGCTGTGGATCCTGTCTCCGGCTCGAGTCACGCCCCCGACCGTCCCCCCAACTCCATCTGGATGAAGCTCGTCTGCTGGACTTTAAATATGTATTTGTAGGGTTAGATAAGTTAATTCTTCTCTATAAGTTCTGGTACATCGCCTGTCCATCCTGGGGAAGGATCCCTCCTTCATGTGGGAACCCCTGAGGTTTTTTTACGGAATCCGTTTTTTTAGGAGTTATTCCTTACCGTGAAGGAGGGTCTAAGGGCAGGGATGTCCAATTTATTTTAATCTGTTTAGTTAGTTCAATTCAGTGTTTTCCTATTGAATTTTATGTATCCATGATACTATTGATTTTATGTTTACCTTACAATTACCCATACGAAGCCCATCAAAACGACTGTTGTTGTGAATTTGGGCTATACAAATAAAATTAAAAGAATTGAATAATAAAAAAAAACACATTCATCAATATTGATATTTCAAATGCTATTCTGTTCTATGCTGTTCAATTTTTAAAACAACCAAGCCAAACTTTAATAAAGATAAAGTACTCATCCTGGGAGAATTAAAGTGAAAACACATCTAAAAGCATTTTTTTTGTAAGACTCCATATACTGGGTCACTTAGAGATAAGTGAAATATACATATGTAAAGGGTTTGATTAATATTGTAAGAACAAACAAACAAACAAACAGTAAAAGACATGTGTAATTTAAAAGTGAAGCATGGCAGTGACAGTATTATGATATGAAGGCATATTTTAAAGAATGGGAATTTGCCAAAAATGGCAAAACATCATTTAATTTTCAATGAAATATGCAAAAAGTTAACATATTGTGCACATTTGAACATCACATTGAACAGCACATTTTAAAAATTGAGGGATGGGTTGATATACCTTCATATGTTGCCTTGAAGCCGATAGAAGCCACTGAGTCGTCAGATTGAAAGTGGAGCCACATTTGATTGGACAAACTGACTATGAGATCAGGTACACTGGAGCCTGTGAGTCTATACAGAAGCACAAAAAAACCACATTGTTCAACAACATTACCTAAATATCAGTAAACCTTTCCCTGCATTTCTAATCTATGTGCTGATTTCTCATTATGGTTCCAAATACAAGAACAGTTCAAATATGAACATTGCAGACGATTGACACAGTACATGCAGTCCATATTAATGCTGTAGCATTTTATGTCTACAGATGTCCTTTTCAGAGCCATCATAAAGTGATGACAAGTCAGTTGTAGATCAGAAAATATGACTTGAAGCTTACATGTCAAGAACCCTTCGAGTATCTTCTATCTTCCCACCATCTCCTACAGTCAGTGTGTCGTATGCTCTCTCCAGATCAAAAAAATCAAATGACAGCTTTATAACCTGTAAAAAAGAAAAAAAGAGAAAAGAAGAAAAACGCAAAAGCAGTCATCAAAAACACCTTCATTTGAAATATAGAAGAAACAGGCAAAACCAAAAATAACACGGTACCGTAAGGAGGTTGATCATCGCAATATATACATGTATATGATAGCACCAAAGAACTTCACAGTTTTACTTTCCAACTTCTTAAGCCTTTAAATATATGTTACTTAGTGTATTTTGAAGTATATTAATTAAAACTGATAGATTTTGACAGCTATTGCCGACTTCCACGACTTTGTAACTGCATGGGCAAAAAGAGAGGAAGAATTGTTTTGACACAACAAGAACAAACTATACCAGAAAAAAAATAACAGTCTAAAGTCCTAAAGTTTGAACTTTTCTTATAACTCATGTAGAAAAGTGGGTTAGGGCCCTGCTTGCATTTTTCCCTTGTTCCTCTACCTTTCTCCCCCGTACAACCTTCTTATACCTGTACGTGCAAACACTGAGTTATCTTCATCATTTTCATGTGTTTCATTCCACTCATTTCTGAACTTCACTAAATAAAATGGGTCCACATGTGAGATCTGTCTTGATTTGTTATTTCACTTTAAAGTCAAATCAAAGAAATCAAGCCAATAATTATGTATATAGCACTTCTCATATGTATCATAATACAACTCCAACATTGTAAATAAGACATCAATACACAACAGGGCTGGGACCCAAATTGGTAATATCTAGCTGTCTGCTTCCTCAAGATTTAGCTTGGATTTTTCGGAATCCCTGAGGGATTGGCAACTCCTGGATTCAAGAGGTGCATTCCTGCGTGTTTTTAACATACTCTGGCATGTTCTGATTGGCTGGACACACCTAAACCAGGTAATCAGTCATGAGTTGGGCTTGGATATGTGGAAATCATGCCAACACACCGGCCCTCGAGGAGTTGCCCATCCCCGGATACTTCCTAATTTGGTAATTTAAGCTACATCCATCAACCACCGTGATAAAAATAAAAAAATAAATAAAACCTGATGGTAAATAAAGGGAGTAACAGTGGCAAGCTATTGAAACATCATTTGTCTGCACTGTCTAATTGGGATTCTCCCCTGACTCCTTTTTCTCATTCTGATATGAAATGTACATCGAGATCACAGGTTGGAAACAAATTAGGCTGTCTTCCAAAGGGAATAAAATAAAATATGATGTGATGTATGACATAAATTACTTGACATGTTTGTATTATTTTTAATCCGCCTAAAATAAAGTTTTTAAAAATGTTACCACATAAATAGAAACTGAAAAAAAATATAAACGAATGGCCGTTCACTTAAAAGTTACAATAAAAGCAGTATTTGCAAAGATGTATTCAGCTGTTAAAACATTAAAACTGCAAAAGAAAACAGGTGTATTTGCCGTCAGTATAAAAGTGACAGATTAGTATTTTAAACAAAGAAATCTTTCCAGAATGGAAGAAATTAAGTGAAGTAATCCTGAGCTATGGATAGATTTGGCAGATATTTAATTTTAATCCAAGTTAAAAAAAGAGTTACTTGAGTAAACAACACTCCTTACCCTGCAATCACACCCTTCTGTTGTTGAACACTGAGATATTAATTGTTAAATGCTTGACTTGCAGGCACACTCGTGGCTGTAGTGGCATGCACAAAGCATCAGCTCATCAATCTGCTGTGCGCTCTCAAATGCGGCAATATTCGTATTCCATTATTTGCTGCTTGTCCATTATTTATTAGCTATACATCACACCGTGGCAGTATGGATGATGGCAAATTTCTGCTGTGTTCAGGGATACTCTGTGAAAAAAAAACGGCTGCTCTTATTAAGCTAGGTCCTAGTGCATTACTGTAGGGCCCTAAAATGAACCATGGACATGCAATCTGGTGATTGGGATCAGGTGAGAAGAACTGTGAAAGCTATTTCTACATGCCAGGAACAGTCATGAACTGCCAAGATTCTGACTGTGCTTCATCATTGTGAAAAATGGCTTATCTGAAGGATTACCTGCCATAATGGCAACAAAGATAATTAGAGCATGATACACATTTACTGTAAATCACTCATCATGTTTAACTTAGCCAGCTTTGCATAAACAGTATCCCAAAAGACCCAATTTTATGACAGGAAGATTTCAATACATTTTCTGGAAGAGCAAATAAAGTCGCTTTGAAGACACAGGGAAATAAACTCACCATAGATGAGAAAAAAAAAGTAACTTTTCCTGTGGATTCTTGATGCTAAAGCCCCAGGCAAAGAGGACTTAGAGAGTAACAGGAAGAAGAGGCAAAATGACATTGTGAGGCACTGACTATTGCTTAACAACAAATGACGCCAAACATTAATGAACCATTATAGTTTAGTGGGTGATGCGTTTTCCATTTCATTTGAAGGTTGGCTGAAGAAATAATGATGTCTAGAACACAGGACTATGGTCAAGCAGTTACAATTAAAAGTAAAACAGTTTCAAAATAAACACTGTCATTGTATGCACCAGAATTTGTGATGCAATCATCCCCACAAACAAACCATTTATTTTAAAAGTAACTTTATTTGTCCACAAAGCACATCAGTACAAAAACATATATTCATCTGTGGTGTTAGGGCAACACATTTACATGTTTGTATGGGCCCCTAATAGGCCTCCAAAAAGCACTGAACATTCTCTGGTGAAATGTCTATATTAAATCAGCTTTTAAAAAGAAAAGCAGCAATGTTTTTGATTCCCAAACCTCTAAGTGTCAAAATTGTAGTAATGTTTACAACTAACTTTGAAATTCTGTTTGTGAAATTATCTATTCATTTTAAATGTTTATTCAAATAAATTTGTAAGAGTAAATATTTAAAAAGAAAGTATAGTAGACCTTCCATTTTGCAGACTAAAAAACAACAACACAACTTTGTTTTTTTATTGTGTTTATCAAATTGTCATTAAATTTTTAATTGAATCACGCTGTCATAAAAAGTTAGATTGGATAATTAAATTCACCTGTCAGGACAGGTGACTTTTTCTGTTTGAGGGTTAATATGCTGTAAATGTTACAGAGTTTAACAGTCGAATATTATTCTTTTAAACATTGTTAAGAACAAGGATTAATCCAAGCCTACATAATAAAATAAAATTATTCAACCAAGCAGTTAGATAGAAACGGAACAATGGATTTTACAGTTTCTTTATGCATTTTTATCACAACAAATATTCAGATTGACATAGATTCCAATGGTACGGAGCCCGTGTCCTGACATTAAGATATAAAAATATATCTTGTTCCCACAGATTAATATCTTGTTCCCACAGGTTATTATGTCGTTCGCACGAAATACTATTCCGTTCCCACAAGATACTATTGCGTTCCCTCAAAATACTATTCCGTTCCCTCGAAATTATTAACTCGTGCGAACGCAATAATTAATCCGTTCGAACGCAGTAATTATTCACGTCATAAGTCATACACGCGGATATGTTCTCTGTACGCCGGCAAAACTAAGCCGCTTTCAGCGGTAACTTCCGTGTCTCTGTGACCCATATTCGTTCAAAAAAGGAACATGAAAAACAAAAATGATCACTTTATTACCGTCTCAATGAATATATGAAAAATATCAAAAGATTTATGATAACTAGGCTGCTTTGTCATACGATAGCTCCTGCTAGGCTACTACTAGTGCCGCCGCAGAGCTCTTTGATGTATGCCGGCATTTGGGCAACTGGCTGGTCTGTTGTCAGACAGCTGATATTGTAGTTTAGGGTCGAACAGGAATAATAATATTCAGGACTTGTCTTTAATTAACTTTAGCAGTCAGTTGCTTTACATTCGAAGGCTATAAGGATACATGCTAACTGACTAGCCGATCATTGATCCTGTTATTAATTTACGTCATAGATTTACAGCAGATACCTTCAAATTTCTGTCTGTGTGTGTCTCATTACATTGCATTGAAGACACGGAGGATGTTTAGAGAACAGATTTACCGTATTTTCCGGACTATAACTCGCCCTTTTTTTCATAGTTTTGGCAAGGGGTGCGACTTATACTCCGCAGCGACTTATATTAGAAATAAATTGAAATAAATACATTGTTAACCCTCCTGTTATGTTCATTTGTGAGGAACAGAGATGATGTTCCTGGGTCAATTTGATGTATGAGGTATGTTAAGTGACTCAGAGAATCAGCAAACTTTTTTTACAGTAAGATCTTGAAGGCTAACAACATAATATTCTATTTTCCAATGATTTCATAGATTCAGAAATTCAATAAAAGTGAAAACTGTTTCTACAAATACAGGATGAAAACAGAGTATTAGTTAGCCAATGATGCTTCATGAAAAGAATAAATAAATAAGTTTGAGAAAAAATTACTGTGAAATTATTAGATAAACAGTCTGCTATGATTGTGTCATATAAGGTTGTGAAAGTTAAAATGTGACTTATAGTCCAGTGCGACTTATCTGTGTTTTTTTCTACTTTATAATGCATTTTTGGGCTGGTGCGACTTATACTCCGGTGCGACTTATAGTCCGGAAAATACGGTATTTATTTTAAAAAGCACAGAAGCATCCATCGTATTCACGTTCACTTTGCTGCGAATCATTGGTCTTGTTGTTAGACCTTGGTCACAGGGACACGGTGATTGGCCAATGATTGGCAGCAAAGCATCCTGGGAAACGTGACATACTGTTATTGTTGTTATGCTACAAGCAAAAGGTAAGTGCTTTAGGCGAAGCAGCCAGCTTAATATGATATTTTTTAGATTTTCATCGAGACAATAACAGATCGACCATTCTTGCTTTTATTTTTACCCCTATTGAATGCTCACAGAGACACGGAAGTAGCGGCAGGAAGCTGCTTTTGCAGCAAGATGACCGGTGGGCGTACCACTGCCAGATGATGTGAACGTGAATACGATGGATGCTTCTGTGCTTTTTAAAATAAATAAATCTGTTCTCTAAACATCCTCCGTGTCTTCAATGCAATGTAATGAGACACACACAGACAGAAATGTGAAGGTATCTGCTGTAAATCTATGACGTAATTAATAACAGGATCAATGATCGGCTAGTCAGTTAGCATGTATCCTTATAGCCTTCGAATGTAAAGCAACTGACTGCTAAAGTTAATAAAAGACAAGTCCTGAATATTATTATTCCTGCACGAGTTAATCATTTCGAGGGAACGGAATAGTATTTTGAGGGAACGCAATAGTATCTTGTGGGAACGGAATAGTATTTCGTGCGAACGAAATAATAATCTGTGGGAACAAGATATTAATCTGTGGGAACTAGATAAATTCTTATATCTTAATGTCAGGACACGGGCTCTGTACAATGGTGACTTGAAGAAGAGGTTTCTTTGTAGGATGAGTTAAAAACGCCTTGTTTCCACTGAGTAGTCTGGTACGGTCCAGTTTAGAATGGTCCAGGCAATTCAGGTGAGCAATTCCACTCAAAGTTGGACAGTCACAGCAATGTGGGGTGAAGCTAACAACAACAATGGAGGTCATCAAGTGGCTCATTTCTTTCCACTTGCCTTTTGGTACTTCATACATTAAAGCATTCAATGTCGTCTGAGAGGAGATTGAGGGCGGCGAAAAGCGATCTATTGGCGATTTCTTTTGTCCTAATGACCTTCAGCGAATGAATGTTTCAACAGTAGCTCCGCCCTTATCGGTCTGTTCTATTTTTCTATGGATCTACAAGCAAAGGGCCCCAAAAAATGGTACGCTTTGATGGGACTTAATGGGTACATTTTATAGCAGAAACGCTCAAAATACAGGGTCGGACCGTACCCCTGAGTGGAAACAAGGCTCATGTGTGCTATTAATTTCCTGGTAATGAAGCAAACAATATGTTTCTTTTTTTGACCAAACACTTTTGTATCAAACCCTAAACAACCTTTATCTGAATTATGGAATAAGCTCGTCTCGCACCCCCAGCCGTCCCCAAACTCCATAAGGATGAAGTTCCTCTGCTGGACTTTAAATATGTACTTGTAGAGTTGTAAAGTTAATTCTTCTCTATGAGTTCTGGTACATCGCCTGTCCGTCCTGGGGGATGATCCCTCCTTCATGTGGGCACCCCTGAGATTTTTTTGTTTTTTCCGGAATCCATTTATTTAGGAGATTTTCCTTACCGCGAAGAAGGGTCTAAGGGCAGGGATGCCCAGTTTAGTTTAGTCTGTTTAGTTAAAATTTAGTATTGTCCTATTGAATTCTATGCATTTATGGTCCTTTTCGATTATATGTTTACCTTACAATTACCGGTAAGAAGCCCATTAAGACGACTGATGTTGTGAATTTAGGCTATACAAATAAAACTGAGTTGAATTGAATTGGTTTTCATTTACTAGTTTTATAAATCAGTACTAAAACGATTAAAATAGAGAAGTGATTGGTTTTAGTCTCTTTTCTCATTTTACCTCTCACTCAGTGCTGATCATACCGGACTAACCTATTGATGCAAAATAAATCAATAGAATCAGCAGAGCAATCAGCACTGTTTTGACGCATGAAGAGAATTTAGAAAAGCATGCTTTCCCTGTGAGCCTGAGAGAAGCACTGAAAAGAAGGGAGGTGACCTCTATCCAAAAGTATTAGACATAGAAAGAACACTTGCCCTGAAGGCAGAGTAAACTCGAATTCTCTTTGTGAGATTGAGCCGTTATGTTGAGTCACCGTTGAACTGCCACACAAGCAGTTTGGGACTTGCTTCCCACACATTACTTTTAGCCTTCCAGTCTAAAACAAAAGTTTAAAATAACATAAAAAAAATAAAAACAATCTTTGAGAACACAGGTGACTTTGCTTTTTTTTTTCTTTAAAGAGGTGAAAGACACAAACAATATGTCTCATTTTAAATACCAGTACATTGTTTTTGCTAATTAACATTGTTAGTGTTATTATTGCTGTCATTTTAAAGATCATCTTGCCCTCAGTCTAATAAAGGTCTAAGGAACACTCTGTCCACTCAAAGGACAATATAAATCCACTTAAAGACCTGTCCTTTGTTTATTACAAATAAATATTCACATATTCCCCACTATGCAGCAAAATGATACATTTCAATATGTTTTATTGAGCCCCTGCCTGGGAAAGTGCGTTAGGGTTTGCAATTCTTGATGGTGGGCTATTACCTACCCATAGAAATTATTTTAAGACTTGTATTCATTTGTGTTTATGTGATTTTTTTCTGCAAGTCACCACTAAGAACATGTCCCAGTGCACACGACCAAGGGTAAAGACTGCCACCCTGGGCAGATGGCCAGGTAATTAAAGGGCTAACACAGATAAACTACCATCATTAACAGTCTGCCCGACCTGCAAGTCTTAGGATTCAGTGACGATATGGGGTCGTAGCAGAAAAATCTTTAATTTGAGAGTTATTGTAAGACCACAAGTGTAGATACAAGGTTGGGACATAGGTGAACCATGATTCACCTTGCCCTGATTAACTGTACCTCTTCCAACCTGAATATCTATGAACACGTAAGTTAAGTGAGCTGCTTTAAACAGTGAAGAATCAAAATAGGGTTTTAAAAAAAAAGCATCTGATGATGAGTGAGTTGAAGAAATATACCACATAATGTCAATCTGCTCACTGAGTCAAAAGTAAACACGTTCAAACAGAGAAGAGTAGCAACATGAATAGAGACGGAAAGAGAAAATGGCCTAATTCCTTGCAATCTGGTCTCAAGAGACTAACATTCTTTCAAGTGATGTGTGTATTAAGGTCATTACATATGCACTGTAATGAAAAAGACTCATGAAACAGTGGAGGGTGCAGTGTTCTTATCAGTAGGCTGTACCTCGAGTTGAGTCGGAAAGGCTTTTCATTTTAAGTCTTTTGTTTCAGAGTCTAGCAATTTAAGATTCCCCCCTCCCCCAAAAATGAAACCCATGCAGCCTAAAAACTACAGAGATGTTCCCTGATCACTTTTGTTTTAGTAAAATAAACAAACTGCGAGCTCTGCTAAAATAATTCATGTTGAGGATTGAAAACAACTTTGAGTGCTGTTGACTTGCTGCCGGACACTTCATAAAAGTGAGCCGCATGCTGCTCTTTTGCTGCAATACTGTGGGAGCTGTATAAACCACAAAGTGCTTTGCAAAACAGCTACTTGATAGCATTACGTGCTTCATTTGAAGTCTGTGATTTTAGGTCACTATTTTTTGCGCAGGAATTCTGCAATAAAATAAAGTCTGAGTACCGCTATTATTAGTGTGCACCAAACTGAATTGTTTGACCTTAGGGTGTCAATTTATCTGCATGGACAATCTTCAGTTAGATAGGTTTTAGAATTAGAAATGAGGGCCAGAGCAACAGCCAGGGATGAATTATGGAGTCAGAGTGCCAAACTGCAATCAAAAAGCAGAATAGCAAAAAGCTGTAAATTGAAATATGTCATACAGATAGGTTTCAGTCAATGTCTTCCTATCATAATGAACATTAATGGCTATTTACTCTGTTCCTTATTGATCCTTTTTGCTGAGTCTGTGTCATCATCATTGCACTAAGCTATCTTCTGGTTTTTTCAATATTTCTGTTAATGGGGTCTTTGGTCATTTCTGCAAACCGTAAAACTCACTACAATATTTCTATTAGATTGAGATCTAAACTATAACTGTAGCATTTCAGCACTTTAATCCTTGTTTTTTTTTTTTTTTTTTTGTTGTTGTTGTTGTTATGAATGTTGTTCTATTTTGGTCAAATGTAATAGCAGCTTAACATTTGACTGGAAATTCTAGGTATCAAGCACTTGTGGCTGGAAAGCTGTGCGAGACTGAACAAAGTAGTTAAACGTTGACACATCCCTTTAGGGGAACACAGCAAATCAGCTTTCACTGATTCACATAAGTGGTTTGGCAAAATTTTTTACGCCTGATGTCCTTCCTGACACAGCCCTGTATTTTATCCTGGCAGGGGACCGGCACAGGGAGGCTCAGACAAATATTTCATTATCTGAATACAAACCTGAAAAATATCCGTCAAAAAATTACCTTAAAAAAACACTTTTCGGTAATACCTCAGCTTTTTTATTAGATATATACTACACTATATTATTATTTAAAAAAATACAAATGTTTATGTATATGTATACATAAAAAAATAAATATTGAACTGCAGTCTGATCTAATTTATTCTGTTTTTTTTTATTCTGTCAGATTTAGAATTATTCAGTGTCTTTTTTCTGTAACTTTGTTTTACTCTTATAGCGTCTTTTATGTTTGTAGATGATGGCATTATACAAGAACCAGCAACTGCAGCTACTGAAAATGTATTATTACCACCCATTCTTTAAGAGCTCTATAATCTCTAAGTTTTCAAACCCACATGTAAAGGTGTGATGTATTTAGATTCAAAACCCTAAGTGAGAACTTGCCATATGTCATTAAATGGTATAACTAAAAGAAAACAACAAAAAATGTTTGATACATTTTTGGTTCATTTTGACCTTTTAGTCTCCCTATATGTGAAAATAGTATAAAAGAGCAAGGATTTTGTGTCTGTTGGAGAAAATGCAGAACACGTTTTGATCTGGTTGACATAGATTAGGGACTCCATTAGAGCCTTGCAGTTGCATAGATTTCACTGATCTGCACAGTAACATAGACACTGCGCCATAGCACGACACTAAGTCTTTTAGAATACATTGTCTCTTTAGCAAGGTCAGAAAGACAGGGAAGAGAATAAAAAGTCAATTTATTTCTCTTCTAGGCTCTCTGTTTTTCTCCTCTGCAATTATATCTCACCATTTCTGAATCCTTGCAAGCAGAGGCTCAGAGGTGAGCAGACTCCATTTCTATCCATCTTTTGAGAAAACTTTGGTGTCAGATGTCAGGTACCTGCTTGCACATTCAGTCATTTTGTACTCTCTTTTCACTGCAAGCTTTCTAGATATGAAGAAGCACTGGTCCGGTTTTTTTTCTTGTTGCCTTTCTTTTTTTCCTCAGTTACTGTCAATGAGTGCACTGCTATCTTATTTTCATTTTTTGCCTATCCCTTTCTCCACTCTTCATCTTTGAGCCTAACATTTTATACAAATCAAAGAGTAAGGAGGAAAGCTGATGATAGAGGGACAAAGTGGATTGTAAAAGAGCAATGCAGAGAAAAGCAGTAAGAACTCAAAGGCGAAGTGAGAGGAGTGGCATTTAAAGAAAAACGCAGGCGGCGAGGTGGAGGCAGCAGAGGCAAAAGATTTGAGTGTCAGAACTAAGACAAGAAGAGAATAGACCACAGAATACCAAAAAAAGATACATTATTGAAATACTCAGTAAAAATTATAAAAAATATTATAACAAAAAATGCATATGTATATTATCTCTATCCCTGAATCACAAGTTGTATATAACGAGTGTTCCTTTGGGTGAAATCCAAAACTGTTTAATACTGTTACCTATAGTCAAGTATGAAAACAAAAAGCATTAAAGAACAAAAACAAATTACTTGCATACCTTGTTATTCTTCTGGTATAATGTAATAACAATTACATTATGTCATTCTATATATATATGTCATTATGTATATATATATTAGGAGTAATGCAACAGTCACTTACAGACACGAGAATGCAAAGGTCTTTAATTTCCTTTGGTTTGGTCACAAGATGGCAGATTTTTACACACGACGTTAATACAAAGAAAAACAATAAAAATCATTATCTTAAATGAAGAACGAGTACAACAAAAGTAAAAATTAGTTGAGGATTGTGGAGATTATTTGACAGTAAAACTAAATATGAATAAGTAAATAACATTAAAAGCTGTTTAATCCCCAATATGCCTCTACCCATTCTCTCCTTGGAATGGTGATGTCAACTCATTGTGGTCCAAAGTGAACATTAAGATGTGAGAAAGAAGTGAGAAACGGATTTACCTTCTCAGGGTCCATTGCAGTGATGATCCAGACACAGTGTGCATTGCTTTCATACAGAACAGGGAAGTTTGGCGAAGTTATGACTCCTTTGGGCCCCCTTAGGTTACTGCCACAGGTCCGAGCTGCAAAAGTCGCAAATAAAGATTAAAAAAAATTTGTTGAATTTAAAAAAGAATCACGGAAATAACAATTATGCCTGCAGATAATGAACAAATGCCTATTATGAACCTTGCAGTTCTGAGTCATCACTACAAGCACAACATGCAGTTTTTGTAACAGCAAATCCTAATTACATTTTTTTTTCTTTGTTTTCTTTAGGTTTAGTGAGAGCTTATAGATTTCTGCCAATTTGAACCTGACTATAACCACCCCTAGTCTTGAACCACCGTCTCATGTGGTTAGATCCAGTTGAGTGCCCACTGCTCTACAGCCAGGCAGGAAATCATCACAATTTTTTGTTTATGGCCAATGTTATTTGCACTTATTTACATGTGATCAAGCTCAAAAACTGATGGAAATTCATGTTGGCCACACGTAATTCGTGCACCAAAACTGCACATTGCTGCAGTACCCGCACACATTTTGAGAGGAGTTTTTAAAATGTATTTTATGAATGTTCTCAATTACTTTGCGTGAATGGCAGCGGCTTTCCCTGTACTTGTTGGAATTTTAAAACATGTTTAAAAATATTAACATAAGAATTCTATTAAAGCAGGTGGAATGTTCCCAGGGGTTTCAAACACACACTCCATTCTTTAATTTTGTTTTGTTTTAATAGGTTAATATTTGTCCATAATTCAGAAGTCTCACTGTTTTCAAATGCACAACCTAACACAGAAGTTGGAGATTGTTACAGTTTGTTAAATTACCACTAGATGAATGTTTCCTTAGGGATCCATTATCTTAGAGTGTCTAAATGTTGATGTTCATTATTTTATATTCTGTTTATGAATAATGAGACAGGTGAAATCAATACAAACCTGGAAATATTAAATGTTGCAGTTTATCAAATGACCACTAGAGGTTGGTTTAAAGAAATAAACAAATGTCCATAAATTCTTTCAAAATCAGAGACTGTGATTTTCTGCACTTTTTTGTAATTTTGTCTCTCATGCTTGAGACATGCCTCTCTCATCTTTTTAAGTGGGAGAACTTACTCTATCTGTGGCTGACTAAATACTTTTTGGTCCACTGTATACAACAAACACAAGAGAGTAGCTAGACTCAGTAAGACCAATCTATCTATTCATTTGTATGGAAGAGTGAGCTTCAAGCTACTTGATAACATAATGTAGAGACATGAGGTACATAGGTTGCACAGACATGGAAAGAATGATTAGATAAAGAGAAAGATGGTACTGTACAAAAGGAGGGGGTAGAGAAAGCAGATAGGAAAAGGGAGGCAGCAAAGAGATGCTGAAAACATCAGGAGAGAAAGGAAGAGAGAGAAGGACTCCAGATGACTGATCTGCCTGTTAATTAGAAAAGAGAGCTGAAAAACACTGTGGTGCACACAGCTACATGGACACACAGAAACACTTTCATGGTGATTTATCTCAGAAACCAGCCTCTAATTAACAGAAAAGTCTCAGCAGAGAATAGGAGAGGCTCTTGGGTTGGACTCCCGGAAGAGTGATCACACTAGATAATACAATACACTAGAGCTGTACAGTACACTACAGACATATTTAACCTTTGCCTTTCTGCCTTCCTCACAGCTGCCAAACAGCTTTTCGTCATTTTTTGTTTTGTTTTTCTTTCTCTTCATCTTACTTTTTGTAATTTTACCCTTCAGATATTTTTGATTCAAATGCATCTTGAGGGAGAGATCACTGTCAAACACAGTGCATGTATAGTTATTAACACAAAGTACTGTCATGTCAAAAATGTAGCTCTTGAGTTTTGCTTTTCTTCATGAAAACCTGTTTTTATAGCAAAGAGCTGTGCCATAACAAGAGCATTTTGCAGAAACACTTCTTGACTAATAGAATGTAATGCTCATTAAAAGCAACATTAGGATCATTTTCTTAAGATTCTATACCTAAATCCTGACAGGAAACAAATGTTTCTTTGTCTTTTCATCAACATTGTTTTGACAAGAATGGTCCCTATCATGCATTCTGCACATTTCTAAAGTCAAAGGCAGCCTTGCAGACACAATGTGGGCACTAACACATATATAGAGTGACCTAGACTTAAGCTATAACACGATGTGACAGAGACCCTACAGTATGTGTCTGAGCTCAGGGACTCACTGTCCATCAAGCCCACACAGACACAGCTCAAGGCCAATCCTGCTGCAGATATTTGGTGTGTGACATTATCCTTTGGACACTTGCTGTCAATGCAGCTGTATTTGGGAGTGCCTACTCACTCACACTTGGGTATGTATGTTAGCTGTCCACCTGGAGCAAAAAACCCATCAGGCTATTATCAGTGAACATATGGCAGAAGGAACCTCTGCTTCTTTGCTGCACAGAAAGCACCATAGCAAACCAGGGTTCTTTGCAGATGTATTAAATTGTAAATGCACAAGCTTGGATTTTAATTTACTACATTAACATTGTTTTATGCCTTCAAAGGGTGGTTACTGATAACACTCAACAACTTCAAGTAAAAAATAATAATAATTTGTGTAAATTAATAAAATTCCAGATGGAGTTTGGAGGGTCACATGGTCCCATTCTCCCTCTGCCATATTTTCAGCTTCTTCATTTTCCTATGATTTCAAAATAAAAGAAAAAGTCAAAATATATAACAGCACTGTAAACATATTTTAACATATGAATTACAGTCCAGAATGAAGATAATTTTTTCTTCCATTTTATTATCAAATCAAAATTGACTTTATGGAACTATTGAACAGTTTTTATTTTAGTTAACTCTCATCTTTTCACCAGAAGAATTGCATAATTTCCATTTCTTCTTTCTTCTTCTTTACCCACTTATTCCGGTAGAGGAGTCATGGGAATGCTGGAGCTTACTACTATCAAGTGAAGGGTGGGGTTCACACGAAGCAGTTCACCAGTCCATAGCAGGGCCACACAAAGACAGACAACCACACAGTCACAGTTAAGGGGCAAGTTAGAATGTTCAGGCATGTTTTCGGACAGTGGGAGGAAGCCGGAGTGCCTGGACAAAACTTATTGAAGCACAGGGAGAATGTGCAAACTTCACACAGAAAGGGCCCAGCCAGGATTTGGAACAGGCTCTCCTTGCTGTGTGGTAAGAGTGCAAACCACTACACCAGTTCACTTACTTAATCCCCATAATCATAGATTTTATGGTGGATAAGTACTTTAAGATTTTGCAGTAGTAGTAGTAGTTTTTTTTTTTTTTTTTTTGGGGGGGGGGGGGGGGTAAACAATGAAAAACTTTAACATAATGCTTTGGTTTCTGCACCGCATTAAAATTATTTTAAGGATTCCTTCATTTAGCAGCTCATTTTGGTCTAACATTTTTAACACTCCTTTTGCTTTGGAGTGTAATAACTTCACATTTTTCCTAAACATCTAAACATGACTCTTATCAAAAATATTGATAGATACAGATGTGCACATTTGTATCAGGAGCTGTTAACCTGATATAAGTTATCCTGATTTTTTTCACAGCTCCTCTTTCTTTGGGATTTAGAGATACAGTCTTGTTTATTTTTTTATAGAAGAACAATATCATCTGTGTATGAATGGGAAGAATGCAGCCGACGCATGCCAGTCTGGTTTAATTATTCAGAGACATGCCAGCATTCATGACATTCACAGGCTGCTGGTGGTTGCAGACACCTGCTGTGCCCCTCCGGAGGCTGTAAATTAAGAAACTACTTTCAACCAGTCAGACTATTGTCACCTGTTTGATCTGTGGAAAAAAGTCAGCCTCAAATCAGTGGTTGTGCAATTTTAAACAGTTTTTGATGTGATCCATGGATCTATGGTTAACACCACATACACAGAACAGAAACCAAACTTAAGTGGTGTTGCTTAGATGTAAAAAAAACTATAAGAAATATTTAGTAAAACAATGATAAAAAAAACAAGGCTGGCTGTTTTGTACATGTTCATTACCATGCTTACTAACAATGGAGAAGCTATTATTGTTCTATCCCATTAACATGTATGTCTTGCCTGGTTACATAATGTTAAATCTCACACATCATTGCCATGTAATCCTACTGCTATCTGAGAACTATTAAAAACACATTAAAGATCCATAACACCATATTTAGATTTATGTAATCTTACTTTATGATGAGCATGCAAGTCTGGTTTCATTATCCACAGCTGCAGGGGTCCAGATTAAAGATGGTGCTAACCCTGAGCTTGTAGAGTGATCACACATGGAAAAGCAGCTCATCAGAGTTGATTGGTTTAACCGCTTACTTTTCAAAAGGTCACGCAAAATTGTCTTTGACCAAAAGAACTCCATCTCATGTGAGCAGAACACTAAATTCCACCACTTCTCATTACTGGAAATAATCATTATGCACATTACATTCTTTAGATCTCAAGGTAAATTAGCTATAAGTTTAATAGGGAAGGCAAACAGACTTTCTTTTATTATCAAATGATAACGTCCAGGCAAGTTCCTTGAAAAAAAGAAAAAAAAACTATTTTTATAGATTTTAAATCTTAAATTTCTCATTCTTCTCACTAAAAAGAAAAATAGTCAAAATATGTCCAATTACATGTTAGGAGTTTCTGGCATTCTAGTATGACTACATGTCACCTAACTTGTTTAATCGGAATAACTGAGGATTATAAAAGAATAGAAGCACAGACACAAACACTAAGGGAAACAAAGTAATTTTAGTAACAAGAATGGGTAAAACTTACTTCTGCAGATGGGTCTGTGGTCACTCCAGGCAGCTAGGGTGTCAGTGACACGTTGACAGGTGACGCTTTTAGATCCATACAGCACATAGTTGTCATCACAACTGAACTGGACGCTGGAGCCCACTCTAGGTGAGGATACACATTAGAAAAAGCAGTGGTAAGAAAGATTAAAATCCCAACTTTAATTACTGTTCAGCGATGAAAATAAAAAAAGAATCCTTTTTTTTAATTGCATTTTCCTTCTCTTTGTTCTCTTCATCTGTTTGTTTCAACTCGTTTGTCCTTTTTTCAATGTTTCTCTATCCATTTATTCCAATAATTTTGTTTTTGAACTATTTTCAAAACGCCTGCTGTTTAACATGTGAATGGTACATTCAGCCATCTGAGTGAAAGTCTGCATGTCTGTGAGTCTAATGGCTCCTTCCTGCTGGCACTCACCACAGTCTATCACCTGGCTGAACCTATCTTGAATGTCTTTATAAGAAAGCTTTTGTGATAAAGATTTGGTTCATTCACTCCTGTTATAACCTGTAAAAAGTTCATGAAAAAAAGCTGTATACCTCGCTGCTTACAAAAAACAAGAAACATTCTTTTTCTATGAAGGTTACTGCTTAAACTTGTTTTCAAATTATCTAGGATACAAATTTCCTGGACGCCCAGCACATCTGTGACATCACAAAAGAGACCTTTTTTAAAAGGCATTTTTTAATCTGCTCCTGATGGTCATGATTTGGATCAGGGGTTGGCAACCTAAGGCACGCATGCCACAGTTGGCATGCAGACGGAAAGGCGGTGGCACTCAGGGGTGTGACAACAATAGGCCTTGATCTGTTGTCCGTTTCTATTTTCCGGATTTCAAAAATAACCAGGTTTGAGTGGTCATCTCTCCTCACAATGATTTTTTTCCCCTTATGGCTTCATAAGGAAAGGGTCCAATCACACAGCGTTGTTCATGTGACCCCGCCCACCTATAGCCTAAAGATACAGCCACTTTTCGGCATCAGCCTGATTTAAATTAATGTGCGCCATAGGAAAAAAAAGTTGCTATTGTGAAAGGAAAATGTAATAATTATCCTGTGATTTTGAAACATTTGCCAATGACAGGTGGGGTGAAATGAGCGTCTGTGGATGGAACGTGAGCGCGCCGCATGCATTCAGCAGATCCACAAGCTTCTGCTCACGTTTTTGACTGCACAGTTTGTTTTTGGTCATGTTTTTGGTGTCACATCTACTGACATTTATGAAGTTATAAGTTCAGTTTGCTGATTAATAACCAAGTAAGGTCAGAATATACCCAGACTTTCTTTCTGTTCTGCCAAATGTCAATATGAAATGTAAACAAGTTTTAAAAACGAATATTACAGCTGATCATCACTCCATTTACTGAGGATGAAAAAAATAAATAATGAGGGTGTCCAATTGTGGAAAATTTAAATTATTATAATTAGCAAAATAACGAACAAGTAAAAACATTAAGTTGTACATGCAATAAAAGCACCATCAGAGAATTAACTTACATGAAGTTACTCAGGCCCTGTCTCATAATGTAAGAAAAGATGACTTAGCCAATATACGCTTATTTTTTTCATGTTACTGGGTGTGAAGTTTTTAGATGTATTGATGGTACTTTGTTCTGCCGTGTCCAATTCTATTGCTGTAGGTATGAAATACCACAAATGCAGTACTTATGGTTTCAAACTAATACAGTTGCAATACCGTTTCAACTTTGACCTTTTTTCCTTGTGCAATGTTGTTATGAAAGCACTTTTGAGTTAATGCGATAACAAATTTAAAAAAGCCATTTGACCTGCTGTTTGTAAATTAACTAACATTTCAGATATATCGGAAATGTTTATGTATTTCTTTTACTTAGAGTTTGCATTTCAGTTGGTGAGAGCACAGTTGTTAAGGAGAACATTTCAAACTGGCACTTCATGTAATAAAGGTTGCTGACCCTGATTTGGATAAAGAAATACTCAGAAACAGTTTTGAACTTAATTTTGCTTTATATATATCATGAGGAAAATAAACAAAGAACACGTTAACAACACTAAAAATACAATAATTTATTGGAGTGGGTTTTTAACTAAAATGCATTTAAATTATTTAAATTCAGAATTATTTTCTCAAAAACTATAACAACTGGCTGAGGCGAGTGTTATATTAATTAGTAAACTTGTTTATGACGGCTAAAAAAAAAATAGTAAATTGATGTCAGTCGTATATTTTTCTCTCATAAGTGAGGTCTCTAATTAATGTGTTGGCCTGACAAATGTGAAAGCTCGCCCTTTCTCTTGACTTTTTAGCTATTTAAATAAACAATTTTTTTCTTGTATAAAGGCCAGCCCTGAAACAACAGGATCCCAGCAGGTGAGATTATTTGTGGTGATGAGAAAACAACAAGACACTTGTGTCTCTCTGGAACTTTAATGGGGATATTTTTACTCATCTGACAATTTCTGGGACCAGAATGGCGCAGACTGGTGCACTCCTGTTCAAACTGAAAGTTCAAGGGGTTTATTAGACTCAAAGACAGAAAAAAAAATACATGTGCAGCTTGATTTGATAGGAGAGGGAAAGAATTTCAGTGCCTTCAATATGTACTTTAAGATACTGCAGACTTTAAGCACGTCAGACATAAACCCCAGAGGTTCAGGGAATGTGAATATGTTCACCTAAGGCTAGCATTGCATTGTTTTATTCCCAAACCAACTGACAATTCTCAATCCTGCTGATACCAAAGTTAGGTAAAACCAAAGAAGACTTGAAAGGAGAGAGTTATCCTAGCAACAACAGCTAAACCATGCACACAAAATGTATGTGTTTCTAAAGTTTGGTTGAGAAATGAAAGTATAAAAATAAAATCATTTTTAAGCTCATTCAAACCTTACTTCTGACAGCGGTCAGTCGCTGTAAGAAGTAGTTTCTATGAAGGTAGGAATGTGTAAAAAAAAAATGGATGAGCATGTAGATTTGATTTGAGAACGTGTGCACTGAAAATTTACATACGTGTGTAGAAATTCTCTGCTGTAAAGTTCGACAAATAATATCACAGCTGACAAAAAAACATTTTTATGTGGTCATTTAGAGTTCCAACTTCAAATCGGCAATTAAAACTGCTAAAATCTGCTGCTGCATGTGAGCAAAACGGATACGTGTCTGATAATTGAACGGGGGGGGTCAAACAATCAGAATGCAAAATGCAAGTTCAGTAAAGTTATAAAGATATTCACAGATTCGGACTTCTGGCCTCAAAAACTCTTCTGATAAACGTTCAAATGTGACATCAAGTATCTAGATCATTTTGTATTAACACAAGAGTGTACTACAAATGCATTTCAGAAGAAAAAAATATTGCTTTTTTCTGCCTTTTAATGAGATTTGTTCTCTTCGAGCTGTAAATGCCGACATGGCAGCGAGTCGGCTGCCAAGGGAGCATCAACAAAGTGCAAGCTCTGCGAAAAGACCATTCTGTAAAAATCAATATCTCTCAAAAGAAAAAAAATATATATATATATAATTTAAATGAGCTGGTAATGAAGACTCTTCTGGATACTCATGCAACAATAAATATTTTGTGAGAAAGTCCATCTTTATTTTATTGTATTTATTTTTACACTTTAATAGAGATATGTGCATAACTTAACAGTCCTATTACAACAAAGATTATATCAGAACATTACTTTGCTAGCTTCAGTATCTTTAGAGCTATTTTGACCAAATGATCCATATTTAAATAAAGAAAATTCTTTAAAATAAGCAAAGTGAATTTATAACATAATCGTTGTTGTAGGACAATAGGCTGATTAGTCAGTATAGACAGTTTGGTGAGAAGAGCTTCAGAATCTTCAAAGCTATTGAGCATGATGAAGAACAGGAGAACCTGAAAGTGTTAAAACAAACTTACTGGAAAGATGAGCTCATCCTCTTGCCATTTTCTGGAATCCCAGGATCTGGACAAACATCGCCAGCAAGACCGCTTTGACTTACTATAAAAAAGATGAGATAAAAAGTTAGTAACAACGCTCTTTGCCCTTCGGTTAAATAGTTGCGATTTTGCAGTATTCAGACCCTGGAGGTCTGCAGATTTATGACTTTTTATGAGTGACTTAATGAATAGTCTCACTTTTGCTCACATAATCATGGTTGGTGTTTTGTAGTTTTCTACTAAAATCTGGTAAAAACAATGAATCTAGTTCAACAGTAGCAAAATCTCTAAAATGGGTGGCAGTGGCTCAGGCGGTGGAGCAGGTCGTCCAATGATCGAAGGGTCTGCACTTTGATCCCGCTCCCCCCCAGTCAACTGTCGTTGTGTCCTTGGGCAAGAAACTTCACCCTCCCTACCTGCAGTGTGTGAATACGTATGAATGTCCCGGTGATGGTCAGAGGGACCATAGGCGCGAATTGGCAGCCACTGTCATCACCAAGCATGAATGAGGAGTAAATGAATAATGGACACATTGTAAGTGCTTTGAGCGTCTGGAAGAGCGCAGATAAATCTAATCCATTGTTGTTTAAAAAAACAGCATAAAACAGATCTTAGAACTGGCTCAGCATTTTTTTTTATGTGTTGTGTCAATAAAAAAGGATCTGACGTGGGATGACTTTCCTGATGCAACCAGACTAGAATTGAATCTGCAACCTACAAGTTTTCAACTCCTTGTGTTCATCTGCTGCAGTCCGGGGAGCAAAAGTGACTAACCTTTATGTGTATTTACAGTTAGCTTTCAGAAATGTTTGTCTTCTCTTTTTCTTTTACTTTTTATCAAGCTACAAGTAAAAGTCAAAGTATTTAACAAAAACGTTTTAACACTTCCTGTGAAAAACATTTCTTTAAAGCAGGGGTCAGGGTCATGGCTTGTGAGGCATTTCTCGCTCTTTTGATGGCCACATCTGGCTTGCAGACAAATCTTTCATTTAAAAAAAAAGTTTCATTAGACCTGTCCTTCTCAGGCGCGATGCAATGTCAGTCTGTAACGGCCTGAAACTTGTGAATTGCCGTCCCGTCTTTGAGAAAGAGCTGCGAGGGGAGGGGTATTGGGAGCAGGCAGGAAGGTGAACAGTGTTTTTCAACCGGTGTGCCGGGAGATGGTCAGGTGTGCCGTGGGAAATTATCCATTTTCACTGATTTAAAAACATTTTCCATCTCCAGGATATCAGTTTCTTTGTTCATCCAAACAGGCCCTGATAAAACACTACCGGTAATTAGGAATATGAAAGATCATGAAATACTTTTGTCTTTCTGTTTTTTGATTCTATTAAAGACACTTTGATAAGAATGACGTTATCGCGATTTAGCCACATCTTCAACTGTTTTTGGAAAAGTCCCGCCCCTTTGACTGTCTCCACCACTCATTCTTTGAGGCTTAATCATACGTTATCAGTCTGACCAATCAGAAGTGATGAAAGTCTTCACTTCCTTGTGCCGATTCTGCTCATAAAGTCTCTCAGTTCCGACAAAAATACCAGCTAGACCGTGGTAAGACCGTGGAACAAGTGAACAAAACAATGACGCTCAGAAAAGCGAGTCTGTCTGCCAATCTGCTGCTGTTCTTGCACTACATCTCCCATGATGCATTGGGTTAAAGCCACAGCTTCTCAGCGTACAATCAGTCTTTCCTGTTAAACATCTTGAAACCACAAACACACCTCAAACAGTTTTTAAATCTTCTTGATGAAATCAGAGGTAAACAGTTTAGTTCTCCTTCAAGGTTTGTGTTTATTAATAACAGCCAAACATCCCAGAGTTTGGTCCAAGACATCTTTCTAACTGAAACACTTGTCTAATAAGGTCTGGGTTATTGTATATGTTAAACTTAAGAAGAAGTAATAACAACATTTAAGAAACAGGATTTAGGTGAAGTAGCCAACGGCCACAATTAAACAAAATTGAAACAATGTAATCAACTAAAAAGAAATAAAACATTTTTGTTAAAGGTTTTCAAAGACTTCATCTTTGATTAAGACAATAGAAAAACCAATAAAACTTCAACATGTTTACCTTTTGTGTAGCTACAGAAAACATAAATACAATGTTAGTCTTTTTGTGTTAAATTAATCAAACATATTGAGATTATATGATTGTTCAAAAATGACAGTTGCCTTTGCACTAACATTGAAAAAAATCTTTAAAAAATAAATCATTATTTAGAAAGAACATATATATATATATATATATATATATATATATATATATATATATATATATATATATATATATATATATATATGTGTGTGTTTGTGTATATATATTAATTCTTTCTAAAGATTTTTTTTTCAATTTTAGTGCAAGGGCAACTGTCATTTTTGAACAATCATGTATTTGCGAGGTTACATAAATAAAATTGCATGTTAATGAACTGGAGGAAAAAAAAACAACTACCGGGGTAAAATGTCAAATGATTTATTTGAAAATTATTACGGAAAATAACTTAATTTTTATTACATATTTTTAGAAAAAACAGCTGCAACTTCCAGCTTTTTCTGCCACAAAGATCAGAAATATGCATATGAGATCGCAGAGGCAGCTGTACATCAACACAGACTTTAGACTTCCTCCTTTTTTCATTTTTGGATACTGGTGTGCTGCAGGATTTGTGTCAAGGACAAAGTGCGCCTTGGCTCAAAAGAGGTTGAAAAACACTGGATCATCAGAACGCGTGTCCGTCACATACCACACACTGCTGCAGCGTGAGTATTGCTGTACTGACAATGTTTGGCTCCACGTCTAAATGTGAGCAGTCTTTCTCACATCTAAAGAACATTAAGACCAACCTACGATCACATTAACAGATGGAAGTCTCAACGCCTGCATGAAGCAACTCACCAGGTTTCCTCAACCAGACAGCAAAACCACCATGCAGCACCACCAGAAGTCGCATTAATGCTAAGAAATAATCATTTAATAGCAACAGCATAATGTAGCGTCCCTTTCCCACACTGAGGCACGGAAACTTAACCTCTTTTAAGGTTCTTTATTCTGGTTACTGTAGGCCGTAACCAACGCAGTACAACTTGTTCAGAAACTCCTATACATCTCCCGCTGAGAGCAGTGTTGCCAGATAGAGTCACAGTTTTCCATCCATCCATCCATCCATCCATCCATCCATCCATCCATCCATCCATCCATCCATCCATCCATCCATCCATCCATCCATCCATCCATCCATCCATCCATCTATCTATCTATGATTGGGAGAAACAACAATATACAGCTTTTGTAGACTTTTTCCCCTACTGGACTGATTAAGTAACCGATGCGGTGATTTTTCGATCGATCAATAGAGACCATGAATTTCTGCTTATTTTTTTTTTTTGGATGCTGATGTGCCGCGGGATTTTTGTCAAGGTTAAAGTGTGCCGTGGCTCAAAAAAGGTTGAAAAACACTGGGTTAGATGACAGAACCCATTAAGCGTCTCTACCTGGTGCGTTCACGGAGCTTCAGAACATAAGACTTCAACAGCCACCCAGCCTATTATATATTCATGAGGGGGAAAAACCCGCCGCACAGACCCTAAAACCGCCCAAATTATGCATACCCACCCAAAGCCATTTTTACCCGCAAATTTAGAACCGCCCAATTGGGCGGAAAACCACCCAATCTGGCAACACTGGCTGAGAGTGCTTCTCCCAACTTTTTATTCCTCCGCTACCGCACCACCCCCCTCTTTCCCTTATTCGGCACATAGCTGAACCCCATTGGTCGAAACCTCACAACGACAGGCTGAGCGACAGAACTGAGAGCCAATCAGCATCTCTGCTTGATGCGTTCCATGAACTTCGGAACTTATAACGCGACCAAACAACAGCCACTCAGTCCAACTCAGTCCGCTACAATAACAAAGTTATTAAAAAGAATCCACAAACCTGTTGTACTTTAAAAGTGTTGAAAGTACATAAAATGCACACATTCACTTGTATTTTTGGGTTTAAACATTTTGTATGGCTCTCACAAAATTGCATTTAAAAATATGTGGTGTTCATGGGTCTCTCGGCCAAAAAGGTTCCCGACCCCTGCTTTAATGGAAGCTGCCTTGACTTTTCACTTTTCTGCCTTTCATTGCCACCTGACATCATTTATCTGCATAACATCAGATGTAAAAATATCACAACAGCAAAACACAAGAAAGATTTTGTCCATCCTATATTCCGGATATTGCATTGGTTTTAGGCAAGCCGGGAGCATCTGTATCATGTCAAAACTGTAATGTAAATGTAAATGAGACCAGACAATATGATTGAAACCAGATTAGACCAGTTCTGTCTTGATGGAACACAGTGGATGAATAATGATAGTTAGAAAGACACAAAAAATAAAAAAGGGGAAGGAAAATAAATAAAGAGCAGAAAAATGAGAAGATTGCTGTTTGGAGAAAAAAAAATAATTTTCTTCTGTTGATCTCCTGCTGCATCTTTTTTTGCTTCACTTTTTCTCAACTTTTGGATTACCACTGCTCATCCTGCTTTTGCATTCATCCATATTTGCTGAAAACTTACAAAGGGATGCTGAATTTTTGTGCATTCTTGCAGTAAAATATGGATGAATTTCCCCCCCCCATGTGTGTGATTACGTTTAGTGTGTACTATGGACTTTGTCAGTGTATAGACGCTGCGTGTGCATGTTTGCATGAGATATGATGCAAACAGAACAAGCTGTCTTCTTGTTCTTTTGATGTTCTGTCCAACAATCATCTCACCAACTCCTACAATCTCTTTCAAAATCTCTCATTGCTCTTTCTTTTACCCACTTTTAAATGACATTAACTGGCATCAAACACAAAGGTTTCATACTGCAGAAAGATAATCTAACTAATGCAAACGGCATATAGTGAAAAAAGATGATGATAAATATGACTGCCAGGTTGATGTCAAAAATCCTTATGTTAACTTAATCCAATAATTTACATTTTAAAAGACTGTTCATCACTGAAACACCAGCTCATGATGCATTGCATCATTTACATATCATCAAAGTGTGTTCAGTAAGCCTTTTTATTTCTAAATGCCAGTTTTTAGGAATTTGTGGAGTGATAAGTTACTGCCGTTAGGTGATCTTGTTTGGTGACAGCCTTTTGCAAAATTACAGTTTGCATGAAATTATAAAGCTTTTCAAAATGTTCAAAGGGCTAACCAGCTTTGGACCTCAATCTTTTTGGATTCACGGTTTGGCCACAGCTTTCTGCTGGTAAAATCAGCAGCATGAGAAATCCGTTTTAGAAGTAATTTATGAGTAATATTTTAGGAATACAGATATAGAGACTGGGTTGTCTACGTTGAGTCTATTGTTTTGTTTTTTTATCTTTGTTTATTTTGAAGGTTATGGAAAACGGCCAAATGGAGCTGTTGAACCACGCGGTGGCAGGGAGCTGATCACAACCGGTGTTCGTCGAACTCATTACAAAAGCTTAATATTACATTGACATAATTTTTGCTCTAAGTAGTGTAAGGCATTACTTTTGATATTCAGGTACAGGTTACTCATTACATTTAAGTAAGTTAACATTAACATGAAAAGCAGCAAGACCACTACCGGTAGGTATTAAATTAAAAATACAATGATCTTTCAGCTTGTTGTCACTCGGGTTTGATGAAGCATTTGGAACATATAGAAATGTAACATTTCCCTTTCAAATGTGACAATTCCAATAACTTATCATTGGCTAAAAAAGACTAAAAAACAGTTTTAGTCTTTTTGAGGCAAACAAGCATCTTCTAATCTATTTATATACTGAACAGAACAGAATAGAATAAAACTTTATTGATCCCACAAGAGGGAATTACCTTGTTATCATAAGTCTATTAAAACAGCAGATAGATAATAAATACCACTAAAAATACATTTCAAATAAATTTATAAAAACAGCAATAATTGCCAAGTGCCTATGAGGCCTTTTAGAGTCTAGTAGCTGACCGAAAGAAAGATCTGTGAAAGTCTTCCTTCTTGCAGCGAGGTGTATTAATCTACGGAACTACTTTTAAATAAAAGTATTGATTAATTCTGCAATATATTAAAGGTTGGATGTAAATTGGTCAACACTGATTTCAACAATTGGCAGCTCAATGACTGCATGAAGATAAAATAGCTTCATGGCAGAATTCTTTGTGAGAGATTATGTGATTTACTACAAAAACAACAACATTTACATATTACAATGTTCACCAGCACAAAGACACAAACCAAAACAGTAAGGAGAATCCGACAATAGAAAAGGTGAATTGCTGTTTGAGAAATATTTGTCTGTGCTAAGTTGTTGAAAATAAATACAAATGTGTAATAAATGAAATATAAATGAATGTGTCAAAAATAAGATGGTACGGCACATTAAACAGCAAGATGTCTATTTGGATCTAAAAGATGCATTAGCTTTGGTATGAATCCCCACAAGTTTTTTATAAGGTCTTTCTAGAAATGTGGCTTAACCATCTTGTCAGAAATAGTAAATTTGAATCCTTCCTGAAACCAAAACACCTTCTTCTAATTTAGAACAAAAAAAATATTCTCAGGCTTCCAAACGTGTCCCATTTCCCTCCAAATGTGACACTGATCATGAACAGTTCACTTTTTATTTTGGTTTTTATTGCATCAGACAGCAGGAAATGCCTTGAAAAATGAAATTCTTTGTAAGGCTTCATCTTGTTTGCAGTGATTTAGGCAAAGCATCTTTGACCTTACTTTGGAGCCTTTCAGCTCTTATTGGTGCAGACGTTGATTTTACAGTAGATAATGATACCCTCTAACAAGCCAGCATTTCTACAAGGCCCTTTATTCCTGTTCTTAGCATCATTTGCACATTTTGCACTGAAACATATTCATACAGAGACTAGAGAGTTGCCTCTATTCCCAGGGACTTGGCTGTGGGCTCACATTTGTTATTTTTGTTTGAATATACGAATGTCAGACCTGTAAAGTGTCTGGAAAGCGTACTCAATTGTGAAGCAAACTTCCAGAGTTCATTTTGTTTTTACTGAATAGGGTGACCAATTTTATTTAATCTTTTTCTCTGTTGGGAGGTTGTTGTTGTTGCTTCCATGGGAATCTCTTGAAAGATCAATATGTAGGGAAGACAGAGGAGGACTATCCAACAAATAAAGAATTGATCCAAATGCTTTTGTTTTGATTTTCTGAACAAATTGCAGCTCAATTTGCAGCTTAGACAAACATTTCTGGCATATGTCAAACACTTTGTTTTAATCAGGTACCGCCTTGCCCGTCAATATGTAGAAATGTCCTTGGGAAAGACACTGAACTCCTCACTGCTCCTGGTGGTTATAGGTTGGTGCCAGTGTCAGGCAGCAGAGCCCCATAGGTGTGTGAATGTGTGTGCATGGGTGCATTGGACTTTGACTGTAAAGCACTTTGGGCTTTCTACGAAGTTAGAAAAGTGTTTTATTAGTATACACTATTCACCATTTTAAACCACATTAACTGTTTCCAACAAAGCCTTAACATAAAAATAAAAACTGCCTTTTGTGCCTTTAGTTTGGAACTAACTTATCAACAAACAGAATCTAGTATTGGATGAGGGAAGTAGTTTTTAGAAAACACAATGTTTGCTGGTCCGATAAAGTGACAACTTGGCAACAAAACAATTCGAAAGAATTCTTGAGTAAAAAAAGCAGGAGGCAGGAAAAGTGAAGTGACTTATTTATGTTTGTGATTCGAGATGTTCCCAGATACATAACATTTGACATGCTCTCTGGCTGGCTGATGGATAGAGAGAAAGGTGTTAAGTGCAGTTAGATCATTGGCTTTCCTTTTGCTGCCAATCGTCTACCATTCCTTTTCCCATTTCATCTTCATTTCCAAAGGTCAATTCACCCCAGAGCCAAAGTCTATTGCCACAAATCAATCCAACATCTTGAAAAACAACGGGAAGTTTCATGAATTTGCTTTTTTTTATTACAATGGCCAAAGGATGTTGCGTGCATTCATCTTCTGTGATGCTGCACCACCCTGCAGTGTCAGGTGGGTTTTTGTTGTTGTTTTATTAGACTGTAGACTGTAGCTAGCACAGCGCTGAATGTGAATACTGAGCGAAAAGGATTATAAATCACACTCTTTCAGTGTTGATTCATTTCAGTTGAGGGTGATTGTCTGGGGAATAAAACTACTTAATCACAGTTTTTCAGCCTCTCTTTGATTATGACACATCCTCAGAAGTGAGATAATATTATAGTGAGAGCAGGTAAGAAGCAATAAAAGTTGTTCTCGTCTGAAGCAGTCTGGATCATCACACCCCTGGTCTTTTCCTTTGTCTTTTCATAATCTCACCTTATCTTCAGAATTATGTGCGACTCTGATCAATAGACTGGGACTGAGAATTATTCAAAAATAGGCCATTGTTTTACCATATATGGATTTATTCTAATATATGTCTATTAAGGGTGTGTTTTATTGCAGACAAGAGGCTGTTCAAGTCCTCTGGATTAAGATTCATAAGCATTTCTTTCTCTTAACAGATAAAACTCATTACCATCAGTCGCTGGTTCTTCATAATGAATATATATGACACAAAGACTGAACAATCCTTAACACAAAGACATAATATCACCATTGGGAGTCGCACAATGTGAAAAAAAGGTGTCATCAAAATTGTTTCGCGAGCAAAAGTCAACTTCAACTTAACTTCTTTTCCTTCATTTTAATGACCGATTGGCGGCCCAATGGCAAAAGTTCATCTGAGCTCCGTTTCAGTTTTGCTCCACAAACCTGCCAGCATGTTTTCAATGAGCGCCAGTACCGTGCTGTGAAATTAAATTTCTCATTATTGTCCAAAGCTAGAAACCCTTAAGGGCTCCCTGGACTGCCAGTGAACAACCATTATCATTCCTCTTTCGCTGAACATAATGATTACAGATAGGAAAGTGCAACAATAACTTCACAGGTGGGATAGGTCTTCGAGCATGCTGGGTCCATTGGTGATTATCCTGATTTTCCTTCACAGAAGGAAATGTGCAGTACAATCCAGGCTAGCAGGTGCTTTCGTGTGGTCAGTGAACTTTGGTCAGCTGCATTTAGCTGCTTTTTCATGTTTGATCTCCAAAGGAAAGAAAAATAAAGTCTAGACTTTATTTTTGGTAAATCCACAGAAATAGGAAAGCAACGCGCAATATAAGGTGCGATGACTCAGGGAGGGATTTAAGAAACATTAACTAAATTTTAAAAAAGAACAATAAAACTGTTCAATTATAATACCATTTAAAATTTAACAGGAACAGAATACAAAACGAAAAAAGTAGTTAAGTTAAATTCAGAAAAAAAAAGTCACAGCGTTAATTCTCATCTGATAATTTATTCACATTGTGAATAATTGTGAATAATTCACATTGTGGGTTTTTACAGTATATTAGGAAATAATGTATTTTAAGATAATCTTCATACAAAAAGAGTAACCTCAAAAAATGCACGTTTTTATTAGATGCTCCACCTTTTAACAAGCAAATCCATAAGAGCTGAACTCTGCAACCTGATTTTAGGCATTGATTGATTGATTGATTGATTTTTTGATTTTTGATTTGGAATGGTTTATTTCAAGCAATTAAGTAGAAATAATACACAACAGCAATATAATCATCAGTTATACATTCATACAGTAACTAATCAAACTTAAGATAATTGGACATATTAATAAATATTGCTTGAAAGGGAGTGGAAGGAAGCGAACTTATATAATCCCACCCCGTTATACTATAACCATTTTATTACATGATTTATCAATATCCGGTTCCCAGTTTTTATCAGACAGAATAAAAAATCATAAGATATCGATAAAGCACATGACAAAGATGAATTACTTAAGTATTACGTCAAAAATAATTATTTTAGAAATCAACATGGCAAATGCAGATCAGTCATCTGAAATATATGCAGATTATATTACTTATAAAAGCCATTCATATGAATAAAACATAATACTATATCAGTAAAGTAGACACAACACTGTTTCAGGAATTTTCATAGCAAAATTTCATCAAGTATCAAAAACATGTGCAAAGTTATGCTACATTAGGAAAGATTTTTGAATCAATTTAACAATTTTTGGAGAAAGTGAAGTGATATCATTAAAAGTCAATCAATTTAACAATTTTCAATAAGTGATTAATCATTTGTTTTACTTTTTTTAATATTTTTTTTTTGTGTTTTTATTTTTATCTTGTTTTATTTTAATTTTTTATAATAAAGTAATGCTTTAAGGGAAAAATAAAAAGGGTCCATAACTGTCGATTGTCCAAGGTTGGTATTTCTTCTATTACTGATAACAGCCGTTCTTCTGGGTTCAAAACAGAGTTAATAGATCTCTTCGAAAAAAAACACCTGAACATTCTCTTAAACCGCACGGGCGCTTCGGTTTGGCGCGTCGCTCTCAAATACTTGATTGATTGATTGATTGATTGATTGATTGATTGATTGATTGATTGATTGATTGATTGATTGATTGATTGATTGATTGATTATAGTGTGTGTCTTTGTTGTTGTTCCTGGGGGTGCAGACGTGAACATTTCACCACATCACTGATAAATATGAAAGGCTCACTTGCTTAAGTAAAATATTTTTTAAAAACATCATCAACATAAATGTGTCCCACAGAAACACAGAGAACTACAGATATAATGTTTACTGCAGCAGTTAAGCATGTTATTAAGTCCAATTACTTCTATGGAGTGCATCATAAAGTTCCATTAAATGCTTAAATGGAAGAAAAAACTACTTAATTATACAAAAGATCTCTTCAAGCTACTAAAAAGCAAACAACAATCTGGTTACCACTGTTGGCTCCTCAGGTACTCACCATTTATACAAGTATGAGTTAAAATGTAAAGGGTAACATTTTTTATGCCCTTTTTTCTCTTGGACTAAAATGGTTTTTAATTAAGAGCTTTCATTATAAACAACTAAGATATAATTCTTTAAACTTTTTGTTGGATTTTTAAGCATTGATTGATTTATCTTTTTTGTAGGATATCAACTGACTTTTCTTTCCCTTTTTAGTTGCACCCTGTTGACCCTGCTTACATGCTGTGGCATTCCACATTGACACAGAAGTGGCATAAATGGTATGATGAATTTTTGACCAAAGAGCATCTCCACTCAAGCTCTGGAGTTTCTCAGTGGCACCACAAAGGGATAACACAAACAGAAAAACTCTGCAGGGCATATATAACAGTGGACCTGGACCAAGGACCTTCATGGTCCTTCATTGTGTGAGTCACAACAAAGCCAACATAACCTCAAACAATAATAACATTTTTCATTTTAACAGGTAAAACATATTTTTGGTAATTTTCTTTGGTTTGTTTAGCAAATGTTGAAATTATTGCCTCCCCAGACAGAAAAATCATAAAAGGTACGAGTGTTTGAACTACACTGAGTAAACAACATTTGGAAAAGGACACAGAGTAAATGCGTTGATGCTCAAAAAGAGTTACTTGAGAGATTTTTTCTGCTTTCAAAAGAGAACATGAAAGGTAAAATCTGCTTTGAACATTAAGTGCCTACAATAAAGTAAATTGCATGAGTCAGAAATTATCTGGAGACCATCACAGCTGAAGCTTGCATGTGGGTTTTGAGTTCAAAAGTCACAATGTGTTTTTATATTTCATCATCTAAAAACATTAAGTTCAGTTTCATTTCAAAACTCTCATTCAAAAGCTGCTGATATGAAGCTGCAGCAGCTATTGAAGGAAAGTGGTGTTTAGAGCATTCTGTGTTCCAGTTAGATTACAGCTTATTTCGAGAATATTTGGTTGAATAAAAAATAAACAAATTGAAAATTATACTTTGTTTTAATCAGTTATAAATAAAACACAGAAAATGTATGGAATCAGTGGCATCGGGAAATCCACAGGGTCACCATTTTTAACCCCCCTGCAGGACCGGTTGTGGAATGTTAGTGCATAAAGAGAGGTGAACTGAAAAACTGGGGTGGCGGTTCCCCTCCTTTAAAAAAGCAAGCAAAGTGTGTTAAAAATTGAAGAGGTTGAACCTCAGATTCTGGAGTTTTGGAGTTTAAACATCCTGGCCTTTTGTGGACTTTGTGAAAACATTTGATCATGTTCTATGATATATCTAATGGGTGGTATAAGTATAGGATATATGGCCCAGTGTTGGAGGCTATTGGAACCCAATCTGAATGCAGCATGAGATTAGTTTTTCATAGTCAGCGGAAAGTCAGACTCATTTCTAGTGAGAAATGTACACAGCCAGAGATGCTCTTTATCACAAGATCTTTTTATAACTTCCTCTTCGGGACAAAATTTGTCAGTGCTGCTAAAAAGTAGAGGGGTTTGGCCCCAAGGGTTGAATTCCAGGTCTTGCCGGAGCAATTTGGGTGTGAAAAAGTCGGGATGAGATTTCTCACCTCCACATTTGAGGGCCGTGGCACTTAGCTAGAAAAAAGTGGGAAAAGGTGGGTTAGGAATGACTCACCCCCCCCAGGTGGGGGAGTTTATGTCTCCAGGCCTTCTGCTAACAACTGATAGAAAGATGGAGCACGAGATAGAGCGACAAACCTGCCTGTTGTGATGAAAAGAGAACTGAGACAAAAAAACATTTATCTTAACTTATCGGTCAGTCTTGATCTATAGGCTGTAAACGAATGAATGCGGTGAAGAAATTAGTTTTCTTTATGCGATGGCTGAGTCTATGTATTTTTTAAATATGGTTTGAAACTCCTACACATTAAGAGGAGCCAGTTTGAGGTAGTTTCAACACTTGGCAAGAATGGATGCCTGCATTGTAAGGCATTATGTTCAAACAGGATGAGGCCCTTTTGCAGACTCTGGACAAACTGGAGAGATTATATCTCCAGTCTGGCCTGGGAATGCTTTGGTATCCTCCTGTTGCAGCTAGAAGAAGTGGCAGGCAAAGGGAAGGCCAGCCCATCTGCTGCCCTCACCACCCAAATCCCAAACAAGTAGCAGATAATGGATGGATACATTACGCATAATATCACCTACTTTAATGATAGACATTGTATCACAAATGTAAAGTACAGTGGTCCCTCATGGTCTTGCTCTTTGACACATTTTTTGTGCAATTATTCTTTTTTCCTCATTTTTCAATTTTCTTCTTAGTCTGCTCATCATTCTGCATCCTGATTGGCTGTGAACTATTGTAAACCCAAGTCCTCTGTTCTGTGCATCCTGTACACAATCTGTTCAGTATCCCAAATTTAAATAATCTTTGATCAAGAGAAGATCTTTGGTTTCATTCTAGAATACTGGACTTCTTTTTCTACAAAAGTTTGAATTTTTAGAGTTTAAACAAAAGAAGTGTGACAGTGTTCATGTCTATCTGAGAAAAGTGTATAAAGTGTGTAGTGAGGGGTTTTATGGTCTTAAAACATCTATAATCTCTGGAAATATAAAATAAAAATGACTACTTTGCTGATTTAGTCCATTGGGGGCTCTTTTCAGAACATGACTTCAGCGATAAGACTGTATAATAAAATGTCATTGTTTTTTCTTGTTGTTTATCTCCCTTTCCAAATTTGCAGCACAGTCAATAATAAAACAATCACTGTATGGGACATGTTGGGAAAGAAAAAGCAAGTTTTATAATAATGCAAAAAAAATAAAAGACATTTAATACTACCATACATGAATGAATATGCTGTTTTTTGACACTTGACCTGTTAGTGCAAAAACAATATTTGCAATCTAAGTTTTTTATAAAATAAATAAAGAAATGTTCCTTTCCTCATTTAACAGCATGGAGAAGTTAATATTTTTTCTTGAGGTAAACCGCCTTTGTATACAAATGTAGTCTCCAAAAAGGTCAGCCTCATTGAAAAATGAATGAAATTTCTTAAAGTTGACAGTAGTCTGTGGCGATCAGTGTGTTTTGGGTTCAATCTGAAACAATGTTTTGGTTTATTGTTCACGCTATGCAATAAACACACATAAGTGTACTTACAGACTGCGTTCTTGTGACTGGAGTCTTTACTGGGCATCATCTTTACCCCTCTGGACTTCAACTCTATTGCTTTTTTCACTGCAAGGATGAGAAAGGAAAGAGGTTATTCGTTGAATTATTCATTTAGCTTAATTATAAATCACACTTCATCAAACTTTAACTGTTGTACATGGCCTTTTAAAGTGCTCAATTTTTAAGGATGCTACTTATTGCGTGTCACCTATGTAGGCAATGCAGCTTCGTGACCTCCCTGGTATCACAAACTGTACAAACAAATACAGATGGAGTGACATTTAAAATTAAAATGCAAAAGAAAAGAAAACAGTCAAGTAATTAAACATAAAAAGGAGGCCACAAGAAAAAAGTAAAGAGAGGAAGAGGGTATAAAGTAACAATATTAAAATTTATTCTATCTGTTTTATCTAAAGTGACACCTCTCAGAGGATATCGCATGCATATTACACATGCGGCCAATATCTGAGAAAGCAAAAGGGATGGAGGACATAAAAGGATGTCAGATATTGAGAGAGACAGTGCGGACTGGGATTAAAGTGATTTGTGTCACAACCTAAAAATGAAATGCCTTCGTGCACCTTCCCACATTCATGCCACATAACCATTCCATTAGTCTAGCAAGTCCAGACTTAACACCTCTGTTTCAAAAAATGTTGCTAGCACTTTGCAGAGATGAACCTTCATTAAATGTTAATGTTATATGCATCAAGAAATGGCATAAAAATAGGTTGAACTTATTAGGTGGTTAAATAAATACAAACCCAGATTTAATGACTTTGAATTTTAAATTATGTCAGGATTTATACAAAAGAAATGGAGTTACTGAAAGAACAACCTGTGATTCGATTTTTAAATCTTAAATTTCATCTTTAAAAAAAAGGCTGTGCATCATGGCTTAAGCTCCAAATTTTCTATTTTTCTTGACATTTCCAGAACATAATTTGGATGGAAGGAACCATGAAGAGATATTAGATTTTAATGTAAAATTTGTCCTGACATCGCATTTTCAGTTATTGCCAATGCCATCCATCCATCTTCCAAATCTGCTGTATCCGTTTCAGGGTCACAGGGTTGCTGGAGCTCGTCTCAGCTGCTGTTCGGTGAAGGCTGTCGTGGGGCTTATTGCTAAATATTTGCTATGTTAAAACAGTGGTGGAGCTATAGTGATGTGGGTCTGTTTTGCAGCAGAAGAGGCAGAGCACTGTGAGTCAGGTTTTTGGGTGATGTAATTGATGATGAATTTAGCATCTGTTGCAACTTTTCATCAGGTCTGGATCCAGTTCAAAAATGTGAAATTAAATTACATTTAGTTACTTTGCAGATGCTTTTATCCAAAGTGACTTACAGGTGCAACGCAAAGTTAGAACAAATTAACATGAGACGTGAGATGGCATTTACTATTATAGAGCTTGTTTTTCTCTTTTTAATTTTTAAGGCTGCTGTGCAGGCACTGGGGTAGCTTGGTAATTTTCTTCACCTTTTCAAATGTGTGAGCTGCAGCTAGTTTGTGATCTTATGCTCTGTGGTGCAGGGACCATCAGCTGCAGTTCACTGGCAGAGAGAAGTGGGCATGTGAGGCTGCTCATGTAGAAGGTGTTGTTTGGTTGGTCACTCCATAGGCAAGTGTCAGGCCTTTGAATCTGATGAGAGCAGCCACAAGAAGCCAGAGCAGACACCTAAACAGTGTGTCAGGCTCCTTTTGGCAGTTTTAAAATGAGACTTTGCAACTGCAATTCGTATCATCCGGAGAGCCTTGATTGTGCAGGCTCCTAGCTCTTTCATAAAAAACAAATGCATTTCATGACAGCACACTAAATCAGCCTTTGTAAAAACAGGATTTGGCCAAATGTGCAAAAAGAAATCCACTATGACGACAAGAGACAAACTTTGAAAAGGAAAAACGTACCTTGATACTGAGCGCTGAATCCTTTTCTTCTGTGATTGCTGTCTGAGGTGAAGTGTATCCGGAGCCAGTTCTTATTTGAAATCACTGGTGAGGGCAAGGTTGTACCTGTCAGCCTGGAAGATAGCAAACAAAACAGACAGAATCAGTAAAAATAGACCATAAAAACCCTCAAAAAGTGAAGAAAAGCTTGCATTATTTTAGTGTTTTCTTAACGTCATACTTGAACTGTAACAGGAAAGAGCACAAAACACCCCCCTGAAAAGTTGTTGAAATTTGATCAGCAATGCTATTATTGTGTTATTCACAACAGAAGACTTCTAGTTATTCAGTCTGATGTAAAAAAGATTTGTGACAATTTGCAGAAAGACTGTCTCAGGAAATTGCATCTTATCATTGCAGATTGCCTCATTATGGATTGCAACACTATTGACTGTTCCAGTGAATATACTGTGACTTTACACCAATAAATAAAGTAAATTACATTCAAACGCACAACATAAGGGTGAATTATTCAACTTTGTTGTTTATTTATTTATTACTTATTTTTTATTTATTTATTTATTAAGTTATTCCTTTTAGAATTAAAAGTCAAACCAGTGTCTGAACATAATGCACTTGTAAAAAAGGAAATTTTTCATTATCTGACCATGTTTTCAGGTGGCAAAAAATATAATTAAAAAATGGAATAGTTGAAAACAGGTAGGATCAAGCTAAATACAGACACTCCCTAAACGCCCTACAAGCAAGCTTTATAAACCCCTCACATCATTGTAACTGTCTTCCCAGACAGCTTGCGAGGGGTAGTTTCACTTTCTAACTGCTCACTGCACCTCCTGGTGTCTCATCAATTCAAGCTTGGAGCTGATCAGAGGAGCAGATGTTAAAAAAAAGGTAATAATAACAATAAAAATAAGATGAACTCATCACCATTCTCATCATTCCTCGCATAAACCAAGAACGCACTAGCCGAGAGATGGATCTAGGGTGTGAAATCACACAATGGCTTGTTATCTTTTAGTTATGCTTTATCACTCTGTAGTTTGTGTGATGGACTGGTGATCTGTAAAGGATGTGGCTCTTATCTCACTCAATGACATCTTAGATTAGCTCAAACACCCCCACATGCTGCTGGTTGGAGGGTAGCAGGTATGAAAAATGGACAGATAGACTTTTAATGAAGAAAAATTGCCTCTGTTTAAGCAATCATTCCCTATTAGATGAAGCATATTGATGGAAATGATTCACCAAAACACCAAATCTGACACCAAACACACCAAAAAGATTCTCCAATACATGCAAATAGAAACGTTTTCATGAAGTTGCACAGGTAAAAAGTAAATATAGTCGGTAAAAACAGTATTAGTCCAAAGTAATCACTAAAATCTTTTCATTTATTGCCCATTTGTACTCCTTATTATGATTTTGATCAGTGTTGTTTTCTTACTATTCTTTTGTTTGGTTGTTACTTTTGGTACTTTGGTATACCTGGGACATGCCGCTTTGAAGTAGGTATCTGTAACAGCTCAACTTTAAGGAAAAATACTGATCTTTAATGTTTGTTCTGCTAAAAATAATCAATTTGTCACATTTTTTCCACATCGCCAAGCTCCACCCTCACCTGATCCTGCTGATAACACCGAGCACAGAGACTCTCTTACGTTGTGGCTTTCTTTTGTGTAGATCCCTGCCTGTGGTTTCTGCACAGCAGGTCCCTTAAAAGTTAATTTGTCTTATTAATGAGGAGTTTATGCACTGCAACAGTGCAATAAAATCACTCTTTATAATTGTCAACAGACGGTTTTTGCTGACACAGTCCGATTTCACCCTGCAGCGACATTCTCCATAGCTCCTCCATTAAGATCTACCAGAGTGTTTGTCTTTGTGGACATCACAGAGGTTATTCCCTTCAAAGTTTTCAAAGCTGCTCTGACAACTGACTGTGTTGGGATACTGAGAGACAGAGAGGTTTAGCAAGTCCCCAAATCGTTGGCGGTTCAGGTGACAGCTGAGTAATTCTGAGGTTATATGGAACGTAATGGATGACATTTGCCGTATTTCTTATTAGCTGGCTTTTAACAACACGAAATTTCAAAGATAATGAGTTCAATCAAGTTCTCATCAAACTCTGTTAACAATTTTATTGCAGCAGCAGGAGTAAAACATCACAAAAACTTAAATTAATCACAGTGATGACAACCATATGTTAAATGTTGTGCTCTCAAATCTGTGAACCTATTAAATTTACTAGTTTTTTTTTTGTTTTTGTTTTGGTCAAAATGAGCTTTTGAACAGACTTGACATATTCTCATCTATCTAACATGCTCCTCCTGTTCACCTGTCCTGCTCCTCCACCATCTCATCTATTTGTTACACCCCTTATCCCAGCTCCACCCTTCTCGTCTCGTGTTTTCTGATCAGAAGGAGATTGCCGTCACAAACAACAACATCCGTTAAGGTGTTGCCAAAAAATGTTTGTGGAATCCTTGACAGTCCACATGTCGGTATATCATGGGGCAAAAATGTTAACCCCAATGCGTTTATTTATGTGTGTTAATGGATTAAAATGTTGCAAAAGCTCTTTTTAGGCTCACAGAAAAAGACCAAGAAGGTGAACATTAATAAATAAAGCTTTAAGTGTAAAAATGCTGATAGGTAGACAATAATGGCATAGCATAATTATCGTATTTGGCAATTAATTTTTAAAACTGTAAGAAGAAATGAGCAAAAAGAAGAAATCAATTAATATTAATCTATTTTAGTCCAATCAACTGCTATCCACCACTGTCACGCGAGAATTCAGAAAAATGTAACCTCACTTCACTTAACCTCATAGTTGTGCAGCAAACAGTAAATGTTGTCATGTGAAACAGGCAGCAAATTAGTGTGTAGTGTAAAGTAATTACTTTGAAATTGCTTTTCTTATATTAGTTCTTAATGTCAAGAGGTTTTTCAATTTACAATGTTGAGTATTCAGTAGCTAATCTAATCAGAGTCACTTATACTCTTAGAAACAATGCAGGTGTGTTCTGAGGGGGATCGAACATACTCAGGCAAAGTTTGGTTAAATATAGTCATTAAAAGGACTCAGTTGAAACAAAGTTGGCGAAATAAATTAAAATCTGATGCAGGTTTTCAAATATTCATAAAGAGACCAGCCAGCTGCCTGCTATGATGGGGAGAGAGACGGAAGAAGTTTGAGAAGAAAAAGAAAAGGTGAAAAGGAGATACAAAAGGGACAAATAAAAATGCTCGTTTTGGGGAAACATAGGAAATGTTGTTTCAATGAGACAGAAAATAAGCAAATATGTACAAATGAAATGGATGCTTCATAAAACTGCTGTTGCATTTTCTTGCTTTGGTGCGTTCATCAAGATGAAAACAACAAAACTGGAAGTAAAGGGTTCAAGGTCTGGGAAAGACCGACTTGAGATTCTATAAAGAATGTACAAAAACGGTAAGAATGAGGATCTTCAATTGTCCATTTCATGATAATGAGTTTAGACTTATCTTGATCTATTTATCTGAATGTATTTATTTAAATAATGGTTTAGTGAATCGTTTCATTTTTCAGGAAAAGAATAACTATGAACCTCTAGCTCACCCAGGTTAACAATTTGTCTTTTGTTTGTGAGTCGGTGTGTGTTTGTGAGCAGAAGTGTTTGTGAGTATGTGACAATTAAATGTGACTGCAGTCTACATGACAGTCAATGCGCCAGCTTTTGGACAGGAACATGAAGGAGGAAATTGCTTTTGGGACAGCCAATCAGAAAAAGCTCTCTGTAAACAGGAAGGAGCCATCACAGTGGTCCTGTCAGGTGTCATTCATTTCCATAATGACCTGCCCAAAAGATTCAGAGAAAAATGTCATGTGTTATTTATTCTGCTCTGGAGAAAACCACTTGTCATTTAAAGATTGTGAAACTGTATCATCTCAGTTTAGTTCTGGTTCCTATTCAATCAAATACTGGGAATGTGTAAAAATGTAGGAGAGTATTACCTGAAATGCTGTTGGTCAGGTCGCAAAGCTTTTTAGCTCCTGCACATTTTTCACATGAAAACATGTTGGGAAACCTCTGTTGTACTTTTTTTCCTGCATTGCAGAGGGTGGGCTGAGAGTGGTCCCTGAATATTACACTGTCACAGCCAATAATTGTGTGTGAGTAGCTGAGCGTGTGTTATCTGTCAGAGTCAAGAGAAACTATCAACAGCTCACCCTGTCAGAGGTCCACTTAGGGCGTGACACAGACAGGCAGGCCCACGGTATCATGAGAATGTCATGCTTGATGCGTATGACAGCGCCTAATGCGCAATTATTTTCCATTTCTTTTATTTCCATCTAATGTTATTCTCAATGCCTCCTTCACTCTTCCTCTTTATCCGCCAAACTCTTCACTCACTTGCTCTAAGAACTACATCAGCATCATTAACATTTCCTCTCGTGCAGTATATCATCTGCAGTGTAAAAAAGGATCCACCCATCCGTAGATTTCTGGAATCCTACCACTTAACCACTTAAATTCAATCTCCTAGTGGTAGTTGCTGCTGTTACAAGGAATTACATCAACATGTAATCTTGCCAACAGCTCAAAAATCACAAGTACTTTTTTTTTTCTACAAACAATAAAATAACAATTATCAAAAGAGCAATCCAAAAATCCAAACCAGAAAATTACAATTTGAAACTGTTTCAAGGATGAAAACACTAAAACTTTTTTCACAATATTGGATTTAAAAAGAATTTAAGTACTGTGTGACCACATTTCTACAGAGCGAGTAAAAATTCATCTGGTGTGCTTAATAGTATAAAATACAGGCTTCTAAGTCTACCCAACCATTTTTTCAAGCCCAGCTTCCTCCTTACAGGTTGGCCAAACAACACTGGACGACAGGTAAGCAATTGAGACAACCAACTATGGACTCTGAAAATGGGAAATGTGTACAGTGTGTGTTCTCAGTGGGTATTTGTGACATGAAAACACTGATGTGCATGTGAAAGGAAGTCTTCTTTAGTTTCTTTAGTTGTTCCTTTACCAACTTGTTTCAACTTAAAAAAAAAATCTTAGCTTTAAGGAGATGAAATTAGAATCTTATTGTGATGTCATTTTACTGAATTTGCACCTGAATGTAAAAGCTCTTTTGCTTTTTTGGTTTCTTTATATATTTATTTTGAAAGGGCAGGGGGGAGGCTGTCTTTGTTTTTTTTTGTTTGCTTTGCCGTGCCATTTCAATATGTGAGATTTGGCCTTACCATATGCTTGGCGCTTCTGTCCCGCTGATTTCTAGGAAGTCATATTTGTCCTCTAACAAGAAATCATTGAAAACAAGAGCGATGGTGTCCCCAGGTTCAGCCAGGATTGACCATGTGCAGTCCAGGTTGTTGTCGTACTCTGTGGGGTATCCAGGGCTGGATATTGAACCTGCTGTGCCTCGTAACGTACCGCCACATGCTCCCTCCGCTGGTTGCAAATGGAAAGAGCAAAGAATCAGAAAGAGCAGGAACCTTGCACCATGCAAATACCACACATTTACAAAAGAATACAATTTTTAGATTTATGTTCTATTTGTTTTTTATTGACCCACAGATATTTGATGTTGAATTAATGTAGAATATATCATCATGGATTGACACGATAACATTTGATAATTACAGATAATACAGAAAACACTGATAATCAGCATTACAAATTTAATAGGAACACATGAGCCAAATTCTGAAGAGAGCCATTCAAAAATCTTCTGCCTCTGATGGCTGAAAAATGACCATTTCCCATCTCGTCAGTGGACTAATGGGTCATTACAGCCTGATGATTTGGAGCCCCATCTGGTTCATATCGTAGTTTATAGAGTATTTGGATGGAAACCCTTTTGTTCCTTTAAAGGAAATCAATGCAGAAAAGCTATTTTCCAGCTCTTGTTAAGATTCTTCATTTCAGAATTTTCTTTTCAGATACTTTAATTTTAATAGTTTTTACTTTCAGAATGGTTGCACTGATAAAATTAAGATACATTTAATTATTTTGGAAGAATGCACATTCCAGTTCCATTTAAATACATGCAAAAGTGTCAGGAGTTAGGGGTCAGCGAAAGGACGGTATCCTTTTATTTGTTATGATTACTTTGACCTTTTTAAACAAACATATTTTAGGTTTAAAAAGCCTTAAAGCAAATGCACCAGTTATATTTCCAAGTTTATAGATAAAAAAAAAATAAAAAAAACATGATTATGCACAAATCTTTTAAAAAACTGTTCAAATCATTTTTGCACAAAAAAAAAAAACAATTGATATAAAAACAAACTATCAACAAAAATGTTACACTACAAAAAAATCCACATCAGAATAGAAGACTGAGCAGAAATATAAGTTATATGAGGATATACTGTATGCTATTTTTTGTTTCAAAAAAGGAATTGTTAGTCTGTGTCTTTTCTACCACACAATGGGCCTGAAAACTATAGTGGTGGACTGATTTCTCTTCTAAATCAACAGATTTTCTTTATTTTTCCATACTTACTGTATTTCAGAATAAACATATCTTTGCAAGAATTGCGTAAGTTTGTGATTGAAGGTTTGCAAAGCAAAACCATATTGTGCGTACCTATCCAGTGTATATCTGTGGGAAAACGGCAAGATTCAAGTGAAAAGACACATCTAGAATTTTAGCAGGAAGAAAAGAAAAAAAAAAACTCTTGCCAAGGTAAAGACTGATCATGGTTCTCTTTGGCTTCCTTACAACTGGTTCTAGTCAGGTGACATGCCCTTGGCTTCCTTCCAAGAGAAGTTATTTTTTAGCACTGTTACAAATAAAGATTGGAGCTCCCAGACAGGAGGAAAATCATTAGCTGGGATATCTGAAAGAAGATTCTACATTAAAAATCATTACCCTTTGACTGAATATTTCACAAATAGATACAATAACAATATTTTTGAAAATACCATCTTAATTGTAACAGACCATGCATTATTAAGACTGAAAAAAATCAATCAGAAAAATCGGAATTCCTCAAACAGTGATTGTGGGTTATTAAAGTCAATGATAAAAAAGTAAGCAAGATTTTATTTATTAGTATATTTTATTATTTTATTTATTAATATATATATATATATATATATATATATATATATATATATATATATATATATATATATAAGTCATTTATCTATCTATCTATCTATCTATCTATCTATCTATCTATCTATCTATCTATCTATCTATCTATCTATCTATCTATCTATCTATCTATCTATCTATCTATCTATCTATCTATCTATCTATCTATCTATCTATCTATCTATCTATCTATCTATCTATCTATCTATATATGAGTCAGATCAGCAATGTCTTGGACACACCCTGCATGATACCCTTGTGCTAAGCAGTGATATTAAAGGGAAAGAATGAAACTGAAACTTTGCTCTTTTTCATATCTGCTGCTAGACAAAGATTAGCACGAAGTCATGCAGGGACGAGAATAGCTGCCCCAGCATATGTACTAGTTTTATGAGTCAGAACGAACTGACCCTGTCACCACAAAAAGTACAGTCTACCTCATTTGCCTCTCAATCATGTTACCTGATAAAAAATAAAGGATTTACTTTACTTCTGCCCTCATGCACTGATGTTTCTCTACTCTAACATTCAAGAGCCCTCTGATTTGTGGAGATTTCAAGTCAGAAAAGGGCCAATCACTTCCAAGCAGTCATGACTTTACCTACGTCAACATATCATACAGTCATACATTTACCACATGGACTAATAAAGAAAATCCCTACTTCTAGGAGTGTATTGTGTTCAACAAATCAATGACAAGATTGTCATTCATCAAGAAAGGTTTCATAGCAGAAAAACTTCTAATTTTGTTAGGCAGCCTTAGCAGGGAGCTGCTGACTCCGACGGTCAACGTGGCTGGGTCAGTTGTCTACCTGAATTTTTTTTCTGTTTGGCCCTGGCTCCAATCCCTCTGTTTTGTCTTTTGTTGGGACCAGCACAGTAATTATTTATTCATTTTTGTTTTACAGGACACAGGTTATTTCTACCATCTAATAAACTGTGTTCCTAAACTTTGGTCTCCATCGTCCATATGTTTTGGCCCCTTTTTGATTTCCCCTAGACTGGGACAGGTTTGCCTGTCGGGGCTGTAATTAACTTGCCTCACAACACAACACATTAACTGACCACACAACACATAAACTCACAACACAACACAATAACTTACCACACAACACATAAACTCACAACACAACACATTAACTTACCACACAACACATTAACTCACAACACAACACATTAACTCACAACACAATAACCTACTTCACAACACATTAACTCACAACACAACACAATAACTTACCTCACAACGCACTAACTCACAACACATTGACTCACAACGGAAGAAAAGCAGCAATGGAAGGGCTTTTATTCTGAAATTTCCAGTGGGCTGTGTGGTGGAAAACCGCCCAGTCTGGCAACACTGCTGCTAGCTTCTCTTGTAGAAAAAACATGCTCCCTCCACGGCTCACTGTGACGTTACTTTCTGTTTGGTAGTTAGCTGCTCAGCCCAGTTAAAATTTCAGAATAAAAGCACTTCCATTGCAGCTTTACTTCCGTTGTGAGTTATTGTGTTGTATTGTGAGTTATTGTGTTGTGTTGTGTTGTGAGTTATTGTGTTGTGTTGAGAGTTAATGTGTTGTGTTGTGAGTTATTGTGTTGTATTGTGAGTTATTGTGTTGTGTTGTGAGTTATTGTGTTGTATTGTGAGTTAATGTGTTGTGTGGTAAGTTAATGTGCTGTGTTGTTACCCTTCTGGGCCACTGTATTACTGTGACTACGCTAACTCCCAACTTTGTTAGTAACACGTAGAAGAATAACAGAGTCTGACATCACTTCACGTAAGCTGAGTTAGTGTATTTACAATGACATCCAAACATCCAACAGAGCGCTGTCTTGCTCTCAAAATCGCTTCAACACAAAACACAACCAGAAATAATCCATGTCTAATGCGCCAGATAATAAGACAAGCCGCTACAACTGGTAATTTACAACTTTTGAGTGTGTCATATAGTACGAAAAATATGGTATAGTTGTTAAAGCAATCCTTAATTTACGTCCAAAAACTTTTGCCAAACTCATTATAGAAGAAGGAAAGCAGACCTTACCTCGACAAAACGGTGATGGGAAGTCCCACTGTGCTCCACTGCCAGACGACACGATACACGTGAGGATACTGTGTCCCTCCAGCACAAAACCGGACTCACAGCTGTATCGGATCTTGTCACCAATGTTGTACCGTGAGCCATGAATGATTCCACTTGGAATGACTCCGGGGGTACCACATGTATGACTAGGCAGGACTGAAATGCAGAGAACAGAAACTGTGCATGAATATGCATGCCCCAGAAAAACAACTTAAGTTTTTCGATAGCTAAACAAATTCATAAAACTGTACTATAGTTTCTCCTGATTTACAAAAGTCAGCACAGAAAATGAATCCACTGGATAGATTTTGGCACCTATTGTTTGAATCTTCTCACATTACACAGAGGGAATGTAATATACCCAAGCAGCTAGTCAAATGTTAATCACATTAACAACTGCATCACTGTCTAAAGAACAGCACAACCCAATAAAATAAATAAACAAATTCATAAAAATTCAATTTCCTCATTTTTGCTTAGCCCCCTAAAGCACAGATCAACTCACTTTCTAAAAGGAAATCATTTCTATTTGCATTATAGAGAAACTGCACAATGTAGCAACAATGAAGTTTATTATTTTGGAGGAAACCCAACCCAAATTTAATTAAGTGTGCCTTCTTGTTGGTGCCTTTTTTTTCTAGGAACCTAAAAATATGTCAAAGGCCCTCTGTGGTATTTAACTGGCTGGCTGGGATTTTGGCTCCAGTGTGCTTCTGTTGTTGCCCATTCTTAGATGACACAGCTCTACAGTGGAAACAGCTACAGGCGGCTCATGCTATAACTAGGCCAAAATCAACTGTGACTGTAGCCAACGCGCCTTAGCTCCACAGAAGGGGCAGCTACACAGTAGCTGTAAAACAACCTGGATAAACTCCACAGGCTCTAACCCTGATGTACACTGTTGTGTTTATGGGTATTTGTAGAACTGGAGCATGTTAACTTGCTGGGTGTGTAATGTGTGCATGTTATGGTTTTGGTGCATGTGTCTATCCAAGGGCATGCATAGCACAGTGTGTTAGGGGTGTTCATCGAGTCAATTGGTGTGTTTGTGTATGATGTTCCAATTAAACGCTAGAATAGTAATTAGACAAAGCTCCACCATGAGACACTGAAAACCAGAACAGAGAAGGAAGAAAATACTAACTGAGGGGTGAAAGGAAGGCATTCAGAGGATGGGAAATACAGCCAGAACAAAAAGAATGTGAAGCAACAGTCAAGAGACAGGGAGAAAAAATGTAATGGAGAACAGAACAATGAAGGAGGGCAAAAAGGAAGAGAGTAAGGGACATAAAAAAGACAGACTAGTTAGACACAAAAACAGCAGTGTACTAATTGCAGTAGATTCCAAACATGTATAATTTCTTCTAATTGACTCATTATTTGGATTGTTAGTTTTATGCATCAGAGGCAAGTTACTCAACCTCCAATGACCACATTGTCCTCTGTCCAAAAATGCCGCCTGTGTTGTTTTAATAAGGTAAGGCGAACAAAATCCAGCATCGGAACTGAAGCGCTGACTCAAACAGGGACTGCGACAATAATGAGGGAAAATATTAAAGGGTCAGGGTTATGTGTCCAATCAGGGTTGTTTGTCTCACAATCATGCATGTTAATCCCTTCCTCTGGTAAACTGCATTGATCAAAACCCAAATCTGCGTAATGGGCCAACACTTTTTTTCTTAAAGTCCCACTCCAACCATTTTTTTATCTATTTTAAAATCGTTCCTAATGGTCTGTTATTATGTCATTTTTAGACAAAAACAAAACAAAACAAAACAAAAAAAAAACTGTAATTTTCCAGGACATAGTTTCTGCAGAGTGGCAGTAGTTCATCAGAAATTTAGTCTATTAGAGTTTAGGATGGGACTGTAGACAGAGAGTAAACATGCCCCAACTTCCCATCAACCCTTTGTTTACACTGTCTCCCAATAGCTTACAGCCCCTCACAACCCTAAGCTAGCATTAGTGCTGTAATAAAAATGGTGAATAATATCGAAGCTATCTAGCCGTATAGTTTTGTGCAAGATGTCAGCTCAGACGATGAAAGACATACATAGTTTAAAGACATACACAGATCTATATGTCTGCAAGTGGATGCATCAGAATGGAGCACGGACCTTGTAGCTTGCCAATTGTTGCTTTTTCGAACAGCATTTTTCCATCTGCTCCTGATTCGGGATTTGAATAAAGAAATACTTTTTATTCATAATTTTCTTTATATGTGTGCAGGAGACAAGGTGGAAGGGCAGCAAGGCACGTAGTATTGGAGGAGGATACAAACTGTTCTATCATGGTGTTGATAGGAAGAGAAACGGGGTAGGAGTGATTCTGAAGGGGGAGTTTGTAAACAGTGTTCTAGAGGTGAAAAGAGTCTCAGACAGGATGATGAGCCTAAAGTTAGAAATTGAAGGGGTGATGGTGAATGTAGTCAGTGGGTATGCGCCACAGGTTGGCTGTGAGTTAGAAGTGAAGGAGAGATTCTGGAGTGAGTTGGATGAGGTCATAGAGAGTTTTCCCAGAGGAGAGAGAGTTGTTATTGGAGCAGACTTTAATGGGCATGTTGGTGAGGGCAACAGAGGTGATGAGGAGGTGATGGGCAGGTTTGGTGTGAAGGAAAGGAATCTGGAGGGACAGATGGTGGTGGACTTTGCGAAGAGGATGGAAATGGCTGTAGTCAACACTTACTTCCAGAAGAGAGAGGAACATAGAGTGACATACAGAAGTGGAGGTAGGAGTACTCAGGTGGACTACATCCTATGTAGACGAGGTCATTTGAGAGAGGTTAATGACTGCAAAGTGGTGGTAGGAGAGAGTGTAGCCAGACAGCACCGCATGGTGGTGTGTAAGATGACTCTGGAGGTCAGGAAGAAGAAGAGAGGGAAAACAGAAAAGAAGACCAAGTGGTGGAAGCTACAGAATGAAGAAACTTGTGAGGAATTTAGGCAGAAGTTGAGGCAGGTCCTGGGTGGTCAGGATGAGCTTCCAGAGGACTGGGAAACTACAGCAGAGATTATCAGGGAAACAGGTAGGAAGGTGCTAGGTGTGTCATCTGGAAAGAGGAAAGACGGTAAAGAGACTTGGTGGTGGAATGAGGAAGTACAGGAATGCGTCCAGAGGAAGAGGTTGGCTAAAAGGAAGTGGGATGTAGAAAGGACTGAGGAAGGTAGACAGGAGTACAAGGAAGCGCAGCGTAGAGTGAAGAGAGAGGTGGCAAAGGCCAAACAGAAAGCTTACGATGAGCTTTATGACAGGTTAGACACAAAGGAAGGAGAGAAGGACTTGTACAGGCTAGCCAGACAGAGAGACAGAGATGGGAAGGACGTGCAACAGATAAGGGTGATTAAGGACAGAGATGGAAAGGTGCTAACAACCCAAGAGAGTGTACAGAAAAGATGGAAGGAGTATTTTGAGGAGCTGATGAACGTGGAAAATGACAGGGAAAGAAGGGAGGAAGATGTGGTTGTTGTGGAGCAGGAAGTAGCAGAGATTGGAAAGGATGAGGTTAGGAAGGCTCTGAAAAGGATGAAGAGCGGAAAGGCCGTTGGTCCTGATGACGTACCTGTGGAGGTATGGAAGTGCCTAGGAGAGACAGCAGTGGAATTTCTAACAAGGTTGTTCAATAGGATTTTAGAGAGTGAGAAGATGCCTGAGGAATGGAGGAGAAGCGTTCTGGTCCCGATCTTTAAAAACAAGGGTGACATGCAGAACTGCAGCAACTATAGAGGAATAAAGTTGATGAGCCACACAATGAAGCTGTGGGAAAGAGTAGTGGAAGCCAGGCTTAGGAAGAAGGTGGAGATTTGTGAGCAGCAGTATGGTTTCATGCCCCGTAAGAGCACCACTGATGCCATTTTTGCTTTGAGAATGTTGATGGAAAAGTACAGAGAAGGTCAGAAGGAGCTGCATTGTGTGTTCGTAGATTTAGAGAAGGCGTATGACAGGGTGCAGAGGGAGGAGCTGTGGTACTGTATGAGGTCGTCTGGAGTGGCAGAGAAGTATGTCAGAGTAGTTCAGGACATGTATGAGAGAAGTATGACGGTGGTGAGATGTGCTGTAGGTCAGACAGAGGAGTTCAAGGTGGAGGTGGGACTACACCAAGGATCAGCTTTGAGTCCCTTTTTGTTTGCTATGCTGATGGACAGGCTGACAGACGAGGTAAGACAGGAATCTCCCTGGACAATGATGTTTGCGGATGACATTGTAATTTGCAGTGAGAGTAGAGAGCAGGTGGAGGAACAGCTAGAGAGGTGGAGGTTTGCTCTGGAAAGAAGAGGTATGAAGGTCAGTCGTAGTAAGACAGAATACATGTGTCTGAACGACAGGGATCAAGGTAGAAGCGTTAGGTTACAGGGGGCTGAGGTGAAGAAGGTGCAGGAGTTTAAGTACTTGGGGTCAACAGTTCAGTGTGATGGGGATTGTGGAAAAGAGGTGAAGAGGCGAGTGCAGGCAGGTTGGAGCGGTTGGAGGAAAGTGTCAGGAGTGTTGTGTGACAGAAGAGTGCCAGCAAGACTCAAAGGAAAGGTGTACAAGACAGTGGTGAGACCAGCTCTGCTCTATGGGTTAGAGACGGTAGCAGTGAGACAGAGACAAGAGGCTGAGATGGAGGTAGCAGAGATGAAGATGTTGAGGTTCTCCTTAGGAGTGACCAGGTTAGACAGGATAAGGAACGAGTACATCAGAGGGACGGCTCATGTTGCCTGTGTTAGCGACAAAGTCAGAGAAGCCAGACTGAGATGGTTTGGACATGTTCAGAGGAGGGATAGTGGATATATTGGTAGAAGGATGTTGGAGATGGAGCTGCCTGGCCGGAGGGCAAGAGGACGGCCAAAGAGGAGATACATGGATGTCTTAACAGAGGACATGAAGTTGGCTAACGTTAGGGTAGAAGATGTTCATGATAGAGTGAGGTGGAAAAGGATGATTCGCTGTGGCGACCCCTGATGGGAAAAGCCGAAAGAGAAAGATATGTCCGCCATCATGAGAAAAATTCTACAAGAACATGTTAAAAACACCAAAAACACAGTTTCCATTGGAGTGGGTCTTTAATGCAATCTTTAATTGCAGAAAAACAAAGAATATCAGTGGTATAAAATACGCTGAAAAACTATGCTTCTGTTCTTATTTGTCTTTGTAAATTCTATTTTCCTAGTTTGTTTTTTCTCTAATACAGTTTATTGGTTGAATAATATAAAGAATGTTGTGTTTGTCTTGATTTTGTTTTGCTGCTGCTATATTATGTAGTCGGTGGTCTTTGTGCAGTCAGTTCGTTTTCTACCTGTCATATTTTGACGTGGCTCCTCTTTGTTCATTGGATTCAACTTTCTTTCCTGTCAATGTTCACACCTGGGTTCTGCTGCCAATTAGCACAGCTGCTTTCCTTTTGTCATCACGGTCCTCGGTGTGCTTTTTTATTTATTTATTTTTTTTGTTAGTTCCGTGCCAAGGCCTTGTCAGTGGGTTGTTGCTGCACTGTTCATAAGTGTGTTGTCATTTATTTTGCCCTGTTTAGGTTTTTATTCTGTACTGCCTCATTTTTAGTTTCAATCTGAATCCACTTGGCATTTTTGTTTTAGGCTGTGTCACTTAATTAAAAAATAACAACAAAATGGAAGTTCAGCTTTCATGCATACTATTGTAAAACGATGCTGTATGCACAAATAAGATTTGTTTTTTTCCCCAAATTTTACTTTTTAGAGAAATTGAGCAATGTTTTTCCCATTACAGCTGTTAATGACAGTTGGAAAATGCCTGAGGAAACAAATAAATCAAAAACAAACATCGGTTTACACGAAGGAAGAAAAATTTACAACATTGGAAAAAACATTCTAGACTCTTTTGTTAAAATTCTCTGATTATAAACAAAGTGCAACAAAATCCTGACTTGTTTTTTCACGAGACAATGACTTTTAATAAGAACTTAGAAATTATAATTGAACTACAGAATACCTTTATAAAAATGTTTTGCATAAAATATGTCTTGCTCTTTGCCAAGTCCTTATCTGCATTAGAAAGTGCTTTTCTTAACATTAATGAGTCTTTTGTTTTCACTAAAAATGGAAATAAGTAATGACTAAACTCCTCTTACGTAATGGTGTTTTAGGGAGTTGCAGCAAACTGTTCACATGGTAAATTAGGATGGTAATTTCAGGTGTGTGTGCAATGCTTTGATTTATTTGCCTTTCTTTTAATTAGTAGCATAAAACCTTGGTTAGACACATGTGGTGGAGAGATTTTTTTAAACATTTTATTGTTTATTCACTCGCATATGTTTTTGATCACTTTATTCCGGTTACTCCTTTGTTAGGAGTTTTAATTATTCTGTCTGCAATTTGAGGTCAGCTGGGGTTATTTCAGGCGGAGGAAAAATTAGACCATTCAAAGCAGAAATGAGATGATGTAACCACTCATTAAAACTGACTATGTAGAAAGTAAATATTTAGAAACATAGTTCTGCATATGAAAAAGCCCAACAAAAGTATCTTTTGCAAAGAAAAACACTTTATGGGAGTCCAGCTGTACAATTTGTTCAGAAAGTCAAATTCTAATGATTTATGCTTTTTAAAAGTTTTGACACTTTATCTATTTAACTAACATCAGACGTTAAATCAAACTGCAAATTGCCACACCCCCCACTGCTACACAGATCAGATATTATGGAAAGGAAAGCTTGCAACCACAAGGACATGACCGCCCTCCAACCTCCCAGCCAAGGATTTGATTGGGGACTTGAATCCACATCTGTGTGATCTATTTGGTCGTGAAGAAAAATTGTATCCATTTGCACCAGGCATTCTCAGTGGAGATACTTGCAAGCTAAAGTATGTGTGTTGCTTTTCTGCCGCAAGTATCACTGTGATTGTGTGTGCACACATGTTTGTGTGCATGCCTGTGAGTAAACTTGTATCACTTATGTTGTCAGGATGTCGGTGTCTCTGCAAAATCACAACCACAAGTTTTATTATTAAATTTAAATGTTAGGGTAGAGTCTGTAGTCTGTAGTACGGTCCAATCAAGTATAGTGCAGTGTGCGTAGAAAATGCTATGTTTGTGTGTGCGTGAGTGTGCACAGGTGTGTGTTGAGAAAAGAGTCGGCTGAAAGTGAGTGATGATGCTTGTCCCTTCCATCCCTTCACAGCCTTAGGGCAGGTCTGTGTGTTGCCATAGAAACTCTGAGCTAAGCCAACATTTTTGTTGGGATGCAGGGGTGAGGAAAGACAGATGAGAGATAGGGAAAATGACAATAAGATGTAGATAGTGCCGAAGAAAAGGACTAATTGAAAAAGTTTAGCCACTGTCATTTGTGGTAAGGTGCACTATGATAAATAGGAAAAAGTACACATACTGAGGAGTTTCTGTTTATTCCAATGCATACTTTCTTCTAATTGCATTTGAATTGCACTCAGTATCACTATAACATGAATTCAAAGGTGCAAAAACTCTGAAGAATAAAAAACAAGATTTGCAAACCATCTGAGATGATTCTCTCTGGACTCTCTGGACAGATATGAGTTGAAGGTCTCTTGTGTTGGACATATTTCACTTTTACAATAGGGAGATATAATCTACAGACACACAAGGTGTATATTTCTATAAACCTCTTTTGTATTTATTAAAGGCAGCTTTTTTAACCAATCTGTAATGCAAGTAATGAAACAACAAAGTAGAAGAAGGAATTTCTACACAATTAACATGTCATTATACACAAAACTGCACCACTGTCTGTTATGTGACAGAAATAAACTATTCTGAATAAGCTTGTGTGCGTATTGCCAAACAGGGACATGGATAAATGTTAAAATGTCAAATCCAATAAGAAAGAGATTAAAATCTCTTTAGCTGCATAATTTTACAGTTAGAAAACTTAAAGGAAAATTTGCTTTATTTGTCAAACTGGAAACAATTTATTAAAAATATTCTCTTTTCAACAGACTCATTACTAAAAAGAATCCATCCTCAGCATTCCACCTTATGCTTATTCACCAACATTATTTAGGATATCTGATTCATCTTCTTAAGTCACCATGACATTATCTTTAGATCACATATCACAAGGCCCATATTCAGACTTTAGAGTGGACCTGCTTCAAAAAGTAGCAACTGCTATCCTCCTGTATTTTTAATGTTGGGGATTTGGTGTTGGAAAGATGCCAACACCCACAAGCTAAATGGACTTCCAGGTGTCACTGCTGCTACCAGATCGTAAATGTATTACATCTGCTCTGACACATACTGCTTAATAACTCCAACCAAACAAATTGTTGCAGCCAAGGGGCAATAGCCGATCTGAGTTTCTTTACCCGTCGCTTAACCCTCCCAAGTTTAATATGTCAACACCTAAGTGACATTTCAAGCATGAACATATTATCGAACAACATTTAAGGGGTATTTCATATTGCCAGTGCACCGTTTCTGTAACCTATCAACTCCTTAATGCAATCCTTTTGAACATTTGTCATTTTAGAGGAGGTACTGCTTTTGAGTACAGCCTTTAAAAGGAGATTTATTGGGACACTCAATTATGAACCATAAATACTTATACCTGAGTCATTCTTATTGTAAATGCATGAAAAGTGAATTAATTTATACAATCTAATAGGAAATAGTAACAATTTGAAACAATAAACAATTAAGAAATTTAAAGAGGAAGTAAAATGCAGCATGTAATAAATGATGACATACTCCCAAACCTCTGAATCTAGATAGTTATTTCTAAGAACACTTTTAAATTGGGTTTCAATACAAACACCTTTTTGTATTTATGCAATTGATTATTACAGATGACTAATTTATGCAATCATTGCTTTTAGTTACGAGTCTTACCTTCCCAATAACAACTAAATGCATCTTCATAAATATCTTAAATGCAATTTTCCACCACATATAGAACATATGTACTTTTTGAATCACTGATAGTGATAAACAACATTGTGTCACTTGTGCATCAAATTAAATCCACAGAAAGAAATAAAAAATGTCAGAAATATTATTGGAAAGAACTGTTAAAGAAGTTTTCATGAAAACTTTTTTTTGGGGGGGAAAAAAAAGCGAGATTGTTCAAAATATTAGTATATTATCTTGCTAGCAAGGTTTAAACACAATGGTCACTATAAAATAACTGGGTTTTTGAAATGGTCCAAATCAAAATCCAGACCTCAGCTTGACTAAATTTTGCTGCACCTTTGGGAAAATATCTTGCAGGATTGTAATATTTTAGCCTCGTTTCCACTGAGCGGTACGGTCCGGTTTAGAATGGTCCTGGCAATCTAGGCGTCCGTTTCCACTCATATTTTGGCCTTCACTGCACATGCGGGGTGAAGCTGACAACAACAGCAATGGAGATCCTCCAGCAGCTCACTTTTTTCCCACTTGGCTTTTGGTACTTCATACATAAAAAGCATTTCATGTTGTTTGAGAGAAATACTGGGCGGCGAAGAGGACTACAGCCACTTTCTTAGAAGCTTTGTTTTGTCGTAATGACCTTCAGCCAATCAAGGGGTTTCAACAGTAGCTCCGCCCTAACTGGTCTGTTCCAGTTTTCCTAAGGACCTATAACCAACCCAAAATAGGTACGGTTTGATCCGGCTGAATGGGTCCATTTTATAACGGATACACTCAAAATACCAGACAGGTCTGAACCGGACTGCTCAGTGGAAAAAAGGGAATAGGGAACTGAGTTCTTGAGAAAGTTTTCAATATGTCTTAAAAATATGTCTTGGCGGGGGTTCTCTCAGGAAAAGTGTTGCTCAATCATAAATGTCAAATTTCATTGGTAGCTGCTGAGACATAGGGGCAAGATTTTTTTCATTAAGATTCCAAGTAAAATTATTAATTAGGAAAATTTCATTTTACAAGGATTTTTCCAACTATTTCCAAAAAGTCTTAGCCTAATGAAAAAATAACCTTAAAATGGTTGAGTAAAATAATGAGTATGTGGTATAAAAAAGTTGCCCAAATATAAAATGCATTGATTCATGTGATCCATTCCCATCCATTCTCTAGAACCGCCTGTTGCTGTAGGGTCACAGGGTGGTGCACTTCCAGCCATCCATTCATCCATTTTCTGTGCCCGCCTATTCATGAACAGGGTCATTGGGTGGTGCACTTCATTTTCCACATATTGCTTCATCATCTTGGTTTACTTGAGGATGATTGCATGTCTGAGGTAGAATTCTGTGATTTGAACATCTTAAAGGAACATGCATCACCTTTTAACAAAGGAATGTTCAGAATTTCTTCCGAATATACTGAATGGGGTATTTATTTTTCCTTTTTCGACGTGCTTGTGTTTTTGCAGTCTGCGGGCTTAAACCTCAACCTCTTTGTAGGAGCAGAAGAAAAAAAGAAACTTTTCTTTTTGCTCCCTTGGTGTAAATATATTAAAACATATTAACACTGCCATTTCAATGTTCCCTCTGTGAAATACATTAGCAAGGCTAGTGACATTTCCAGCAGGACTTCTCATCAATCATTTACTAAACAGAGTAATCACTGTAGCAGCTATACTGCTACACACAAACTCTCCACATCCTTTCCAGCTTGACAATGTAAGCCAGAAATTTTGTGTGTAATTTACTATTTGCTTTGATGACCTGCCCCATAATCACCAACAGCCCCCAGAATCACCAGATATTTACCAACAGCCACAGACAGGGGACACAGCGGCACTGTGACGGATCACACCATTACAGCCTTTTGAATAGATAATGCATTGGTGTGTCAGAGCCCACTTTTTCATAAACTGTGCGTCTTCTTTTTGCTTCAGCCCATCCTGATTCATGTGCAAAAGTGGCATCGAAATTACACCTTTATGTTATTTTACCAGAAATATGAACCACCTGCACTTGTTTCCATGTGCTGCTGTGATAGAATACTAAGAACACATATTCATCAAAGTGACTCAAACTTTGCAGACCTGAAGCAACAATGAGTAAAGAGAAACATTATTTCAAGATCGAGCGTGTTCTATTCAAGCATGGGGGGAATTCATGGTTGAAGCCTTATGTGCTTTCACACATTGTACTTTTATTGATATGTCGAGATTCTCAGGAGCTAAGTTCAGGTAATATATCAGCCCTGCTTAGATTTATGATCCATGTCTGCCTTTCCATTGCTTTTTCATAAAGCATTACAGTGTGGATAAACATCCACATGCTGGCATTCCATTACAAATATCACCTGAATGAATGCAACAAATTAAGGTTGGTGATTTAAAGTAGGCACAATCCTCTCTCAACCTGTATGTGTTGATCATTTCCTTAAACTTAAACTATTTCTAATTTGACCTTTTTTAAGTAAAAGTTAAAAAGGTTTTTTTTTTCAAGAGAATTTATGTGAGTCAAAAGTGTATTTTTGCTTCTAAACTTTTTATCATAAGACAATATTTTTGGAGGAATAGTGGAGGTATGTGGAACACTAATAACGCTGTCACACTTTGGGGAAATATGCTCCTGGCCAGTTCAGCAGTTGCTAGGGAAACAGTGACCTAGCCTGAGGCTAAAGAGCTGCAGGGGGCAAAACCAGAAACATCTATCAATCCGTCTAAAGCTCAACACAGAACACTCACACAATTGTGTTTTCAAAAGGGCAAATATGCACCTTTCTCTTCCATTTTTTATCCTTCCCAACTCATTTTGAAATGGTGAAACTAGTGTAGCAAACTCTAGGAATTTTGACGTCTTTAATTTGCAGAAAAAGAACATTTGGAAGTGTTAAGCATTATATTTGCACAATACCAATACAAAAGTATTGTTTAAGCTTAAAACATGTCATTGTTGTTCAAACCCCGCCTCCCTTTTTTGTACACATTTACTATATTTTCCCTTTTAAGGGAATAACATTCTTATTAAAAAATTTCCCCAATAAGACTTCTATTTTTTTTTAGAAATTCCTGAAAATAATGTTGACATCTTAGCTTTGTTTTAAATATAAATATTTTTAAATATATGTTTGTGCTGAATGTCTGTACTTGAGACTTGTACTCATGTTTCAGGCTGAAAAAAGCAGCCATTGAAGCAGCAGTAAAACTGTTCTTTTTAAAGTGCATTGCTTTAATGCAAAAGTGCCCCAAAGAAGTGAGTTGAACCAAAAGAAATTTCAAAAAAGTAAATGTATTTTCTTCCTGTCTATTTTTCTATGTAACAAAATTTGCTTACAAGACCATGAAGCATTCAAAGTAACTGCTGAAAGTCCCCGCATCCCTCTATGGTAGACCATTAAAAAAATAAATAAATAAAAGGGCTGAAGATAAAATAGCTTTTCATTTAGCTATTGTAAAAAGGAAATAAAAAGAACCTGCCAAGCACTCCCGCTTCAACTCCTCCTTCATGGTGTCCAAAAAACACTGCCAACACATCCTGTTCTCATTTTTTTCCCTTTGCCTCCTGTCATCAATGCTATGACAGCCCTGACCTGACCAGAGTTATCATTGGAGAGAGTTGCCTGCCCCGAGGCTGTGTTGTGCCAGAGGGGACACAAAACACAGGAGTCAACATCACTTGCTTCATTAGTTCTCACGTGCATGAGCACAGACACAAGAATGTGTGTGTTAGAGGAAGCATAAAGGCTGAGAGGACAAAGTTTAAATTTAGCTTTATGTATTAAATATTAAAAATTGCATGTACTTGAATTATTATCTAATTATTATGATAGCTTTACAATGGAAATTTTAGTGCCGAGCAGCATGACTTTTGTTGTGTATTAGATATAGAATGGCTCAGATTGACATAAAGGTATTTTGTGCAGATACATAACATTTTTTCCTCATGCGCACAGAAGCACTAAATCAACAAAACTCTAAAACAATTGAATCATGGACTTCCCACTTCAAATAAATATGAACAAAAATTCTTCTAAAAAATTATAAGCCCAATGTTCAATTGGTGGCAGCTAAGTAGGATTTTTTTTATTATTATTATTTTATTTAGTGTGACTGTTACGGAATGGCTGTCCATGCTGGCTGAAGCTCCTTTTTTGGTTTTGTTTTTTGGGACACACACACATATGCACAAATGCAGGTCTAATGTATCTTCATTAGGTCTTGCTGTCTCCAAGGCACATTTACATTTGTCAACCCACCATGCAAAATGGATGGGCCTGTGGTTCGCCTGTCTTTCTTCATGTTGCATGGATGCGTGAATTCCATCAGTCTCTCAGTGAGGTTTTTGGGGTTTGGGTCATGTATTTATCTTTGATTATTTAATGGACAAGTCTATCTCTGTCTTCCCTCTGCAAGCTTGTCAGAAAACGCTTCTCTCTCTTTATATACATATGCTAATGTAGGTTTGTGTCTCAGTTGGTGTGGATGTGTGTCTGCTTCTGTGCCAGAGTCAGTTTCCTTGCAGTTCATGGTTCCCTGGGCAGTGTCGAATTGTTGGTAAACCTAATGTCAAAACTATTCTCATCCATCATCAGTGGCATCGGCAGACTCACACAAACAAAAACTCTCTGCAATGCTTTCTTCCATTGTTTCACTTTCTATCATTGCTCAGCAGAGAGAATAAATGTGGAAATTATGTATCATTGAATCTTATGCCGACTTTCAGTTACTGTCCTAGTTTCAAGAGCAGTGTGTTGCCTGCTGATACACTCAAAGATGTTAATTTTCCAACACAAACTGAGAAATGAATTTATAAAAAAGAACACTTTATTTCTAGAAAACGTTCAGCCTAAGCCTGTTTTTTGTGATTACATTTTTCTTGGCTTAATCACTTTGATGCAAGAGTTTTACTTAAATTGTAATGACAGTTACCCATTCTGCTGTGTCATAATTAGATGTAATTTGCTTAATTAAGCCCAAAATCTTCCAATGAAAGCTAAGATAAAAGCTGAGACTTTTGTTTTCTATAATAATGTATAATAATGAAGCATCTGCAACCCCCCCCCCAAAAAAAAAAAAAAAATCTGTTGACTGTAAATATGTAAACAATGATTTGTCAAAGATAACCTGAGAAGCATAACTGAGCTGACATCGTAATCTGAAAATTATTGATGTTTACATCTGAAAAAAAAAAATACAGTTGATTCTCTGATACAGCAGAACATCAATCAAGTCAGTGAAGGATGTGACAGAAGCATTTGGCTGACTCCACCTCAGCACTTTACTCTTCTGCTTATACTGGCTTTTGTAACAGACATGTCATCGGGCTTATGAGGACGATACTCTTGTTCTGATTGGTATGCAGATTCTAGAAATCACCTTAAGCCATCATTATTTGTCAACCATCTTTTGTTTTTCCAACATCGCTTTGCCAGCAACATTTAATGTTTAACTGGTAAAACAGTTATAATCAAAACCCAACATTCATGCTGCATCTGTGTAAGTTAAAGGCAGATGAAGCTTTGGCCAGAAAATATGGAAAGAAAAAAAATCAGTTGTAAACACATATTTGTTTGGAATACTAAAAAAATGTTTTTAATCTATGTGAACTAATGTGAACTAATGAGGGTTATGTTAGTGGACTACACATCAGGTCACGTAAGTTTGCATAAGAAGTGGTTATTGTGGTGTAAAGAGCCAGGTCAAAGGAAAGATCTGCACTCTGGTGGTGCTTTCACTTGATATATAACAACGACTGTGCTGTGACCTCTGACTTGGTCAGAAAGACGTCAGAATGTTTTATTATATACTTTTTATTCATTTAAATAACAGAAAAGATTTGTGTGTTTTTTTTTAAATTGCTAATATCTAAACAAAGCTACAAATGGAAAGACTTTGAATATTTTTATTAAAAACAGTCAAAACATGTTTTATGTTTTAAAATGTAGTCTTACTCATCACACGTTTTCTTTAAAGTTCAACTCTAGTGCAGAAGAGAAATGAGGAGCAGCAGAGCAACAGTTGAAGCACGGTCAGTTCTGTACCGAAAAATGTCAGAGGAGCACTTTTGCAGAGTGTCAACACCCTTTGTCAGATGTATGCTAGGAGACAGTCAATCAAAAACCTACCGGTAGTTAGAATATTGATATTCTAGAGTAATCATGGAGATCTGGAGGACGTCTACCTCAGGAAACCAGGCTTTCTTGCTATTCAACCTGCATAAGACTCCCAAAGTTTTCAGCAGTTAATGTCTCATTTTGAAAATTGGGTGGTTGAAATAGATATATACTAGTATAGTTTAGTCACTTTAGAATGCTTAGATACAATCAGTGAATGAAAAAATAGATAGAATAAAAAAGATTGAGAACATAAGTCTGAATCTCTAATCTAAAATGGCTTTGTGAGAGTAAGAACAAAGTCAGTTAAGCAGGCTGCGAGCTGTCTGTACCCTATTTTTGATTGATGCTTGCAGACTAAAATAATTGTGTTAAGTATTAGAAATCTCTTAATACAAAATATGAAGGTATGTACTGTGTAGTAGTTGTAGCACAGTTCAGTTGAGTTTGACCAGGAACATGGAACCAGCATAAGCAGATCACCACAGCCATCATCTTTAGCAGTCGACAAAAGACAAAAAAGCAAACATAAAGTTGCATGCCCAATTAAATTTATACAAATTCAAAAAATAACTATAACAAGCAGACAATCAGACAAGAACTTCCACACAAAACTTTAAATAGTGATTCAGTCACTCATTTAAATCTCTCCCTGGCAACCAAATATCATCTGAATACAGATACAGCCCAGTAATTTTGTTAAGTGGTGTCAATCCTTCCTCGTCAAGGGCAAATGTCCTGCAGGCTTTTGTTCGCTGAAAGTTTACCATCCACACACTGTATCTGCAGCTTAATATGACTCTAAAAGTCTATGACAGACAAATAAATGGAGAACACAATGACTGCAGCCTGACTCATCTACTGGTTTAAGCAATGATGAGTTTTCCTCTGAGAAGCTTTAGGGTACCCCTCATAGACCTCTAGAGGTTTTCCTTTTTAAATAACCTCCCACACACACCAACAGCGAAGCTGTACCCACTTCTGCATGCAGTGGGAAATTTACCTGGAGGGGCTTGTGGCTGCCATTCTGTGTTTTTACCCGAGCTACAGCCATGCATCTGCTTTTAGACATGTAGATCCACCATTTTAGTGGTAGCAACAACTGCTTTTCAATTTAAATGTAGTATTAAAACACTGAAAAACATTAAAACATACCACTGAAAATGCTAAACTCACCAGCAGAAGAGGGAATTCTATGTTTACTGCTTTGAATGCTTAATTTGAAGCCAAAACAGCAAGAATAGCTTATTAGGTCAAATTAATAAGGTTGGGTAGCCTAAACACTTGGTTAAATTTATTTTCTTATAAGAATAAACCACTACTTGTAATATAAATCATGAAAAGTAATTTTAAATAATTCTTAGAGGTACAACATGTCTTCAGAATCAATGCTTCAAAACCCCACATTGATGAAAATGATGTTTTTGGTGTTTTTAACATGTTTTTGTGGCATTTATCTGATGATGGATGGGGGTTTCTGATAAACTACTGCCACTCTCCCAAAAACAATGTACTAGAAAACCCTCACTTCTTTTTTTTGCCTAAAACTGCATCTTTCATAATTAAGAGATCACTTGGAATGCTTTTACGCTAAATCAAAAATGATTGGTGTGGGTCTTTCAGTATATTTTATGAAAATTTACCATAAACATAGTATTGGGCTCCACGTTTTAATGAAAGGGACTTGGAGATTTGAAGAACTGTCAAAGTACAAAATAATGTGTGTGTGCATTTTCTTGTTTTTAAAAACAAAAACAAAACAAAAAACATTGACATGCCCAGCAGACTAGCTGGTATGCGAGTGTGTGTGTTTTTTATTAGAGGTTATCCTTTGCTCACATCCTCTGTCTGCTTACTGGTTTACTTGTATACGTGTTCTCCTCTGAGTGTTAACCATAAAAACACTAAGCCCTGTTAAACCCCCCCATATTTCAACTTTAACACTCTTTATCTCGGCTTAATGTTTCTCTTGAAATTGTTGTATGTGGGAGAAATGCAGCTTAAGTCATGAAATTTCATGTATATCTGTGCTCACCACAGATTATGTTTTTGAGTGGCAAAGTGAGCCTGTCGGTTTCTGTATTGGATTTAGAATGGATGTGCCATGTATTTCATCTATGAATGCTTTTTTCCTTATGTTTTTGAATAAAGATTTTGATGGTATTTGTGATTTTACTTAACACATTCATGGTTATGGAGAGAATTATATTTTTTCTAGTGACATTGTGTAAGAATAGTAGAATATGCATGGCGCACACTTTAATGGCAAAAAAAAAACCCTATGGCAACTGTCCTCTTTAGCATGTAAAAAGAGTTAAAAAAACAAGGTTGGATGAACATGACATATATCCAAAGAATGTATTCCCGCTTTTTTTCCTTTTTTTTAAAGAAACTCTTCGCTATTTTCAGTGGTAGGATTCATCTCCTGACTTCCCGCCTGGATTCTGGGAAACTTGTCATTATCCTTGCTGGTCTAAAGCTTAGACATATGCTAATGCAATGACATGCAGAAAAAAAGGCATAAACTCTGGTTTTACAAAAAGAGGTAATGCTGCACATCAGTCTAGATAAGATTATACAGTACATCAACATTTTAAGTAATTCAATAGAAGTTAGCTGATGAGTGTATAGTGTAGTATGCAAGACCGTTTATAGAGGTTAACCCTTTAACAGTGGGGATGTTGCAGATGACACCTAAATAATACACACGCTTTGACATTCTACAACTCTTTGACCATTTGCAAGCTCAATGTGAATCAGCTGATTCTGATGCAGAGAAAAGCGGAAAAACAAATTATATGAAACACAGTACTAACGTAATGCAACTTGTAAAGTGTTGCATTACCGTACAAAGCTGTTTTTCTTAATGACAGAATCAGCTGACTGACATTAATTACATTAGGACTTCACCACTGTGAAGTGTTTCATATCAGCACCAAGCTGCTTTTCTGCGCTTCTGGATCTACTGGAATTACATTAATTGCATAAACGGTCGAAGAGTTACGGTTATTGAAAGAATGTCAACACTGGAGCTAACGCTTCGCTGTTCTCTTGGATAAGTTGGATCTTGGATCTTATCAATCGTTTAGCAGAAGGTGAAAGGCAGTTTAAAAAGACAGTTAAAATATGAATGAATGGAACATTTAGATTGTATATAAGAGTGATAAAGGATTGAACTCTTGATAGAAGAATATTGCAAACAATTTATAGACAAAATGTGCCCAAAAATGTGCCGCAAGAAGGGGGCAAACAACAATCTGCCCTGCTGTGGATGTTGTAGGAATACAGTAAGAAAAGGACTGATTCATGGCAGCTGGTGATCAGCCTTACTGTAACAGAGCTAATTTGATTGAAATTTGTTGTGTGAGAAAAAATAATAATACCAAGCCCCATAATGGGGTCATTGATAAATTGTTCTTACATGACCCTTTTGCAGTTAGATAGATGATTCAAAGCACCTAAAATATATAATATTTCTATCAGATTTGTATCAGGGTAATCCTTTTTTTTGCAGCAATTGTGATGATTCCCCACATTCACAATTTGTTTAACTGAAACAGCACATGGCTCATTAACATGTGACTGTATTTCCGTGTTAGCAAAGCCATTTCTCAACCAATTTATGTTCATGCTGCGGTGGCACAGGTGTGCTGTAAATGACTAAACAGATGCTCTCCCACACTGAATTTAATCAAAATAGTCAGTTAATTCACCTTTAGGGTGCCCTCCCGCCGTATCCCTCTGTGCAAAGGTAACTCCATTTCCCTCAATTACATTCTTGTATTTAAGTAAGAGTCCTACTGACCCCAACCTGCTTTATTTTCATTGCACTTTTCATAAACATAACACTTGATTGGAAAAGACACTGCTGTCGTGGTGAATACAAGTTTGGCTCTGTGGTTATGTTTGACAACACAATCAGTTAAAATTAAATTGAACAACACTGTCTTGTTTTTAATTGTAGGACCTTAAAAATGATTTACTCTATGAAATGCAACTCAGCACACATTAATTGAGTTGCTGCCTCTCTCCACTTTAGCCTTTAAACATTGCATCAATTGTAGGTCTTTTGACTGGCACCAATGTTCTTTGATTTAACCGTTAACCAATTTTCGCATCCTAACAACAACAAATATGTAGCACATTAGAAATCACTAATAAAAAAATTTTTAATCAGGGGTTTACATATCTAACGTTTCACACTAGCTGGAAAGAAATACAGAAAGTCTATGTTTGAACACTGAGAAGGGATATTCCCACTAAAGACTGTCTGCGCAACCCTCTCAAGTTTGAAAGATTTCCAAGGTCAGACTGCCAATGTCGATATTTAAACAGATAGAAAGGAATAAGACGACCAAGAGAAAGCTGAGTAAAAAGAAAAAAAAAAAATCAATAAAGAAAATAACAAGTATCCACTGTTACTGCTGCCATGATAAAAGCCCACTATGTTATAACCCTAGTTTAAAATAAAAAGCAAAGGCCTGCAAACTTTTAAAGAGCATATGAGAGAGCGGTAATGCTTTATTTTACAGTGCAGTACGTACAGTGTACTTAAGTGTATTTACATGGTACTTTTTAATGGGACTTACTGGATACTTTTTTGTGTCTTCTCTGTACTTACATGGTACTTACTGTGTATTTATGTGGTACTATTTGGTTCATACCTATTTTTCTTGTAGTTACAAACCCTGAAGAAGTCCTGCACCCTTACCAAACTCTGCTCAAGGAATTTAAACAGAGAAAAAGCACGACCCTCTCATGTTACCAGTGTAATATAGAAGAAAATACAACAGATTTGACTGCAACTATTGCAGAAATTACTTTGGCTGGTGGGGATCTGGGGCCATTTTCTGTTTTCACGGTGGGTGACAACTCATGAGCTATGCAAAGGAATGTGAATCATTCCTGGAACAACACAAAACTGAAAGAAAAGATAAAAAATTTGAAAAAAAATCTGTTCTTTGGAATGCTCCTTTTTACTGTTTTGAGAACTTAAAACAAATTTCATTGTGATGACACTTTGTATGCTGCAGAAGGTTATCATATTAAAGATTGCTGTTTTCACTGCTGTCTTGTTTCTCTTTAAATTTACCACATATTACAAGAATTAATCAGGCCAGAATATGTTTTTACAATGCAGTTACTTAACCTTTACCAACAAGTTAGCATTGTCTCATTTGGTAAGGTCAGAAGACCAAGTGTGTATGTACACTGTACGGGAAGGTAATACATGAACATACCCAGCATTTACTACTGAAAGTACCATGTAATAGAGTGGAAATAGTGCTGACTTTATTTTACAGTCCAGTTTCATTGTACTTAAGTGGTAAATTCATGGTAAATACTATGAAACATACGAGTGCAGACCTAAAGGTCAAGGTATTTTATTTGTACTTACCTTGTTCTTACATGTGGTAAGTACCACAAAAGACACCGTTGCACAACATGTAAATACCCAGTAAGTATATTATAAATACCCAGTATGTACCACATAAGTATGAACCAAATAGTACCACATAAATACACAGCAAGTACCATGTAAGTACAGAGCAGACACATAAAAGTACCATGTAATTACCCATTAAGTCCCATTAAAAAGTACCATGTAAATACCCTGTAAGTACCCAGTAGTTACACTATAAGTACTGTGTAAATACCACTTAAGTACACAGTAAGTACTGCACTGTAAAAGAAAGCATTAACGAGAGAGCTTCGAGTCAAAATACTTGTGACCCTGCTGGCCCTGGCCTGGGTGGCGGGCTTGGTCGCCCGGGCGGCGGTTGTTCCCTGCCGGTTCCCGTGTGGCGTTGGGGGGATTCCGGCTGCCGCTGCTGCTGCGGTGGGGGTCTTGGGGTGGGGATGGCTGGGCACTCTCCCTCCTTCTTTTCACGTTCCACCATCCATTTTAGAAGAACATAAACACTCACCTGAGCACAGGTGTTAGCTCACCTTTGCACTAACAGTTTGCATGACTGAATGACTGAAAGATTTCACACTAGTTGGTTTTAAGGCATAAGTATGCGTGTGAACACTATCTGTTTTGTGTACATGTCGACAGGTGGACATTTTTGCAGCTAGCAGGTGTGTTTATAACATTTGAGTGTGTGTGTGGACAGGCTCCGCCCCTTTTTTTTTTTTTTCTACATTTGAACCTTACCATAATGATTAACAACCAGTAAACTTGTTGCTTTATGCTGCTTCATGGTCTTATCCCCCTTCCCCTCCTATTATCACCCCCTACCCCCCCCTCTCTCTAACGTCCCTCTCTCTTCTTCCCCTCTTTCCTTTTCCGTCCGGTCCAACACCAAAGATTTTCAGACATGATTGAAATTAATAAAGTTTGGCCTCAATTACAAAAGGGGTTTATCCAGACATACCTTTGGTTTGTCTGAAGATTAATAACCCCTCTTGTTAAAGTAAAATATGTCCAACACAAGAGGCCCTCAGCTCTCATCTGTCTGCCCAGCTGTTGGACAGGACAAGTTAGAAAAAAAAAAAAAAAAAAAATACTTGTGACCTTGTAATGTGATTAAAAACTATTTATAGAAATACGCAATACGTGGTACTCACTTGGGAAATGTGTAAATCATAAAGATATTGGTGTTTACTTACCCATCAAAGTAAATGTATACAAAATGTCTAACTGACTTTTTGGAAGGTTCCCACTCTTGCTTATTCAACAGTTTACATTTAAAAAGTAAAATATTTTAGCAGCAGTTAGAGCTGACAGTATGTAACCTCTTAAAATTAACTTTGTTTTATGTGATTTTCATATAATATGCATTAACAAAAAGTAAATGTGACATTTTATTTGAAAGGTAATTTGTGGTTTCTAAAAATTAGATCCAATGATTGAAATTTTTTTTAAATATATTTTGTGTCTTCTCAGCTTTTTGTAGGAGCTTAAATTACATTTTTTTAAGCCCTATACAGAAGTGCTGATCATAAGTGCATTTTTTTCCTACAAGTCAATATTAATATTTGGCAGAACAGGTCTTTTAGAGAACATTTAAGACCTGTGGGACTCCAGTGGAATTTTCCATTTATGAACCATAAAAAACATGAGCCTACCTTCATGTTCTGCACTAATCCTTCTGATTTCAATTACATCTGTCTATCATGGGGTAAGCCTTGAAGCCCGTTGCTTCTGATAAAGAACTCCTGTGAATTTTTTTGAAATGGTGCACGAGTCAAAAAAACATAATCTCATTCTTGTTAATTAAATTTCATCACTGTGGGACCCCAGTCCAGTGGACAATGTCGTTAGTGACTGAGCCTTGTTGAACTCTCTGAAATGGAACTAATTCTAGCTGTATGTAACTAAGTATTTGTCAAAGATACAGTTATTGTAAGTAAAACTAACAAAGATTATCAGAAAAGATTCTATAATAAACTGATATGATTTAACATGCGTACATACAGCTTTTTTTATTTCATCTGAGTAAAATTATTTTAAAAAAAAGGGTTAAAATAGGTTTCTATTTTAAAAGTATTGTAGTCTTGATTTCAAACATAACGTTCAAAAATCTACTAACCCTGATACCCCAAACCCTATATCCTTTTTTGTACATGTTTTAGTATTTACAATATCAAGTAAAATCACATTCCACGTAGTAACTATTTGACTTTAGTGAGGATCTTTGACTTTGGTTCTTTTTTTTTTCATAAAAAAAACCTGATTTTGACAATTTTTTTCAATTCAACTCTCCCCATTCAACCAATAAACCCTTGGTCTATTTATCTCACAATATATATATATCAGGATTTTGGCTCCAGATTCCTTTTATGGTCAATCCACTGATTATGGTCATGCTGTTTACACATGTCCTGCTTTAGATATTGCTCAGTTTATCAGGTTGAGAGTTTGTAGTATCTCTTCGGCACGTAATCACTTTCCCATTAAATAAAGCAACAAAAAGTATGAATTCCCTCAAAAATGAGAGTCAACATATAGGAATGAGGTGTGTGACTGCTTTTTTGAGAATTTTTTCTTTTGCCGGTATCAAACAAAAATGCCATTAGTCTCCACTTTGAGTTTTGCTCTGTTTGGGGCGAGGTATTTATTGATTCTAGTGCAGATTGCCACTTCATGATTGAGCAATTTGTCATACAGCTTGGATTAAAAATTCTATCTAAATTACCTCTGCTAAAAGTCCAGGCTGTCGACAACCATGTTATTTTTGTGGGGACTGCTATCACTAAACATGTAGGTAGGCATATTTACAATCAACCCATTCAATCCCACCCAATTAAAACCTTACCCTTTTTTGGCAACATCGTGATTGCATGAGCATAAGCCTCGAATTAATTAGCTTACTATGGAAATTTTGTGTCGATCCTTGACCTGTTTTCAGAACTATCTCATACGGTGGCCCAGAAGGGTCGCAACACAACACATTAACTTTACACACAACACATTAACTTTACACACAACACATTAACTTTACACGCAACACATTAAATTAACACAAAACACATTAACTTAACACACAACACATTAACTTTACACACAACACATTAACTTTACACACAACACATTAACTCACAACACAACACATTAACTCACAACACAACACAATAACTCACAACACAACACATTAACTCACAACACAACACAATAACTCACAACACAACACATTAACTCACAACAAAACACATTAACTCACAACACAACACAATAACTCACAACACAACACAATAACTCACAACACATTAACTCACAACACAACACATTAACTCACAACGGAAGTAAAGCTGCAATGGAAGTGCTTTTATTCTGAAATTTCCACTGGGCTGAGTGGCTAACTGCCTAACAGAAAGTAACGTCACAGTGAGCTGTGGAGGGAGCATGATTTTCTACAAGAGAAGCTACACAATGTTAACGCAAACTCCTCTGCGCTGCACTCGCACCCCTCTCTGTCGCTGCACGTGCTCCGCTCCTCTCCGTTCTTCAGCCCCCTCCTCTCACACTCACTCGGTCCCCAACACCCCCCACCCACCCACACACCCTCCCAGTCCCTGCACGCGCTCCTCTCCTTTCTTCCGCTCCCTCTTCCTCTTCCTCTCACACACGCACGCGGTCCCCAACACTTGACACGACAAATGTGGAGAGATCGCACTGTCAGGCTTTAAGGAACACAATTTCTAAGAGGCGGGGCGTTGCACTCCCACAACAACAGGTTAGATGACAGAGCCCGGTCCATTAAGCTCTGCCGTTCACGGAGCTTCAGTAGAACTCCAAAAGCCACATGGCCTAACGTAGGCCGCTATTATATATTAATGAGTGGGAAAAAACCCGCTGAACCGACCTTAAAACCGCACAAATTATGCATTTTTGACTGCAAATTTACACCCAAAACCGCCCAATCTGGCAACGGTGCAGCTAGCTTCTCTTGTAGAAAATCATGCTCCCTCCACAGCTCACTGTGACGTTACTTTCTGTTAGGCAGTTAGCCACTCAGCCCAGTGGAAATTTCAGAATAAAAGCACTTCCATTGCAGCTTTACTTCCGTTGTGAGTTAATGTGTTGTGTTGTGAGTTAATGTGTTGTGAGTTATTGTGTTGTGTTGTGAGTTAATGTGTTATGTTGTGAGTTATTGTGTTGTGTTGTGAGTTAATGTGTTGTGTTGTGAGTTAATGTGTTGTGTTGTGAGTTAATGTGTTGTGTGTAAAGTTAATCTGTTGTGTTGTGACCCTTCTGGGCCACCGTAGTCTCAGGACCATAAGCACACCTCCTTCTCTGGATGAGAGGAAAATATCTTGACAGCTCCAAAGTGCCCTCCCAATGCACTGATATCAGAAACATTTTCAGTAAATTTAAAGCTTCCTTCCTACCTCCCCACAGACCATTTGACTGCACCATTGAACAGTGTCTAATTCCAGTCCGTCTAGAGGGCTATACTCTGTGTTAGGTGAGAATGACAGAGGAGACTATAAAAATGTATAGCCCCACCCCGTGAATCTCAGTTTAATTTGATTTAATGTATGTAATTAAATTGAAGTTACATATTTGTGTACCATGAATTTACTGATTACTGGCTCCAACTAAAGCTCCTTGAAGTCCCTTACTTTTTCCATGTGTGCAACAGAGGTACTGAGGATGATGCCATAGAAAAGAACAGAAGAATCTTTGGCTGCAGCTCTCACATGCCTTTTTGTCACCTCTGATAGGCATAATTCTTGTTTGTTAAAAAGAAAAATGGCGGTTTAAGACGATGCATAAATAAAAGGGGACTCAATCAGACAACCATCCATAACTGTTCCCACACTGGATCTACGTAATGCCCAACACTTTGTAGGGATTTGTAAAGGAATGGAATGACTTTCAATTTCTTTGGTAGACAATGTCAGTATCTTAAAACCCTGAGTGGACCACCGTCTCCCCTGATCCTGTCTACTCTTTCCAAAATAATGAAAAAACAAAAAACAAAAGCACAACTGTTAAGGCAGATGCTTTAAAGCGAATAGTCGTCACCATCTTGTCCCAAAGATCTGTTCCTGACATTAAAGTGTATCAGTGTCCTAATTTCACCTGATGGTTACACTCTGTAGAATACAGATATGTCATTGACAAGATCGAGCTAGCAATGTGTGGCAGCACTGAGTACAAAATATCTATTCCTGTTTTACAACAACCACAATAACCTTGTAAAGTTGTTATCCGCTAAAAGGTTGAGTGCAGGCTAGGTGGCCTTTTTTTGATTGTGTTTCTTACTGTTGTGCAGCAGTAGGGCAGTCCACCTCTAATTGGAAGATTGCAGGTCCAATTACCCCCTTGCCTGCCCATATGTCGAATTGTGCTTGGACAAGACACTTAACCCTACCTTGGCTCAGATGGAAGGTTGTCGCCAGTGTCTGAATGAGTGAATGGGACTATTATTGTAAAATGCTCTGGACTTTCAAGGAAAGTAGAAAATGGTATACAAGTACTGTATACTCCATTTACCATATACTGAATATGACATAAGAATGTTAAAGCTGATGTAACGTCTCAACACGACAATGAGGAGCTCAACTGTGAAGACCTGCTTTGCCATTGCTTGTTTTAGCTTCTAGCAGACCGGCCAAGAGTTATTACCTGGTTTAATGTCTTCTGCTTCTAATGCTATCCAAGGCAAATAGGCACTTTGTCAAGAGGAGAGTGTGGTGCCTGTGAACTGCCTTTCATGTTGGACCACAGGATGTTGGTTCTGGTGCTTATTGGCCTGTTTTCCTTTTCAAAGGTTGCTAACCCACTGGCTGTTCATTTCAGTTTTCTTAAAGCACTTAAGGTACATCAGACTTTGTTCAGCTCCAAAGTCAAGCCTGTTTCTTCCTAGGAGTTAGTTCCCTCTGCATCCTCCGGACCTTGACCAAACCTTTGCAGTTGACGCTGTTCTTTACATTAAATTAGATTATTGGTTCAAGATCTGAATTGTCTTATGGATCATGCTCTGGGATCTCCTTGTTTTCGTCATATCTGTTCCTCCACTCTATCCCTTTCCAAGGAGATATCACCAAGAAAACATCAACCACAGAGAGGAAGAGGAACTTCATTTGAAGGAACACTCCATACCCGCTTTGAACTACAAATTTTCTTCTCACTTGGCACTGCTTCAACCATTCACTCTCACCAGCTTCTGGACAAACAGGAAGTCAGAGACGTTATTGAGTTGCCTCTCTGCTTACCGACTCTGATTAACCATTTACTTTCCAGTGTTGCCAGCGAGAGGCCATCAGCCATACTTATGTCAATTCAAGTGTCTGTCCATAGGATCTCAAGTAAGATTGATTTCTCTCTAGCTACCCCTCCCCGTCCTCACCAAATATACACACCTTGCCTCCTTTATACTCAGTTGCCGGGAGACTGTCATTTTGGCCTTTCCATTGGAGCTGGTCTTTCTCAACTGAACTTTCACATAAAGCTTTTAACTTGTATCCCTGGGATGTCCATTTTATGCTTTACAACAGATAGTGGTTCATTGTCAGATGTTTGACTGGCACACTTTTATGTTTCTTAGTCACTTATTGATTTATTGATATAACTCCATTTTTTTGAGTTATATTGTATGTAATTATTTTAGTTTCCATTGACCATTTTCAGTTTTTCTGCCTTGTCTTCTTTTAAAAACCACCATTTTGACATTGTGATATGTAAATGATGACACTGAATTTACATTTACCAAGTATCAATACAGACCTTGGACTTTTCCAGACAGCATAAATGACCAATATTGGGGGATGGAGGATAAAGGTATAGGAAAACCCTTGACACAAAGGGACGTAAAAAATGCATAAAAATAATTATATTTTTTACCACGGAACCCCTTTACTCTGGAGTCAGTATAAATAAACTACTGTGGAAAGCACAAAACACCATGCTGTTACACAAAAACACAAGCTTTGTTACTACTTAAAAACACATCTCTGGCTCTTTTTCAACAATCTGTTTCTGACTGAGGTATCACTGGTTTTGTTGGTGCAGGCTAGAAAAGAATAGTGAAACTTCTTCACAATGAACTCAGCTGCAGTGTATGAGTCTTGAGTATGTGTCAAATGGTGCATCAGAGCTTGTCAATGAAAAGTCTTTGATGTTTGATCAAGGATTGTTATTGTTCACACCATGAATTTAGCTAGCACCACAAAAGCAAAGTACTCTTATCTAATAGACTCATGATAGCAACAAACCATCAAAAAGAGAGATAAAACATCTTAGCAAATATAGACATGCACTTCTCTATACCCAAATGCACATTATTCAGAGACTGCTTGAAGGAAATGTTAGATGGTAAAGTGGGGTAGATGAACGAAATACACACTCACCATCTTTTCATTTTCTCTTTTTTTGCACTGTATTTTCTTCTATTCTTGTAGTCGTTTGACCATTTTTTGAAGTCTCTCAATCCCCCCACTTTTTTGTCATTGTATTCCGTCTTTATTCTTTTTCTGAATCCACCTTTAAAAGCTTTTTTTTCTTTTTGGATCTTCATTATTTGGCATTTTCCTGTCTCTCTTCTATAAAGTGCCTCCATGTATTAGCGAGAACTTGGCATTCATATTACCTTACCTGCAATCTTATCTATAAAGCTTTTTTTCAAATAATCTGACTGCAAGTATCATCTTCACGGACCCCATGAACCAGACTTCAATTCACCTTACATTTAATGTAGTCTTTTTATGTCTTCATCATTCTGTCTTTTATTTCACATCAGTATATCTGAAAGATGCAAAGAGATTTGTTCCCTTCATTCCACAATCATTTAAATATTAATGGGAAAAATTTTCTTTCTAAATCTATATTTTTGCTTAAGTCAATCTTCTAAAAAAAAAAAATACATACTGTAGCTGCTTGACTTCTTTGGCCAGTATTAAAAGTGTTCATATCTTGTTAATTATGATGCTTCTCTTGTGAGACTCAACGGACAATAGTGATCATCCTCGAAAATGGCATGTATTCCTGTCAAAAAACTGTTGATGCAGAAAATCTACACAGGTTGATAATTATTCATCAATCATTAATGATTATCAATGACATTTCAGAAAATGACATGTTGTTACACCAATGGTGCAATTTGAATAATTAATACAATAGATTTGTGAAATTGCTTTAACTATTCTTTTCCACCAATGCGGTAAAAAATCTATAGTAGGCCATTTGATTAATTTGAGAGGAAAGATAATAGGATTTGCAAGAAAAAAATCCACATCTTTAAGCAATCAATGCAGGTAAGTTCACAATAAAATTCATTTTTTAAATTACTTAAGAGAAGTCATATCCACATTTGTCTTGTTGACGTTGTAGACAACAGTTGTTGTTTTTTTCTTAACTGTGTTGCAGACACATCGCATATTTTCGTTTTCTTTATAGAAAAAACAAGATTAATGATATGTTTAACATAAAGAAGGAGCTGTGATTATATTCCTTTTTTAATCTAATCCTAAACCATCCTGTCCTTATGTTACATGTTTAAAAATCTTAACTCTTAACCCAAATAATGAGCTGTTGAGGTATCTTTGATTATTATTTTATGTCCCTAAAATAAAGCAGTTTTTGTAATGCTATATTCAAAAGTAACAAAAAAGAAAAGTTTTACGAATGTAATCATCTTATCTGGTATTGTATTGTAAATATTAAACAAAAAGGTTAATGTATGTCAAGTAATGCTAAAGAAAAGTTAAACAAACAGTAAATTAAATATATGTAATATTTGACTATTTTGAATGTTTAAAAAAGATTGGATTTTCTCCCCAATCTTTTTAAAAAATTCAAGATTTCGGCTTTCCCTTCAGGGATTACCACAGAGAATCAGCCTCCTCCATCTAACCCTTTCTTAGCATCCTCCACTCTTACAACAGCTACCTTCATGTCTTTGTTCTTTGCATCCATAAACCACCTCGTTGGCCTTTCTCTTTGCCTCTTGCCTGGCAGATCTAGACTCAGCATCCTTCTTCTCATACCGTACAAATAGAGCATAGCCTAAGATATTCTCAATCAATACACACATGAATGACAACTAAATTCTAAACTATTAGAATTGGACTAGTTAATATTAACCCTTCAAACTTAAAGTTAAGGTTAGAGAACAGAAGTTTACCAGAAATATATTGTAACGATCTATTGTCTTATGTAGCCATTGACATTTGGTGGAAACAGAACTTCAAGAGCAATCCTTTGCATGGATGTATTTCACATATACAATTCATAAATAATATTTAAGCAATTTGAGGGTTAGAATCTCTGTCATTTATATTTTCCTAATCAAACTAAAGTCTAAAACACATAAACACAGCTTCTTTACTTATTCTTAACCAATAAACCTGCAGCGTGTTTGACCCACCAGAATCTTTATCATTTTTACTTTATGTCTTTGATTTAAAAAAAAAAAAAGTTTTTGTTATGGTGAATGTTAATAGAAAGTGATCCTTTAAAAAATCCTGGTACACTGTTATTTAACTTCCTATCTTTTGCTTCATCTCTCCCAATTAAATTCCTCTGTGTGTGTACGTGTGTGTGCTGTTTGTATGCTAGTTTTTAAGACCAATTCTGGTGTAATTACCAACCCTATAGGGAAAAGTAGAGTTTATATGGATGTTTCATGAAGGTGTGCAATTCATGAAACATCCATACAACCTGGTTAGGTCAAGGGCTGAGGCACTATTAGAGTTAGGTTAAAACTATAAAAACAACCTAATCAGGTCAATGAAATAGCCTTTTACGGCCTTATGCATAAATGTGTGTGTTTGTGCACACAAAAGAGAGATAGAGGGAGAGGCAATGTAAACTATTGAAATGAAACTGTGTAGCTATGTTGTTTGTTGGTGTTCAAAAGCATGTTGTATTGATTGAGACATGCTGTTCCCTCTCAAAGGAACTGTTGTGCGCTAACGGAGCAGGCCACACACTGAAATGTTGCAGGCTTTTGTTGTATTAAAATAAATCACAAAATTCATGTAAGGCTTGGATAAATATTTGCCCATATGGCAACAGACCCTGATATTATCAAGAGGGGGACAGCACAGTCCTCGATTATCCAGGTGGGGATGGACAAAATGTACTGACCATTCAGGCAAAGGGAAACACAAATGGAAAAAAAAAATAATGACTGATAAACCAAGTCAGGATCTTTTAGGGCCCAAATATAGCAGAAATTTATTTCACATTGAGTATCAAAATAACATCCCAATTTTATCCAGTAATGGAGGAGAAGCGTTCTGGTTCCGATCTTTAAGAACAAGGGTGACACGCAGAACTGCAGCAACTATAGAGGAATCAAGTTGATGAGCCACACAATGAAGCTGTGGGAAAGAGTAGTGGAAGCCAGGCTTAGGAAGAAGGTGGAGATCTGTGAGCAGCAGTATGGTTTCATGCCCCGTAAGAGCACCACTGATGCCATTTTTGCTTTGAGAATGTTGATGGAAAAGTACAGAGAAGGTCAGAAGGAGCTGCATTGTGTGTTCGTAGATTTAGAGAAGGCGTATGACAGGGTGCCGAGGGAGGAGCTGTGGTACTGTATGAGGTCGTCTGGAGTGGCAGAGAAGTATGTCAGAGTAGTTCAGGACATGTATGAGAGAAGTATGACGGTGGTGAGATGTGCTGTAGGTCAGACAGAGGAGTTCAAGGTGGAGGTGGGACTACACCAAGGATCAGCTTTGAGTCCTTTTTTGTTTGCTATGCTGATGGACAGGCTGACAGACGAGGTAAGACAGGAATCTCCCTGGACAATGATGTTTGCGGATGACATTGTAATTTGCAGTGAGAGTAGAGAGCAGGTGGAGGAACAGCTAGAGAGCTGGAGGTTTGCTCTGGAAAGAAGAGGCATGAAGGTCAGTCGTAGTAAGACAGAATACATGTGTCTGAACGAGAGGGATCAAGGTAGAAGCGTTAGGTTACAGGGGGCTGAGGTGAAGAAGGTGCAGGAGTTTAAGTACTTGGGGTCAACAGTTCAGTGTGATGGGGATTGTGGAAAAGAGGTGAAGAGGCGAGTGCAGGCAGGTTGGAGCGGTTGGAGGAAAGTGTCAGGAGTGTTGTGTGACAGAAGAGTGTCAGCAAGACTCAAAGGAAAGGTGTACAAGACAGTGGTGAGACCAGCTCTGCTCTATGGGTTAGAGACGGTAGCAGTGAGACAGAGACAAGAGGCTGAGATGGAGGTAGCGGAGATGAAGATGTTGAGGTTCTCCTTAGGAGTGACCAGGTTAGACAGGATAAGGAACGAGTACATCAGAGGGACGGCTCATGTTGCCTGTGTTAGCGACAAAGTCAGAGAAGCCAGACTGAGATGGTTTGGACATGTTCAGAGGAGGGATAGTGGATATATTGGTAGAAGGATGTTGGAGATGGAGCTGCCTGGCAGGAGGGCAAGAGGACGGCCAAAGAGGAGATACATGGATGTCTTAACAGAGGACATGAAGTTGGCTAACGTTAGGGTAGAAGATGTTCATGATAGAGTGAGGTGGAAAAGGATGATTCGCTGTGGCGACCCCTGATGGGAAAAGCCGAAAGAGAAAGAAGAAGAATGATGATATTTGGAAGGAAGGCTCTGACTTTTATTTTTGTGTTTTTAAGTCTCAGTCCAAGTGTTAAATGACTTCTGAACAGATTGAACAGAATGTTAATTGGATCCCTAATTTATGTAGATTTTTGCTAATCTTCACACTCATCTACTCTCAACAGACTCGTTATTCAGATCACTTAGAGGAGCCAGGAAGAAATTCAGACTGAGTGACCCTGAAGGTTGCCAGTTTGATCCCTGGAGTTAATCAGTTGGATACGGAGATAACTTAACTTGAAAACAATCTGGTATACAACTCTAAATAAACTTTGTTCATCATACTTTTTAGGCAAAAATTTTTTTAGGTAGTTGATAGAAGGCTTAGTAATCTGTTTATTGTCATAAAGAAACCATCACTGCTGTTTATGTTTTTCTATCTGCAAGTCGCAAAGTTGCAAGTCCTTCAGTTTTTTTAAAACCAGTCAATCAATGTTTTTAAACAAAGCTGTAAATGTGTTGTTTACCAGAAAAGATAGTTAGATAAAAATTGTTTAAGAAATCTTTGGAAATTTTTTTTTTAATGTCTTGAACTAGCTTAAAAAGCATCAATTTATTTTAAAAGAAGTCAGTCTTTTGCATCATTTTTTCCACAGAATGGTTTAATTACCATATTAGTTTGTACAATTATTAGTGAACATGTAAAGATAAGATCCTGTCTTCATTTTTAACTCCTGGAATAAATTTAGCATTAATAATTTTCCAGCCTGCTATTAAAAAGGCTTCGATAACTATAAACCTGGAAAATGATATATCAGGTGCAATAAAAAAAAAAAAAAAAAGCTGCTCCACTTTTTTTTTAAATGGAGATTGTATTTAGTTGATTATAAAAAAAATATTTTTAAAAACAGACCCGCTAAAGTAGTAATTTCTTTTGGTTAAAGTGAGGTTGCTTATTCCTTTATTTTTATAGTCATCTTTTCAAATTTCACCCAAAATAACAGAAAAGTTTATATTCATGGATGTCTTTTTTCTTTTTGGTACTAATCTGACTTTCTACATAAATAGTCAGTTTTTTGTCACATATTTCTCATTGAACAGTTTTATTTTTCTGCCACACTTCAAAACTATGTTATAAAAGTAGAAGTACAGTGCAGGGACAGGTGCGGAAGGTTTTATTAGTAATTTATTTTTATGAGCAGCTGGGATAGTTCAGTGATCAGTGACATAAGCAACGGAAATGACCACAGCAACTAACCTTTAATTCTTTAAATCTGTTATGGAATGGTGAGTACTCCATTTAAATGTGTTAGTAAAAGTTATAATCATGTTAATCAACATCCGTCTAAATAATAACCAGCCATTACCAGCCTCCCTATTGGTACTTTCAGAAAATATCACGGCTTAGCAGGACAGAAAAACACAGATATAACATATTGATGTTGGAACTATGGCACAAAATATTTCAGAACTAAGGTAGTTTTGGAAAACAAAAAATGTTCTAGTGAAATAGAAAAGTGTAAAGCAGTCAAGCATTCTCTACACTCACTTTTCACATTCTGTCTCAGCAGACCAAGCAGCTTCATTTTCTCTTTGAGCTCATGTGGTGCGATGGTGTTTCAGTGGGAAAACACAGTGATGAATATAGTCATGTGTCTCTCTCCTCCTGATAGTCTTGGCTTGATGGACTTTTTTTGTAGAGTGTCTGCTTTTTCTGTCAAAATAAAATATTGCACATTGCAGCTCAAATCTAAAACGTCCTACATTGTGTCATAGACTAGATCTCAGTAAAAGTTTTTAATAAATTTGTCAGAGTTTTAGTCATTTCTATTCTGCTTCATAAAAGGCGCTGGTGCAATTCTTAATCATTATGTGCCTCTGTAGCAAAAAAATATCTGGGCATTTCACAGGACCTTAATTATTGTTTAGAAAAAAAAAAAAAGAACTGTGCGAACTGTGCTTTGACTTGGACCTTTCTGCCTCCAAGTCTAGAAATGGACTTACCGGTAAATACCAACCCAATTTTTAAAAGTTTGTTAGAATAATTACAGGACAAATCATGTTCAAAAAGAATGAGAAAATAGCACTATCCTATAATTTACAACTCAGAGACGAAGTGCTAAGCAACTAAAATTAGAATGTCGTCTTTTGATAAAGTGGGAATTTAGTGCCGTGAAAATAAAAACTATGCAGCTCGTTAGGCTTATTTTGTTGTTTAAGATCACGTCGACTGATGAGGTATATACCGTAAATGTACATAGAACCTTCAACAAAAGTCAAGGAAGTTCAGGTATGGAGATAAAGCAAGAAATAGACGTTTTGTTATAAATAAAGGACCAATAAATCCAAGTCCCTGATTCGTCAAAGTTCAACTGGTGTAAATTTCAATGGATGCGTCTTTTGTACGTAGAACCCAAAAAACGGTCTTAAAAAATACAGCGAAGCATGAATATGAGAGTTTGGAAAGTAAAAAGAACAAAACGCGTATTTATGCACATTTACATAGACTTTTCATTGAAAGCAATCACTTGAAGGTGCGTTGCTGAGGTCAGTGTTAACTTAAGGAAAAGAAGAACAGACTATTTAATATGTTTCAAAAATGAAATATTTAAGACATTGGATTGCTTAATCATTCATCTGAAATCTAAATTACTTACATTTAAATGACACTTTTGTAATTTAATAGAAACTTGTGTCTTTTACAGTTTCTCTCATGACAATCTTGAGCTTATGAAATGTAATTAATTTTTTTTTTTCAAAATTTAATATCAAATTTGAACCTTTTATGCTACACTGAAATGCCAAAATGGAAAATTATTACATGAAAATACTCTATTACTGTTAGAACCAGAATTCATAGTTCATACTTTCTGAACTCTATTGCATTGACTTGCAGTGCGCTGAAACACTTTGTGTTTAGGATCCAGTTCAGTAGTTCTTAAAGCAAAAGCAACTTGGCTGACAGGAAAATAAATAAATTAATAAGCTGACAGTTGACAAATGAGTTTTTCCTTTGTTTCACTAGTGTGCAACTTGCTCATGTAATGTAATTGTTGACATCCATCAATTATACATTGCTGCTTCATTCAGCTCAGGGTTGCTTTAGGGATTGGAGCCTGTCCCAGCTGTCAGTGGGCGAGAGAAGGGTTATGCCCTTTAGTGTGTCATCAGTCTGTTGGAGCACTCTATGTCAAAACCATGCACGCTTCCTCCAATCTTCAAATCACAATGACCAATTGACTTAACATGCTAAATTTTGGCTCACGAGAAGAGCCAGATTTCCAAGAGTCCATTTGCACAAACAAGAAGAGCGTCCAAATGCCACACAGGAAGGCCCCAGAGTGAAGTTGCTCCACGATTAGTTTGTCCTAAAGAGGTTTTTTTTTTACTCTCATCATTCACACCAGACATTTATCAAAGACACAGTTAAGTATATTTGATAACAACTGTGACGTCCTTCTCGAGGTCAGGAGCTTTGGAGGGCAATTATTCTGAGGCTTGCTGCCTTTCTCACAGCGGGAGCACGATGAGGCTCCATAATTGTCCTGCTGACGTGGTGATCACCAAGAGTATTCATTCACTATAGGTGTAAAGAGAGATTTTGTTTCCACAACCCCACAGTTCTGATCATTAACATTAACAGCCCTTCCCTGATTCATTTTGACTGATTTTATCCTCTTCATTGTAGTCCTGAGGTCTTCCAAACTGGAATTTGAAGGAGAAAGTATGTTGTTCTCTGTGCATCATCGTTATTGAACAGGGCATTCCTACATTTCATTAAAAGTTGTTGTAATGGTTGAAACTGGTCTTCACCAAAACATGAGAAGGTTCATTCTTATTAGATTTGAGGAAGAAATGGATGATAAACGAGTGTGAGTCAAAATGAAGGTTGCAAAAGTCTATAAAGCAGTTAACTTTTCTATTTTAAACATTTTTCACATACCTTTACATCCAGCTTTATGCTTATTTTGTGTTTTATTAACTATCATTTATAAATTTATATTTACAATCAATTAATATCTCATTAATAACTATGAAAAGTTTTGCCCAATTTTTTACCCTATTTAAAAATTGAAACTATATGATGATTTAAACTTCTTTGATGTGTGTTAGTTGTGTATTAGAGTTACGAGATTTACAAGAATTTGTTTTTTTCAGTGTTTAAACTTCAGCATTAAAATCAGCATGCAAACATGACAAACAACAAAGTAACAAGTAACAACAAAGTAACTTGGGTAAGTAACTTTTTTTTAAACTATTTTCTTTATAACTGATGAAAGCAAGATTCTAATCCATTTTTTTCCATGCCTGTGTGTCTCTTTTTGAAATTTATATCAGTGAAATTCTCACGTTCTGGCAGCTATTAGAAAAAAAAAGTATAAAACTTTGCATGACTGATTTTCCAGAGGTTCAAGTATAGTTGTCTGTCACAAACAGCCTCGACTGACGCTGCAAATAACACCAGTGATATAGTTGCCACCAATAGCCAGATTTGACTTACTTGCAGATAAAAACATTAAATTCATTAATCCAACTTTATTTTGACTGGCTGTAAATGCTAATTAATAAAACAAGAAAAATAAGATAAGACATGGCTGATGGCATAAATGATCAATGTAGCTGTTTTGGGAAATATGTTTGTATGAAGAAAACCAAATTGTTCATCGAAGCCCATCTCTGTCCAATTATTAAACTTAAAAACTTTATGTTAGTAAGTCTAATATCAAATACCTGAGATGAGAAGAAGCAGTCAAATGTATAATTAGAATGTATTTATAGAAAACAACAAATATTAGCCCATGTGTCTCCAATTTTCACCTCAAACATCCTTTGATCTGCCGTCTCCATTTTTCAAATGTTTACTCCTGAGACAAAGGAGACCTCTAATTCATCATCCTTCTGCACCTCATAGATGTTTCCTGAGGTGCAGGAGTGTGCGTGTGTTATGCATCATAATGTAGTTTCAGCTACTCAGTGATTCCACTTCTTTGCAAATATGAATAATTTTGCTATTATTTAATTGAAGTAATGAGCCCTAAAGGCCCTTCTCAATAATTCCTTTTGAGGTATTAGGACTTAGGTTTATGGAACTGAAATGTTTACACATTGATGGCTCCACTAATTTAGTTTTGTTTGAAAATTCAAGCAAGATTCTCAAACTGTTTTGTCAAACTTTCAAAATACTGCTGCAATAAAAAACAAATATATGACTCTTTTCTCCATTTTTTTGTGTCTTTTACTGTTAGACATAAACAGACATACTCAATTGGAGGTAAATTGTATTTCAGCTTAAGGAGAGATTTTACTGAAATCATACAAAGTTTAAACTTAAGAAGATCAGCCAAGCATGTCAGTTAAGCACAAACCTGCTTCCACTAGATAGAGCACACTCTTATACATACAAATGAGCACCTGAACACATGCCCATTTTGAAAGATACACACACATACATACCCACTTTGAAGGGCTAAAACCTCGATTAACTGACACATCAGAAACAGCCAAAGAAGAGGTAGAAGAGGAAACAGAAGAACTGAGGGAGATTCAGAAAAGAAGTACACGTTTAAAGCGTCAGAGAGGGGGAAAAAAAACGTATGGACTAAATTATATATGCTCTGCCTGATGATCAATGAAAAACTGCCATGACTGATCAGGTTTTTTTTTTTTTATCAGCCATACTTTTGCCAAACTTTTTTGGAACTGTTTTTAAATACCAAACACAAGTCCTTTGGGGGGCTTACAGAGCAGAACAAACCTCTGCTTTGCTTTTTCAATACTTGAAAACTTAAGAGCTGAGATATCAATGATGGACGTAAAAAAAAGAAAGTGATTGCAGTAAATACACAGGAAACTAGGATGTGGGCAAAGACAATTTCATACAGATAAACAACCTAAAATTCACACCATTGCACATTAAACCAACTTTGTATCAGTTGGTCCACATTTTTTGGTGAACTAACATACAGAGGAGCAACAACTATTTTGTAGGTGGCCTGCTGCCACCCATTTCAGCTGTTGGCCTTTTTTCCTGTTGGTTGTTTGTCTAAAAAGCAGTTCTTGGCATTTCCCTTCGCGTCTTTTCCGAGAAAAATAATGCAGGATTTGATAGTAACCAAAATATCTGCCAAAACTACAAAGTATCACCTTTTTCCTAAACAAACTGGTGTTTTTGTTACTATTGCTTGTGCTTTGATTTCGTCTCTGCATCTTAATGGAGTCTGAGGAGGCGAGTTCACGGGTGCGGCTCCCAGCCAGCCTCCAGCTGCTCTGCAGGGCAGAATAATCTGCAAATCAGTGACAATCATATTCCAGCAGAGAGGGGGAGACCGTTACTTATTCAATTGAAGGCATTTGTTAGGTTCAGGTGTTACCAGGTTGATAATGCATTATGAATTTTATCTACCCTTTACCAGTGGCTTAACTTAATTGAGTATTGATTTGCAATCTTCAGACAAAATTATGTGTAAAATAAGATGTTTCGCACAATGATATGTCTTAAGTGAAATACTTCTCTTCATTCTTTCATTTTATTTAATGAGACAAATCCTAAAGACTCCTCTTTTTAGTAGTTTGGCAGATATAAAAAATAATTCCAAATGTTTATAAAACTCGCATAATTATTGTAATGTTCCTGAAAACTTTTATTTTCCACATGGTGCTTTCGTATAAAAAAACTATGTGACATTTTACAATGACTGCTTTAGTGAGATTTTAGTAATGCTTGGCATTTTTAAGAACGTTAATGTTCGCTGCATTATATTTATGTGTATGTTAAAATAAAACCTGCTTTTAAACCAATTAAAAATAAAATATTACAGACAAAGAGTTTGTAAAGAGCAGAGGTGTAGGAAATTTGTTTTCTTTAATAAATTAAGTTGAAATAGTCATTTTTACACAACAAAACAGAAACTCCTCAAAAAGACTAAAGAAAAAAAAGTTATAAATATTTCTGTCTGTATACAGAGCTGTTGCTAAATTTATTTGTTCTCTTATTTTCCCAGTGTGGGTGACTCAGCCATGTGGATTTGCTTTTGTCCTGATTGTACAGATTTTCACAGTTAAGTAGTCAAAATTTCAGTTGCAATAAGTCTCCATAGTTTAAATTGAGGCAATATCTATTTAATTTTCTCAATTCCAGTCCTGTTTTTCAAACTTATTTTTCTGTTTCTTTTGTTTTGTTGTTTAAATCAGCTGATTGGAGGCTAATCTAAAAAAGGAAAACACGCACACACAACAAACGCATACAGGGTAAAGTAGGCACTATCTTTACTCTCATTGTCATGTTTTTACTCCACAGCAGCGCTCTCTCACTGCACTCTTGTTGCTCCCAAGAAGCCTTAGAAGTGTGAACTGCAATTGAACAAGTGAAGCACAGTTGTTATCAAGTGTGCACACCATGGCAGCTGAGTGGAAAACTGCATGCAGCTGAGATTTTAAATTCAACTCTGTTGAAAACTAGACACATAGTCTACTTGTGCATGGAACTAAAGGCGTTCATACATGTGTAAATCATAAATAATTATTTATTTTCCTTTTGAATATGCAGGTTGTGAAACAAAAATGGTTCCTCTAGGATGTGTATGCATTTAATTTACAGTTCTGACATTTTAATGATGGGAGTAATAGAAAAATCATAAAGGTGAAATGAACTCCTGTCCCTTTACTAAAGGAGTTTGAAGAATTTCAACCTTAGATGTGTATTTGCCTTGTAGGTTTAGTCTGCAAGAAAATAAATAGCTAAAAGGAAGTAAAAAAAAGAACCTTTTTGGCCCTACTGGCTGCTGTGGCAGGTCTCTTTTGGATAAACGTGTCAGCTTTACTGACTGGTTGTAAATAGATTTGTTGCATGGGCAGGCAGAAAACAACCAAGCAAATGCTGGCAATCTGTGGGTTTGGTTTCCTCTTGTATAGATGCAAACACAAAAATACACCCACACGTGGTATGTACAGAAAGAACAAGAAAAAAAATCCTCGACTGAATTCAATTCCTGGAGTAAAAGCTGTCACATCTCCCCAATCAAAACAGCAGGATTTGAACAGTGAATTGTGTTTGTGAGGCTGCTGTGGTCACTGATTGTGTTGCACTTCAGTTGAGGAGGGAATGTGACTGTCGGTGCACTCGTTGCCTCTCAGAGCATGACAGTGGGACTGTTTTGTGTTCCTTTTTTGTGTGACTCGTTGGTGGAGAGATGAAGCGACATTTGGCTTGGCAGAAAGTGACCTGTATCTTCAAAAGAGAGCAACATAACTGGTGACCACACACCGACACCATGCTTGCATCTTGTGTCATTGTGCCTCGTGTCATTATGAACCCATGCTTGGATGGCTCACAAACCAGTGGCAGCATAGAGATACTGAAGCAGAAAGAGGCTGTTTCGTTTAATGATGGGATGTCTTTTTCAGCAAGTCCACAAGCCATCAGCTCCAAGGCTTAAATGTAAAGGTTGAGTTCCTCGGCCATTTGTAACCTTTGTCTTCTACAAAAAGACAATGTCAGCTTTTAACAGGGAGTTGAAGGAAGCATTTACTGTATGTGATCACACAAACCCTTACAACACAAAATAATTTCAAAATAACTTTTTTTTTCCCACTTTAGGTATAACTTAAGCCATAAGCCTGTCAAATAGCCTATTAGCTTTTGTCCAAAATATATTACTGCACTAACTGTCATTGGTAGAGCAGCTGTAGATGTCATAGTAGTAAAAGTGTTTGCAAACATTTTTTTACAAGAAATTAGTATAATCAATTAGACCCAAACATCAAAGCTGTATTGCCAAAAAGCTGCATTTTTTTTATATAAAAAGCATTATTTAATAAAATAGGAATACGTGGTCATTTTTTATTGATTATTTTTGTATGATTTAGATTGCATTTGAGGGAAATGACAGTTGGAATTACCTTTTAAACACCAAATACAATTAAATTTTTCAGAATCTTACTTTCTGATTGTTGATGTTAACAGAGGATTTTTTTTTGTCTTTGAATTATTTAAATCTGCTTTTGATTATTGATACTAATCTGTCAATTAGTGGATCTGTTCATTGTTAAAATGCATCGAGATCCCGCTGCTGCATTTTCTCTTTGCTCAGATTGGTAGCCAAGTCTTTTCACTTGCCAGCCTCTCACTTCAAGTCCTCCGTCTTCTGGGAATGCTGCACAGGTGACACACTCAGACGGTGATATTTGCATATTATATGAGCGGCACACACGTGGCATACTCTGTTGCCTTCCTCTCTTATGCTTGTTCTCCCGCTCCTCGCTCAGAGGAGCAGCAAAGAAGAGCTTTTGTGTACATCTTTGCAAAAAAGAAAAACAGCTCACGACTCACGAGTTCGTGTTCATAAAAAAAGATCAAACTCATTAGCAAATATCCCGTCTCTGCTGCTAAGCCAAAATTAATCTCTGACAGATATAATCATCAATTGTTCTATGTCATTTATAGTTTCACCTTTCATAACATGTTTTCTTCTTGAGTAAGTCTGAACAGTTATGATAGACTTTTACAGATTGATTCAGTTCCCAATTCTCATCATAACAAACTCACAAAAGCAGTCCGCCAGTGGAAAAACAAAAGACTAAAAGCTTAGGCAGTGAGTACAACACTTACTTACACTCGTTCACATCGAGAAACCTATAATACTAACATTATTAAAATATAATCTAAGAAAATGTGCCCGTGGCTGCATCGTCACATAGATGTCCTTCAAATAAATATTCTATACCAATATTTTCTAGATCCTTCTACTTATTTTTGTTTTGAAAAATGGCCTACTGTCTGATCTTTACCAATGTCACAAACCAGAACAGATTGGCTAATTTTGCAGAAAAGCCAATAAAGCCATTATGCACCATTAAATCCACTGAATAGGCAATACTAATGCAGTGATACTTTGAGGCAGCAGCCTCAGACGCTGGGAGTTAAACTGGTCCAGGACAAAATCCTTGGATGCATCAAGTGTCCACAAAAACGATTAAAAGCTAAAAGATTAAAGCTCACAACGAGTAATAATAATCTGGGCACAGGGTTGTTTAAACCGGATGAAAGATTACGTATTCAAGAAATTATTGTTAAAACACGGTAATATGATTTTATATTATGGCAACAACAGGATGTAAATTATTTAATCTACTTCCAGTGAAAGCTCCGTGAAGCATAAAGCTTTTACAACTGTCCATGCTTAGTAGTTTGACTATGCCTATCTTTTAGGCTCAAAAGCAGCAACTAATAAATGATTATGTAAAGCGCAGATATATTCAGGAAAACAAATTCCTGAGGATTGTTTTTTTTTCTTTTTAAAAGTTCAGCATATTTCTTTTGATTTCCTTTCGCGCATTAGATGGAAGTCTCCACAACGACAGGATTTATGAGTTACGCAACACTGACAGTCCAGAGTGTGAAACTTCTCTAAAATATTTGTGCTGATGTTAACAAAAGTGCAAAACTGTAAAGCAAAGCCCATTATGCCCAACCAGATAAAAAGGAACTTTGTTTTACCCTGTAGATTTTATTTGGCTTCAAGTTTCTCTTAACTTTTGTGGGTAAAATATATATTCATCCTCTGTAAAAGATTTATAGCTGGTTCAAATGTTATTTGCACTCTAGATTTCGTGTAGCAACCAATTAAACGAGCTGACACAAGTCAGCTTCAGCCCTGTCCAATTTTTAAATAAATAAAAAAGTAGTTATTAAAAATGGTATTTTTTTAAATACATTTATAAACATAAATCCGCCATTTGAGAAGCTTTGGCCCTGGATGTATATTTGGCACACGTCCGAGACACTTGAATGAATTAGATGTAATGGGAATATATTCCCAATATATTCCCAATATATATATGTATATATATACCTCTCTCACCCTGCGCGGGTGGTTTTTCACACAAGCTCGGGTCCTCTACCAGAGGCCTGGGAGCTTGCGGGTCCTGCAGTATCTTAGCTCTGAGTCCCTTGTATTTCTCCAGTTTCTCGTGTTCCTTCTTCCTTATGTTACCTTCGCCTGGCACTGCCACATCCACCACAACGGCTTTCCTCTGTTCTTTATCCACCATTACAATGTCTGGTTGGTCCACCATTACCATTCTATCAGTCTGGATCTGGAAATCCCACAGGATCTTTGCCCTTCCATTCTCTAATATTTTCTAAGGTACTGTTAGAATATACATATATACGTATATATGTGTATATAAATAAAATCAGATTATAAAGAAAACTGAAAAATTGTAGGTCATGTTTTTTTTCCTCTTGTGGCCCGGTACCCACTGTTCCATGGACTGGCAGCCTGGGGGTAGCTGTACATAAGGCCTCATTTAAAGGCTGAAACTTTATGTCAATTTAACTTAGTTTACAGAAAATATAAAAAATAAAAAGTTGTTTTTTACGTGCAGTATTACCAACCTGTGGGAGAATGATTAGCTAATGAATGAGGTTATTTATCTTTGCATTTCAGGTTTTCTATGTAATCATCAGTTTTGTCATCATGGTTTTGATTTTGACATAAAAAAGTTTGGCCTAACATTAAATTTAGGATCGAGTTTTTAAAGTGTTCCTATTTTGTGGCCTTCTCATTTTTTGAAAGGTCAAAAATGTTTGATCAATACATATTCCTTAAAAACTGTCAATCATGAAACATTTTTTAACTCTACCTCATACAGTGTTCCAATGAATTTAGGTCAGAAAGTAAATTTGAAAAAAAATGTTAAATGATATGACGGAAACATTCGTCAAAACCCCAAGACCCAAAGATTATCACATCCATAACCTTTCCAGTATCTTAAGGAAACAATGAGCTTGAATTAAATTGGTTCTGGGAATCTATCACCAACTCTGAGGTACAGAGCTGCAATAAGAAGGCAGTTAGTTCTATCAAAGGTGAGAAATCTGGAGCAGCAGACAGAAAGACAGAGCAGTCTGGCTAAATAAAGGGTCTGAGAGAGCTGTGTTTCCTTGAACGACGGAAGCACCGGTAGCGCACTAAATGTTGCCAAAACACATAACTGCACCCAAGTTATTGAAGTATTTATGATATGGATGAATGGAGAATATTCTGTTTTATTATGATCCCTGTGAGGAAGTGAACAGGCATTACATATGACTTAAATAGTTTAAATATAAATAGCAAATATAGAAGTAAGTAAATATAGAAACAACCTGAAAACACATCTTGCTTTTGTACCACTGTGTCATTTGCATAATGCATTCCCTCACAACAAATCGCCCGGCTGTCGTGGAAGGAGAGGTTGGCTGCGCCCTGAACAGGTTGCCAGTCCATCACAGGACCAACACAGAGACAAACAAGTAAGCAGTCAATCATATCTATGGCCCATTTAACACTTTAGCACTCGCATTCTGGACTCATCCAAAGAATTACTGTTTATGTTAGTCATTCATTCTGATTTACCTTGCTTTGTTATCCTTTAATCCCTGCCAGCTGTTGCTACGTGTGCAATGCCTGCAAATGTTTTTATATTAAACATCTTTCATGAATAAAAAAAGGATTTCTATCTGCAGAAACACTTCAGGGGTTTAAATGTCAAACAATTATAGCCAGGGCTATCATTTTATAAGAGGCATCTTGGACAATTTGTTATTACAGAGGGGGGACAAAAATGACAAGTAAGCCATGTTGAAAATCATGTTCCTCCTTTAGCTATGAAAAATATGACAACCGTTATTAATGGAGTTGTTGGTGTAAAATAATGCTGTTTTGTCATACAGAATGACATAATATGACATGTCACAAACAATGTTGGTAGTTAATTACATTTAAAATTAGCTATTCACAGTAAAATATAAATGATTATCTTAAAATACACGAAGTTCCATACATTTTCTCATAAAGGAATAAACATGGGACACATGTCCATTCATCACACAGGTATATACCCCTTCTTTCCTCACATTTGCACAGTACAGTTCATAATACAACATTTATTGATGTAATAGCTCTCAGACCACCAGAACCTAAACAGATGGGTACTAAAGAAAACCAGTTATTTTTTTATTCAAGGGTGGCTTGTGAAAAGATGAGGAAAGAGAGCAAAAGAAATGGGAGAATGAGATAAACAAAGAGGTAGAGCCACTTTAGAGAAGGCATAGTGGGAGGATGACGAAGTGCTTTCGTAAGATCAAAGAAAGGTAAAAGAGTTAATGGCTGCAGGCAAATAAAGGTGGACATTCTCTCCTTTTTTTTCAATTACACAGAAGCATACACCTTCACGAGAACCAAAAAAAAAAAAAAAAGAACAGCCTTTCTCAGGTCTATGCAATAAAAGTTCTTCTCACAATGTAATATATACATATATATATATTTTTTTTTTTTTTTCTGGCAAGAAGGATATTCCTAAACATATGCATGCCTCCCGAAAAAATGAGCTTGAAGTTAAGAGTGCTAGTTTTATAAGCATGAGTATTATTTTGTATTTGCTTACTCCTTTTCTGTTTGTTGCTTGATATATTTTTTACAGCATTTTGATTTTGTCAGTTAGTGAAACCATTTCATGAAGTGCCATGAATTGGATATCACAAAAAATAAAAATAAAAAAAGAAAAAGAAAAACATCAGGAAAAAACAAACAATTTTGTTAAAATTTTGTTGTGGGCCGCTAAAACACAAAAAAATGATAATAAAATATTCGACAGCCTTGATTAAAATGTCCAACGTACAAAAAACTGTGATTGGGCTATGATTAAAAAAAAATCTAAAGCATTACATTTCTAAATGTTCTGAATCAATAACCTGGAGTACCATATGTATGGAATCAGTCTGGTTGTGCATATTGATGTCAAGGCAATATTGAGAGCTATAAAATTTCTGTTAGTTTTTTGTACAAGTTGCAAACAAGATTAGGTGGTACTGTAAATATATCAACATAGCTAACTTGTGATGAAATGGTGTCAGACAGTTTTTTCTTTTTTCTTTGGTTTTTGTGTGTGGTACTTACAAGGTTGGGAGTTACCACATAGTCACAATAACTTTTTTTTTTAGCAGTATCGGCTGTTTTTTTAAGTGTTAGAAAAAAATGTTGGGAGTTACAGGTATTATAAATATACTGACGTGGAGCGTGTTACAAATAAATTCTGGAATTACTGTGAACAGTTAATAAAGTCTGACTCTCGCTTAATGTGCCTTATAGTTCAGTGTCTCCTACTTATTACTTACATCATTTTGAAAACAAAGCAGTCATTGATGGTGGGCCTTTTAATCCAGTGTGCCCTATTGTGTGGAAAATACAGTATGCATTTTATCATTTTTCTTTTTTGAGAGAAAAAAACATAACTAATTTATATCTTAAATGTTCTTTTCTTTTAGAAGTTTTTTAAAGCCTTTCCAATTGAAGGTGGATGATTAGTTGGGACCCTTGCCAAAATACTTTTTATAAGTTGAATAAAGCACGCTGCTTTGTAATGTTATGAACATAAATCTGACTTTTAGACGGAACATTTTTGTCGTATTTTGCTTCTGCCAACATTTCATCTTGTTTTTCTGTCTTTTTCTTTCTCTTGCTTGCTTGTTTTCACTTTTCTGTTAAAAGGTTAACAAGTTGTGGCGTACTGTTATTATTAGACGGCATGATGTCTTGGGTCTGTACGCCTGTGTCTACAGCTTGTACGCAGTATGTGCCTCTGAGTGAGCATGGCAGTTAGTCCACCCCAGGGGAGTGGCATGTGTCTGAATGTGTGTGTGTGTGTGTGGGGGGGGGGGGGGGGTCTATTTTCAGCACTTTTTGAAGCAAATACATCTGGGGAAAAGGTACAAGTTCACCCAAGCAAGTATGACTTGCAGAGCCAGGTTTATCCTTTTCTTTTTCTTTCTTTTATTTCCTCTTCTTTCTTTCCTATCCCATTTTATTTCTTATTTTACAACCCCTTTGTTTATCTTTTTATTCCCTACACTTGCATTTTCTTTAAGCTTCAAGGCCTTAGTATTTTTTTTTCACTTAAGTTTTTATTAAAACCAATAAAAAAGTATTTTTAAACAAATTCACAAAAGCTATGCTACCTGCAAAACACATCTGCATAATCTACTGAGCATTTATTATCATTTTGGCTTTCAGCTGACACTTTCCATGGCAAAACTTGTTCTCTTCTCTGTCTGTTCTTTAGACGCGTTTATTATTCCAGAGACTGCACTATTCTTTTGCGAATCATTGGTTCTCCTTTCTTCTCCAAATTTGTCAACGGCTGTTGAAGTTCAGTGAAATACAACTTTAAATAATGACTAAAACCTGTTTTTTTCTTGAATAGAAATATGCACTAATTGTGCCAAAGATGCTGTTTGCGTTCTGATATGAAACTAAGTTGCATTTCAAAAAGTACAGGACAGGAAAAGTAATAAATAATCAGATTCCTTTTTAGGAATTCTGCTTTCAGTCTAAGGTTCAAGAACTAATTTCAAAGATTAAAAGCTTCTCCTTTGCTGGAAGATAAAGCACAAAATTTCTTGTGACATTGGGGAAAAAACTGTTTGAATAATTAGGCTCCGCCTCCACTTGCTACATTATTACTTAGTAAAGTATGGAAGCAATTCTGTAGCATAATTAAAAATGCAGTTACATTTTGAAAATTAAAAAGCATTTCTTTTAATCCATTTTAATTGTCAAATTAGACATTTCTAAATGAATGTTGCTACACATTTACCAGACATCTTTTAGAAAATGAAATTTCAAATACTATTTTCTTTATCATTTTAATTAAGTGACAGAATAAGCAGTGTTGAAGAAGAAAATGAAAAAGCATTTTGGCTGATTGCTTTTTCATTTTAATTTTGAGTCAAAAAATGCAGCTTCATTTTGAAAATGAAAAAGCATTTCTGGTTTTGACTTTTATTTTTAATTATGCTACAGAATCGCTTCCATAGTAAAGTTATCAAAAGGAAGCATATAAAATGTGCCTGACTGATTAAAATATCTTATCTACTTCAATCCATTCTGAGAAGTTGATTAAACTATCAAAAGACTTCTCATATGAAGGAATGGATTAGAGGCTATGGCTCTGCATTCCAACAGCATGATCAGATGGCAGAGGTATCACTGAACACTCCTCATTTAGACCTCCATGGCTATAGACACACAAACACACGCACACAAACACACACAGCAGGAAAGTTGACATTGCCACTTCAATCAATGTAGCTGACTACTGCTGGCGTCAGTACCAACCGAGTTACATGACACACTCCTACAGTGAAGAGCTTCCCATGGTGCTGCAGTCAATATGGGTTAATGGTGTAACGGACTGCTTTTCTCTTTCTTCCCTGACCATCTCACGCTCCGTTGATCTCTTCACCTTGGTGGTGTGCTCACATACTCATACATGCAGCAGGACTCAACCATGCAAGTTGATAAAATCCTTTAAAAGTTCTTCCTCTCTTTAATGATTTGCTGTGTTTGCTCAAAGAAGCTTCCCTGCTGGATCCACTTGCTTTGAATAAACTTGCCAAACTATTGTTCTCAATGAAGGGCACAGGAATACTTTTAGGAGCAGGTCGATAGCATCAACACCAGCAAGAGAAAAATGCAGTAAATGTCAGTGGTAATCATAATCACTGGTATATAACACTTTTGGAAAAAGGCGGAAATTACTTTTCATGAGCCCGATGAATTATTTGTCTTAGTTGAGTTTTTAGTTCTCTTCTTCGATGAGAAGGGATACGAAGCAGACATGCCTTGCATGGGATGCATTGAAGCTTATGTTTTTTCTTTCACGCCTTAAAGCAATTTATACAAACATGTTTTCACTAAACCCCTTTTTTTCTGTCTGGTTCTTTCTTCCCCTTCAACCACACTTCTAGTACTTTTCCATCTCAACTTGTTTAAAAAAAAAAAAAAGTTAATTTTCCTTTGAAAATGGTGTCACATCCTTAAGACTGTTAGGGGTTTTCAGGTCATAATAAATCTGCTTTGATTTGACTGAATCTATGAGCTCAAAAATGTTTAGATGTAATCATAGAAGTTGTTCGACTAAGTAGCAATTTTAGCTCTAAAAAAGGTCTTTTCCAGAGCTGACAAAATTATATTGTCATTTGATGATCAGGTAGAACTACTGCATTCACAATAAAACAAAAGAATGACTTTGGAATCCCACATGTTATATTTGGGAAATATTGTAAAAGAGTAAAAAATTATTTCAATGTATGCTTGGGTTAAGTAATTCCTGTTACCTTTTTTTTTAGGTTAATTCAATTCGGACTGAAGACCATTTAAACTTAACGTGAAAATCACACATATCAAATCAATTGTTTTGTTTCAGCAAAAAAGATGCCATGAACAAATTGTGTTTGATGAAGAAACTAAAGTCCTGTGCTTTTCAGTTGCAAGCATTTCCTATTTTTTTCTACCGGTGTATTTTCTGTATTTTCACAGCAGGAAATCCAATCAATCAGCAAACTAAATGTTTTTAACCTAATAACGACACCAGTAACAATTGACACTTAGCACAGTCAAAGCTCACAATAGTGAATTAAAATCAACAAAGCTATTTTTTTTTTATCACAGCAATTTCTATCGACTCTTTCTCTTTGTATAATTTTCAACCAATTTTGATTTTGTACAAATTTTTGCAGATGAATGCATCTCACACGGTCATCAAAGCAGCCTATTTTATCAACAGTACACTGATCATGGATAAAATGACTTGTGTTCTGCCCAAAATGTAAACTATTTCAATGCTGTGGGTGCAAAAACACAAGTAAATCATGGTAAATGCAGATCAGTACAGATGTTAAAATCTTCATTTAACAGATTATTTCATTTTATTCCATTTAATTCTGTTTGACATTGACAAAAAGCTTGCCAAAAATGAATACCGGTAGCTGTTTGCCAATACAGTGCTACCTGGTGTGGTGTGGGTAGAATTTGTGAATGCTGTAGTCCTCCATTAATGGCTTGAGATAATTTACACTTTACTTAACTTTTCATTGTTTTAATTTGATGCTGCTTTTGTTTTTGCCTATTTTTTTGCCCTCACTATATTTTCCTGCACACTCCCAAAACACTGGTTTCTGGTTGAACAGTTTGCCAGTAGTGACAGCCAAATGACAATCAAAACTTAAACTGAACTTAAAATTAAACGTTATCATAGAGTTTTGGAAAGCCCGTTTAGTTCTTTTTGCCAGTGGTGCCAGAGTAGACCTGAGTATATGGGTTACACTCCTGAAACATTTGACAGCTCTTTCGCACTCATACCAAATGGCTTAAATGGCTGTTGCTTTGACTCTTGATTTGAAGCTTCTGGCATCCCCTGCTAGCATAAGCACAGCACAGTGGCCAGCATGGGCATCTAATTTAGGAGTTGGCAGACCACATTGAATTTACAGTGGGGTAAAGCAGTATATGTCAGTTACCGATTATGCAAGTTGTCCCATTTAAAAGACAAAAGAGGTTTGTAATGTTCATCAAAGGTACACCTAAACTCTGGGAGACAGAATGTAAAAAAGAAAAAAAATCCTGGAAACCACACTATGATTTGTTTGTTTGTCGGGGAATAAGTATTTAGCTCCTACAAACAAGTAAGAGATCTTTCCCTCGCAGATCTGTTACTTCTTCTTGAAGAGGCTCTTCTATCCCACACTTGTTTCCAGAATAAATTGTGCCTTTTTAAACTGGTTATCTGGATAAAAGACACCTGTTTACAACCTTAAACAGTCTGACGGCAGCCTTTCTACCATTAACAAGACCAAACAGCTGTCTAAGGACATCAGGGACAACCAATCTACAATGAACAAGTAGCTTGATGAAAAGAGATAAGCTGTTAGAGAAATTATTTAAATTGAAGAAATACGAGATCACTGGCAATCTCCCTCCACCTGGGGCTCCATGCAATAGCTCACCTGGTGGGGTACAAATAACTTTAGGAACGATGAGGTAACAGTTTAAAAAACCATGGGGTGAACTGGTCAAAGCCCTGAAGAAAGCTCAGATCACAGTAACAAAGTTTACTATTGGTCTCACTATGTTGTCATGGTTTCAAATCCTGCAGTGCTCCAAAAATCCCCCTAAAGCTGAAGTTTGTCAGAGACCATCTGGATGATCTAGAGGAGGATTGGGAGAAAGTCCTGTGGTCAGATGAGATCAAAATGGAGCTCTTTGGTATGAATACCACTCATTGTGTTTCAAGGAGGAAGAATGCTGAGTTGTATCCCACACCCAAGACCCTTTCCTCACACAGTAAGTGTTCAGACACAGTGGTTGAGTTCAGCAAATTTAGGTTAAGGTTTGAAGGAGGATTTGACTACAGTTCTCTGCCCAGACAAACCTTTGGTCTGATGTAGGGCTGCTAGGAGGCAGACTGTTGTCTGCAGCATGTACTAAAACCTCGGCATGTGGAGGAATATTGTCTTTTGTGATGGATCTTGTGGTCAAACTATGGAAAAGACTATGAAAATTTTTTGGTGACTAATGCATGAATCATCACCAATCAGTTATTTATCTAAGGCCAGATAAATTTGGCAGTGGAGGTCCTGACCTACAACCCTTTGAACCCTGTGCTAGCAGGACCAACACAATTACATTGCCTGTCATGAGTGTGAAACCAGCATAAGGAACCAGGGTGGTGTGATGTGTGTGTGATTCATCCGTCAAGAATCAAGCTTTTTTAGCATCATTGTGAATACAACACGATTTTACCTGGAAGCTTTCTGCATGCAAAATAAAGCAACACAATTCAGAGACAAAAAATCACATGAACTACTTTATTTGATTAGATTTGGCAAATTTTTCATGGACACAGACTGCATACTTAGCACTGCTTTTCACCTTACAAGGACATTTTCCTTACAAATGTGTCAGTATTTAAAAAAAAGGGTACAATAAAAGTGTGCATGAAATTAATTGCCAAATTATTTAGCTACACTAAAGAGATTCACCAAACTAAAGTTGTCCTACTTTTGTGCTATAAATTTAATAAAAGGCAATAGGTGGCTTCTTCATTGATGTGTCTATATTTATTGGTTGGTAAAAAAAATAACTTAATTAAAGCTTATGTGAAATAATTTGTCCTGCTGTTACCCTGCTGATGATCATAATTATGATAGATAAGCAAACTGATTTTAAAAGTTGTTCTACAATCTTTTTTTGCCTCTTCAAAACTATAATATTTATTAATATTATGACACAATTCCTTTCTTGTGGCGTGCAATTTTCTGCAATGCTTGTCTGCTGCCCTCTGAGATTTACCAAGCAAAAAAAAAGTGAAGAAAGCACCACTAAAGAAGACTGCTAAAGGCATTTTGAAAAATATATGACAATCTTTTTTTATGCGGTAAATCATGTGTAAGAACACAAAATCCCCATGCAGGCTCCTGAGCTTTTTGTTTTTTTGTACTTTTCAAATAGTTGGTGGCTTTAGGGTTCCTCGTGTAGTCTGTGCTAAACCTTGCATCAAGTCAGCAGGCTGTAGCAGCTAGACGAGGAGTTCCTAATACATTTTATGCCATTAGACACATCAGAGAGGGAAAGAGAGAGGGACAGTGACACATCAGAATGAACTAAACCAAAGTGAGCTAACAGGGTTATGAAAGAATATGTGCTTGGAATCTTATATTTAACATATGCAGGAGACATAGGTAATAAGGTGTCTGAATTTTTTTTGGCTCTTGGTCTATTAATGGAATAACACACTAAAATAGGAATATGGGAACATACTGTACATAGTTTTAGGAGCATGTTACACATTATATTACCAAATAGAAAATGATAAAAATTCAATTAAAGTTTTGACCAAAAGAAGTTTAAAACAAGTCAGTGGAAAATTAATACTAAATATGCAGAAAGATTATTACTTCCTGCAAGACACAAAAAAAGGGGGGGGGGGCGTTCTGCTTGATGCCATAAGTGTTCATGAGGCCCCATGGCTGCATATATAACCTCCTTCAAAATTGTATGAAACAATAAACAGTTTGGTTTATTGCAGCTTTGCTTCCTTGTGCAAACAAGGAAGCAAAGCCGCAAGTTTTACTTGACAGGCAAAATGAGCACTTAAGAAACACTTACAGGGTGTGATGGTAGCTGGTCTTACTACTTAGTGACAATTACAGGCTTATTTGAGGCAAACCAGCTTTTAGCTAAATTTAAAATCTGGAAATTGTTTAGGATTTTTCCATGTGAGTTACAGAGGCTGTGTTCAGCGTCAAGCTCCAAGATACCTTGGAGCCACATGTGGCTCTTTTACCCCTCCATTGTGGCTCTCTAAAGAAATTTTAGAATCTTTTAAAAAGATTTTTTTTTAAAAGTTTTATTCTTATCTTATAACTGTAAAATAAAACGTAAATAAGTATTAAAGTAAAAATTCAAACTAAATCGAACTATAATCAACTCATTCACAAACAGATGAAGGACAGTAAGTATCCCAACATTTTGATAGGTTTTTCAGCGCCGTCTACCACAGAAAATCAATTTGACGTCAGTGAGAACAACCAAAATTAAGGTACACTGAATGATGTAGTAGATTTTCAATTTTTGAACAAAATAAAGGATTTTAAGTGTGCCCTATGGTTTGAACAATATGGTTAGGGTTACTTAATTAGCTCTGATTTAATTTTTGTTTCTGGTTAAGATGCACCACAAATGGTCAAATAAACTTGTTTTTTTAATCACTACTGACAGTACACTACAGTCTACAACATTTGCTGCATTGAAATGATCCTGTGTAACACAGGATGTTCCATATTGAAAGGAAATCATGTAAACCTCTGTCAGAAAGTTAGGAACTATTCTATAGTTTATAAAATTGTCTTTTCCTTTACGTGACTATTTTATTCATGCCAAAAAAAACTGTTCATTTATATTTATCACACCAATAATGTAAATACAAATCAGTGTCTCACTTTTCAAAAGTTAAAGTAAGAATTTTTGGGTCAAACTAGGTTGTGATCAACAAAATTGACCCAAATGGCCTTAAGTCTTGAAGATGTGGAAAGAGCTCTGAGTTAGAAGGAGAAAGAGCAATATATTCTGCATAAGAACAGACACTGGTGTGACAGAATGGAGAGAAACATCGAGGCAATGGTTCATCTCAGCAGAAAAAAAAAAAATATGAGCAATGCAATTGCTGTTTTACAAAGAAGAACAAAACGCAGACCTGCAGGACTGAATGCACATGAAGGAATCTCAAATAAAAAGGTAAACTCCTGGAAGGTAAGATTTTAGATGTTCCCTTACAATCACCCCAGGATCCCGAAATCAAATGGCAGCGATGACAGAGGCTGAAAAAAAGTTTATCAAGGCTTGATGAACGAGGCAGATCTTATATAACCAGCTGGATGGAAAAATGAAAGTGTTACTCTTTGTCTTCACGTATTTAGATTCCTTAATGGGTTTATAAAATGAACACGGGGAAATACAAGCCAGTGGCAAAATAGCAACATTAAATGGACAGCTCCAGACTAAGTCCAGTACCAAGAGACTGTGTAGTAACTTTAAGGGAAGAGGAGTGTAGACTAGAAAGCATTATAGCATCAGACTAAACAGAAATCCTGGAGTACATCAGGAAGATTGCCCTTAAGCAATGAACTCCTAAGCAAATGCCTGAGGCAGCAATGAAGCTTTTAGCATCCCCGCACAGCATGTAGCACCAACAAGCTGAATGAGTGACAAATACTGAGAAGTCCTACCAGAGGCTTGGAAGATAGAAGCTATTGCATTTTTTTGGAATGTCATAAGTGGCTAGAATTGTCCACTGGGACTTCTGTGCTAGGCAGGAGTTTATTTCTTCAGGGCACCCAAACAATAATGTTTAAAAAACTGAGTATGTAAGTGCTGAGAGATGTAGCAGCAGATGAGAGAAAGCAACATCTGGAGTAAGGAACAAGCCCAAACAGACCAAAGGAGCACACAAAAACAACAAAACACACAAACCCACATACAGTACTCACAGTTACACAAAAACAGATGGTAAAATAACATCTACTTGCTACTACTCTCCACCTTCTTCAAGGCCCAAAGCGCTTTACAAATCACAGTCCCGTACATGCATTTTAACAAAATGCTAACCAGACCACTGAGAGCAAATTGCGGTTCAGTGTCTTGTCCAAAAACATTAAACATATGATCCTTGTTTTCGTACTTGTGTGCAATTCCCTACTATTACAGAAGTACACATAAATGTTCGGCACATGTAGTTTGCTTTTATTTTCTGTGATTTTCATTTAATCTTCAAACTCCTTCAATTGGATTTAAATCTGGAGAATATCTGCACAATTTATATGTTCAAGCCTAACATCTTGTTCTTTTTCTTATGTAGTTTTGGTTCCAGTTAGGAATCGACTTGCGTGCCTGTCTGTCATCAGTTACACCACTTACAGACATCCTTTTTTAAAAGTCCAGTAATCTGGAATTTTGCCCCCCACACTTAATATAAATATACAAGGTACAGAGGACAAATTAAACATATCAATAAACCACAATTTCTCAAACTATCAAAACTTACCAGAATGAGTATAATCTCATAACTAGGTGCAAAAGCACATTCTTACCTTCGTACACAGCCTTGAAGCCTTGTGCACTCACAGCAAAATCTGTGGTAAACCACAAGGCCAATATGGATCCACTACTGACTATAGGGGAGGGCAGCATGAATCCTGACAACCTGAAAGATACAAAAAAAAGAAATTAAGGTTTGGCTTTTCATTTCTTTTAGACATGACCCAGACATTACAATAAAAACTGTAATTAAATGCTGATTTGTAAAACCCACAAGCAAGAACAGAATTAAAAAAAACTATTCCGTTTGAATCTATTTGGGTATAGACTTTTCTACAAAGAAAACATCCAAGGCACAGTTTATGCACAACAGGTACAAGTAGTCCTGACCTGTTCAGAAAAAAAATATTTTTGAAAGAAATGAAGCAGAGCTGACTCTAAACACCTGAACATTTTCAAATAAGCAAAGAAGCAAAGGAAAAAATACACAATAATTATCCGAAAACATCATCTTTTTGTATTTTCACGGCGAGAAGCAACCATCAATCCACACTTCCATCTATTTTTCTATTTCTCATCCAGGAACGATGTAGAGCAACATTTCTGAGCAAAGGTCTCCATATCTCCTCCAGATCTGACAGCCTAGCTTCATGAAAATATTTTTTTCCCATGATATGCTCACATATAATCAAATTTGACATGGGAACATTATGTTTTAATGCAGGTGTTAAGGTGTTTTGCAGCTGTGAAAATGATGAGATGCACCCGTGTAATCTTTTCGCAAAAATATTATGTCTATATGTGAAAAGGATTTGTTGCTGTTGAAGTAATTTCTGCTCACAGAATTACTGGGATGAGTAAAAAATATACTCATGCACCTGCAGCACTCTTAAGGGTACAGCATTGAATTTATAAGCATGACTTTTAGGATTGGCAGTTTTGGAGAATGCTTCTGTACTGAAAGTGTACTTTCCTCTTGACACAGATGGTATTAATGTATGCATGCTAAGCTTAGAACTTGAGGAGGTTTGTGATCCTCATTCTGAAAGTATTTTCCATTAAATTTTTTTCTGCTTTGGTCTGTTCTTCATCTATGCCAGACATATGCCTACAACATATCAATAGTTTTTACTAAACAGGTGTTCTAGCTCTTCATTCACTTTTCAAGGTGACCAAAGGGGGAAAAAAGAAAAGTTATCTTTATTTAATGTGATGTATAATTCATTTTGGCAGCAAGGAGGTCACAGATGTGAGCACAGCCTCAAAAAATAGATAGACTTGGTTTAAAATAAAAATGCTGGGAAGTGCCACACAACACCATGGAACCATTTTTACCCAAAAAGCAGGAACAGCCTGCTTGCAATGGACTGCTTTGTTTCAGTTTCACAACCCCCCTTTTCACTCTGGTTGGCATAGTTTATAATGACCTGTTGTAAAAAGTAAGCAACGAGTGTTGCCCATTAAAACATAATGGTAGCACAGCTACAGGTTGCCTTCAATAGAAAAAAATCATTTTACAAAAGACAAAAATCTCCCACTCTTAAAAAATTTGTTCTTTATGGTTACTATGAATAGTTCACAACTTACATGTTTAATTATTTCCTTTACATATACAAGGTTGTTGTAGTCTTGTAACACAACTGTAAACAACAGTGATATTGTCAGTCAAATGGAAATTATAGTTCATTAACAAATCAGTAACTTACCTATTGTTGGTTTCTGTAATTGCTAGCGATGGATGGATGAATGGATGAATGGATGGATGGATGGATGGATGGATGGATGGATGGATGGATGGATGGATGGATGGAAAGAAACCTGCATAAATGTTTTAATGCACAAGTTAATTGATAATGACAAGATTTTGCAGTAACCCTGATTTATTGTAGCTTGGGATGGGGTAATTTTCTGGTGATTTAATTCTTAACTGTATCTTATAAATCACTGCTCAATGTTCATCAGCATTGACCGGAAGCTACAATATGCTTTAAAACCTGAGTGTTTATCAACATGTAAAAGTGTACGCTCAGTGGCAGGGTCAAAACGGCCGAGCAGACCCACCAAGGCTAGAAACTGAACAGTACTGGAAAAGTATATAGGAGAAAGAGACAGCACAAAACAGCAATGCCCAGTGGCTGGTCACTCTGAGAACATAGCAACCTCCTTGAACAGAATCCAATAACCATCACAGTGGCAGACATCCAAGAAATAGTCTCAGGTATGAAGAACTGGACAACACCGGGCCCTGACATGATACATGCCTACTGGCTAAAGAAACTCACCGCACTCCACGAGCACCTGGCAGCACAAATGAACTAGCTGCTAAGAGATGGGACTCACTCTGAATGGCTAACGAAAGGACAAACGATCCTGATCCAGAAGGATCCCTCAAAGGGTGCAATCCAATCCAACTACCGGCCAATAACCTGTCTCTCCACAACATGGAAGCTCATGTCAGGCATCATTGCACCCAAGATAAATAGGCACATGGATCAATACATGGGCAACACACACAAGGGCATTGGTAGAGACTCCAGAGGAGCCAAACACCAACTCCTGGTTGACAGAACAGTTGCTCAAGATTGCAGGTCACGACACACCAACCTATGCACAGCCTGGATTGTTTACAAGAAAGCTTATGACTCAATGCCACACTCATGGATCACTGAATGCTTGGAGCTGTACAACATCAATAGGACTCTAAGAGCCTTCATAGGAAACTCAATGAAGCTGTGGAAAACCACCCTTGAAGCCAATGGCAAGCCACTTGCAGAAGTGTCCATCACATGTGGGATATACCAAGGTGATGCTCTGTCCCCACTGCTGTTCTGCATAGGTCTGAATCCCCTCGGCCAAATAATCAACAAGACTGGCTATGCATACCGACTCAGAAATGGGGCCAACATCAGTCACCTCCTCTACATGGATGACATCAAGCTATATGCTAAGAGCGAGCGTGACATTTACTCCCTGATCCACACCACCAGGATCTAAAGTACAGACATTGGGATGTTATTCGGGCTCGAGAAATGTAGCCGGACGGTGACAAAGAGAGGCAAGATAGTCCACACAGGAGGGGTCTCACTCCCAGAAGGAACAATAGCAGACATTGAGGACAGTTACAAGTACCTTGGAATTCCGCAGGCAAACGGCAACCTGGAGCAGGCAACAAGGAAAGCTGCAACAGCTAAATATCTCCAACGAGTAAGGCAAGTCCTGAGAAGCCAGCTCAATGGCAAAAATAAGACCCAGGCAATAAACAGCTATGCACTGCCAGTTATCAGATACCCTGCAGGAATAATAAGATGGCCAAAGGAAGAGATACAGACCACGGATGTTAAAACACGAAAGATTCTCACCATGCATGGAGGGTTCCATCCCAAATCCAGCACCCTAAGACTGTATGCTAGCCGCAAGGAAGGAGGCCGAGGACTAGTGAGCATAGAAGCCATTATCCAGGATGAAACAACCAAGATGTATGAATACATCAAGCTCAAGGCCCAAACTGACAATGTGCTCAGTGCATGTCTCAGGCAATGGAGATCAGAGGATACAGTGCTGGAGGACAGATCCTCATGGGAGGACAAACCCTTGCATGGGATGTACCACCGGACCATAACTGAAGTGACTGATATCAAGAAGTCCTACCAATGGCAAGAAATGGCTGGCCAACAGGACAGGACTGAAGCCCTCATCCTGGCAGCTCAGGAACCAGCCCTGAGCACCAGAGCAATAGAGGCTCAGATCCAACACACCAGAAAAGACCCAAGGTGTAGGCTGTGCAAAGAGGCGCCTGAAACAATCCAGCACATAACTGCAGAGAGTAAGATATTGCAGGTAAAGCATACATGGAGCGCCTCTGGTAGAGGACCCGAGCTTGTGTGAGAAACCACCCGCGGAAGGGTGAGAGGGGCGCATGTGTGTGTGTATATATATATATATATAAATACACACACCTATACATAAATACTTATACATAAATACCTATTGTCAAAAAGTTAAATATTTAGAACTCAGTTGTTGATCCAGAATTACAGGGACCTGACTGAATGAACATCAGTGGATCTGGCAGCTGCAGAAGAAAAAATAATGCAGCATCTCATAATAAATATCCAATATAGGTTCCATGACAAGATATATGGATAATATTACAGGAATTCTGAGATTATTAAATATTAGAAATATTATTCTTGCTCTGGAAATCTATTTTATTAAGCGGAACATTCTGCAGTTTGGACGTCGTAACTTAACCGATGTATGTTGTGTAAAGGTCCGTACACACCGGGACGAATATTCGCCAGGCGTTATTCGCCAGCGTTTTTCGCCACGTTTTTTGTGTTCACACCCAGGCGATTTTTGCTGACGATGAGCCCAGTTAACATGCAATTTCATTCCCTGACATTAGATGGCGCTTAATGTAAACAAAAATACTCCTGTACATAAGGTGGCGCTGCGCAACTTTACGCTTCTTAAACTCGCTTTTCCCTCAGAAGAAGAGAGCAAGTATTTACGCGCTTGTCAGAATCATACAAAGAAAACATGAATATTTCAAGCACCAGTTGCTCCAACTGATGCTTGGTTCGGGGATATTTTAGAATGTCCGTCATTATTCCTTTGCGGCTGTGTAGATGCAACTCGGCGTCTATCTTCTTTGCTGGTATGTGTGCTCAGCAAGGCAGTTTTGTGTTTGAGCGCCCCCAAGTTGTGTTTTACTGTAACTTCAGAGGCTCCAGACACGTGTGCAAAAGCGCCATTCTCATTGGTTGAATAGATTTCGACGCGACGCGTCGAAAAAAAAAAACGAACCCGAGGTGTTTTTTTTTTTTGACGCGTGCCGTTTTTTCGCGTTGGTGCGCACACTCTCATTGGTGCCCTTTGTTTAGTCACGAGGCGTTAAACGTCGGCAAAAATTGCGCGCGAAATTCGTCCCGGTGTGTACGGGCCTTAAGGTTATGTATAGAACTTTGATTGATCAGACTGTTAGCAACATTTTTCTCTTTGTTTTAATTATTCTAGTAAGGTATTTTTAGCTGTGAGAGAGTAGAGTATGGAATTACATAAATGCCAATAACTGAAAGGGCGTAAAGACTACTTAGCGGGCGTATTTAGAAACTGAGTGAGTGAACCTTAAAACCGTGCTGGCGCAATTCTAACCAAGTGACCCCGTATTTTACAACTGAACGGCTGAAATCCTAACTGAGCAGTGATCCTGCTCGGTCAATTCTCTTTTGCGCCCTCACCTGGATTTACGCTCAGTGTTAAGGGGGCGTTTTTGTCACTTGGGGGCGGTATTCATGGGTGTGTTTGTCACTTAGGGGCAGGAACCTTTCTGGTTGATCTGACTGGCTAAAATTTGCATGCCAAGCAGCGGGGCGGGACTTTCATTTTGGGCCTTTAATAAAACGGAACGGTGGCTGTAACGTGGATTAAAAGCATTAAAACGGTAGAAAATGCAGTTAATTTCACAAGAGAAAAACTTAGAGCACAAAAAAACCCGCTGCACTTTCTTACCTTAGTTTTGGGTGGTTGGTTAATCTTTTAATCCACGTTACATCCGCGTTTTTTTCTATGAATGCCTCTAGGGGGGGGGGGGCACGAACAAGTTTGACACAAAGAGCTGACATCAAAGAGCCACACCACACACTGACCTGCCAGACACACACACACAAGCACACAATTAAAGCAGTTCGGTACTAAAGCTAAAGCCATTTTCTCATAACCCCCTCCTCTCCTTACAACAGCACTGGATTAAACGGCGCCGTTTCAGTTTAGTGTTTTTACTGTATTTAACGTTAACACATATACCGGTGAAACGTGCATGCTGGTGTGTTTTTAAAAAAGGCAGCGAGCGCAAAACTGAGTTGGTTGTGATTTATTTTTTAAGTCATCAATCAGCATTTAAAATCCATCAAAGTCCTCATCTTCTGCATCTGAAACAGCTGGGCTACATCTCTATTAAACACGCCCGCTTCCCTTTCCTCATCATCAAAGTCCGTCTCTTTGCCGTGCAGCTCCTAAGAACAGTGAAAGCAGACACCTCAGGCCAAGTTTAAGTCCTGCAGTCCCAAAGTGTGGCGTAACTCGCCGGCGCTGCGTCCCGGTAAGGAAGGGAGGATGGACAGCTTTTCACGGTCATCTGCTGGAAGTGGAAGTAGCAGCGCTGAGCCTCGAGTCGATCTTCCGACACAGACCTTTCCTTTTCCGCGGAAACTCAGCTGCTGCTGCGTCTTCTTGTCTTGTTGGAGTTAGTTTTCCAGCGTCCTCACTTGCGAACCATGGATTCATTATTTTAAATTCTCTGGCAGCTGAGGTTCGATAAGTTAGAAAGATCTTCACAGATTCAGACTTCCTGCTTCAATAACTCCTCTGATCAACGTTCAAATGTGTCAGCAAGTATCTCAATACTTTTGTATTAACACAGAGAGTGAACCACAAATGCATTTCTGAAGAAAAAAGATCGTTTTTGATGCCTTTTAATCAGAATTGTTCGCTTCAAGCTGTCAATGCAGCAGACATGCAGCAGCCGACTGCCAAGGGAGCGTCAACAAAGTGCAACCTCTGTGAACTGTGAAACACCACTGTGCAAAAATCAATAATCTCACAAAAAATCATAAAAGTATTATAAAGCATATTCTTGTTACAATAAAAAAATTGTAGAAAGGTCCATCTTTGTTTTATCTCGTTCATATACTTTTTCAAATTTTAATAGATATGAATCATGACTAAAGTTATCAGTAACTTGACATGACCTTATTGTCATACTAAAATAAAGAATGTCAATGGTTCACTTTGTTTATTTATAGGAATTTTTCAATGGATCAAATTTGGTCAAAAATCCTGAATAGCTCTGAAAGTGCCAGAATTTGTTTTTGCATGATCTTAATTGTAGTAGGAAAATAAGGTCATGATTAGTCAGTACAGGAAGTTTTGTGTCAGTAACTACAGCATTTTCAAAGCCATTGAGCATGTTTAGCCAAATCTGATCAATATTTAAATATGTGGAACAGCCTGCCGGAGAACCTCAGGGCCGCAGAGACTGTAGAGGTTTTTAGGAAGAGGCTCAAGACCCACCTTTTTAGTCTGGCTTTTATATGACTTTGATCATTCCTTATGTCTTTTATTATTCATCTATTTATTAATTGAGGTATTTATTTACATATTTATTTGTTTATTTATTTATCTATTTAATTATTTATTTTCTTGTAAGGACTATTATTATGGCCCGCAGCAGTCATAGACTGCAAGGACCATATTGTAACTGGTACGAGGGTCGAACACTCAAAAAGTCCAAAACGTCGAAAAAACGCGTCAAAACGCCAAAAAATGGAGTCAAAAGTCGCCCAAAGCACACAACGACACGACAATTGTGTAACGGAACAAAAATAAACACACACACGCACAACACCCCCGCACAAACGACAAAATTGTAGTCGCAAAAATGACGACAAAAACACAAAAAAGCCCCAAAAAGCCCTCAAAAGACGGGTTTAAAGCCAAAAAGACATGCCCAGCCTATAGTAAAAGACAGGCCGCATTGAAATACATAGGCCACCTGACTGCAAAAACTTCTATATTGTTTCTGCTTCGTTTCATTATTATGGCCCGCAGCAGTCATAGACTGCAAGGACCATATTGTAACTGCTACGAGGGTCGAACACTCAAAAAGGTCCAAAACGTCAAAAAAACGCGTCAAAACGCCAAAAAATGGGGTCAAAAGTCGCCCAAAGCACACAACGACACGACAATTGTGTAACGCAACAAAAATACACACACACACGCACAACACCAACGCAAAAACGTAAAATTTGTAGTCGCAAAAATGACGACAAAAACACAAAAATGCCCAAAAAAGCCCTCAAAAGACGGGTTTAAAGCCAAAAAGACATGCCCAGCCTATAGTAAAAGACAGGCCGCATTGAAATACATGGGAAATCCTAACCGCAAAAACTTCTATATTGTTTCTGCTTTGTTTCATTATTATTATTCTTCTTGCACACTAACGGCGTCTTTGAGCTTAATTTTGACCCCCGCCACATACCCGAAAACTCACCAAAATTGGCACACATCTGGGATAAATTGAAAATGAATTTTCGACAAAGAGAACGTCACCCCCCCGAAGTCGATGACATCACAGCGAGCGTTCCCGTAAAAAAAATGAATGGGCCGAAAATCGCTTATGGGGCCAAAAAAAAATATTTTGAAATACAGTTACGAAACCAAAACACGCGTGTTGGATATATCCCAGAGAAGTTATGAAATCATTATGGGATGGCCACACGACCTACGGCTTGGCGGCCATTTTGTGGCGAACACAGAGAAATGGCGATTTTCTTGTTTTTTGACAAAATGGGAAAACGACCCTTTTGTTTAAGCGATTTTCACGAAATTGCACACACATGCCAAGACCATGATTTTACAACTACCAAAGAAGTTTTGTTGACCTTTGACCTTGGGAAGGGGCGGCCATCTTAAATTTTCATAAAAAAGCACCTTTAGTAACGGATACAAACGAAAACTCGTCCTAGGGATTTTTATCGATCTTTTTGAAACTTCTCGGGCATCAATGGCAAGCTACTGTGGACAAAATGTTGGAATTAGAAGTTGTAGAATTTGAAACGCGTGCGCGTGGCGAATTCGCAACCATCCCCATTTTAGCTAGCTCGCACATATTTTATCGGAATAGCCTGAAACTGAAATATGCGATACCCTGGCCCACACTGAACAAAACGATGTCACATACGACAAAATCCATAAAGGAATGTGGCCGTGGTAAACAAAAAACGATCGCAAAAAAAAGTGCTGACTCGGCAAAAAAAAATTTTTTCGGATTTTATTTTTAAGAATCGGCTAACGAAACCCAGATAACTTTGTCGGGTATATCCAAAGAAAGTTTTGAAATCATTACGTGATGGCCAGACGACCTACGGTTTGGCGGCCATTTTGTGCCAAAATCTGCCATTTTGAGTTTTTCGCGTTTTTACACGATATGGAAAAATGAACTTTTTTTCGAGCGATTTTCACGAAATTTGACTCGCATGTCCCTAGCGTAAGTCTACAATCACCTTTGGAGTTTCGTCGACTTTTGACCTCGGGAAAAGGCGGCCATCTTGAATTTTCTATAAAAAACACCTTAACCACCAGATTCAAACGTAAACTTGTCGTTGGAATTTTCTTCGATCGTCTCAAAACTTTTTGGGCATCAATGGCAAGCTACTGTGTAAAAAATGTTGGAATTAGAAGTTGTAGATTTTGAACGGCGTGCGCGTGGCAAGCTAGCAAAGTGGCGCACTGTTATAACTCCCATGCATTTCAATACAATACAGTGAAAATTGAATGCATGCATTAATGCCTGAAACTGAATACATTGAAAAACACTGGATATGGACATATAAGGAATGTGGGCGTGGTTAGCATAAAACCACTGTTGCTAAGGACGACAAAAAGTTTACTTTTACCGATTTGTCCGAAACTGATGTCAATCTGTTCGTCCTCCCGAGGGGACCAAAACATAAAATGGTTGCTATGGAGATAAAATCAACAGAAAAGCCGCCATTTTGGAAAAAGTGGGCTTTTTAGCAACTTATGACATATAACTCTCACCAATGGAGGAATGTGTTTTTCTGAGTCAGTTGATGATGCTGATCGCTATGCTAGCAATTTTAGCCACATTAGCATAGCTAGCATAGTTAGCATAATTAGCAAATGCAGTTTTGACTAGCCATTATCAAAAGTGGGCAGTGAGGGCAGTGAGGGCGGTGAGGGCGGTGGTGCGTAGAGTTGGGCGTGGAAGGCGGGTTGCGTCTGCGGGCCATACAACGCCGCTTGCGGCTTTAATTATTCTTCTTCTTTCTTTCTTCCACTTTGAGCCAAAATTTGACCCCCACCACATACCCGAAAACTCACCAAAATTGGCACACACCTAGGATAAATTGAAAATGAATTTTCGGCAAAGAAAACGTCACCCCCCCCACGATGATGACATCACGGCGAGCAATCCCGTCAAAAAAATGAATGGGCCGAAAATCGCTTATGGGGCCAAAAAAAAATATTTCAAAATACAGTTACGAAACCAAAACAGGCGTGTTGGAGATATCCCAAAGAAGTTATGAAATTATTATGGGATGGCCACACGACCTGCGGCTTGGCGGCCATTTTGTGGCGAACTCAGAGAAATGGCGATTTTCGTGTTTTTTGACAATATGGGAAAATGACACTTTTGTTTAAGCGATTGTCACGAAATTGCACACACATGCCAAGACCCTGATTCTACAATAACCAAAGAAGTTTCGTTGACCTTTGACCTTGGGAAGGGGCGGCCATGTTGAATTTTCTCAAAAAAGCACCTTTAGTAACGTATACAAACGAAAACTCGTCCTAGGGATTTTTATCGATCTTTTTGAAACTTCTCGGGCATCAATGGCAAGCTACTGTGGACAAAATGTTGGAATTAGAAGTTGTAGAATTTGAAACGCGTGCGCGTGGCGAATTCGCAACCGTCGCCATTTTAGCTAGCTCGCACGTATTTTATCGGAATAGACTGAAACTGAAATATGCGATACCCTGGCCCACACTGAACAAAACGATGTCACATACGACAAAATCGATAAAGGAATGTGGCCGTGGTAAACAAAAAACCGTCGCAAAAAAAAGTGCTGACTCGGCAAAAAAAAATTTTTTCGGATTTTATTTTTAAGAATCGGCTAACGAAACCCAGATAACTTTGTCGGGTATATCCAAAGAAAGTTTGGGAATCATTACGTGATGGCGACACGACCTACGGTTTGGCGGCCATTTTGTGCCAAAATATGCCATTTTGCGTTTTTCTCGTTTTTACACGATATGGAAAAATGAACTTTTTTTCGAGCGATTTTCACGAAATTTGACGCACATGTCCTTAGCGTAAGTCTACAATCACCTCTGGAGTTTCGTCGACCTTTGACCTCGGGAAAAGGCGGCCATCTTGAATTTTCTTTAAAAAACACCTTAACCACCAGATTCAAACGTAAACTTGTCGTTGGAATTTTCTTCGATCGTCTCAAAACTTTTTGGGCATCAATGGCAAGCTACTGTGTAAAAAATGTTGGAATTAGAAGTTATAGATTTTGAACGGCGTGCGCGTGGCAAGCTAGCAAAGTGGCGCACTGTTATAACTCCCATGCATTTCAATACAATACAGTGAAAATTGAATGCATGCATTAATGCCTGAAACTGAATACATTGAAAAACACTGGATATGGACATATAAGGAATGTGGGCGTGGTTAGCATAAAACCACTGTTGCTAAGGACGACAAAAAGTTTACTCTTACCGATTTGTCCGAAACTGACGTCAATCTGTTCGTCTTCTCAAGGGGACCAAAACATAAAATGGTTGCTATGGAGATAAAATAAACAAAAAAGCCGCCATTTTGGAAAAAGTGGCTTTTTTATCAATTTATGGCATATAGCTCTCACCAATGGAGGAATGTGTTTTTCTGAGTCAGTTGATGATGCTGATCGCTATGCTAGCACTTTTAGCCACATTAGCATAGTTAGCATAGTTAGCATAATTAGCAAATCCAGCCTTGACTAGCTTTTAATTTGTGGGCGGTGAGGGCGGTGAGGGCGGTGGTGCGTAGAGTTGGGCGTGGAAGGCGGGTTGCGTCTGCGGGCCATACAACGCCGCTTGCGGCTTTAATTATCTTTGTTTCTTATATGCAAATCTTTTTATTGTTATTTTACCAATGATACTTAGGTTATGGTTTAATCCCTGACGTTTTTTATTTTTTAATTACTAACATTTTATTTTTTATCTTTTTCTATTTTTATTGTTGTTATTTTATGATCATTTTTATTTTTTATTCTGATGTTTTTTACTCCAGTGTTTCCTCTGGGGGATCCATCGTTCTTGGGCACCACCAGCTTGACCTGTAGGGCGTGCCGTTGCTGTGGTGCCCGTTCTGGTTGGGCGGGCTGGGGTCCCACTCTGTGGTCTAATAGCCATGGATGGGGCCCTGGGCTGCCCTGTGTTGGGCGGGCGCTGCGGTAGTGGCCCCTGTGGTCGGGCTGGGCCTTGGAATGAATGGATCCCCATGATATCGTTTCCTCACAGCAGTACCAAGCCAGACCTTCTTCAACTGCAGTTATTTGTTTCTGTTCACTGTTCTACTGGGGTAACTGGGTGGGTGGGGATGGGGGCGGGGGGTGGTGAGGGAGGGGTACCTTCTTTGTGGGATTGTCCTTTGTTTTCTGTAATGAACAACTTTCATTTTTTATGACTGTTTTATCTGTTTTTATGTTAAGCGCTTTGTGTTTTTAACCAAAATGAAAGGCGCTATATAAATAAATAAAGTTTGAGTTTGAGTTTGAGTTTGAGTTTGAGTATGAAAAATTCCTAACAATAAACAACGTGAATTATGACATAATCTTTATTGCAGTAGGACAATGAGGTCATGATTAGTCAATACAGGAGGTTTAGTGACAGAAGCTTTAGTATCTTCAGAGCTATTGTGCATTTATGTTATGATTCATATCTCTATTAAATTTTAAAAACTATAAACTATAAAATGGAGGTTGACTTTCTAAAAAAATTTAGTATAGTAAATAATAATGTAGCATGACTATGCTAACGAGTCTTCATTACCAGTTCAGATAAATATAGACATTTATTTGCTTTTTAAAAGTTTACTGACTTTTACAGAATGGTGTTTCACAGGGTACGGACTTTGTTGACGGTCCCTTGGCAGCCGGCTCGCTGCTCTGTCTGCATTCACACCTTGAAACGAACAATTCTGATTAAAAGAAAAAAAAAAACAATCGGTTCACTCTCTGTCAATACAAAATGATTGAAATACTTGCTGACATATTTGAAAGGTTATAAGAGGAGTTATTGACGCAGGAAGTCCGAATCTGTGAAGATCTAATTCAACCGAACTGCAGCTGCTCTATTCCCGTGTTGCTCCGCGTAGCTGATAGCTTGCAGTTTAAACTGTGCCTCATAATCATGTTTCTTTGCATTTCCAGGGTTTCCAAAACGAAGTTGTTCTGCATTATTCACATATTTGCTCCTTTGTACTATGGGGGGGGGGGTCTTCTTTCACGTCCTCTCCTCTCTCCGTACTGTTCTCATGCTGTTCTCTCCTATTTACCAAAGTCACACAACAACACATTAGGGCCGCTCTGTACATTTAGGAGAAAATGTAAAACTTTCACCTGAAAGTACTGAATATAGAAAATATGATAAAAGGCAGAGAGCCACATGCAGCTCAAGAGCCGCCTGGTAACCCCCCCTGCACTGAAAAATGAAGGTCCTGCCCCTCTGCCTCGCCGATAAGCCATGCAAATTTCAGCCAATCAGATCAACCAGAAAGGTTCCTGCCCCAAAAGTGAAAAAAAAACGCCCCCTTAACACTAAGCGTAAATCCACATGAGCGCGCAAAAAGGAATTGACCGCACAAGATCACTTCTCAGTTAGAATTGCGCCTGCGCGGTTTGAAGGTTCACTCACTCAGTTCCTAAATACGGCCGCTTAGTTGTCTTTACGCCCTTTCAGTTTATGGCAGATATGTAATTCCATAGTAGAGCACTTAACTAAACCCCAACAGCTACTAACTAGGTTTTACTAATTAATTGTAAAAATAATTGGATTTAGTGCAAGTTGCACATAAACCTTTTACTGCCCATTTTTCCCCTACTTTTTCAGTTTAGATTTAAGACAAGAAATCAACTATCTTCCTAAATGTGCCACATAATTTCTGTGGATAATACCTGATATTTTTCATTTTACATTAAAGAATATGCAATGTGTGCTGCTTGCCTTGTTCATACACTTTTTTTCTTAACTGGGAAGAAAATTACCCCATCCCAAGCTACAATAAATCACTTTGATGACTCAAAGGGGACAGCCAATACATTCTCACAAGAGCATTTCACCAATCAAGAAATAAAATGTGAAAAATTAAAACAGAAGCACATTTTACTCCTACATTTTTAATTTCATGGACGTCTGAACCTTGAAGGATGGTTACCCTTGGGCAAAGGTTCGTCTTTTTGACTGGTCAAAGGCTTAAGAGAAATCCTAGTTTGGGACGTATATGGGTTACAGAAGCATATATATATTACAGAAGCATATCTACACAAGTATATATATGTATTCTTTTAAAGGGCTTAGAATACTATATGTAGCTGAGTATACAATTTAACAAATCTGTAAATCACTGGGCAGCCATTTGTTACCCAATTTAAATGATGCAACAAATGTATAAAGTGCTGTGTAATTGAGGAAAAGAGCAAAGTATTTTTTGCCCTATAATCTTTACAAATGCCAAACAATTTAGTAAAGTTTGAACAAGCAACATACTTGAAAAGTAGCTGTTCACAAACAGTGGTGTGTGTGGAGGAATCACAGCACCTCCTTCTAACACTACTGTGGAATGGCTTCCCATTCTGTGTGCCATTTATTGCAAGTCAGCTGATGAGATTTTGTTGGTTACTCTAGGAAAAAACAGAAAGCCCAAGCTGATCACAACAAATGTCCAATGAGGCTGAGGTCAGGCCTGCTGACAGGTCATTCCATCCTCTCCCATTCCACATGCTTGAGGAAGTCTCTGATTAACCCCACTCTGAGGGTGGGCATCATCATCCAGGAAAACAGAGTTTAGTCCCCACACATTGCTAATGGTTGAACAAATGTGTCTCAATATTTCTCAACAAAGAAGAATTGTTGTGGGCTTAGTTCTGGTGTTAGTACCAGTGTTTAGCTGGTTCTACTTATTAAAGAACCAGCTCTTCCACTCCACAAATATGGATCCAAGTCAGTTCTAGGTCAAAAGATAGTGTGTTAAGTGCAAACAGAAAGGAGTGTTTAGATCGCTCTGAATAAGGGGCCTGTGGTTTCCACTCTCTTCTTGAGGCCATTAACCATGACTCCATAAACCTACACCTTTAAGTAGTTAATTACACCAGTTTAGTAAAGGCTTGGTTCATGTTATGAACCAATTTTGAGAGGCAGGAATCAATAAAAAGACAAAGATCCGGTGCTCAAAACCAGCATTTAAACCAGCCCTGGTTAAAAACCACCATCTTTGCTAAGATTATTTTGAATGATGACAAACCTCATTTTTCCTTGGAATGAGTGAGATGCTGGCCCACACCGTTATGCTGCCTTCACAAGAGATTCTAAACTATTAGTACAGCAAACAGCAGTGCCTTCTCTGCGGTGTCTCCACATGTTAACCCTACGATCCAACCAGTAAAGGACAGTCATGAGAATTTTCCTGGCAGCACTATGAGGCTGGAGATCAGCTATGTGCAGAATTTCCGGGATTGTCTAAATTGTCAGCCTTATCATCCTGCAAACCTTGACTGAGTGTCGGCACAAGAAATATACTTGGTACCTAAGGGCTCACTTTAAACAATTCATGTAAATTAAATGCAGCAATTAAAGTTTCTCTTTTCCACAACCCTATTTGGATCAGTCATATAGGGTCATGCCAATTCTTGGAGAAGACACCTACTCACCGCTGCAGCAGGGGCCCCTGCCACAGGGAGTACCGGAAGCTCAAAAGCATCATTAATATGAGCTGTTTGACATGGGTATAAAAGATTTGGCAAATTTTTCATGGATGCAACTCACATTCTCAGCTCTACTGCTTCTCATTCAAGTACATGTTCCTTGCAAATTTGGTACCATTCTTCTTGAAGAAGAGGTTATCAGAGAAATAAGGATTAACTGCCATGAAGCACCGTTGCGGTGAAGAAATAATTTACACAATTACACAATGTCACATAAAAATCCTGTCGTTCCTATTTTAACTATGTATGCTAAAAGAGATTAATGATCAAATGCTCATTGACTGGGTACTGCAAAGTTTTATACATTCAAATCAGATAAGTGTAAAAGATGCCAACATATTTAAATTGACTTTAGGAACAATGTGTGTGCATTAATCCAAGGATTAACATCAGTTGTTCTTTTTTTTTTTTTTTGTCAATTCGGGAATGTGATTAGGCGGTGATCTCTGTTTTAAAGACCCACTCTAATGATAATGGTATTTTTAACGTTCTTGGGACATTTTTCTGATGATCAGGGAGATTCATTAAGGAAATTAAGCATTTCTTTATTCAAAGGCAGTTTAAGAAAGAGCTTGTGATGACGAAAAAATGCTCTAAGCTGTCAGGAGAGGGGGAAGGGGGCGGGGTTGCTCAGCACCAACCATCCCGCCCACAACTCAAAGACAAATTTCTTACGCACCACTGCCACTCTGCAGAAACCATGTCCTAGAAAACTAAACAGTTTTTAAAATTAGGCAAGAAATGGCATAATCATAATTACAAGACCACTGGCAATGCTTGTAAAATAAATCAAAAGATGAACAGAGTGGAAAACTATATCAACCCATTTATACCTGATAATTCACAGCACTGCACACAAAGAAACACACACATGCATGCAGACCCACACACAAGATTGTTAGTCAGTCAGTCAAACGGGTAATAAGAAGTAATCGTCTTGCTGTCGCTGCATCGATAGACGAACAAGATTCCATTTCCCCCATACGGCTCAGTTTCACCTTTGTGTTTGTCGGTTTCTTCCCCCCCTCTGCACCTTAATCCCCACCCTCCTGTGAACTTTCTGCTCTTTTCATCTCTCCTAATCAGGCAAGCACACTGATCCTATGGCCTGTTGACATTTAATGTTTAAAAAATGATTTTAAGCAAGCAGCATTTAGAATATTTAACTGTTTATCCAGTTGGTCAAACTGTCCACCCAGTTAATGCAATCAGACAGCCGCTCAGGGATTTTAGCCAGTCTGGTATTTAGAACATATCCACCAACCAGTGAGGCTGCATGCATTCCTTATTGCTGCTTCATCCATCTGTTTGATTACCCATCTGTATCCGTCTGTTTCAGTCGACCCTCTAATTCTGGCTCATTCCATCAGGCTGTCAGCATGTCACATGCTGATATACTCCAATAAAGATTATGGTATGGACTGAATGGTAAAACATGCTGCAGTTTAAAATTAGGCCATCCATTCCCACGCAATTGGAAAAGGAAATGTAGATGAAGAATAAAGCAGGTGACTTAGTCACACCAAAAAGAATGTACTGAAGAAAGCAAAAGGAAATGGCTCCATGCCTCCATCCCCTCTAATAGACATTACTCATTTACAGTATACTGCAGGTCTTGAAACTTTTGTTCTTTACAATTTTCTCTTACTATTTTTGTAAATGGTATAAAGAGATTATTGAAGTTGCTGTGTATAAGGTTTAAAACCAGTACAAACAAAATTTTTGTAAGTGTGTAGGAAGAAAAAAACATGATGGTTTTAGTTAAACGAGTCACTTCAAAGAGATTTGACATTATTTTGGTGGGAAAATGGTTGTTTTACAAAAGATATGCAAGAAAGAAAAGCATTTTACCACTCAGGAAATTTTCTTTTCAGCTCACCACAGAGAAAATACATAGAACGAAAGCAATTCTATTAAATACAAAACAGCAATATACCTTTTTTGTTTCAACTATAGTCATTTTTCATCTACTAAACTCCATGAAAAATCTTGTAGGCATCAGTAAAACATGATTTAAGTTATTTTTTTATTTTTCTTATTTTATATTACCAATTTAGTTTTTAAATCAAAGCCCTTGGACCTTTACTCTTTCTTTGCATCACGACTAAGTATGGCTCACTATGGCCCGCCATGCATGAGGTTCAAATAGCTTTCTAAATCTCTCTGTATTCCAATCTGCCAGCTCAAGTGGAACAGATTATATATGAATGCAGAGAATACACAGCATGGATGTTTGGTGTCTAGGCCCTGACCTCTTCACTTCCCACCAGGAAGCACCAAGCAGGGAGAACAGCTTTCAAAGGCTATATGAGTCACATGAGAGAAGTGGCTGCGAGCATGCTACAGCAGCAGAAGAGTGAGCAGAGTATGACTGCTTTAGTAAGTGCCATGTTACAAATGATTTGGATGGACATGGGTTTTAGTCAAGGGGGCACAACATGTCATTTAAGCTTCATTTAATACCAGGTTAATGAAACGGAAGGTAAAAGGACAGAAATGCTTTAGCTGTGTAAAACTCTTTGGATTTTTTATTTAAATACTACTAATAATTCAGTGACGTGTGACAGGTATTTTAAGGACAAATCATTTGTATATTTATGTCATTTTCAGAACTTAAATGTCAATTCATAACTGGCATAGCGATTTTTTTTTTAATGAAAAAAAACAAATAAAAAAATTATAGAATATAAGTTGTCCTTCATGAAGACAATTGGTATTCATCTTTATTTTCCAATTCAATTTTGGGCTTTGACAAAAAAAATAAATGAATAATAAAAATTTCACAAAACCTAACAAGATGACTGCAATCTCGCAAAAAGCCTCTGTTTATTTTTTGCTGACACCAGATTTGAACTAAACTTGTTCGGTAAATGCTCTACCTTAGCTTGAACCATTTGTTTTTTCCCATCCTTCCAGGATCTAATCTGGTTATTAAGAATGTAATGGAACCAGAGCCTGTCAGTAACCATACAATGTGTAGTAAATGGACATACATGATGTTTCTCTTTTGAAAAGACAAACAAAAAGAGAATAGAGGAGGAAGACAGAAAGAGTAGATGATCAAAAGGAATCCCAGAGCACACGGGCACTCTGAAAACCACATATAACCTAACTGCTTAGTGACGGAGGATTTGTTCTCGACTCAAAAACAGCAGGTGTTATTTTGTTGTATAGCAATAAAACACGACCGTAATATTACATTAATATTAGCTCTTGATTTCTGAGTTTTCAATTAAATATGGTTATTATCATAAACATTTTTGAGAGTGTCATAGAAGCTGATCCAACATTACATGCAGTGTAAAATCTGTCTACCTTTCATTTTTCTGTTTATTCAAGGTGATTCCTAAAAAAAGATCAAATTATTATTATTTTTTTATTTAGCCTTTATTTACCCAGGAAATGTCTCATTGAGATTAAGAATCTCCTTTTCAAGGGCATTACATGATGAAAACTAGATGATTTTGAATAATTAATTAGCCCTAAAAACTTAGAGGAGGGAGTTAATGTTTAAATGAGGTTTAACATATTAAATGTTCTCCTTACGACAACAAAAAAAGTATGATGTTTCTGTATCTTGAAAGTAAAATGTTCAGAAATGAAGAGTGAACCAGGCTTTTACAGGAAAGCATCTACATTTAAGTGAAAAAAAACTGGTTGATTCACAGTGGTCATGCAGTAAAGTCCAAATAAAAACACCTGGAGCACGAATCACAGCCTTGTGCCTTCACTGAGTGGTTTGTGAGGTAAAGTCAAGAAAGGAGAACAGACCATTGTTCCCCTCTTTGTGCTTCAGATTGTTCTTCAAAAGCTTCAATAGCGATTTCACTACACTCCTATGCTTGCTTGGCTAAAAGAGCTCTTTCAGTCTCTCAGCTGACCTGTATCTGTGTGTACATTTCATATCTGACTCCACCACTCTTGTTCTTTTCTCAAATACTCTTAAGTATTTTATTCATAAATGGGGTCTGTTGAAATGACTCTCTTTCATGGATTTTAACCAGGTCCAAAGTCGACGCAGGGATTCCAGTGACTGAAAACCATGTGAAGAAAGGCAACTGTAAGTGGTTCAATCTCTGTATGCATTTTACATAATTTATTGAACAACAACAAAAGTTAAATCAATGTACATTTCTCGTGGATGTGAATGTTATAGAATTCAGGATACATTTTTGTCTGTGTCTGTGTAGAAAAGGTGTTTATTTTTGGATTTGCACAGTGAGCTGTGTTTTTTTTTCAATTTTTCTTTCCTCATTTTTGAAATAAACAGAACTTAGCAAATTTATTAACTGTATCATTCCCAATTTTTTAAGTTTGGTGGATAGTGTCAATGCATTTTGATTTGTGCTAAATCACACCTCTGATACATGACCCTCCTTTTTATTCAGATCATTCAGATGCCAATTGTTTAGCCTGCATCAAAGTTAGGAGGACCTTTCCCATCTGTCAAAACATAGCAAACTGTAGTGTGGACTAAACATCCTAGTTTTAAGTCTATATATATATATATATATATATATATATATATATATATATATATATATATATATATATATATATATATATATATGTATATATATATGTATATATATATATATATATATATATATATATATATATATATATATATATATATATATATATATATATATATATATATATATATATGTATATGTATATGTATATATATATATGTATATGTATATATATATATATATATATATATATATAAGAAGATAAGATAAGATTTTCAGGACATATATATATATATATATATATATATAGAGAGAGAGAGAGAGAGAGAGAGAGAGAGAGAGAGAGAGAGAGAGAGAGAGAGAGAGAGAGAGAGAGAGAGAGAGAGAGAGAGAGAAAGAGAGAGAGAGAGATGGTGACATAGAGAGGCAAGATAGTCCACACAGGAGGGGTCTCACTCCCAGAAGGAACAATAGCAGACATTGAGGACAGTTACAAGTACCTTGGAATTCCGCAGGCAAATGGCAACCTGGAGCAGGCAACAAGGAAAGCTGCAACAAATACCTCCAACGAGTAAAGCAAGTCCTGAGAAGCCAGCTCAATGGCATATATAAGACCCGGGCAATAAACAGCTACGCACTGCCAGTTATCAGATACCCTGCAGGAATAATAAGATGGCCAAAGGAAGAGATACAGACCATGGATGTTAAAACACGAAAGATTCTCACCATGCATGGAGGGTTCCATCCCAAATCCAGCACCCTGAGACTGTATGCTAGCCGCAAGGAAGGAGGCCGAGGACTAGTGAGCGTAGAAGCCACTATTCAGGATGAAACATCCAAGATCCATGAGTACATCAAGCTCAAGGTCCCAACTGACAGTGTGCTCAGTGCATGTCTCATACAGTGCTGGAGGACAGATCCTCATGGGAGGACAAACCCTGGCATGGGATGTACCACCGGACCATAACTGAAGTGACTGATATCAAGAAGTCCTACCAATGGCTAGAAAGGGCTGGCCTACAGGACAGCACTGAAGCGCTCATCCTGGCAGCTCAGGAACAATCCCTGAGCACCAGAGCGATAGAGGCTCAGATCTACCACACCAGACAAGACCCAAGGTGTAGGCTGTGCAAAGAGGCGCCTGAAATAATCCAGCATATAACTGCAGGGTGTAAGATGCTGGCAGGTAAAGCATACATGGAGCGCCACAATCAAGTGGCTGGATAATATACAGGAACATGTGTGCAGAATATGAACTGGAAACCCCAAGATCAAAATGGGAAACACCTGCGAAGGTGGTAGAGAATGAGAGGGCAAAGATCCTTTGGGACTTCCAGATCCAGACTGATAGGATGGTAATGGCGAACCAACCAGACATTGTCGTGGTGGATAAAGAACTGAGGAAAGCCGTTGTGGTGGATGTGGCAGTGCCAAGCGATGGGAACATGAGGAAGAAGGAACATGAGAAACTGGAGAAATACCAGGGACTCAGAGTAGAACTGGAGAAAGCATGGAAAGTGAAGGTGACAGTGGTGCCTGTGGTAATTGGAGCACTCGGGGCAGTAACCCCCAAGCTGGAGGAGTGGCTACAACAGATACCTGGAAAGACCTCAGACCTCTCAGGCCAGAAGAGCGCAGTGCTAGGAACAGCTAAGATACTGCGCAGGACCCGCAAGCTCCCAGGGCTCTGGTAGAGGACCCGAGCTTGGAGGAGAAACCACCCCCGGAGGGTGAGAGTGGCGTTTTTCATTTTTATATATATATGAAAAACTCGGAAAGTGGCTGAGCCTCCATCACAACTGGATCTCATAAACTTATTTATCAATTAAATTGCATTGTCCAGGTAATTATTATAATTATGTACTCAGAGTCAAAACAATAAATAATGTTTAAATTCACCTAAGAAATATATTATTTATATCAGTTGATAATATTTAAAAAGCATCAGAAAAATATCAAGCTTAGACTTTGATAGTGCCTCTTCTGAATGTGGAAAATTCAAAAAAAAGCTGACTTTATAGCTGACACTGGCTCATTTCCATTACTAATGTAGGACACTTGGATTCTAAACATAGGGGCTTTTTCAAATTTGTTTACCTACAGCTAAAAAAACAATCGAAAAGTAGAAATAGATGCTGCATAAATGATCAAATCAATGACCAATGATCAAAACCACCTTGTGGTAAACTGAACAGCTGCTTATGAATACATGTCAGACCAATAGCTGGAGCCCTTTATCTCCTGAAAAGGGTTGATGTCTATACCAAATTATATTTGGCTACAAACATGGCAAACCTTGGACTGCTCATCACAGGGAAGACAAAAAGATTTTGAATTCTAAAACTCACACCTACAGTAAATATAAACATGTTTAATACATTATTCATGTTTTTAGACAATGAAGCCAAAAGTCCTGGAAAAATTAAATGCAAGACATTAAAAAAACATGGTCATCAAAATAAAAGAAAGATAAAACCCAGAACCTTCCAAAAAGCATTAGGGTGAACAATATCACCAATGGTAACACAAACCTTATTTTTTATTTCTTAGCTTAACATTTTTTAAGAGTCAAACACTTTTTTTCCCCAAGAAGCCATTCATCGACACATACTAACCTCTTAATTTAAAGGTGAATTCCAGCAGTCATCACTGCAATAATTCAAACTTAAGCACATCACATACATTTATATCTCTCAGATTCCTCACAAAAACCTGTTTAATATGCATTACAGAGTAGCAATACTGTCTCATTCTTATATTTTCTGCACCAGCTAAATGTGATGGCATTGAAACTCTAATAATAAAGTTCCCCAAAGGCCTGAAAGCTTTCAAGTGTTTTAAACATGAAGATCTAAAATCAAAAGGAGCGCTTAAAGAAATTGTAGGTCAACAGTGACAAAAGTGAAGATAACATGTAAACACCAAATGTCACAGCTGGATAAATGCTGATTTATTAGATTTCCTGAAAAAACTCTGCTCTTCTACATATGAAGAAGCTTTCACATAAACCCACTTGTCCCTTTATTAGATACACCTTCTAATGAGCCAATCACACAGCAGCAACTCAATGCATTTAGGTATGTAGACATACCCAAATCAAGGTGAGCATCAGAATGGGGAAGACAGGCTATTTAAGTGACTTTGAACATGGTAGGATTCTTGGTCCCAGACGGGCTGATCTGAGTATTTCAGAAACTTCTGATCTACTGGGATTTTCACACACAACCATCTCTAGGGTTCACAGAGAATGGTACGAAAAGGAGAAAATACCTAGTGAGTGGCAGTTCTATGGGCGGACATGCCTTGTTGATGCCACAGGTCAGAGGAGAATGGCCAGACTGGTTCCTGCTGATAGAAAGGCAACAGGAACTCAAATAACCGCTCGTTTTAACCGAGGACTGCAGAAATGCATCTCTGAACGCACAACACATTAAATGTTGTGGCTGATGTCAGCTAAGAACAGGAACCTGAGGCTACAATTCACACAGATTGACCAAAACTGGACAATAGAAGATTGGAAAAATGTTGTCTGGTCTGATGAGTCTCCAGTCCTGCTGCAAGATTTGAATGGGAGAGTCAGAATTTGGCATCAACATGAAAGCATGGATCCATTGTGTCTTGTATCAACAGTTCAGGCTAGTGGTGGTGGTGTAATGGTGTGGGGTATATTTTCTCGATACACTATCTTTTGAGTAAGTTACAATGCCACAGCCTACCTGATTGTTGTTGCTGACCATGTCCATCCCTTTATGACCACAGTGTATCAACTTCTAATGGCTACTTCCAGTAGGATAACGTGCCATGTCATAAAGCTGGAATAATCTCAGACTGGTTTCTTGAACATGACAATGAGTTCACTGGACCCAAACGGCCTCCACAGTCACCAGATCTCAACTCAATAAAGTACCTTTGGAATGTGGTGGAACGGGAGACAAATCTGCAGCAACTGCGTGATGCTATCATGTCAATAGGGACCAAACTCTCTGAGGAATGTTTCCAGCATCTTGTTGAATCTATGCCACAAAGGATTGAGGAAGTTCTGAGGGCAACATGGAGTCTAACTGAGTACTAGCAAGGTGTACCTAATAAAGTGGCCGTGAGTTTATGTGGGATTTGTCTTTGCAAATTTTTCTGATTAAATTTGCTTCAAAGCTTATCTTTGTTAACTTTGTATATCTGAACATTAAGTTTTAGATGCCTTTATCCACAATGACCCAGCTTTCTCATGACTGATCGAACTCCCAACCGAGACATTTTCTTATTACCTTTGTGTCAAAAGCTTGACACAAACAAACAAATGTGCACTTTCGTGAAACAGTTTCTGCATCGTCCTAGAAAAGATCTCCAACTAGTGAAGCTGCATTGTCTATGGACAGTAAATGTGTTTGATTGCATTGAAAAGCATATACTATGGTGCATTGGACCATGTGAAAGCAATGAACCACTGGACTAAAGGAGGAAAACTTACCCTTTGAAACACACACATGCACACACACATTTAGTGTTCACACAGCTAACATAAACACCACACCTTCCATCCACTTTGGGGGGAAAAAGGCATTATTTGACAAACCATTAAAAACGATTCTCTATGCTACTGAGAGACAGTGAGAGGAAGAGAAGCGGAGAAAAAGAGAGACAGCCGGATTAAAGAGAGGAAATGAGAATTAGGAGACCCCCCACCCCATCAACCCTTTCTCCATTACTTCCTCCACACGGTCCCTCTCACCATCTCATTCTCCGCTCTTTTTCTCTCTGTCAGGGTTATTTAGAAGTCCATGACATGTGTCCTTTGCATGGCTGTGCGAGTGTGAAGTAAGTCAAATATTTCTGACAAGGTGTGAACATTAAAAGCTTCTACAGTCACTTCCCCGCAAAGACCTGAGGGAAGGACACCTTTACACACTTTGCAACCTACGTGCATATTCACATGTTGTGTATACACACAAACATATAGTGTGTGCTTCAACACACATGCACTGAAGAGGAGATAAAAGAAAAGATTAAGTGAAAAGCATCACTTTGCCATCTACCAGCATAAAAGAGGTAAACCAAGGCCACTGACAACAGCAGGTGGAACGGCATTTTAATGTCGGTTCACCTTAATGAAACTCCAAACCTAACTGCCACATTCATACCCATTCCTGGTAACGCTGTTGTTTGGGTGATTATTGAGCAGAGAATTTGTTGACATGAGGATGATTATCATGTCAGTGTCAAAACGAGAATGCATCAGCCTTTTGTTTTGTATTTATCAACTCCAAGATGTCATCTAAAGAATTCCTGTTGTGCATATTTACATGCACCTTTTGTTGTTTTTATAAAGCCTACTTTTTTACTTTAGAACTTGTAGAAAATGTTTCTGAAGGTGATTTAGTGAAAAACAGATCAAAAATAGAAGATATGTCTACTTTAAATCTGCTTCGGAAAATTGAATATTATGTTTTCCCTTTGTGTCCCACTTGCTCTAAAATACATCTGATCAGTCTAGGTTCATATGATCAACATGTTATAGCAATATTTATGATCATTAAACCAAACCACTGAAACCCAAATTGTTTTAACAAAGAAAAACCTGGTAGGAATTAGAAAAGTAGGAAAGTAGGAATTTCAACAATGACAGGTTACAAGTGAGACACACTGAGAACATCAGTCGGGAATGTCAGGCAGATAGCCCGCTTGTTCAGAATGGGGTTCACAGATGAAGGCCTAAATTAAACAGCAGATGTGACACAAGGAAGTAGGCAGAGAAGAAAGACAAAAGGAATTTTCTGAAAGGTAGCAAGGAAGGCAGGTGCTCAACCTGTGCTCTGCGGCAGATAGAAAATTTTTGGAAAATGGACAGTAAAATCTAAGTAATGATCCTCACTACAAAAAGGACAACCCATGAAATAATTAGTCGTTGTATTAGAGATACATTTGAACACTAATTGCTTTGAATATAAGAAATTAAAGGGTTCTAATTTAAGAATTTTAATGAATTTTAATTTTTTTGGAAATGATTTGTGTGTAAAAAATATGGAAATCATTTACTATAGCCAAGTTAGGACAATCATTCCATGTACATTGTTTATGGCTATTAATTATTTGGCAATTTTACTATATTTTGGGCTTTTTTCTTTTTTCATTTGACTTAAGGGGCTACAGTTTTCGGGAGGTTCCAAAGTTATTCAATAGTCAGTTTATTATTGTACAACTTTTAAATTGTTTTCTATGTGGACTAAAGAATACAATTCTGGAGACGATTTAGGGGATCAGATAAAGCTATTTTTTTTATTATTCGGCATTCAGAAGATCTGCAATAGCAAAGATAGTTTTTGTTTGTTTTGTTTTGGATTGGGTTTGGTCTCCTGAAGAAAATGGTATATCGACAATGATGTCTAAAAAATGCAAAACATTTAAAAAATCAATAAGGATCAGATTTGGTGAACTGCGCACTAACACACAAGTATTTATAAAATATACATTTTTGTTTAGGGATCAGAAGAAGAGAACTGTCTGATGACCAAAGTAGCAGGTTCCAATAACTAACCTTGCCAAACATGATGAAAAACAAGGTTATTGCAAAATATGAAATTAATTCTGATAGAAAGTAAAGATAAGCTTGCAGAATCAGGCGTTCAAAAAAAAATATTTTAATCAGCATTGTGTGCGCAATTGTCAACATTGATTTGTTCAGACATGAGCAAACACTTCTTTAAATCAGAGTAAACACATATTGTTATCAATATTCCTTTCCTACTATCATCAAAAATTTCAAATAATTTCACAGATTCAGAATTTAATGTGAACGTATTTTATCTCTAATATTAACAAAAATAAATGTTCAGAATTTTTAGTTCAGAAGTTTTAATCCTTAAAGTACTAATTACAATCTTATTACATTATGGCATGTACACTTGGTGGGAAAGCAAAATCAATGCTTCCATTATTAGCAGTTCCAGAAGAAATCTTAAATGACGCCTGAATGCAGTCTGACAGACTGTTAGCATTGACAGATTCAACCCATCTCTCACAAATTACTTCATTGCTAATGGGGGTCTGATAGTTAGACAAAGAAAAAAATTCATTTGAAAATAAAAGAAAAAAAGTAATTTTTAGGTAAAATGTAGCATGCCAGTCCTTGCCTAAGTAAGTCTATAGTGTGAAACACATGAGTGACAGGAAAAAGATTCCCCTCCTCCACACATTCACTCATGCTTGTTTGATTGATTGCCACCCTTCTGTTGGAGCTGTAATCCTTCACTGAGCTTCCCAACCAAGACCGTGATGCCGGACAAGTGAGATTCTGGTGTCCTAAGACGTTTAGAATGGAAAAAAAAAAACAAGCTCCTAAATATTAGCAATTTTTAAAACAAATTTTGTCTTTTTTTAACCTTGTATAAATGTGTCCAAAAAAAAAAACCTTTCCAACATTATTTTTTTAAACAGACACTGTAACACACACAAGACAAATAAGAACCTTCAGAAGCTTTCAGAAAGTACAAGACTTGTGTTCATTTTTTGGCAGAAAGCATTCACAAAAGGTCACAAGTTACACTAGTCTAATGAGAAATGACTAAAGGGAAAGCATAAGAGGATGCACAGAGAAAAAAATATATCAAAAGGCAGGATGTGAAACTGAGCACAAAGCAACAGAGTACAAGGGAGTGCATGTACAATATAAAACAAAATGAATGCGTTGCTCAAGCTGTGACAAAGACTACACTGAAATTAGCTCCGCTTGGAACATTGCAGCAATTGAAGATGATTCACAGTCTTAGTCATGCAGGTGTTCAGAGTTTGAAAAGGAGGTAAACTCAACATAGGTACATACAGAGAAATCGTACCTGCATGTCCTTCAATCTATAAGCATTTCTTTCATCTTCTCAGACCATCAAGCTTTTAGTTCCCCTTCTCGTTACCTTTTAGTTTGCTTCTATCTAGTAATCTTTTTTGCCTGCTTCTCCTCCTTACTCTCTTTATCTGATCAGCTAAGATCATCTACCCCACTATCTTTTCTTTTTTTCCTCCTACTTCCCTTGCATTTTGATATTGATGTTGCTTTCTTTTTTCTTGAATCCATAAGCAGAAGGGTATGTGAAGGCAGGATGAGACAAAGATAACAAATGTCACACAAATGGACAAATAATAAGAATAAAACCTAAAAGTAACCATAAATGCCTGATTGTCTTTGATTTTTAGAATTGTGGTAGATCTAAGTTTATCGTCTACTCCATGCTCTTGTGGCATATGTGACTGAAGTGATTTAAGACACAGAATTGAATTTCCTCTTCCTAAACTCACATTCCACGAGGTAGTCATTTCAACCAAGAGACCAAACAAGAATGAAAAATGCAAACTGAATGTATTGTGACGCACGTTTTTTTAGTTGCTCCAAGCCAGGGGGGAAAATAAATGAAAGAGGACATGAAGCAAGCCTGAAGAATGCTTTGGGCCAGCATGAAAGACCCTTTGGAGTCAACACTGATGCAGAGGACCTGAGATGAGACGTCATGGAAAAGAGTTGGGAAGGAGGAGGCCTGCTTCAAGGTGTGGAGGAAGAAATGTTATTTGAAGCTTGACAGTTCACAGTTGATTGGCTGGTGGAAAGTTGCAGCCAGCTATAATTGGACCACGGCTGATTAGTGATGAACAGATCTACCGCACTTAGGATGTTCAAGACTAGCTGAACGGAGAGGAACTTTCCCTAATCTGTATGTTATTATTTAAAATGTTATATAAACTATATTTATCACAAACAGAAAACAAGAACATACTTTATTACCCAGAAAGCTCTTTTTTAAAAGCGCCCGTCAATTCTGAATGTCCTCTGATGGCTGTAAAAGTCACTCATTAAAGGATTCTCCCAATTAAACATGATAGCTTCTGTCTTGTTTTTTTTTTTTTTTTTTTTTTTTTTTTTTTTTCTTTTTAGCTTCTGTCTTGTAATGTGAGTAGTCAGAGTACAAATACGCCAGATGCCTGTGACACTTCGACACCAATGAATGGCCGATGAATGCACCTCAATTCATTCTGCTAAATAAAAAAGTAACAACATAAACCCAGGCCCTGTCACATTATTCTTAAAGCATTCAGTCTGATCATGGAGGATTATGTTCCACTAATGTCACAGTAATGCTGCTTTAACTGCTAAGAAAATTTAATATTTTAATTATTGATAAAAAAGAAAGTAAATCCACCTTCAAACGCTACCCTTAAGGGAAAATATTATAAGGAAAAATGTAAATCCATAGTTTTTGATACACTTAATCCAGCAACTCCTGAATCTCTCCCGCCGAGACGAGAGCGCTTCTACCAACTTTATATTCCCCTGCCCCCGCTCCAGCCCTCCCATTTCCCTTATTTGGCCCATAGCTGAACCCCATTGGTCCAAATTACCTAACAACAGGCTGAGCGACAGAACTGAGGGCCAATCAGATCTCTCTTTGATGCGTTCAATGAACTCCAGAACTTATAACGCGGCCCAACAGGCACCCAGTCCAAGTCAGTAAGCAACGATATGTTTAAAACTAAATTTACAAATGAATGTGTGCATTTGATGTAATTTCAACATTTTTAAAGTACACTAAGTCTGTGGATTCTTTTTAATAACATTGTTATGCTGTTGCTGATAAATGATGAGTATTTCTCGTGGTAGTTTTGCTGATGGTCTAGTCTGGTTGATACATGGTGAGTTTCTGCTTCATGCAGGCGTTGAGACTTTAAACGTGATCTTAGGTTGGTCTGAATGTTCTGTAGATGTGAGAAAGACTGCTCACATGCAGACCTGGAGCCAAACACACACTCACACGCTGCAGTGAGTGACGGGCAGCGGGTTTTACGTTATTACAATCCCTGCGCGGTTCACTTTACTGGCCGTGCCCCCACCCTCTGCTTTCTTCCTCACACATCCCGTCCCCGCAACTGTACGCTCTTTCTCAGAGACGGGAGCGCGCAGTTTTGGGCACGGCAATTTACAGGTTTCCGGGTGGTACAAACTCTGTGAAATGATAGACAATTGTAAACTTATAGTGCTGGCGCAGATTTCTCTCTCCAAGCACCGCTACTACTACTGCGCGCCTCTGGCATCGCATCGCGCCCGAGAAGGACTGGTCTAATGAAAAAAAAAAAAGTATAATTAAAGATTTGTCTGCGAGCCACATGTGACCATCAAAAGAGCCATATATGGCTCGCGAGCCATAGGTTCCCGACCCCTGGTGTAGAGTATTACCATAGAATGGACTGAAATTATGTATCTCCTTTTTAGAACAGTTGAATCTATTTGATATTTTGATAGGTATCCAGTAAATAAAAATAAAAAAAAAAGAATGACAGCTTTATGAGCTGGAATAAAAAAATTTTGCTTGTTTAATTTCATTTCATTTATTAATTTCAATTAGTAGAATTTATTGCTGAAACAAAAAGTTTAACTAGTTCATTAACGGTTGAACCGGATTCACATACTTTCCTTCTCAACCCACAAATACATGTTTTCCTATCTATCTATCTATCTATCTATCTATCTATCTATCTATCTATCTATCTATCTATCTATCTATCTATCTATCTATCTATCTATCTATCTATCTATCTATCTATCTATCTATCTATCTATCTATCTATCTATCTATCTATCTATCTATCTATCTATCTATCTATCTATCTATCTATCTATCTATATATATGTATGTATATGACTTTATAAAAAGAAAATACATTAGTTCGGGTTTCTTGTGCCCATAAGAAAGTATTTTTTTACTTCTGTGTCACTTTACGGGCTCCTTACATTATACCCTTTGGGTTCCAACCCAAAGTATCCAGTCTGAATACACCCTTTGACAAAAAATAAAAGTTGCCAGCTTTTAAAAGGGATCTAGATTTAATCGGATATTAGTAATAAACTACAACAAACGATCAAATAAAAATTGTTGCATATGATTACACAGATTTTTGTCTTTTCCTTCAGTAAAAATACAGTGTTTTAGGAAACAAATTCAATCCACTTTAACTCTAAGATTTGTCATACCTGTCTGCTTATTTTTCCTTTTTTTTTTAAAGTCCTACTATCAGTCATTACATAACACTCTGCTGTACTTATCTTCTTTTTGAATCACCACCTAGTCTGGTCCAAACATTTGTGTTTCACTGCCCACCTCTTTCTTCCAGCTCTTTTCCTCATCTTGCCTATGAGAAGACTGGTTGTAATTGGTTAAAATTCAAATCCGATTTAAACATAACGTTTTTTTCTCTTTTCTATAAACTCTAAATTTTGTCCCATTACAGGAAATGTGCGCTAACAGATAGAGAAATAGGTAGTGACAGACGGCCAGAAGACAGGGGAAATTTTTAGATAAGAAAAAGATGAAGGCCTCAAGAGGAAAGTGTGCGTCTAGGTGGCTGTCTTTGTGACGAATCATCCTGACGCTGATCTGTCAGCTGTCAGTCCTTAATCACAACTCACCCTCAGTTGCTATGGAAACCTCGCAATCCTTTGAGGGAAGAGGGGAAAAAAAACATAAATTAAAGTCCAGTCAGGTTTTGTGTTGTGCTTTAGCTGGCTACAGGGCTAAAATTATGCAAAGCATGCTGACTCATTGAGTGATACGAGTTTAGTTTTGGAAGGGCTGTTCCCCCTTTTATTTTATTATATATTTATATCCAGAGATTAACAAACTTCTTACTTTTTTTTCTCAGTATTGAATCGTCTAATTCACTTTGAAAACATTTAATAAGATTTTATTACTTGTATTTTTCTCCCAGTGAATTCAAAATCTGTCCTCATAATTACTGTGGTATTTAAGAGGTATTTTGTTTTTCAAGACCATTTTCCCATGCAATCAGGCAGGGAATTAGATGCACTGATATTCATGCCCTGTGGTTCTATCACACCTTCTCCCTATCAGCTGTTCCTGGTTTAGGTAATCACCATCATCAGCACCACCTGGGAGATGGCCTTTATATACTGCCTGCTCTCATTTAGTCTCTGTCAGGTTGTGTCAGTTTCTTAACCATTTAAGTCAAGCTGTGGTTCCCGCTGACCCATTATCTGTCTGTTACCAAGCCTGTGTGTTTAAGTCCTAACCTGTTTCTGCCCTCTCACATTGGATATTTGGATTAATGATTAGATTCCTCTCAATTTAAATTGCGGATTGGGTATTTGGTGCTGTGGATGAATAGTTATTACCCCTGCTACTTTTGATGGATCAGGATTTGGACTCGGATTTTATCTCTCCTGCTTAGATCAGGAAGTTCTTCCCAGTCTGTCCCTAGTCTTCTGCATGCGCACTACTAAAATATACCCGTCCACATAAGTATAAACTCCCACATCATCAGCATATCTTCTTACTTTTCATTAAAAACCAAGTGTTCTGTTGTGATTTAGTGCTGTGCCTCGTGTACTGCTGCTCCAGAAAAAAGTCCACTGAAGTCACTAGTAAAGCTCTTACAAATACAACAGAATTAGGCTTTACTTGGGGTCCAGCAAGTGAATCTGACCATTCATTTGCAGTTTGGAGGGCTATGAAAGTGCCCAGTGGTTTCACAATTTGCACCACAATGACTGTGTTCATCAAATAAGCTTTATTATAATTTTTTTTTATTGAAAAGTAAAAGAAAAGATAAAAATCTTTTTTATGTGAGTAGGAAAGGGGCAACCACTCTCTCACTTGTATTAACCACAGGCATAAATGCTCTAATTATCCCTACACAGCAGCCCACACATGCAAAACTGACATTTCAATACTCCCACATTGTCTTTTCTGATTAGCAAACATTTGTTCAAAATATGGTAATATCTAGTAATAAATATGTCTAGAGTTATTTCAAACACTGTCCTTAGGAGCCATGGCACGGCTGTATATGCAACTGTGACTGAAATCCTTTTTTTCCCTTTTATTTCCTGAAACATAACTATTTAGAGGTCGAGAAGGATGTGTGGAGTTAAAATAAATGGCCAGTTTAATTTGTGTCAGAAAGACTAAACCTGCAAAGCAGAAGGACCTCCTCTATGTGAATATTTCCCTGCTTTAATAACAAAGTAGATGTCCTGCTATGACGGGTCAAAGCTCTCTGCTGAGAAGAAAATGTATAGTCTAATTAGCAATCAACCAACTGTACATCTCATACACATAGCACTTAGTTTGACCCTTCATCTGTTTTGCAAAAGAGAAATCACATAAGAGTCCGTTTTGACATAGCGCAGCAGTAAAAAGCACATTTAACTGATAGGATTAAACATGTATGGCAGAACCGTTCTACATGACTAATAGACTGGGGGATTTTTTTCGTTGAAAACGTCTCCATTAAATAAAATTTATGGTCAATTTTTTTTGGGGGATAAAATCAATTTAGCTCAGATCATGTCAAACTAAATTAACAGACAGGGCAAAAAGATTAAGAAAAAAAAAAGTTAGATGTTTACCAGATTACTTTTCATTACTCAGCGTCAGGAATAACTTAAGCCAAAATCAGCAACATCCTGAGTAAAAAGAAGAGTGCGTCTGTGTGGTGCGTCAATTTACCAGACTAAACATGGAGAGACCTTACGGAACAGATCCTCACTCTTCAAATTGTATAAAAACATCAACCAGAAATGCATTTTATTCTAGTTTTGGCCATGTCCTTGTTTTTTGAAAAAAACTCCAAATCTAAACTATGTTTGGAGAACTTCAACTTGTTTAAAATTATTGCTGGCAGAGGTCATTCATTGTTAAATTCTAGTTCATGCGTGTTTCTATCTATACCAATCTAAAGCAATCAACTACTGCGATCATCAAATGTTACATATATATATATATATATATATATATTTTTCTCTTTAAAATACATTTTTCTTCTGGAGTAAAAAAGCTGTGTATCTGCCAATAGATTTGGTTGGATTTATCTGTTTAGCTGTTAACTTTAGCTGCTCTATTGTAAAGTGGAAAAGACAAATTGTTACTTGTGAAGTAGAAAGGCTAGTTGCAAAAACAAAAAAATGTTGTAGGACTAAGAAAAATTATCAAAGATAAAATTTTAAAAAATAAATAATGACAAAGGCTATAAAACATGACAAAAATATTTGCAATAATGAATGCTAAATTGATGTTACAGTTATTAAATTGGCTTTTTTTTTCTTGTGAACCTATAAGGTGCAAAGAAAAAAGCCAAAAACAATGGAGAATAAAAGATTCACGTTAGCATGGAAAAATAATTAAATTGGAGAAATAGGGGGGAAAAAAGGTACAATTGTTCAATAAATCAGTGCAGCCTTTTTTTCCCCACCTTAATGTGTACAAATGTGACAAAGAATCTGCCCTTTTCATTTTTACTGGAAGTAGAAACATTTTTTTCCCTAAATCTTTATTCTTTTTGAAAAGGTTATGTAAAAAAAAATAGACCAAACTTACTTTGATTTCTCCTGTGTAAAAAGGAAGCAAATTTTTAAGATGAAACTCCTTTTTTTTTTTTTATTGGAGATTTTTTCAAACTAGAACCTCTTACCTGGCAGCTACCAGTGAGCCAATTGACCTTGATGTGTCAAACAGGAAGACAAAAGGTTGAGCCTTTTCAGAAAATGAAAATTCTGTATCACTATTTCCCAAATATTTGACAAGCTGCAGGAGATTTCTTTTTTTTCCTGGATAAATGCCAGCTGAGATTAAAAAAAGACAGCCAGCCACTTAGTCCGTCAGTCAACCGAACTGGAAAGCAGTGCTTTGTGCCCTGGAGCCTTGAGTCTCAACATTACATCTAATGATGAATGGTGCTTTGAAATGTAAAATTCAAATCAACTGTCATGCCAGAGGAATAGAGTGAGAAAAAACCCCCAGCAAATTTGAAATCGCCGCTACAATAGACCTGACATGTCTCTGGTACCTTCAAACATCACAGTTAATATGGATTCATGCTTGATATTTTGGCAGCTTCTTCCTGTGAAAATATAGATGTATAATTTACTCCCACAAGAAAACTCTGTGTTTTTGCTTAGTTCACAGCTAATAAATACAATTGCAGACTTTTTATGCAAAAATAAGCAAACAAAAATAAAAATTAAATGACCTTTTTGGTGCACATTTGTTTCTTTTAACTCGTAATAAATACAAAAAAATGGTGTATTGATGACGGTATTTTCATGCAGATTTTTGTCACTTGCAACTGCACGCGTACGACAATGAATGCTCCTTGTCTCAGAGTTTTCAGCTCTGCACATCTTGAACTATAAAAAACAGCTGGGACATTAAAAATAAATCAAGAGAAAGTCCATTAAAAGCAGCTCTGTCAAAAAAAGTTACACCTAGCACGATGAAAGGCAGCACTCAACCATTTACATATCATTAAAATTAAGGAAAACTTCATAAAAAACTGTAAGAGCATTTTTAAAAATGAGAAATGTGAATGTGTGACTTAATAACTGGTTTATTTCTTTTTTTTAATAAAAAAAAAAGTCACAAAAGCTACTCCTCACAAAATTTAAATTTTTTTAAGTTAGAGTTTACTTACAAAAAAAAAGTATGCACTCTAATCTAAAAACAAACACAGATACACAAAAAAACAAAAAATACTGCATTTTCTGACTTCTGGTTGTAAGACTTTCCCCTCTAACTGATAGGATAAATTGAGTTTGAGTGTGCTGGCATCCTATAACTATTTCAGTGATATATATCCAAATTGAGAGTATGTCTCAAGCTTCTAAATGATGGCTTCTCCGGAAAAATGTTCCAAAAGTATGCAAACAAGACATTCCAAATGACGCAGTTCCTCCAAAGAGCACCGGCAGGTTTCAGGAGGAAGTCATTCGTAGAGGACTTCTTAAAAAATAGATTTCATTCCTAAAAATAATGTATTTACAGTCTATCTTTATTGATATTTCAATGTTTATTGCTGTATTTTCTGTCAATGACATCTGTGTCTGTTTAGGAAGAATTTCGTCCAAAAAAAAGTCCTTTTAAGTTTGGTAGACCTCAAATTAGTAGATATTTAGTGGTGTAACTTTTTTAGTTGTCAGTTGAGTGGAACCATAGATCGGTTGAATTTTGAATTTCTGTTTTCATAAGGTTGTTCATTTCAGTGGAACAAACTGTGGCTTAAATGCCTTCACCTATTCAAGCTTCATTATCACCATACAGAACCCAATGAGGGCATTCTGTCCAGTGTAGGCCTGAATCTATGGTCTCCAAATTTGCTAAAGTGAAATGACCTAGAAATAACTGAGCATCTCCTTTGAAAAAGACATTCACATTCAGCAAACAGAAAAGGAAAAGAGTTCCAGGGCTTCTTTTATTACTTTCTGTAGCATAGAATGCACTAGACCTTCCTTTCTAAAAAGTTATATGATAGTCTAGTTTTGCAAGTCTTCGCAGTCAAAACCAAAGAGCTGAATGAATCTGTTCAATTGAGGTTGAAAAGCCATCAAGATGCACTGACTGACTCATAAGATGTGCTCATGTTATATATATTATGCTGGTGTTTTAAGAATGAACTTTACAACTTAGATGAACGCAATAACAACAGAACTTATTTTACTGTAATGAACTCACTTGCGACTTTTGAGTTCATTATTTTACTATTATATTATTTGTTTTGCATACAAACATAATTAAAATAAATAAAGTTTAGCCTCAAAAACAAAAGAAGTTTATACAAATATACTCCTTGTTTGTCTAAAGAGTCATACACTACTATCGTAACATGAAAATATGTCCATACGACCTTCAGCTCCTATCTGTTTGCTCAGCTACTGGCCAGGACAAGTTAAAATAGCCTAATTTTACTTTTGACCTTCATCGATGCTTTAAGTATTTTTTTGTTGTCCAGTTATGTGTTTGCATATTATATACATAGCCATAAGTGCACATTTTTTAGCCATTTTTCATAAATTTATAGTGTTATATGAAGTGACATCATATTTCTTTATTTTCTGCATATGCACAGATCTCCTTGTTGTGCTTCCTTTTGAACATCTTTTGTATCTACATTGACTTGCTATATATTTGCCAACATCTTTCGAAAAGGAGTAATATAATCAGGCACACAGTATTTTCTTCATCTGTTACTCAGCTGGACTTTTGTCATATGATCAGACCTTTCTCTTTGTCCAGTCAAATTCTTCACAGAACCCATGCAAAAGCATTTTAAAGCAGGCCACGTGTTATTTTAGACACAATTTCAAAGATCTGTATTTGCCTAACATGTTTGACCAAAATTTTGATGATGATGATGATGAGAGAGAGAGAGAGAGGGAAAGAGGGAGAGAGAGATTTTCCAAGTTAACACAAAATATGATACAATTCAGATGATCAAACATCATTATAATCAGCATATATGAACAACTATGGACCATAATAACTCGAAGCAAATTTGTGTACACAAAGTGCGACTAAAATTTGTGGCTGCAAAATGCTAATTTGTCACACAAAGAACTAATTGGTGTGCACAAAATGCTAATACAATACTAATCTGTACAAACAAGATACTAACTTGTGCGCACAAAATACTAACTTGTGCACATAAAATACTGATGTGCACACACAATGCTAATCAAATGCAAATTTGTTGGCAAAAAGTACTTTTTTGCACACAAAATGCTAATAAAATGTTAATTTGTGGTCACAAATTAGCAATTTGTGAACACAAAATACTAATTTATTGGACCAATTTATTGTTATTATTAAGATTATTTCATTTATATCATTTATCTTGTAGAGATTTTAAAAACGGTTGCCAAATCTTACCAAACTGTGCTGGATTTTTTTCTTAGCAAATCTTTTATGCTCCACTTTAGCCTCCAACACCATTTCGTTTCACCTCTAAAAACATGGAGCCAATTCCTGGTCAATTTTGTAAAAACCGTTTTTCTTTTTAACATTAGTTAATCATTGTGATCTTAGTTAGAGCAAAAGCTTCACAAGTCTACTGGCCTCAAGTTAATAAGACTAAAAATATAATACTACAAAAATATCAATAAATGGTGAGAATCATTGTTTTACAAGAGGAAATACAATTAGAAAGCTCCAGCTTTCCTCTGTCTCTGTTTTTCTTCTTTTCTTTCAACCTCCAACATTTTTTAAATAAATGTTTTCATCTCTTGTATTTTCCTTGTGTATCCTCTCACGCCCCGCTGTGCCTCAGCAGTGACAGGTGCTTCCTGAGGCAGGGGGGCTCCAGATCTAAATGTTGTCATCTGTTCTACAGTCCAGCTCAACAACTAAACTCAGCATCAGTCAACAGTTCACTGCAGCAGCCACAGCTTGCCTTGCCTACTTTCATTATTGACAAAGAAACAGACGCACGTTTGCGCTGACAGAACACTTGTGGCTTTTGTTAGAATCTGGGGAATAATCTAGCATTGTTCAGTCCTGTGAAGTACCCCGAAGGCTAGTTATGCTTCAGGCTAGCCTTGTTTATCTCTGAGACATAAAAAAATAATTATTCTAAAAATGTACAAATAGGGTGAAGAAAGAAAACACAACAAAATCATAAATGCAAGACTTTGTAGCAAAAGTGTAGAAAGGACAACCCAGCAAGAATCTTACTAAGGAGTGTGAGAATTTTTTTTAAATTAAAAGCTCAGAGGAGTTGAACAGAGGCACGCAGCAGCAGCCGAGGGCACGATGACACGAGCCAAACTCCTGGTGCTGAGAGATAGAGGAGACTGGGTAAATATTTCTGGTGAGAACAGGAGGGGTAAACTGCAGGAGGATCAGTCTAACTGAGTTTGGGTGACTTGGGTGAAAACTTGGTTGGCACCAGCTCGGCTGATGGTTGCTTGCAGGCGACACAAGAAGGTAAGTGGAGCGTTAATTCTGAGTTAGAGAAGACAAAAAATTCACAGCGATGATGTCTTTTGCTCCCTGTGTTTCCAGGAAGTAGCACAAGAGTTGAGGGAGCATAGCCAGGACCAAAGAAGAGTCTACAGGCCAGAAGTGGTAATAAATCATTTGAGAAGAAAAGTTCTCTGTTAATCCATGGTAGCAGTGATTTGTTTTAGGAAAGGGGAAAGGAAAATGTCAAATCCAAAGATGTACAATCTGAGGGACATTTAAGAGAACAATCTGTGAGGCAAACCAGGTCCAGTGACATAAATATAATGTTTGTACACTAGAGAGTGGAGCAGAGGCATTGTCGGGGACAGAAAACAAGATGGGCAACAAAATAAATTGAGCCCAGAACTTGACTATAGAAAACAGCTGGAGCATGCAGGTGAGCTACCACATAGCGGCAACTTGAAAGACTGAGTAAGCATCAAATAATGCTGGACATAGGTGATCTGCATGTGCAAAATAGGGACATCAATCAATTTATTCAATCAATTTATTATTTGTACAGCACTTTTTAAGCAGAAGCAACCAAAGTGCTTAACATAAAATCACATAAAATCAGAGACAATATGCTACAATAAAGAATCAATAAAAGCAATTAACCAATAAAACAGTAAACGAATAAAATTAACAAGCTGACCCAGTTTAACAGTTAAAGCCTGGCTAAAAAGATGAACTTTCAAAAATGTCTTAAAATCACTGACGGTTCTGGCTGACCTCACAGAGAAGGGGAGAACATTCCAGAGTTTAGGACCTGCAACTGAAAAGGCTCTGTCTCCCAGAGTCACAAGCCGAGTCCTGGGAACCATTAAAAGCTTTTGATCCATGAGGTCCAAAAGAGTGGTAAGGAGCTAAAAATCTGACACATTGTTGTTATTATTATCTTCAATGATCTGAACTCAAAAATCTAAAATACTTTCATGAGCACTTAAATTCCTATTTCTGTTGAATATCGTTGACATTTTTATAAATCTGTTTGCACGACTCCTATTTTGAGATAATCCATCCGCCACAGAGGTGTGGCGTAGATAGATATAGATGTACATAGAAAGGGACAAATTTAAATTATAACAGTAACAAAAGTAGACGGTCCTATCCATAAAAAAATGACAAAAACTGGCATTCAATCATGAATTATAGTTTCGTTTTCAAGGGAAAAAGAACAACCTCATATTAATTATTTTCTCACACTTTGGCTGGTATTGAATATTTTAATTATTATGAGCAGTTTTATGACTACCAAAATAATATCTTGCTGTTGAACTGTATTATGATCATTATTTTTTACTCCAAAGTTTAAAGTCTGCTGTCACACCTAAAAAAGTGCCACTTTTAGATAAATAATTTCATGTAATCTTTTATTTGAAACAAACTAAATAAAGGCATACATTGTAAATGTATTTTTTTTGTCTGAGTTTAAATGCCACTTTAACTCTTATCACAGGGGAAAGCTGCACTAAACTTTCTGATGTGTTGGTGACAAGTCAAAGCAGCTTAAAGAATTATCAAGGATACAATAAGACACAGACAGGCGGACAGAACTACCAACCGCACAGAGACTTAGTTCTAGTAGCTTTAGCATTCTACCTCTGTGTGTGTGTGAGTGTATGGGAGGGGAGGGGATGTTGAGACCTCCTTTGGTCCTGTGTTTCATTTTCTCCTGCAGTCATCAACTTCTCCCTTCACCACTTTTTCTTTACATCCTTAACCCCCTCCCTTTACCTTGTGGTACTTTGGATTAGTTCCATTGCTTGGTCATCTGGAAATATCCTATTTTCTAAAAGAAATCTGGTATTTTTGGTTGCTAGGGGTAGTCAGAGTAGAGATTGAACAGGTTTTAGTGAGTATTTTTTTTTATACAAGATGACCCTTTTAAACACATTATAAAACAAATGTTGGGTTTAAATTTTTCCCTTCTAGCAGGATTGTAAAATCTCCTAAACAGTTAGGTTTTCATTTCATGTTTTCCAGTCATTTTGCATTTCTGATTTTGAACCAGCATTTGCAAACATGTTAAAATTGCTTCAGCTGCTGCTGATTACGTGGTTCAGGTGGGTTCAGTCAATCAGAATATACGAATAAGGAGACAACCAAGCAAGCTATAATCAGCAAAAAGCAGTATATTAATAACTGGAAAAAAGACAGGGTGGTAAATCTCTAGGATTAAATTCAAGTTGGTTTTATAATTTGTAATGTCCTTCTAGTACCCTGCACTACTTCATTCAACAAGTTCCACAATGCACTAGCTGATGGCGGCCTGTCTTCATGATTGTTACTCTATGGACAACAACAAAAAAACGAAGAGAAAAAAAATATACATTTTACTTTCATTTCAGAGTTTAATTTGCAATTTTACAACAAACAGTCAAACAAACTAGAGACAGACAGATCGAGCATATAGCATTCTGCTGAAGCTTTCACATTTTTTAAGTAACTGAGAGTCCTCAGTTTACTTATCTAGACGTGTTCGAATAAGCAAAAGTTTTTTTTTTTTGGTCTAGTTTTCCATTTTTGGGAAGTATTTTATCATTTTCTGCCAAAATTTTAGGTTTCAAGTTTCAAACTGGTTTGTTTTTATTGCCTGTAGGTCACTTGACTTTAGTTTTTATATGTATATTTTTTATAGTAAATGGCACTCAATCATTTCTGCTGAACATAGAACCATAAGCCAATAAATATAAACAAATTTACAAAGGGACATTTAATCAAATTGTCCAAAAGAAAGCATTAGTTTGTAAAAAGGAATAATTCTAAATATGGGGAAGGCGGAGGCTCTGTTAGCCTTGGTTGCTTAGCTCCTGAAAATGTAATTAGGGATTACATCAAGAGTCAAAATGTTAGAAATGATATAACAACTAGAGCACATAAGAACATATCCAGATCTGTAAAATAAAGAGAAATACTTCAATTTGACTTCAAAGTTTGTTCAAAGAAACTACATCATAAAAGTAGTTTGTGAAAAAAAAAAACTATTTTATCCTTGCATGAGATTACCAAATCAGCCCAAATTTCCCAGCAAAAAAAGGAGGGAAAATAATGAGAAAAGAGGTGCAGGTGAGCTGCCAGCATGTCACTGCATTATTCATCGGGAGAAACTTCAGTTAATCCCTGTATATGGCATATTTAATGAGCACTGTAACATAGACAGTTAACTTTTGAAGAGCCACAGGTTTAAATCACAACCACTTACTGAAAGAAGTTCATTTTGAAGTAGAGTGTCTCTTCACTGAGCTGCACTGGCCAACTGGAGCGAAAGGGTTTAACAGGTTTGGAGTTGTGCCACAAAATGTGTCAGAATATGTAAACTAAAATGAATGAGAATCTGATTCTGACAAGTTTAATGAAAAGAAGCAGTTGGATCGTTGGGCTCACACAGGTAGTGTCTGGTTCCAGGTCAGTTACCTGCTGATCCGCTCGTGATCTTCCAGGTGTGAGACTTGGTGGAGCAACAGGCTGTAAAGTTTAGCTTGATATGCAAAGACTGTAATCCTATCTAGTTTATTAAGTTTACGTCTGACGTTGCACCGATGAAGAGGTTTAAAGTCGTGAGTGAAGAGCCATCAACACCCAGAAAACCTTGTTCAGGGCTATGGGTGAGGATGTGCGTGAAACGGCAAACTAATATGTGGAAAGCTGTTCAGACACATGAAATTGTGCTAAGAAAAGAAGGAAAATAAATTAGAAGAGATAGAGGATGAAGAAAGATGGGAGAGGAAGAGAAACCTTTATTTCACCAGGCAAAACATTAAGAACAATTTCTTATTTACAATGTTGGCCTGAAAGAAGTTGATCTCAATGGAAGAATAGATAAGTTGTTTTAGAAATTCTACAACCAAATATACACAATTTGAAACACATTCAGCAACTTGTCCACAGAAACAGCAGATTTCCTGACTTCCTGTAAATAGTTTACTGTGATTTTCTTTGTATGTTCTGCCTGTTTGTTTGTTTGTTTTTATGGTTTTTTGTACCATCTAAACCAACTTATTATTGACAGCTACTTCCACTCCTTGATTATTTAGTAATAGCTGAAAAAGTTAAGGCTAAAAGTTTAATCACTAAATGTACCACTTTGATCTTTGGTCTTGACCTTTTTTGCAGACAACAAAGACCAAACATTTTCTTAGTTTAACATTTTAATTGTTACAGTATTGTCAGGTTGTTTTCATGGATGATAAAAAAAAGTAACACTAGCATGGTAATTGTATTTAAAGGTCACACAAATCACTGCATTTGATGGAACTGTCAGATATAACAGATAACATCAAATGTGTCATTTTCTATTATGTCTTTTTTTGCCATGAACAATTTCAACAAGAAGATAGTTGGTTCTATTTCTAAGATATATATCAAACTTACACCAGTGTATGGCAACATAAATGAACAATAAATGACTTTAACTTGAATCTACATGTAGACATGTGACCAAAAGAGTCTTTTCCTTCAAATACATTTTCTGAGTCTGCTGTTTTTTTAGTTTTTCCTAAAAGGCGTGGCCTACATTGAACCAACTATTTCTGTTGTATACTTCAGTGTCAATGGCCCACAAAGTGTGCACTGTCAGAAATTAATGTACGCCATGTTAGCCTGAACTGGAGGATGGTTGCTTCCGTGAAGTGCGCTAAATTCTGATAATGCACTCTTAAAAGGCCATTAACCCCCTCATACCATGGTCACTTACAAAAGCAATACATATTTAATCAGTTTTTAATACTTTATTGTTATTGTTTGTTCAGTTTAGAACTTTTTTTTTCAAAAAAAGCAGACTATTTGTTACATGGTGCTACGTGTTGTCATATTACTATGACAATGCACCGCTTAGCTGGCACTGACCTCAACTGCAGCAGCAAAGGAAAGTGATATTTATGCTGATCGTCATGATCAGATGATGAAGCAAAAGTTTGTTTTAAATTAGTCAGCACAGAAGGGGTGTTTATCGGCAAGTCTGGCAATACGATACGTATCCCGATATGCGTCCCACGATATGATACATATCCTTATATTGTACCGGAACACATCATGTATGACTTAAAAAAAACTCTTCCTTATTATTAAGATGCCTGTCATTTTAATAAAATGGTAAAATTATTCTTATTTAATTATCACAATGTTAAGCACTGCAACTGTCTCTTATAGAAGTTGCTTTTACTCAAGCAAATTCACAGTGCTTTCATTTTGCTAATTTAAAATGTATTTGTTCTTAAAGGATCAGTCAACATTGTCCAATTTCCACAACAAAATATTTTTTCAGTATAAGAAAAAAAATAGAATTAATGTGCCTTTACCAGCTTTTCTAGTACTTTTAAATGCTTTATCATCAACAATGCCTAAAAAAAAAGTGTGATGAGGCAACATGCCAGGGTGAAGGAGAGCGCTTTAATGTGGCTAAGATTCTTTATTTACATGACAGTCTGCACTGCAGTGTTGCAGCTCCGTTTTCTCACACGCTGAAGTAAACTCGTATTTCATCGCCACGCCGTTGGCCTTTTTTAAAGTGTGTTGTACACATCACTCTGATTCATTAGGTCACTAAACTAGAATCTATTGCTGTGAGGTCCGCAGAACTTTGGCCCACTTTGCTGATACCATTTTGGCTGATGCTCTGTGCATTAGCTGCGAAGCTGCCCTGCTTCACTCGTTCTTATCTGAACCCGCTACAAAGCGCCGCAATCCGCATTTTTACATGATACTGGCAGCAACATGGCAAGGAGTTTCAGTTCGGTACCCATCCCAAGTAAAAAACTATGTAGTGCATGTCTCATAACAAACAAAACAAGCTGGTTCTCGCTAAGATTTTGTAGTTGTTATGTGCGGTGTAGAGCAGGTCAAAGAGGCTCAGTGTGCTGTGCTGCCAACTAGCAGTCAGGGATTTCAGTGGAAAACAAGAATCACACACTGAGGGACGCTCATAAATAATTAAATAAATATTGTCCTGACAGCATTTTAAATCGGTACAAATATCGCCAAATCGATTTCTCCCACTACCCAAATAGCGCAGTGATATAACATTTAGGTTATGCGACCGGAACTTCTTTTCTAGGATTGCATTATCACTGTTGATTATCACTTTTCAATCCACACCTAACAGTCAATCAGAAATGAGTATTCTCCTGGACCACAGTGTAAATTATATGACTTATATGAGTATTAAAATTAATACTGAAGTGATTTGAAGCACATAATAACAAATAAATACAAATCTGGCACTCTGAAACAGTGTGCTGCTAGCCACAAGTAAAGAGGCTGAGGACTATTGAGTGGGAGCAACTATCCGGGATGAAACGTCTAAGATCTATGAAAACATGAAGCATAAGACCCAAACCGGTCATGTGTTAGGTAAAAACCTCAGTCAACGGAGAGAAGAGGAGGTGGTGCTGGAAGAGATAGCACCATGGGAGGACAAGCCCCTTCATGGGACGGACCACCAGACCATAACTAGGGTGGCCGATATCAAAAAGTTCTACCATTAGGCAGCACAGAAGCACTCATTCTAGCAGCACAGGAACAGGAACAAGCACCAGAGACTCAAATTAACCGCAGCAGACAAGGCCGAAAGTGTAGACTCCTCAGAGGCACCACAGACAATCCAATAGAAAACTGCAGGGTGTAACATGCTGGCAGGGAAATGGAGTGCCGCCTGAACCAAGTGGCTGGAATAGTGTGGACTGGAAATCCCAAAGTCAAAACAACTCCAAAAGTGGTAGAGAATGAGGGAGCAGGAATTCTGGACTTTAAGACTGTAAAGATGGTAATGGTGAACCAACCAGATGTTGAAGTGGTGGACAAAGAACAGAGGAAATCCAATGTGGTGGATGTGCCAGCGCCAAACGATGACAACATCAGGAAAAAGGAACATTAGAAACTAGAGGACTACTAGGGACTCATGGAAGAACCGGAGAAGGCTTGGAAGGTGAAGGTGACAGTGGTGTCCATGGTGATAAGAGCACTCAAGGCAGTAACCACTAAACTGGATGAGTCTCTACAACAGATCCCAGGAAAAAACTGATACATCTCAGTCAAAAATAGTGCAGTGCTACGAACAGCTAAGATACTGCACAGGACCCTCAAGCTCCAAGCTTGGGTGAGAAACTACCCCCGTAGGGTGAAAAGAGCTTTTACAAATACATTACAGTGGTGGACAAAATTGTTGGTACCGATCAGTTAAAGAAAGAAAGTCCACAATGCTGACTGATATGACTTGAAACGTTCAAAAGTAACAATAGATTAAAATTAATTGAAAGTTAAATCATCAAAATCAGCCATTACTTTTGAGTTGTTGATTAGCAGAATTATTTAAAAAACTAAAAATAAAATAGGGCTGGACAAAAATGATGGTACCCATAACTTAATATTTTGTTGCACAATCTTTTGAGGCAATCACTGCAATTAAACGGTTTCTGTATTTGTCAATGAGCCTTCTGCACCTGTCCACAGGTATTTTTGGCCCACTCCTGATGAGCAAACTGCTCCAGTTGTCTCAGGTTTGACGGGTGTCTTCTCCAAATGGTATGTTTCAGCTCTTTAATGGGATTCCAATTTATTTGTTTGTAGGATAAGCCCCTTGAGATGTGTCATCTCGTTTTCAAGGGGGTCCTTAAAAACGACGGATTCAGATCTGGGCTCATAGAAGGCCACTTCAGAATCGTCCAACGCTTTTCTCTTAGCATTTCTTGTTTTTTTTTGGCTGTGTGTTTTGGATCGTTGTCCTGTTGGAAGACCCATGACCTGCGACTGAGACCAAGCTTTCTGACACTAGGCAGCACATTTCTATCCAGAATGCCTTGATAATCTTGAGATTTCATTTTACCTTGCACAACTTCAAGACACCCTGTGCCAGTTTAGCAAAGCAGCCCCAAAACAGAACGGAGCCTCCTCCGTGTTTCAAAGTAGAGACAGTGTTTTTTTCGTTTTTCGTTTCATTTTTTGAGTCTACAAACATAGAGCTGATGTGCCTTACCAAAAAGCTCCAGCTTTGTCTCATCTGTCCAAAGGAAATTTTCCTAGAAGCTTTGTGGCTTGCCAACATGCATTTTTGTAAATTCCAGTCTGGCTTTTTTATGATTTCCTTTCAACAGTGGTGTCCTCCTTGGTCGTCTCCCATGAAGTCCACTCTGGCTCAAACAACGACAAATGGTGCGATCTGTCACTGATGTACCTTGATCTAGGAGTTCACCTCTAATGTCTTTGGAGGTTGTTCTGGGCTCTTTGGATACAGTTCCAACTATCCGTCTCCTCGATTTGTCATCAATTTTCCTCTTCCGGCCACGTCCAGGGAGGTTGGCTACTGTCTCGTGGGTCTTAAACTTCTAAATAATATGTGCCACTGTCGTCACAGGAACTCCAAGCTGCTTAGAGATGGTTTTATAGCCTTTACCTTTACGATCTTTGTCTATAATTTTGTTTCTAATGTCTTGGGACAATTCTCTCCTTCTCTTTCTGTTGTCCATGTTCAGTTTGGCACACACCTTTTCACCAAACAGCTATGTGACTATTTGTCTCCCTTTAAATAGGCAGACTGACTGATTATGGGATTGAAAACAGCTGTGATGTCAATTAAAGGACATACCTGAGTTCATCATGACCCCCTGGGCAATTAGTTCTCAGTCTTTTATGAAGGTACCATTATTTTGGTCCAGCCCTATTTCATTAGTTTGTTTTTTTAAATAAAGTAAAGTAATGGCTTATTTTGATTATTTGATTTTCAATAAATTTTAATTTATTGTTACTTTTGAACGTTTCAAGTCATTTCACTGAGCATTGTGGACTTTCTTTCTTTAACTGAGCAGTACCAACAATTTTTTCCACCACTGTAATGTATATATAGATATACATATTTCTTATTTTCCCAGTCTGATTTATGAAAAAGAAATATGTGCCATCTATAGAATAAATGCATCTAAATTTGCCTAATGTATTAAATCTTTTTCTTTTTTCTGTGTTCTCCACATTGAAATGCCCATCTTGAGAATGTTTGAAAAGAGTCCAGCGGCACTAAAATATTCAGTCGTGGTTGTTAGTACTAAAAAGGAAAGGGGAGCTCTGTGGCAGACTTTCTGCTACAGAGCGATCTCTGTTTAGTTTATTAGAATAACATGTTTACTTTATAAATATCTTCCATCTTGGCTTTAAATTACAGGTTTTGTGCAGCTTCAAGATTCTGCAGAGAATAGCCAAACAGTTTTAACTTTTTTGCTTCTTTTTAAAGTTTTTGATCAAAGCGCCATGGAAAAAGACTGATTTCATTTCAGGGTGTGCTTGAATTATTGTTATCATGGCTTTTAAGCCATCTAAACGTCATCCCATCTGACAGCTCTTTTCCTTTGACCTCCATCTCCTACTTAATTACTCCCTCTTCTCTATTTATCTTTGCAGCTCTTTAGGTTCTCCTTCACTTATTTTTATTTATTTTTTTACTTTTAAGTGTTTTATTAACCTATGGCAATTCCCCAGAAGAAACAACTCTTAATTTGCAGCAGTTAGCAACAGTTTTAGTAAAGGCCTCGAAACATGCCTACACAGTGTATCTCTTTCTTTTGTCTATGGGATTACTCATTGTAATGTGGATGCTCTCAGTGACCATGGAGTTGCATGACAAAACAAAACGGGAATTGAAAGATTAAACTATTTGTTCCTGTTTATCTCTCTCTTTTCATTGTAAGGCTTTGTCTGTTAATCTTTTCGGTCTTGAAACATCAAGAGCACCAACTTAACTTTCTGTTTTAATTACAATAATATCATTGCACACCAAGGTGATAACTTACATTTTAATTTGTTTTCATTAAAAAATATTGTTAAATATTTCGTTACAATAAAAAATGATTACATCAAATAAAAAAGGTCAAATTTGATACTTTGAATGGCATGTTACAAGCAATCAGAAATTTAAACATCAACGTTTTTGTTAATGTGTTGACAAAATGTAAAATTTGAAATAGTCACTCTTTCAAACAGCTAGATTTTAGAATCCACCCACAGGTCTACTTGTGTGGAGGACACTGAAGTATCAAAACATCAGCATTTACAAATCAAAGGCTATGTTTTACTTGGTATAATCCTGTTTTTATTGATGCATTCAAAATCATAGGCAAGAACAATACATGAGTCCAAGACATTGAGCACTGCAGAAGAACCAAAAAAAGAGGAGTTTTTGGAGAATATAGAACTGAGCAGAAATTCTTTGTGTATTCACCAAGTCAAATCTAAGTGTATTGTTTTGCACAGGCTGGGTCCACAAGGAGGATAGTCTAACTGGAAGAAGCATAAAGACGAGGGATGTAAGGGGCATGAAAAATCGGAATCTCATGTGAATGAAATGGGAGGCTGGAGAGAAAAATATGAAGGCAACACTAAAAGATTCATCTGTGTGAAATGCCTTGGGCAAGGTATATACAAAAAAATAAAAATAAAAAACAAAACAGAAACTACTTTAAAACTGTTGCCGGAGTGTTGCTTTTCAAAACTGTGCAAAAACAGGAAATTCTCAAAACGGAAAACATGTTTTGAAATAATGATTCTAAAGAAATTCCACTTTAGCAACAAAAAAATAAACAAAACATAAAACACCAATAATATATCATTCATACAGAAATAATTGAAAAGCACTTCGGAGACGATACGTGAGGATATTTTAAAATAAAGGCGGGTCACTGATGCTCTCTGTCGCTGCAGTTTAAAACAAAATACAACGTTCTACAGCACTTAAATAGTACTACATTAGATATATCCATAAGTAACTGTTACAAAGCCAATCATCCATATGCAGAGAGGGCTTACTAAAAACCATGAAGAGGCTGAAAGAGTATGGGCTTGATTATAATCCTAATCTCCAAGGCTAAGGAAATGATGAGACCCTGTGAATGTTGGGCAATTGCAGCAGAGTTGCAGCCAGAATCAAAGCAGAAGCTTTTCTGAGCAAAATGGCTCATGCTTGTTGATGTTAAATCAGTCCCTTGAGGTAGTTTTGCTTTTATTATGCTGCAAATATGGTATGCATGCATGTCAGACTTGTATGTTCAGAGCAAACGTGACGATTTTATACATGCACGACAAACTTTACAAAGTGAATATTAGCTGTAAAGAGAAGACTACCCGAAGTGGATGTGGTAGACAGTTGAGTGAGATCAGTGAACAGGGGGGGCTGCAGACACTCTGCTCTTTTTTTTTTTTAGCAGAATCTTTTGAGGCATCCAGCTGCTTTCTGCCAAGCCCATACCCCATCCATGCAATGCAAAAGACACTATATAGTGGAATGAAAAGGAGAATCATGTTTATATGAGCTCTGTAAGCCGATAAATAATTATCCACATGAAATAAAAAGATTGAATAAATTGTTACCTTATGGGCTTATGTTTCATATTTTGAAAATCTTTTTAAACTCAAATAGTTTACAATATAAAACTGTTGTGCAAAAAGTAAGTACACAGGATGCAGTTCTGACAACAAACATGCATTTGACGAACACAAACTCTTTTGATTTCTCAAGGTTTAAATAACACAAAAGCACACAAAAAATGTTTGTTTTTATTGTCCTTCTAATTATTTTTCTCTTGTAAGTGAAGTGGCCTGCATGGCACTGATGGAGATATATATATATTTTTTGCTAAAGCTTTTGAACAACTTTGTTAGGTCTTTCTATTTTTTTATTAATTATTGATTACTTCTACTGCACATTACTGTCACAAAGCAAAAATTAATTAATTACTATAAAATACAACTTTAGTAATTATAATTCTTGCATTGTTTTAATTCATGGTAATAGGTGGGATGGAGAAAATTATCTACTATGAATACACAGTTGGGACGATTTACAAAAAAGGCCACCGTTACTGGTTTAGCTTCTACGATGATGCAAAAATCTAAAACCTATGCTTGAAATCAGCCAGTGAGGTGGCTAAAAGGCAAAAATACTGAATATCTAGCATCTTTTGTATGAGAAAGCAAGCTCAAGCCCATTTAGAGTTGAGTCACTGTCCACATAGGAACCCAAAATGTTCATATCAGCACTACCAACTTCGGACCACCCAAAGATCCTGATGAAGGTTGAAAGAAAAAAGCTATAAAAATTCAACCTCTTTCTAGGTTTTTAATTTTTGGGGGGGGATTTTAATATGTAATTATTTTTGCACTTTTGCAATTATTTTTTTCTACACATTGAATACTTGCATATCTGTCTGGTAAAAATGGAGCATCTTAGGCAAAAATAATAAAAATCAGATGCATATTTAACAAGAAAAAGACAAGGACTATATTTTGTTGAATTCTTTTGTGATTTAGTTCTATGTAGGTCTGCAAAAATGTCCTCTGATTTATGTTAGTGATAAGCTGGGATAAGGCGCACAAGATCTGCAAACAAACCTTTTCTAAACAGCACATTGAAGTCATGATTCTCAATTGCAAAAGACTGTTACTAATCAAATTAAATGTCCCTGCTGCAGCTTAAGCTGAGAAACTTGCCATTTAAAGTACGATAAATATTCAGTTATACTGTGAAAAGATAAACACAATACACAATGTTTTGCTTGAATGTGCAAGAATATAGAAGACAAACATAAAACTTCATTTAGAGACTCTGCAGGTGAAATTGCTGCACATGAACACTTGGATTCGGAACAGTTGAAACTGCTGAAGCAAACCAAGCACGGAATCTAACTTGTCTTAAAAAGATGCAAGGTTGTTCACAAAAACACACCCTACTTTGATAGGGATAATAAAGTAAAAACTCTTTTGCTACTCAATTAGATTAGAAATAACAGTTTATTTATTTCCCTGCCTATCCTTTTTCATTTGGTCTCAAAATTCTGAACATGTTCTTACTGGCATTGTTAGGTCAAAGTTGAGGAAGCTGATGCTTCAAGTGATTTTATTTTAAAAGTAAATAAAAACACAAAAAGAAAAAAAAGAAGAGAGAAAAATCAAATAAAAGTCTAAAGTAAAAATGCATTAAAGTACATTCTGTTAAATTTGAGAGAAAATTAATTTTAAGTAGTTAAAAAATTAAAGAGAGGAAAAGGAAAGTTTAAGTCTGTAGTGGGCGTGGTGTTAATTAAGGACCCAGCTGTGCGCACCGGAGCCGTTTTGGATGAAGTGCATGCGTAGCGCCAGATCAGGCAGGGCTCGAGAGCGATCAGAAAACTCGCGATCCATCTCAAAAAACTAGTCCAAAAAAAAACCTGGTTAAAGGCATCAAAACCACGGAGGCTGCCGGTAAGATTCGGTCGTAGTGCGGGGCATAGTTGGTGTGATCCGCTGTGCGTTAGGCACCGGCTGCGCGTTTCCGCGTCAGCGGCCACGTCATTAAATGTTTGTTTAGTCCATTGAATGTCATTTATACAAGCACTGTTATTTATGAAATGTATCTATTGCTGTATTTCAATGAATTCACGTAATGAAGTAATGAAGTTAACTTTTTAACAAATTACTTGTGCAAATTGAATTAATTATGGAGTCATGAATTTAACTGTTGATTCATGTTAAATATTTATTGTTGTATTTATTGTCGTAAATTGATAAAATATTATGTCTTGTTTAGGTTTTTCACCATACATTCATGCACATACAACCAGTACCTCGCCATTACTGTTGAAACCTCTCAGGAAATTGAATAAAACAGAACAAAAGGAAAAGTGTGTCTGGATGGTGTGTGAAGTCCTGCACATAAAACTCTGTGGATGCTTTCCCCCTTTCAAGTGGGGCATAATAACTTGACAGGCATTAAACTTTGCTTTAAAGATAGATTGTATTATGTTGTGCTTTTTTTTTTACTTTTTCAATTAAATTCTGGTAAAAACTGCATAATTGTGATTTTTTTTTTGTCATATAAACTGTTTTTTTAGGTTAAAAAAATCACTGCATTAAAAAAGTTGAAATATGCAAATAAAATAATCACAAATATTGCACATTTTATTCACATTAGGTGATTAAAATATAAAATCATATGGATAAACAAATTTAATTGGTGATAAGAATAGACTATAAAATACACAAACCAAATGAACTTAAAGCTCTTTTAAAAGTAAAAGAATATTCTCTTTTGTCTTTAAAACAAACTATATGATTTGAAGGTATATGAAAAATTACAGAATGCTTACTGTGGATGTCTGATTGGATGTTTACATTCTGTGGGTGTATTCTAAAGTTGGCTGCATGAATGCAGGTTTAATGAGCTATCAAAGGATAGGTGTCGCTGTGAAGAATGGATGGAAATGTATTCTGGATCTGTGCTGTAATAAAATTTCAATTTATCTGCAACTTGGAATGGAGTGCAAATCCTTCTTTTACAGCTTTCGTACAGAGAAAGACAGTTTAGTTTGTGGAGTGCATCGGCCAGGTCATTCTGGCATCATAGACCTCAGTAGTTTCAAGTGTTAGATAGATACTAACAAAATATAAAATGTTAGGTTTACTGCCTCAGTGACATTAAAGTCAAAATACATTTAGGATTTACAAAACCCCTTTTTCAGATTCAGGATCAAGGGTCATCATTTTAAATCAGCTCTTCTGTGGGGACTGTAAAATGTTGCAAACAAACTAAGTTGAAATCATAAAAGCTTAAAGAGAAAAAGTTATTCACAGTTTGAACTTAAAAAAACTTTCAAAGACAAGCTAATGCTTCACCTACTATGACTCACACCAAAGAGACCCAAAGGGCACAAAAGAAGACTGATCACTCAGTTCTACTCAGCACAATGTTGCCAGTTCCCAGCAGTGTCTTCAAAAATGTGCTAAACATCAACAGAAGGGCTGTGCTGTGAAGAGAGTGATCCCACACACCTCTCACTCGATCTAAATAAAAGTGGGAATGGGTTCAGCAGTAGCTTACTGCACTTAAGACTAGAGCCTTCTGAAACTATGTAATGTGCTACTCCTCCACTGATCTTTTACATTGAGGACTTTCAGGGGATGCCGCATTTGAAACACTCTTGGCACAGTCCAGTTGCTTTCCAATAATGTGAGGGCCAAATAACTCCTGGACCAATTACGATAAAGGATCGAGCCACTAGCCTGGCAAAAGGTTGCAGAAGACACCTCTCATCAGTTCACTTGCCAAAACAGTTTTTCATGGTGCTGTATCTTAAATCAGCAATAGATTGGTGGGTACATAATACGTTTTTCCAGACTGTGGATGGTGTCTTCTGCAGGCACTTAAAAATGGAAGTGGAAATCAACTCACTGATCCTAAACAAAATGTGTGTCAGTCAATGCATGTTCTCTGTGAAGTAAAACATGGTATGTAATTTAAGAAATGCATAATCAGTTAGGTTCAGTGTGTGCTGTGGTCATTTTCTTTTCCGATTTATCACTCTTTCAGGAAAAAGGACCTGAATATGACCTGTTTTACAAATCAGATTAACATTTCCAGCAAGCCTCCGCACAAACCCACTGCTCTGTGGATTGCATTGTCATCCTATCCACTTAAAAAGCAACACATCTGAAATATGTATTTTCAAAGAAAACCCTTACTGTACCATCAACCTTTAAGACAACTTGATTCACTCCCAGCTCATCCCTCCCACACAGGAACAGAGCAGTATGAATAAGCATCCCACATTTTGCCAGCTTTGTAGATGTTATTTTTTCTTCAACAATATTACGTTTCCACCACTTACTAAGCAAAGATGCTGCAATTCATCAATAACTTGATTATTTCTGTACTTTTGGTTCAATATTAAATATACAGTATATATATTTGATATAAAATTGATTACAGCTGGTATATTTTCTATCTTGTTAGCTTTTCTGCCATATTTTTTCATTTTGCTTATTTTCTGGAGTATAAACCAACCACAGCAGTAATGATTTTTATGTAATCTACTGTTGTACTCTGCTGAACTTTTCTTTGAAAGATCAAAGCAATTAAGAGAAGTCACAGAAGCACCTTTTTGTTAGATGTAAGACTACATGTTTCACACTTGCAAATTGAAAAAAACATATCCTGTTACTCCATCAGTGTTCGAGCTGAGGCCAGCTTCCACCAAAAAAAGAAATAAAAAAAGAATCAGAACAAAATGTCTTTCAAAGTTGAATCAATTAAAAGAATATCTCCATGGTACCCCACAACAGGGAAAATGTTAAAGATTAGAGTAAATCACAGTAACTAGCATAGTTGGATACTAAAAGAACTCTTTCCGTCTTTATGAAGAGAAGATCCCAGGGCTTTGGAAGTTGTTTCACTTCACTCCAAACCCATCTCACTCACTGACCCTAAATACAACACACCGGTTGTCTTTCAAATTAGCAGTTATAGAGACACCGTTACTGTCATAAACAGGAAGACATATTAAACATTAAAGATCCACTCCAATGAAAAAAAATGTTTACAGACCCTGTTTGAGCACTTGATACGCTAGTGCCCGTAGGATACCCACACAAACTACGCTCAGATTGTCTAATATTCTGATTTATAACAGTCAGGCAACAAGCAAGAGGCACACAATGAGCATTCAAATAGTGCGTACTTATAAATGGAACAGCATTCACGGCCCCTTTGCGCAGTGCGCAAGATTGGGGGTGTTGAAAAGAGAAAAATTCTATAGTGCACCTCACCTACTTCACCCTTACTTACCCTTTTGTTTAAGTGTTTGCTACGACCTGTCATCCGCAGCATACTTGTAAAAACAAAATGAACCATTCCCCTCTATGGGCTCACTTATTGTTCTAGGATCTTAAAAATGCCGGGTTTGTCAATGCTTCACCCACAGACAGCCCGTATTCACCTGTAAGGCATGTTTTGACCAGGGTATTAAAAATGAAATAAATGGATTTTGGTAAAACTTCATTTTGAGTTCGGAACAAGACTTTTGATCAATGTAAATGAGACTGACAAATGGTACTTACTAGCTCAACCAACCATCTGCTAAGACTGAATGCATGTGGTGGTGGTAGTGTGTGTGTGTGCATGTGTGTGTGTGTGTGGGGGGGGGGCTGGAGCTCACTGGAGTTGAGCAGCCTGTCTGCCATTTGGTTGTTCAGGGGTTCAACTTCCAGGCTAGTCAATCATTGTTGTCCGTGGCCAAGACCTCATTGTTGTCTGAATTTGTAAACACATGTAAGTAGCTTTGGACAAAGGAAGATGTGAAAAGCTACGTAGCAAATCTATAAATGTTGTTCAAAGTAAATGGGGAAAATATGGTCAAATTGTCACCTCATTGCTCACAATATCGTCAAAAGGTTGTAGTTGTCCATGAAACCTATCAAAAATATTGTAGCCAACTGTAATATTCTATTTAAAAAAAGCATTACTTTTCAATCCTGGACTGCAGTGCTGGTGATTTTAACAGGAAATGCTTTACATACCCTCTTAGCCTGACTTACACATGTCTAGTGGTAGAAGCAGGGACATTGTTGTTTGGGGAAAAGCTTCTATGGAACTTCCTTTATAAATGGAAGAAGTTTAGTGGGACCTCAGCTTTGAGTCAGAGGACTTGAAGGGGGAAGGTTGAGAATAAAGATGCAGACAGAGAAGGAAGCAAGACCAAACTGGAGATGAATAAATCATGTCAAACCTCATTTTTAAGTTGCCAGGCGACGGCTGCCCATCATAAACTGATACTATATCGAAATCTTCCTCCAATGCCAAGGTAATGAAGGTTAGCTGGATTCGATTCCTCTCCCCTGTTATTATCAGCCATGTGCAGTTGGCATAGTTGGGATAGCCATGGGGAAAACCAGGAGATTCTATGGTACCGTTGAGGCCTTGGACTACACCCCCACAGGAATCAGCTGAAAGAGAGAGATGAGACAAAAACATGAGAATATTCAAAGTGGAAAAAATGCTTTTGAATATTTGTGCAGTTCTATATAGATGACAGCAGGCACTAAACAACACATTCAAGTACAACTTCAAGGTCAGTCATACAACTCAACCCTTTTAAACATCCCCTCAAAATGTAAGGGCTAAACAAAAATTACATTTACATGGTAAACAAAGCAAAGTGGAGAACCAAGCTCGTGCTTCATTTTTTCTTACATTAAAATAATGAAACACATAAAAACATCCTTTGATGCCAAAGCACACGCCATTTACTTTTTTTAAAAAACAGCTTGAACATGACAACATATGGCATCTGCTGAGATTCCAGCTTCTGTTAGATCATTCTTACATCATCAGTGGTACAGTCTACATATCTTCAACCAGAAATAACTTATGATGACATCTGTGCACTCATGCAGACTCAAGCATGCACACATACGTTTTAACAGAACGGACTCTATGAAGAGGTTATTGGGCCAATGAAAACCCCTGATGTCCAACATTTGAATAACAAAAAAAAGAAGATTCAGTGTTGGACTGTCAGACTTTGGTCATTTTTAATTTTTAAGTAATCAATAGATAATAAATAAGTTGTTCAGATAATAGAGGACTGTGTTTCTGAGTTCTGTGGTAAAAATACAAACTCAAATTACCCTTTGTTAATTTATTTCCTTTTTTCTAATTCCAATTCATATTTTAACTAAATGTTTATTTGCCGTTTTTTGTTGCTTTTCTGCTCTTTTTTTAAATTTGCTTTTCACTAGGAACCCTGTAATTTTACCTGGTGAAAGCTGAGTTAAAACAGAATAAAGCAGGAAAATGATATGGATGAATGAATGGTTGGGTGCTACCAGGGTCTTGAATAGTTCAGAAAGCAAGTTTTGGCATCTCTACAGTTTTTCTGATTATTTCTCGGAACCCTAAGATAGGAATTTTCCCTCCTGAAAAGATTAAATAATAATAGTTGTCTGAAATGTTTTCCTCTTATGCATTCTTTTTTCGACTGTAGAAGGATGGGATCCAGATTGGTTAGAAATGCTGTTATTACCTTGCAGGGAAGAAAGAATTGCTTCTCCGAGATCACCACTGCGTGTTTTGTCTTTGGCATTGTGTCAGCACACACCTGACTGCCCCAGAACAGTGGTAGGTATTGAATTTTTCTAAGGAGCCACCTGAGAAAATATAACTGTTGTGGAGGTCCAGATCAATAGTCTGAGAAGAGTTCAGCTACATGTCAACAATATCACCTTACACTAAACATTAAACAGTGTGACTTTGATAAAGAGAAACAGGTATAACTTATAACTTCAAATAGACACATGCTTAAATTGAAATCATAAATAAATATTAAAAAGCAAAGGTGAAAAACTGTTCCTGACTCCAGCTTTTTAATGTATCTATTTATTTTTTTTATTTAGTTTACCATTGTAAAGTAACAAATTGCTCAGATTTGATTGGGTAAATCTATTTCGTGCCAAGGTTTTCTAAGTAACATTGCACCAATGAGATGGTTCCCAACAAAAACAAATTGAAAGGTACTTTTCACAAATTACTAATTTAAAGCATTACCTAGTTTTTCTTTTTTTAAAGTATTTACAAAATCCAACATTGTGTTAAGCTCACAAGCAGTGAACATAATAGTAATAATAAAAATAAATGTGATCAGATACAACAAAGTGCACCAGGGGAGGAGAAAAGAAATATTCAAATATTTCGTATTTCAAAGTATTTGATTATCTTCTTAAAACTTTTTCAGAAGTATTTCTGTAAACATGATCAGCTAATCTGTGTTTTTCCAGGGTTGGCTTCTGAGTGAGAGTGTAGTTTCTTGGGCTAAAACAAAACCCTAACTTGACGGATGTGCTAATGTGCAAGTTTGGTAGGTTAGTAGTTCTTTTTGTAATAAAGTCACATCAACAGCAAATGCATGTCTGCCATTGAGCCTACATCTGACAACTCTGGGAACTTCTTGCCTTTCCACTCACAAAACATGTATCTCTGCTCTCAGGCCCCATTATCTTTTAAGCACTTTGCCCATGCTGAGCAACTGACAGCTGTGTGGTAATGGATTTAACTGTGTTCAGTCAAACTGTCATTGGAAAGTGCTAAAACTATCTTTGAATTCATAATCTACTGGCAGGACAGCATGGGTATGCCCAAAACGATACCCATGATTGTTATGATGAAAACAGAAATAGAGGTATTTTAGAGACATTACCCACTTTTTGTGTTCAAAATAATTGTTTTAGTTGTCACAATCATAAAACAGTTTTCCCCATTTTTATCCCTTACATTTGGGCAGTATTGTAATTGTTTATGGCACATCAAAATCATACTAAAAGGGTATGATTGACACCTAAATAAGAATGTCTCAACAAATACTGTGCTTTGACATTAAATAACAATTACATATATATATATATATATATATATATATATATATATATATATATATATATATATATATATATATCAGTGACGTGCAGTCAGGAGAGGCAGGTGAGGCTGTGCCTCACCTGTCATTATGGGAAGAAAAGAGAAAAAATAAATTCAATTATTATATTTAATCAGTAATTTGTGCTTTGCCGTCATTTTCCATTTAAATGTACCATTTTTGGGTGTTTTTTCTTTTTAAAATCGCTGAATTTCCGCATTTGCCGTTCAGATACTAAGAAGTGACGTGCGATGAGGCACCAGCCCGCTGAGCCTCACCTTGGATTGCGCAATACCTATGCAGTCAGACGGTACTGCTGTCTCTCTGTACGTCGGTTCAATCACTTGTACTATATGAGCTGAGTTTACATAATGTAGCAGATGTATACGGTGTACAGTGTTTGTTTTTATAAATAACTGTATGTGAGGGACGTGTTTCTTGTGCTGAGTGCTAAACCCCGTCAAAAAAGCCGCTGGGTGAGGCCAGCAGTTCTCGTGCCTCATGTTAGGGGGCGCCGGTGAGCCCTGAACTAATGAAGCTGAAAAATAATAGAATAAATGATAGCAAGCGGCAAGTCATTTTTTTCAGAAGGAGCGGCGTATGGACTTTATTTACAAGTAAAGGTAAGACGATAATAAGGTTTGTGCTTTTTTCTATGCTGCAGTTTGTATATGAAAAAACATGTTGAAATGATATTTTAAACAAAACACGTTAACTGCTGTCGATCAAATGGTGAATAAGTTACTCAGTATGGTTCACATGTTTGTAAATCTGACTGATGACGTCAGTGCCTCACCAGCCATTAACCTCACCGCACGTCACTGATATATATATATATATATATATATATATATAAAATATACATACACACCATGTATCTATATAAACACAACGTGGCTTAACGTCTACTCATGTTGAGTGTGTTTTTGCAGTCACATGTAAGAAGCTGTATATCAATGTTAACAGAAGCTGACTTTAGATAAAATATCTTAACCAACGTGTGCACCACAAGCTCCCACAAAGATTAAACAAAGTACCTTCCGATAGCCCTCTACAGGACATGAATTCAACACTTTGCACAATTTCTACTTTAACTATGACTGAGACCGAAGAGCTAATGTAAAGCAAGTGATCCTTGAGATTATTGGCTCTGAGAAAAATGGCATGTCCTTTATAGCACCTTTCTACCTTGATTAAGGCCCAAAGTGCTTCACAGCCACAAGTCTCATTCATCCATGCACACAAACACAAGGTGGGCAAGGTGGGAAAAGGTCGACCACTGCTTCACAGCCACAGCCACCACTACCTCATATAAGAAGTTGTTCTGTGAAAAAAAACTCACATAAAAAGCAGTGTCCTCCGTGGAAGCAGAGTCTGGATACAAAGCCCAAAGTGGCATGCAGCAGCTGCCAGTTATTGAAACAGCAGAAAAGAATGATGATGAAAGGGATTTCCAAGAAGTACAACCAACTGTCCGTACCCAAGGCACTGGAGATTGTCAAGTAAAATCCTACACCCTTAGTTACCTGCCAGAAGGATAAACTGGATGTTTGCTACTAAACCAAAGGTGTACTCTCAATGGCACCGTATCATGGGGACGGACTCACCAAATGCTGAAGAGGAGCAGCATTTCAGACAAAGACACATCAAATAACAACAATGCCCACTGGCTTGTAGATCTAAGACCAGAACATAAAGACCAACAGAACTAAATCCTATTCCATGGTAGTGGCAGGCAGGAAATAATCTCAGATATAAAGAACTACAGACTACCAGGCCTTGGTACAATCCATACTGACTGGCTATGGAATCTGATAGCACGACATGAGCGGCTGGCAACACAACTGAAAAGCTACTTGTGGATGGGACCCACCATGAATGCTCTGAATGTGACTAAGAAAGGGATTGAAAGAAAACACCAGAGAATCAAAGCACAGATACTGGTGGATAAAATAGTTGCCCAAGACTGCAAGACCAGATGCAACAATCTGTGCACTGCGTGTATTGAAAACAATGAACGCTGCAACTGCATTACTCACATGTGGATCCTTAAAAACTTAAAACTGTACAAACTCAACAGGAAACTGTGTGCCTTAACAATGAACTCAACTGGCATGCCAAAAACAGACCAAACCAATTATGCCGGTCAACATCAAGAGCAGCATCTATCAAGGAAATGCTTTGTCCCCACTGCTGTTCAACAAAGGCCTGAACCTCCTGAGTCAGATCATCTTCAGGAGTAGTGACAGACATTGACTACAATATGGAACAACCATCAGCCACCTACTGTACATGCACGACATCAAACTGTAGGAAAGAACGACACTTCCACTCTCTGACCCAGCACCTTGAGACTGTACACTACGTGGAAAGAGGTAGGTCGGAAACCAGACAGTTACTATCCAAACTAAAACAACAAAGATCCAGCGAAATATCAGATGGAATGCTTAGTAAAAACTTTATATATCTATATTTATATTTAGATGTATAGGATCATTTAAAAAAAAATATCCTTACACTAACAACTGAAAATTAAATTATTGTTTTGTCAATAGCAACATAAAAAGAAAAACATATCCTAACCAATAGTTTGGTTCATATGCAGCAAACTCAGAGGTGTCAGAGCAAACAAGGGGCAGAAAGCAAAGATCCACCCTGTTTGAAAACCCAGGCTTTTTAACAGAGATGAGAAAGCATTTACCTTTACAAACTGCCAAAAAAGAATGGCAATTGTTCAATATTCCTGAGGGATCACACCTATTTGCCAAGAACAAAAGCCTATGAACCCATGCCAGGCAAAGGGTGGACTGTGGAAATATCCTAGGCATCAAAGTTTCGGCTAGGTCCGTTTTGCTTCTCATAGTACAAAACTCAAATTCATTCAATATTCTATCCTTTGTACACAAAAGATGCTGTTCATGCTACAGTTTTTTTTCGATTCTCTGTAATTCAACCCTTCTGAATTTCATTTCCCGTCTCTTATATTTAATCCAACTTTATTTCTATTCCTTCCTTTTCGTGTTCTTTGTTTGTTTGTTTTGTCTTATAAGGAGCACAAAGCATTTTGCTAATTAATGGACAGAAACTTATTTGTATGTGAGTTTGGTCAGCGGTAATTACATCTTATGTAAAGATGCAATCAATCAATTGACCTCGGATCTCAGATAGCACACAAACAAACTAACAAAGGTCTTTGATGCACTCCTGAGATTACCATCACAACCCACTCAAGAAGATGCAACACAATTTGCTTATTAGGTATACCTGTGAAACCAAACACAATCATAAAAAATAATGAAACTTAGAGCTTATCAAAGGGTGTTGATTTCATATTTAGAGATCATGAGTGCTTTAATTCTCTGCATTTCTTTGTTGTTCTTTTTTTCCCTGATGAAAATTGGAAAAACTTGCTCAAAGTAAAAAAAAAAACAGATGCTCTACTTTGTCTGAAGTAACACAAAGCCTATAAAATCAGGTAAATATCTACAAACAAGCTCTAGCAGACAAGCTGGCAGTGACACAGAAACACACATTCATGCGTGGTTTCACTTGCTCATACGAAACTTCAAACCATCTGGAGTGTCCCGATTAATTTCAGATTCCTCTCCTTTCTCTTTCCAACCTAATTCACCTCTCCCCCTCAGCCAAATTTGTGACTGTCTCTCATTCTGTCTTCATTTGTTTCTCTTTATGTCTGTCATCTATTTCCCAGTCTGATCCCCCTCTGTCTCTTCTTGAACAGATGGGACACTTGCATCAACCCCATATTGTATGTTGTATTGTATGTTCTTATTGTCCTCTGCTTGGCCTTATATTGTTAAGTTTTTTTTTTTTCTGTGTGTGTGTGTGTGGAGGTGTGTGTACGTTTTAACATTTTCTGATATGTCACTATATGCATGATTTACCAAAGAAACAATGAAGGCAGCCAAGATAACCCACTATTTAACATCTACAAGTAAAATCTTACTATTAGTTGACATGCACTGAATTAAAAAACGAACACCTAAGTGTTCTTGATATTTTGTATTTTCATAATTTATTTTTCAAAATGATGGTTTGGATAAAATTGTATTGTAATCCACACAAACTGTTCAGACATTCTATTTAAGATCAAGAAGAGAAACATTATTTGCATAGAAAAAAATCTTCCCTTTGCTGACAAGATATTGTTGCTCAGGGCAAACTATTGGTCTGTCTGGTTAGCTAAATACTGCACTTTTCTAGAGGGATCTTAAAATAAAGCTGATCGGATTTAATGGGAAAGAAAAGTCTCACGGAGGATTAAAAAATATATAAATGTCAAACACCCACTGACTGAAGTATATAGCACTCAGCTGCAGGGACACAAAAACCTGACTTTAACTGTGTCTCCAATAAAATCGATGTGTTGTAGAATAAATTATGAGGTAAAGAATTCAAAATAAAAAGGTAAGTACAATTTCATAGTGACATCAACTCCAAAATTGTATCAATGTACAGCAGCAGTAAAAAAAAAAAAAGTCAACAATGTATCTTGCACTGCCCACAATGCTCTTCTGATTAGTATCAATGCTTATGGACTGTTGGTCACGTAAAATCAATTTGCCTGCCTAATTTTGCCAAATTTCTGCTTTATTTGTTATCTGACATGCAAAATGCTTTTTATTTGGACCTGCAGTCCTTTCTAACAGTTATTTTAGCTGCCATCAAACTGAGGAAGAGGAAGTTTATCTAAGCTATCCTTAAAAAAAGGATATTAGGACTATCAGAAAGAAAATTAGCAATATTTTTAATATATATATAAGCCAACTCATGACAGGGAATCGACCCATTTATCTATGTTGTTGCTGTGTTGGTCACCGATTTTTGCCAGCGGATTTGTTTAGAAAAGGCATACAAGCGTTAGACTTGTATTAGCCTACGAACTTAACTGATGCCAGGGTAAAAGTTAAAACATGTTCACATTTTTTTTTTTTTTTTTTAAAAAGCAGGAACAAGTATGTAATATTTAACTTTAACTTACATTTTTTTGTTATTCGAGAGGTGGGAAAAAAATCCAAAAGACTGACAGAATGAAATTGTCAAAGATATAAATCTAGATTTTGCAACTTTATGACAATGAAAATGACTGAGTGATTGATAGAGCTGAAATTTGCTGTAAAGAACACAATAAGAGGAGAAGCAAGAACATTTTTATGAATCTGAATGACAATTATTTAATCATTATTTTAGTTTTGCACATGACTTACACACATTTTTAGTAGTACACAGGCAGGCAGAACAACTGCATTTCTATTCTGCATTTATACACAGTATGTCGATTCTGTACCAATAGGCAGACCTTAACACTACACAGGGTTAAAAATAGCTCTGGGCCCAATGCTATCTACTAAGTAATTTTAATAACATGGGAAAATAACTTAAAAGCATAAAGCGTAATTCATTGTGAATATTTTTTTAATAAAACCCAGCTAAAATATAAGTGATACTATGCATCAAATTCCCATTCACATCATAATCCCAATGAAATATTAGCAGTGGTGTAAAATGCTGGAAGACTGGATCGAAAGTGTACATGCTGCAGGACAGCATGTCTCCCGCAGAGCTTGCACAAACATTTCAAGAAGTTGTTGGTCCCAGCTGACAACAGCAACACCATCTAACTTAAAAATGCTCCTGAGAAAACAGACCTATATAATAACAAATTAATTACAGAAAATTGTTGTTTGACATTTTTATTACACTGCTTCACTTACTGACCTGGTGGTCTCACTACAGTTCTTTGGGGACTCACTTCCCTGAGCTGCTTCCCTCAGCTCTTTTTCCTTTTTGACTCATTCCTGTTGTATGCATTGTTGCCTTTAAGCCACAAAATCTCAATTGCATTGAGTCAAATTTTGACTGATTAAGACAAAAATAAATTAATAAATAACAATGATAGTTAGGGTGGCATCTATTAGCTAGCCCACATATCTGCAGTAGAAACTATAGAAGCAGGCAAGTTAAAGGACATACCTACCAATTACCATCCTGGTTATGCAACATTTAGCAAAGTACAAACAAGGAGCCTAAGAATCTAGCAACACTGAGGCAAAAAAAAATGCAATACTGAAAACAAGATACCCTGTGTGCTTAATGTTTAGAAGTAGATGTGCAAATATTAAAATGCATGCATTTCTGGTCTGGTCTGGCCACAGTGTCGTTGCAAATTTTTTTTGGTCAGTAGTTAAAAGTCACTATTGATAGAATCAAAGTTGCTTTTATCCTCTACCTTTCCCCACCTCCAATGGAATAAGCCAGTAGCTGGACAAGGGGAAGGGTGGTGTTGTTCAGGCCCCCCACCTTCCACTCCTGAATTTGAAGCCAGAGTTACAAATGTTGTAGTGTCTCCAATAACCCCTTAGGCAGGATTCAGAGGGGAGCAATTTTGCACTACTACCATATTAAAAAAACAAAACTTCAAATCATAAATAAACCTATGTACGCTGTAGTTTCCTTAAAAATCAGTTTGCAATAGTTTCCTAGGATGCAAGGTGATAAAGGCTGCAGTATAGTTTGGCTATATGCAAAAAAGTACATTTCTCTTCCATCCATGCCTGACTTGCATATATGTTTGGTAACTTGAGAAAAAGAACAGAGTGGATTAACTTGCTTGCATAGCATTGTTGTTAGATAGCTGGAGACGGTAGCATTTTTTAACCTTTGTCACAAGACACAATTTATTAAACCAATAATATAAATAAATGAGTGAATTAATCTCTTTTAATATAGCATTGTACAGCGCCATTAGGGTACCAAAGTGCCTTACATAACTAAGAGAGATTAAAAAAAATCTAATTAAGCAAATTAAGAACAAATATTAAAATAACATTACACATATTTGAAAAAAGAAATACGAGCAATAGAGAAAGTAGAAATAAAAAATACATGAAATAAAAAAACATCAAAATGTAACAGTATACATACAGAGTAAATGGATAGTGCTTTATATAGAAGATGCTTTGAGGAGAGAGTGATGGAGATGATGGATGGCTGTGCAGAATTGAAAAGGAGCAGAAGAGGAAGGTGTCAGAAAAGGCTGCTTCACACTACAGTATAATCACACCAATCTGAGAAGGATTTCTTCCCTTCTGGCAATCTTCAGTGAAGCCCTGATCATCTTTATAAGTAAAGTGATTATCTCTTAAACATTTTCACTGTTATATCTCTCAATTTGGTTTAGCACCAAACAATCCCGTTTTAAATAATATACAGCTTTTTTCACAAGACTGTCCATACAATGCTGTCATAAACTAAAAACGTTGAATCTAAATAGTATTTGACTTAAGTACCTCCTACAAAGTAGAAATCTTGAATAAACTTTGCTTTAAGGCACAACTCTACAATAAAAAGAGCAAACGATTTCAGCCATGGTTGTTAAGACCCTATTTTTGTTTTATTGGTCAGTGACACTCTTCTATGCTTTTATGTAATGCACATTGTTGACAAGAATCTGCTGTTGTAAACGAATCTACATAAAAGTTATAGGCAGTAAAAATGTTCAGCAGCAATGCACATGACTTAGGATTAGGCATTATAATAGGTCTTTTAAAAAGTAATATAATGTTCAAAAAATTTTATTTTCTTGATTGAAAGTGAAGTCAGGATTTTTTTAAATATTATTACAAGGGTAGAATGCAATTTCTGACATTTTACTTACTTAAAAACAAGGGAAATACTAAACAAATAAATAAATACAAAAAAATCTGTGTGAGTGTGCCTATGACATTAATGCATCTTTGTGTGCCTTTAAGTAGAGTGCCAAAAAAACAATCCATACAAAACAGATAAAAGCTTCCTGTCATTAACACATGCCTATTGAGTACTCAAATCCAGACATGAACATAATTGCTCGTTCTGTGCCAATCTTCATTAAAATACAGGGCTAAGTATGTTGTTTGCTCTCTCCTAAGGGCATGAGATCCTCTCCATAATGGTTTGAATGAAATTGTTTTCATACTGTGCAAATACACTTTTAGATTAGCTCAAACTTTTACTTTTCAAAAAATGTTTAAGCATGTCGGTTGTCAGCAAATAAATGACCCCCCCCCCCCCCCCCCCCCCATTGCATCTCAGCCTCTTTGTAATGCTGAATAAAAGAAGTCAGCATGGGTTGGCAGTAGATTGGATTAATGCATAAATCCACATAACAATCAGACAGAATGTTAAATTTTAGGCACCGAGAGGCAGTAGAGAGGTTGCGGGCTCTGGTACAACCTGGCCATGAGGTCATTGGCTCATAAATCAAAAGCATGGCTCTTCTTTACACGGTGTTCTGGGCCACAAATCAAATGCACCTTTCAAAGTTATGCTGTGTAGAACTATTGACTGCATTGATTCAGTACTGGCAAGGAAAAAAACAGTAGAGAAGACAGGAGAACAGAAGAGAGGAACTTGCTGTCTGTTTTTCTGGAATCCTTGTTTTCTTTCCTTTCATTGCTACTCAGCTCCATCACCCTTCTCCTGGCTGCTACCCATTCTCCCCCATGCGCCCCAACTCTCGCTTTCATTATCTCTTTGTCAGAGTCATTGCCTTCTCTCACATACTGTTTGTCTCGGTACAGCCCTCTATCCCCTTGCATGTCCCAAATCCATCTCTTCCCCTATCCAACCTTCTGTCTATCCTTGTGCTCGTTTTTACACCAGCATTATCACCATCTTTAGACCTCTCTCCAAGCCTCTCATCCTCCCTGCAGCTCAATTCCTCCATCCCTCTCCCCTGCTTTCTCATCATCCCTCCCCTCCCCTTTTCTCTTCCTACCTCCATCCTGCTCTCTCATCCATCCACCCATCCTGCTCCCCCTGCATCCCTCTTTTACCACAATTATCTCTGTATTAGCCTCACTGCATCTCTCCCTAAGTGTCATTATGTTTCTTTCTCGCTTCCTCTCTATTATTATCTCTATGTCATATTGCTTCTCTCCTGGTGTCATTATATCCATCTCCTGTGTTTCCTCTCTTATCCAGCTAGATTGTTGGGTTGTTTTTATTCCACCCACTCACCTGCTATATTTATCACATAAAGAACAAATACCATAACATCTCTCGTTCTGTCTTTTTCATTGCTGTTGCTGTGTCTTGCACTTGCTGTCTGCCCACAGCCAAATGTTGCAATAAGTTCGACTGCAGAAAGATTGCAGACCCTTCCAACCTTACTGAGCCTGGATGCAGGACTCTGACATAAAGTATTAGAGCAAATTACTCAAAAACTGTTAGAGATGTTTTGAAAAAATGTTTTTCTCATCAAAACATGTTTAAAAGTAACACTTTTCCACAAAAGCTTCAACTGTTGTAGAACTTTGACACGAAACAAGGCAACCAGACTCTGAAAGAAAAGGTATAAATACACAGAGGTTGACTTTAATTAACTTGCATCCTTTGCAAGCAAGTACCTTATCATAAGAGTTGAAAACTACACAAACATGTGTCCAGTCAGATTCTTATAATGTAATTGTCAGAAGTAAATCACAAATCCACTAAAATTAGTCAAAACTTTAAACCTAATTTATTGTGAAGGTGGGGCCTAAACACAAGGTGAAGGACAGTGCATGCTCTATCACCAGTTACCATGGAAACCTTGGAATATTGAGAGAAATTTATCATCATCCATCTAAGACAGACTCGCACAAACACACAAACAGGGAGTCAAAGCACAAACACAAGCACACACAGGAAAAAAATCAAGGTTACTTCCAGAGTAAATCCCAAACACTGTCAACATGGACTAGAGGTTGGTGTCTGAAGATGAAAGATGTATGACAAGACCAAAGACAAATTTAGACTAAAATGGGGATAAAGTGAGACAGAGGACTGCAGGAGAGTGACTGTAAGTCTGCTTTTTTCTAATAAAAAAAAGCAATCCCATTTCCATTACTTTGTCTCATTGAAAAGAAAGAAGATATTTAAGAGAAGTCTCCTTTCACTTTATGTCATCAGTCATTGTTTAGTCCCCAATTAAAGCAACTGTTTTCTGTAAGAGTCAAATGCGAACATTTCCAGTCATAATCTCACCTTTACTCCTCTCTGAGTTACCGGAAAACTACACAAAAGTGTGTTTATCAGTTACAGTTTAAGTGTTGCTTCTGCAGGCATGAGTAACAGCACATGTTTTGTCATCCTGTCATCATTTCATTATTCCTTTCCTTTTTTGTCTTAAAGGAGCAGCTCATGATTGTGTTTCTTTTTTTTGTTTCTGTTTTTTCTTTTTTGAAGGGGGGGGGGACTACTGTCAGTCCAGTAATGCCAAGGCTCTGGGGCAATCAGGCGGGGGGGAAGACAGCTCCAATGACAGCTCATTACCAGGTATGTCGTCACATTCAAAAAAATGTCATGATTGGTTTTCATCAGTAGAATAGTTAAAATGAAATGTCAAAAATGGGAAGGTGTTGCTATTTTTTCCTTGCTTCTTGGCGACCTATACAGTCAAAAGGGAGTTTGACAGCCTCCTGAGATAAAGCAGGCACTAAGATGAACAACGCAGAACCTTCTTGTCCTTTGTATGAATAATTGATAGGTCTTTTTTTTTTTTTCGAACTGGTATTTGTAGAAAATTTTCAATTAAAAAATTAGACTCACTTAGGGAGATTGTAACAAATTAAATCAACATAAGAAGTTTTTAAATTATTTTTTTAACTTTCTTAACCGTAGCCCTATTCTCACTGTTATTGCTCATTAAAGTGGCCATAACCTGTTGTTATTGACATTCTTGAGTGCTGGTTGACATTGGACTGTCACAGAACCAAAAGGAGTGTAGTCAGACCCCATTGGTCAAAACATGTGACAATAAAGATGTTTATCCATCTTTTGAACCTGCTTTATTCCTGTTTGGGGTCATGGAGATGCAGGATCCTATAGAAAGGGAAACGCGAAGGTGGGGTATACCCTGGGTAATTTGCCAGTCCATAGCAGGGCTTCACAGACACAAACAATCAAACTCACCCATATTCACACCTGGGGGACAATTTAGAGTCACTAATTAACATGTCAAGCATGTTTTTGCCAGTTCACAGCAATAGGAAAACAACAAGGCTGTGTGTATGAGTTTTAGGCACACATTTACCTAATACTCCAAAGCTATGTGGTTTGGCATTGTGATGAACCAAATGCTTTCCAACAAAAGTCCAGATCTGCAGTCAGAAAATCTTTTGAGGATTAAGGTCTAGCCAGTATCAACAAAGCTGATAGGTGGAGAAACTTGAGGTGACACAGAGATTCTTATGATTCTTTGTCCTACGTCCTGAATTATAAAAACTCTTACCGCAATATTAAATCCAATTTGAATGTAAACGCTTGTGAGATGACCTTTGTAAGCTCTTAAATATGTTTTTTTTTGTTGATTGGTTGGATTATTCAATAGTGTGCATTTACAGTGGACTTAAACACAAATGCACATAAGCTTATAATTCTGCAGAAACATTTGTTTTTAAAATGTTTATGAACTATGTTTAGTCCAAAAGGAAAATGAGAGCCGAAAAGAAAACTTTGGCTATTTAAATCAACTGTCTTATTTTCAGAAAAGGGGTCTCGCTGTTGTACTCAAACAGCATTAAAAGCAGTTAACAAGAAAATAGGGTCAATGACTTTCAGATTGCAGATTTGGCTTTCCATCTATTAAAATAAAAATGAAATGTATCTTAATGTGCTTAATTATTAGCAATAACAGAAGTACATTCTTTTATTTTTCAGCCTTTTTATTTCTGGATGCCGGCCCAGATGTGATCATCTGACTTGAAAGTTTTTCAACACTACATTATTTTTTGTTTTAAATCATAAACAAATAATGTGCAAATCCAGAATTTGCTCATTTTCCTGCATGCTACTGACCTGCATTTTCATTAAATCAGCTGCTGGTAACCGCAGGAAGAGAAGCCTTCAAATAATTTTTTTTTTAATTGAGATACACATTATTTTACATTTCTTTAATCAAAAAAGCTTTAGCACTTTTGTGCAGAAGAATGTAAATGATAAAAGGTGTGCAATTTTTTCCCCTGTCAGTTAGCGAAGAGGACACACAGAAGCACACAGAGTAATCAACCTAAACTGATTTAGCAGTAAAAACTACAGATGCCTCACAATTTATCCAAAAGAAAACCCATTATCATGAAACAATACACAAAGTCCTAAAAAAAAATAACTTTTATGTTACTAGAGTTTCAAAAAATAGCAAATAATCTGCAATCAATGCAACATGTATATATAAAAATCAATCAACTAGGGGTGCAAAAATAGGTGCAAAGAGCTAGCAATGAAAAGTAATCATTTAGATGTCTGTCAAGTGTTTGTGTGCATGTTTGTGAGAGAGTATGGCGTACGAAGTATGTCCGCCAAACTGCACTGTTATTCCAATACATTGTTCGGAGACAGGCAGAAGCTGGTGGTCAAAAGTGGATCATTCTGCTGCTTCTTCTGACAAAAGCTCCAAAACACTAAAGCTTTTCTTTTTTAAAACATTTTGGTCCATTTAGTTCATTATCTCTCTTCACTGACAGTCAAAATCAATTGTTTGCTTCATCAGACAATAATGCTCTTTTCACCATAGACAAACAAATGGAAAATGTCTTGTAGCCTAATTGACAGTGAGCAGCTGTTGCAATCCCTTTTTCTAAATAAAAACAGTTTGCTGTTTTTTTGTCCTCATTAATCTCTCACAAGCAACCACCTTCTTCCAGAGACCATTTTTGTTGTGATGCCATTATGCAGAATGACTTGATATTCACATAATAAACCACATTACACTGGACACACAGCTATTCCCCAAACTGCACACCAGTTGGCAATAGCTGGGCTTTTTATCAACCTCTACTGATTTTGCTCAGGGCCTAACCGTGATCTTTTTTTTAGCAGTATAAACACATAAAAGGATGGCACAAATTTAGCAAAAGTATGATTGCTGGAGGGTGTCTTGATTATAATAAGACATATTGATGATAAAGTTTATGGAAAGGATGTTTTTTTAACTGCTCTTTTAAAGGATGTCACACTTGTACAAAACATGTTGAATATTAAAAAATAGTGATGGTGAGTTGTCATACAGATCATGAAGCTATAGGATTGCCTCTCATTGCAGAATCTAATCTTAAATTTTAGTTCTTTTAGGATTAACTCCAATGAGGGGAAAGCTAAATGAGTAAAATGGTGGCCCAAATGATGATAATGCCACCACCAAAAGATGCCTCCTGTATGTCCATTAAAAAAGTTAATTAATTCAATAACTTGTGTGCATCAATTACAGCTGCTCCAATATATTATATTATATTATATTATATTATATTATATTATATTATATTTATTATATTATATTATATTATATTATATTATATTATATTATATTATATTATATTATATTATATTATATTATATTATATTATATTATATCATAGCAACATGATTTTTAAAGTAAAAATCATTGCAGGGAGAAAAGAAGATGCTGAAAGACATTTAGCAATGACTAAATAATGCATTATCAACATGTACATGAGTAAATGGGTGACTAAATTTCAAAACACATTATCCTTTAACACATTATCCTCTAACACATTAAGCTGCAGGTGGTTATTTTGGAGGCTGCTGTGTCATCTTGGTGCAAGTGTGTGCACTGATACAAGATGCATGGGGGGGGGTTGAAAAACCAAATTATACTGTCACAAAGGAATCAGGGCCTTAGCAGTCCAGGTGTGTCCTTCATAATTTTTTATGATAATTTCTATTAGACACTCTTCCTGCTGTGAAAATGATCCACTTATCTTTGACCTTTCCTTTCGAACTCTTGTCAATGAAACAACCTTCATGGATGAGTGCGCATTTGTCACACCATGATTTAATTGCATTTTGCTGACAAATGGGTCTTTGTTGCTTTAAACATGGACTCATATGGTCAGAAAACAATTGCACATTATTTTTCTTACCAGCTATAACTGTCACCAGTAACATAGATTTAATATGTTCTTTATCAAGAGCAAATCCACGATGGCTCAAATAAACAATATCCGGCTCTACCTAAAGTCCTTTCTGAATGTTAAATTTATGATGTGGCGGTTATTTAATTTAATTATGCAGGAAATGAGAGGTATGCTTTAACAGCTGCAAACTTAAGTCACAGAACCAAGGTATAAAAAGGCTATGTTCAGTCCCAGGACATGTATTACTTTAAGTAACAAAACTGTTTTACACTGATATATGTCCTTTCCCTATTAATGTTCGCCATAGGTTTTAATCACATTTGCCCACTACAGTAAAAGAAAGAGCAATGATATGGCCCAAATATTAGCTATTACCGCAAGATTGGACAGGACATCAAGCGAGGCATATTGATGAGTCAGAATCTTCTTACTACATCATGTCATGTTGCCATGACAGCTCACATTATCTTGACGAGTATGCCGTGCTTGTGTTAAACACGCAAGCAGTGGAAAGGAACGGCTGAATTTATCAGTTTTTTTGTGTTTGGGCTTGTGGAATATCCAGCATGAGAGTGAACTGTAAATGCTTTTATGGAATATATTTTATTGCTTATGAAGTATGGATTATAGTTACTTGAGAAAAACAAGTTGTTCCTAGATAATCCCCTGACTAGAGTTTGCCAGATACCTTACTAGATACTTTACATTTTTACCAGACTGCCATTTCTTCATCTCCACAAAGCCATGAAGCATAAACTACACGATGCATTAGGCTTAATAAACCCATTTACATATACCACTGTTAGGCTACGTATTCTACATCTGGCTGTTACATTTAAACATAATGTGTCCTTCACAAACATTGGTAGAGGCTAACATTGTTTAACTTAAAAGCTGAAGTCACCTGTGCATCCCAAAGGCATAAGCTATAATTGGCCGTAATTCAAAGTGGCTTAGCCCAACCCATACACTTTGTTATCATGGTACGTGTGTGTTTAAATCTTTAAATCCTGTTTTTCGTTTTCTTTCAGAGACTGCTTTCAAACTCAATCGATTGGCCTAGCACTGACTTTTTTTTTTAGCACTGACTTTTTTTTTTTTGGCTTCCAGTTTAAAGCGATGTTTGAAGCACAACCTGCTAAACGAAGCGTCAGACTTTACTTTCATATCGATTCACAGCTGTTGTGTTGTAAAACACATAACAGTGCATTTACACCCCAGAGACTTTCACAATTAATACTGTTTTGGGCAAATCTGTTATGTCAGTCCTTTGAAAGCCATACATACACACACACACACACACACGCACACCCATACATGTACACAAACGTATTATAAAGGGACAATACAAGGACTGCTGCTAAGAGTGCAAGTGTAAGCATACAATGTATGTGTGTGGGGCCCCGGGGCTGGGTGGGCCTGGCCCCCTTGCTGGGGGGGGGGGGGGGGGGAGCAGCTTTTTGACCACCGGGGGACAGTCTATCATCTGTCCCCAACTTACCCCCTTCCTCATATAACCTCATAATAGGGTGAGGGGGTGGGGGGCTTAGCCTGCGATGAGCCTTGGGGGGGGGGGTTTACTAGGCAGTGGCCCCCCTCCTGTGGTTGCCGTATGGAGTGGGCCCCCCCTCTTTCGGTTTTATTTGCACCTTAGACATTTAGGGCCCTTGGTAGGGGGGGTGCTTGGACATCACTGCCAGCAAGCAGCGGATGTCCTCCTAGCACCCTACCCGCCAATTTTAACCGCACCTTAGACATTTAGGGCCCCTTGGTGGGGAGGGTGAGGGGACGTCACTGTGAGTAATCAGGAGATGTCCCCTTAGTGCCCTACCCGCCAATTTTAACTGCACCCCCCTTAGTACACACACCCCTCCCCCCTCAATATATACATCCCAACATAAACACACACACATGCACACACACACCCTTTCAAACACACATACACGCACACACATTTTGCAAGGAAGGTGGGACCTGGGTCCGTCTGTCCCCTGCCTCTTCCCTGGTGGGGGGTACGGGCCCCTTTGCAGCGGCGGCCGTGTCCCCGGGGTGCCGGCTTCCTGGGCCCGGCGGTGCTCTCTCCGCGCGGTGGGGGGGTTCACATTACATCTGAGCCGGGGGTGTCTGGTCCCTGGGGGGTGGGTTCTGGTCCTTGCTCCTGAGTGCTGGGCCCCGCCAAATTTCCAACTGTGGCCGAGCCTGGTCGGGCCATATTTACAACACCCCTTGTGGGCCCTCTTTTTTCCCCGGGGTTCCCCCCTCCTGGGCGGGGGCGGCGGGCCCCTGCCTCACTCCTCCCTGGACCAACCGTGGGCCGGGCGGATGGCTGCCTGGAGTGCGGAGCGGGTCTCCCTTGGGGGGTCCTGGCTCGTACCTGGGGTTGGGGCGGGGGGATGCCCGGAACTCCTGGGTGGTGGTGGGGGTCTGGGTGTGGGGGTGGCTGGGCGCTCCTCCTCCTTCTTTTCACATTCCACCATCCATTTTAGAAGAACATAAACACTCACCTGAGCACAGGTGTTAGCTCACCTTTGCACTAACAGTTTGCATGACTGAATGAAATATTTCACACTAGTTGGTTTTAAGGCATAAGTATGCGTGTGAACACTATCTGTTTTGTGTACATGTCGACAGGTGGACATTTTTGCAGCTAGCAGGTGTGTTTATAACATTTGAGTGTGTGTGTGGACAGGCTCCGCCCCTTTGTTTTCTTTTTTTTTTTTCTATATTTGAACCTTACCATAATGATTAACAACCAGTAAACTTGTTGCTTTATGCTGCTTCATGGTCTTATCCCCCTTCCCCTCCTATTATCACCCCCTACCCCCCCTCTCTCTAACGTCCCTCTCTCTTCTTCCCCTCTTTCCTTTTCCGTCCGGTCCAACACCAAAGATTTTCAGACATGATTGAAATTAATAAAGTTTGGCCTCAATTACAAAAGGGGTTTATTCAGACATACCTTTGGTTTGTCTGAAGATTAATAACCCCTCTTGTTAAAGTAAAATATGTCCAACACAAGAGGCCCTCAGCTCTCATCTGTCTGCCCAGCTGTTGGACAGGACAAGTTAAAAAAAAAAAAAAATAATAATAATAATAATAATCTAGACCTGGTAGCTTAAAAACATTTATATTTAAACAAGAAATAAATTAACTTTTTACTTTATTTAATCCATTTTGTTCCCTCTAGCTACAATCCAGTGTTACTATAATGGGCTTGCAACAAGAAGGGTAATCTTTTTTTGTTTTCAGATTTCTTTTAAAACAAGTCGGTTTTACTGTTACTTGTGCTCTGTTTAAAAAAAAGTAAGTACGTAAGTTTTTTCTGCAGCTTTGGAGCAAAGGTTGATTTAAATTTGCATTCATAACACCACTATGAAAAGGCATTATACACTGGTCACTAGGTCACATTAAAACTGTGTTGTTATTTTTATTTATTTATTTATTTATCTATCTATTTATGTATTTATTTATAAATTATTTTTAGGGAGTTTGTTATTAAAAAGAAAAACTTCCAGTGTATCCATCTTTTTAGCATTTTTTTCCAAATTTCACAAAAAAGTCAATGGAATAACTTTAGTTTGTGACCTGATTACTAATTAAAACATTAGGCAAACAATGAAATAAAAAAAAAGTAAAAAAGCAAAGGTTTTTTGTTTTTTTTTAGAAGTATTAACAATACTTGAGCAACGTATTTTTTATTTTAGAGTGCATTAGAATACATCATCAAATGTTAGAGAACTAGTTTGCAAAAAATTGTTTATTTAAGCATGGGCTGTTACCATCCTTAACCATGCCGTTTACAAGATCAGCTATGTTTAAATAACTAATTTGTAAATAATTTACCTTCCATTCTTCATCAAATTTAATTAGGCTCTGTCAGTTCTTCTATTTAGCTAATGTGTTACAGCTGCAAAGGCTCTATATTTTATCAGGCTTTGCTAGAGAGGTATTAGCAGCCGTGGATTTCTCTTGAGTTTAGTGGAACCTTTACATTCTGAGGCTTTGGGAGGGACATGCAGGGGTAAGGAACACAGGAGGGCTTCAGTGCAAGATGATCAGTAACTGCAGCTAAAACGCATGCAGGCACCTCTCAAACACAGGGTCCTGCCACAGCTGCTGCTCAGGCCAAGCCAACTGTTCACTACAGCGATGGACACAAAGCCACAAGTCCCACAGGAAATAATGCAGATTGAAATGTGCAAGAAATGTAAAATGAAAGAGATTTAAAGGAAAGCCCCCCCCCCTCCCCATTAAAAAGCAAACGCAAAAACACACCTAACTGTGTCAAATAAGAAAAAGGTAAATGGTTCAAAAGTAAGAGAGACAGCTCTTTGCATCTATGACATGTTTGCCCTTGGGCCTCTAATACCCTATATGCTGCAGTACACTTTGTTATTCATCTGTGGGGATGTTGATGTTTCACATGAGCTAGCAGGTTTTGTGTGTGTTTGTATGAGGGAGGGAGGGAGGGAGGGAGAGAAAAAGAAGGGGAAAATCTCACACCCACACAATATAGAACTGAGTAAGTTAAAATGCACATATGGATTAAAGAGGAAGCAGGGTTAACAGTACAGGAAAAAATGTACTGAAAGGAATCAGGGCAGCAAGCATTTTCTGTAGCATAATAAAACCAGGAAGGACAATGTTAAAAAATGGAATTAACATATGTAGATTTTGAGGATTTTTTTGAAAGTGTTAACAAACCAAAAACATTTTGAAGGGATTCTAGGGTCTGCAAAGTCCTAAAAACCCAAATTGTAATTAGCTTCATCTATGTAGAACGCTATAAACGTTTTATGCTATAAAGAGGAAAAATCTTTCTTGCATGTCCTTAATCTCCCCCGAGGTCTCCTTCTGCTAGGACATGTCCAAAACTACTCAGGAAGAAGACATTTGGTGCATTCCAGAGAGATGCATGTTCCATCTCAACTGCCTACTTTTAATGCAGAGGAGCACCAGCCCTACTTTGAGCCCTTCCTAAATGAAAAGCTGCACTCTCTGTGGCTAAGGGTGAATCCAGGCACCCTTCAGGGGAAGCTTCATTGTATCCGTGATCTGATTGCTATGCCTATTACCCAGAACTAGCAGGAAAGTAGATGAACGGCGTTTTCTCTTCTGGCTAAATGTTTTCTACACCATAACACAATGGCCTAGTGCCCTTTATACTTCATGCTTTTATTAGTCGTAGAGATGAAAATGCAATACTTAAAGCATAACAGAGGCAGAGAAACAGGCAAAAAATGTGTTTATAAATTTTTAAATAAATTTAGATTTGAAGATGTTCTAGAATTAAAATTGGTGTTTCACGTTGTGTAAATCTGCAAACAGAGCATCTTATCATCCATCCTTTTCATTTTATTGTTGTATTTTCTGCACGTTTCATTCTCTAACAGAAAATTAGTACAATTTGGGAAACACTGAAACAAAAACCTGTTTTTTGGTCTACACCCAGTGTGCCACACTTATGTACCCAAAATAAAGCCTTTTGGTTGCTAAACCTTATTAGACTAAATTGCACGTTGACCTATGAATTACAATTAGTCTTGTAGTTAAATATTTTTGCATTTTCATCCAAATGTTCCAGTGGTAATTAGTTTCTTGCTTCATAACAGTAATGGGTACATTTACATTAAAGATCTCAAAGCTGTGGCAAATTTCCTATCAAAGTGGAAGTTAGCAAGCAAAATGAAAGCTAGGTCACACATAATCCAGTGTTTGCAGGAAAATGCTCACATTGTTCAGATGTGAAAATGTATACTGAAGAGACTTGAGCTTTAAAACACATTTAAAGGGCTAAAACCTCCCTCGTTTGGACAGGGCCCCATCCTGGTGACAGGAGAGGGGGCTCAATGGCAAGCACCTGGTGGTTGGATCTTTAAGCAGTGCCTTAACTCAGATAAGCAACATGGGTTTGTCCTCCTCCTAGGTTACCCTCTGGGTAGGGGGCCTGTGTGGCTCTGGGGCATTTTTAATTCTGTAGTTGTAAAAGCAGGCATGCCCTTGATCATCTTAAAAGGTGGTGCTGCAGAGAGGGAGATGGGATTTATTCTTGAGACTGCTGTCCCCATGGCTCAGTCCAGGACATAACAAAGCCTAACAAAGGCTGGATGAAATCATTACCTAAATTAGCTGGAAAAGTTACAAAGCAAGCAAAAACTGCCCAAAAAGATAAAGTCCAAGATAGTCTAAATAAAAGGTACAAGTCTGGTCAAGACAAATTCTAGAAAGACAAGGATACCTCATAAATGTGATACTTTACCTGAAAAATTACTTAATAATCAATTTTTTTTACAGTTTACCAGTGTTTAATTTTACAGTTTACCAAAAAGTTTAATGTTTCTGACTAATGGTAAAAAGACAAACATTTCTACGCCTAAATGTCATTTTGAAGTCCTAAAAATACATATTAAAATAAATAAGTATTGAACCAGGTACACTGAAAACTGTTGAAAAAAAAGCTTATCTTAATCGACAATCCTTGAAAGACCACACATCAGCAATGATCCACACAATCTTTTCCAGAATTCTAAGCCAAACCAGAAGCATCAAATGTTGTACGGTGGCACTGAAGTGCAAATCACACCAACAAATCACTCAATGTAAAAACATTTTAAAGAATAAACAATTAAAAAGATAAATATATTTTAGATATCAAAACAAAACTCTAGAAACTAGAACACAAATTTCAATAAATAAAAATGAAACATTTTGAAAGGTAATTTCCAGAAATCAAAATAAAAAGTAAAAAAATGAAACACTGGAAAAGGTAAGTACTATGGGACATAACTCAAAATATGATATTTGAGAATTTTTCAAATGAGTCTTCGATGTCCGCATACTTTAAAAGTTTTATGATATACAAAACATATCCGGTAATTCTTCATGCTTTACAACATTTGGTTAAAATAATAGACAAACATCATCCAATCAGCGATGTTCCATAGTACCTACTATTTCCTGTTTCTTCTTTTGTTTTATTTTTTAACATTTCATTTTGATTCCTGGTATTACTTTTTTTTTTTCTGAAATGCCTTTTAATTGTTATTTTTTAATGGAAAAATTATTTTGATTTCTAAAATGTAATGTTTTTTTTATTATTTGTTTAGATTTTTATTGTCGTGTGATTTTTAATATGATTTTGAGTCGAGTATTTTGTTGCTGTGTTTTGGACTTCAGGGCCCACTACATTATGAGCAGTATAAAGTGTATACTGTCTGACTTCTAAAGTATAAAATGTGTTGCTTTGTCTTTTATTAGTAGCTGCTGCGATCATTTGAAGGGGATTTTTACTATTAGAGCTCAAATTTGCATGATGAGGGGCATTTTTATTTGATTGGCAGGTGAATGACCCCATGGATGGACCCAACAGCCCCCTCCGCTCCCTCCAGTCACACTAGAATCTTATGGGTTACGTTTGAAATCCTTGATCGAGTTAATACATGTGTATGAGCTGAATGCAGGACAATTTTCATGCAGGAGCAGTTTACTCGCAGCAGTCTTGCGCTGGTGCAGCGGTACATTTGCTTTCGGCAAGTTGATAATTTCCAGCACGCATGAATTCAGGCCCACCGTAGCTTCTAGTGACATTGCCCCACCAACACAAGGGCAAAGGCACACAAGAGGAATCTGTCAGGACTAATTAGCTGGGGCAATGTTGACTGACTTTATGAGAGATTTAAATATGCCAGTACCTGCTCAGGCTGCATAACAGTTCAGAAAAAAAACCTATACATACATCTTTAACGTTTCATCATGCAGATGCTTATTAAGCACTACTACACTGAAGCATAGAAAGATGAGGCATCATTTTTACTGTAATCAGGAAGTCACAGCGGCGCTGATAAAAATCTGTACTGGATTGGTTTAAAAATACCTGCACTTCTTAATCTGAACACCCGTTAAAGGTGATTGGGATGGGAGGTGGGGGTGCACTGATTATATATTATTGATACCAGTCATTTAGCCCATCTACAATCCAGCCTTTTCACAATAACACTGCAATATCAGAATCATGCCCCTTCTGATCATGAAATTATCAAAAGATCTGCTAGTTAGGACCAAGTGCACTTGTGCCATGATTTTGACTCAGAAATAGGGTCTTCTGATGAAGTAGCAGGGGACTTTGATAGGAGGGGAGGAGGAAGCGAGAACAGGAATGAAAGTGGAACATGGAGAGAGAATGGGGAGAAACAGTTGTCTCCTTTCAAAAGGAGAAGGAAAAAAGGAAAAAAAAAAAGGAACACAAAGCAAGAAACCCCCTTTCCCTTTTCACACGAAGAAATGGAAACTTGTGTCGTTACAAGGGTGGGTGCTTTTATTCCTGTGTTTCTATAGCAACAGCTCCTATGTGCTCCTTTTAACCGACCTGGAGAGTTATTATTATGCAATATCTAAGAAAAACAAAAACAGACAGCGTGACTGCTGATAATCATACAGGAAGAGACAGTGGTTTGAAGACATAAACATACAAAGCGTATGCACACCCATGTGCACGCACACACAAACACACACACAGTGATGCATAGGACATGATCCATGGGCTTTCTTAAAAAGAAACAGAGAGCTGAAATAATTCAACATCCCACCCAGTCACAATAACTGCTTTCTCATTTTTACTAGTGTAAGATTTCACAGTTTATATTTTTTTAATTTCATTTTACATCCTCAAACTCCACTATTTTTGGATTTGTGTGTCTTGAACTCCAGCTTTAATTTTTTTTTTTTATGTGCTCATATGTCCCAATGCATTTTCTCTAATCATTCAGCTCTGTCATTCCACCCTCTGCTTAGGCACATGCTTATGTGTCCATCTGCACAAAAGCCCATAGCTCTTTAACAAACTACGTCACTGCCATGCATGATTTAGCAGGAGAATTTGAATTCACACACAAGCATGCAGGATCATTAAACTCAGTAGATGCTGCCTTTTGCCTTCAGCACTTCCCATGACAACAAGACTCTCACCTAACATTTTGTTGCTACAGTAATCACAGATTGACAGCCCATTACAAAGCCAAGACAAAGCTGTGCAGGGACACTGACAGAGAGAGATGGGGTGAGGCTGCGACAAAGGGGAGAGAGGAAAATAAATAAAAACAAATGGATTTCAGTATGCAGCCAGCAGGGGGAAAGTAAAGGGGGCACGCATATACACAATCAATAACAGTACAAACCCAGTGTGCCTATTCAGCGAAAACAATTCTTCTTGACAGACATCTGTAGTAACCTATCGTACCGACAGTTACCGTCCCGCAATAAGGGAGGTCCTGGTGAGGTAAAATAAAACACGTAAACTGCCATGAAGTTCCATCTTAAACTGCTGTTTTTAATGTGATATTAAAAAAAAAAAAGAAAAATAAGCCACTTGAGAGTAATTATAAAGCCAATAGAGTTTCAAATGGACTTTTGTTATTTTACAGGGCATTCTGTCTACTTTTATGAATTTTGTATTATTTTTATTTACTCATTATAAACAGCATAACTACTGGTGTTGTATTTATCTTTGCAACAGTCAAGAGCTTCCTACTTCCACAGAGCAGCCTCTTGGATGGGTCACAGCATTTTTTGGGCCATTAACAACACTGCTGCTCATATGTGTGTTCATACATACATGTTTGCATATTTATGCCAGATACCTGCGCATATTTTGGAATAAGGAGAAGCTTTTGTTCAACGCATGATGTGACATCATTCATTTATTACAAAGTTGAATAAAACTAAACTGGCAAGCAATTTTACATAAACTTAAGTGAAAATATCAATCCAACAGCCTAAATAGCCACATCTAAACTCAAAAATTGGTTAAAGAGGAAAGAATGAATTAGAAAGATAGAAAGAATTAATGCGTTTTGCTTTAGCCTTCCTGTGATCGCAGTCTCAGTGGGTTTTGACTCCTGAGAAGCATGACATCCTGTCACCATCGGTACCCTCAGTATTATGCATGAGCACCTCTTTCATTTAAATCCCCTGACAGTGAAACTCTTTGCTGCCATTGTTATGTGGGTTTTTTTTTTCTCCAAATTCTCATGGCATGAAAACAGTAACTTTTAACTCACTGCACTCTGTCAGATTTAATGTTTGAACCCGCCCTCCCCAAATACCAAGTAGAAGAAAGATAGCAAGTTGGCAAAAAAAAAAAAAAAAACATGCAGTCCTTAAGCTCTTTTTGTTTAACATAAAGCTGTAATCATAAATTGTTGAAACTTACTGATTCCAATTTTTTTTTTGCCCAATGGCAGTTGTGTGATTTTCTAATGCAACCATTTTTTTCCTGTGGTCTAAATATTTAAATTGAATTTCAGAAGAAAAGAAAAAAGAACATAAAATAACTCAACCAGTAAGAAAATCAGCCTATTAAACAAGAAGCAAAGACCCCTGTGTTGGTTAACAAGACTGAACATGAAAGCTTATAGGTTTGCTGGGACACATTTCCAACATTTTTAGTGTACATCACATATTTGAGCTGTGCAAGACTAAGCATGTTTCTAATATCTGACTTTTTGTACCACTGGTAAATTAATTTGAACTTCTGTTATTTTAACTTGGGTTTTGCCCACATACAGACATTTTTCTAAACATTATTGATTTGTTTCTACAAGGAACACTACTGTTTTGCACAAGGGTGTGACCCTAATGCAGCTCTGGATGATGGGAGCCAAAGGGATAAAATCTAAAAAATTTAAACTTTAGTATCTTTTTTTTTATTTTACAAAACATCGCAAGAATCAAAGTATCAGTGTATAAGATCACAAGTGTGACCTGTGTGTGCGTGCGTGCGTGTGTGGGTGTGGGTGTGGCCCTGGAACAGATTGGTAACGTCTTTAGGGTGTACCAGCCTTTGCCCAACAACAGGCTCCGGCAAACCCATTACCCTGAAAGGGATTAAGAAGGTTTAGAAGACGGATGAACACATTTTGAACTAAAGGAAAACCAAAAGATATGACAAAGCAGAGGACCTGATTAAGCTGAACTGAAAACCAGAAGATAATTAAATTAAATGAGGATAGCTGTAGTTAATTGAAACTTTGACCTGGTGTGACTGTGACAGGAAGAACTCCAAACCTGAAAACAGAACACGGATGAAGAAGACAAAACCAAAATTAACCACAGAACAATCCTCACACATCAGGTTTAAAGTTTAAAGTTGTTCGGAGATTTAGTCTAACAGTCAATCTTTAGAGACTAGTTTTAAATGTTATTTTATGTAGCCTATTGTGTATCATGTTAAAGGGTGTTATACCATGGTCCAGCTAAATACTCAATTCTGATTGGCTGCTAAAAAGTGATAATCCTCAGTGATAATCCCCAGTGATAATCCACAGTGATAATGCACGCCTAAAAAGGAAGTTCCGGTCACATAGCTTAAACGTTCTATATCACTGCGCTGGCTTCATCGTCTGGACAAAAACGAGTGGTAAGAGCTGAACTTTCTCTCTGAACTGATGCTTTATTTACCACATTGTGATAATCAGCATACGTATCACTTTGCTTTGGCGCTGCAGTCAAGGTCGGTGTCGGCTCAGCTGGTTAAGCGGTGTGCTGTTATGTTACTGTGACAACATGCCACACAATGTAACAAGTGGTCCGCTTTTTGTGAAAAAAAAAACGCAGTCTAAATGACAAGAATAAATTACTACAAACTGATGGAATATTTATTTATATTGTATGTGACTATGATATAAGCAGGATAATGCCCCTTCAAAGTTCGCATTTTCAGAAATTAACGCACTTTGCGGAGGATGGTTCAGGGTTCTACATCGTGCATTATTTCTGATAATCCACACTTTGTCTGCCATTATCCCTTACTTCATATTTATTTTACTTATTCACTTTGATCCCAAATAAAAAATGTGATTTAGAGTCAAATATTTTTTTCAAATTTAGGAATAATGATAAGAACTAGTATACATCCAAGCATTGAGCAGTTTTACTTGACAAACTGTTTTAAAGTAGAACCTTTCTAACCTATGGGTATTATAACACTTTTTACTAAATTATGCTATAAAGGAAATAGATTGTTTTGTATTTTAGTTTTGCATTAATGCAATTCTCCAGTTTGTTTCTTTGAGAGGTTTTTTTTTTTTTTAAAAGCAACCAGATCTAGAAAGAGAAAGTTGTTTTTTAAATGGTTGTTTTGCGGGTTGTACCAAAATGTATCAAATACCCAAGTCTGTGCAAAAACAGTACGCGCAGCTCTCCTGCTCAACTTCACTAGCTTAACCTTAAAAACATTTGAACTTCTGTCTGTATTGATTGTCTCAGTCAAAGATTCTGCTGTTGCTGCTCTATTGGCTTTTAGGTGTGAGGCTGCATTATGCTTAGCCACTCAGCCAGCCAGCCGCCCATTCATCCAGTAAGCTATTTCATCAAGCAGCCAGCCAGTCAGTCAACCAGCACTAAGTCTGTCAGCCAGTTACACGGCCAGTTAGTCAACCGACCAGAGAGCCAATTGGTCGGTGAAGCAGTCAGTCAGTTTGATAGAAGAACAGCCAATCAGTAAAACCCTCCAGCTGGTTGCTGGTCTGGGGAGATGTTTCAAAAGTTTGACCAATCCTGAGAAAGCAAACCAATACATTGCTAAAATGTGTCATCAGCTGAAAGTCTCTTTCTGGATTTCTTTTTTTTTTTTTTTTGATGAAATACATAAACAGCAGAAATATTCGTGCCTTTCATGAGAATCATTTGGATGCCTCTGTTTTTGTTTGATAAACAGCCTGCATCCATAGAAACAGTATTAAAAAAACATAAAAGACAGAAAGATGGAGAGAAAAACTAGGAATGTATGTTTGTTTTGTTCAATTTGAAAGGTTGTCAGCTGTGTTTCTCTTTTCATGACGCTGTCAGGGTATTATTCACTTAGAACTCAATGAAGTTTGAACCACAAAGCCTATTAAATTAAAGACATTAAAGGAATACAACACAATGTGGACTCTTGAACTGTTAGATAACATTGGATTGGGTTTCTAGTTGAGCTCACATCTGTTGGTGGGTGCATATATCGTTGTATGTAAAATAGAAAGTGCTAGGGAAAGGTTAAATCATAGATGGCTTGTTCTTGCCAGACTAAATTTATTATGCAGGCTGTCACAAGTGTGATCCATTAAAAATCCTAAATTAACTCTGGGATTTCTTTCTTTTAGTTTGATGTGACAGAAGGGAAGCAGGATGAGCATTATGCATTTTTTCTGGTGTAAAGGCACAAAAAAAATCTAAAAAGCAATCAATTTTTGTTCCTTCCAATCCTTGTTATTTTATGAACTAATAAAAGGTGATAGAGGGGATAAGCCTTGATGGCGTTTGAACAGGACTGCCTCAAGTATGTGCTTAGCAGCTGGCAAAGGTAGAGATGGACGTCTTCAACATCTGTCTCGTACAAGAAGGACTTCCAGGCATCTTAAAATCCTTAGTCAAAGCGGTAGTTCCAAAAACGTTAGACACATGAAATTACTTGAGACCTGTTGCACTTCGATTTAGTCAAGGTCACACTTTGTTCCCAAATTTGAAACCCTGAGGAACTAATTAGCACTCAAATGACCCCTGGGGGCAGGTTTCCAAACCGAGTAATATGTTAAAAAGGTGAATAAAATATATCCAGGAAAATAAAACAAATGTAAAAATTGATACTTTTTTTATCCCACAATGGGGAAATTCTTCTCTGCATTTCTATCTATCCGCTGAGGGGAGCAGTGAGTTGATCCACCAACCCTTCAATTGTTGGACGACCTGCGCTACCGCCTGAGATAATTTGCCGCCCAAAATATACACCTGCAACTGCAGCTAAATGTACAGTCTCTGGTTTCCCAAACTTGTTCAGTGTTTGTTGCTTTACTTTCTGAGGATGGTGTTTTTGTTGCTTCTTTTTTTTTCTTGTCAGCCGTTTTGTTTTCTTTTGGGAAGCTCAAGTTTGTGCATAATTAAGGCTTATGTTTTACCTCATCCCACCCATCATCCATTTTTGGACAATTGTTGATGTGGGCTGCAGTCAACATGTTCATTTCACCCAGGACTCATTGTTACCATCCAAGTGATCCCACAGTGCTGGCACTGCAATAAATAGTGGAACACCTTAACAGCAGAAACACATAAGCAAAACTATCCTTCCTGCATCACAAATGCTACAGACTGAAAAGGTATTACCTCAACAATCAACGGCTTCCACCTTTCCTGCATGGACAGTGTCTGCATTCAAGCACTGCAGAAAAAAGATGCTCGTTTCCAAATAGACAAACATCATCCAGTCAATTATTTTTTTAAAGACTCAAATTTACGTTAAAATCGCCCTCAGCAAGGTGCGTTCAAGTGACCACTTCCAGCGAAAAGTCCATGTAAACGTGCATATATGCGCATTTCAGGCTTCTGTGTTCAAAACCCTCCCGTTCATGCGTAGCTAAACAAGTTTTTATGACCGTTTTTGGGCTATACATAGAAAAGTTAAGGCCATTAAACATGTGTATGCCAAAGTAACAATATAGTGTGAACACCATAGGATAAACACACGATCAATCCTTATTTAGCACCTTCAAGAACGCTCGTCACATGCCCATTGTGAATGTGGTATCAAACTACACCCTAAGACATCCTGCAAACATTAGAGGACCCTCTTTCTGCAATAGCTTCTATTCAGTTGGCATCAGAATGGTGATACAAGACATTAAAAAAGAAAAAGTGACCTTTCTCTTGCATAAATAGAAACCTGCATTGTGTGTCACAGTGTTCTTTTTAAAACTTACTCTAATATTAGTCTTTTTTTTAATGACTTGATTTAACAGAAAATATATTTTTCCTTTCATTTTTTATTTTGTGTTTGAAACCTGATGTTCTTTTTCATCTCTTATGAAGCTGATTTGGAGTTTTTGCTGAAAAACCACAACATTAAAAAACTGTACTCAATATGCACTGGTGCAAAGGCAAATACTCTTACCTTCTGTTTTAATTTAGTAAATAATCTGATAATACAATATTTTAAAGTCTCCCAATTTTTTTTGTTATGTGTGTTAGATGTGTTACACTCTAGAGTGCACAATGTATGCATATAACAGACAATTCAGAAAAAGCAGCATTTGGAAAGACAGCAAATAAAAGATTTTTCTCAACAAATTTTGGATAAACGTAACTAAGTGTACACCGGCGTTTTATAAATGTATTACACATCACAAAGAAAACACAAACTGCAGGAGAAATTTTGAAAAAAAAAAAAAAAAAAGAATAATTGAAAATTGAAATGATCCATGAAACCAAAGTGTCTGGTATTACTTTATAAATTCTTTTTGCTCTGTGACAAGGCAGCATTTGCTCCAGGCGTCAAATATTGCTGCAGCCAGCGTGCATCTCCGAGATGCTTTTGTCTTTGACAAAACGACAGCGTTTGATGCCTGTGCATGAGAACGGATTAGAGTGAACTGAATACATTTATTCCAATCCAATTTTTCTAATCCCAATAGAAGTGACTGATTTTAGGGCAAAACATGCTTCAATAACAAACTTGGCAAGACTTATGAGAAGTATGGATGGAGAAAATGTGAAAAGGGAGAAATAAAGAACAGGGCACGTGTCCAAAGGGCAATTCTGCACAGCAGCCAAATACAGTGTTGTCCAGATGGTCTGGCCTTATTATGGAGAGTGTATGTTTCTGTAATGAGCACCATGACCATACGCCCTGTGACCCACAAATATGCATGCTTTTGTTGATGTCACTGATCTTTGCCTTTGAAGATATTTTACATAAGGAATTGTGCACACACTTCAACATACATAGTGGTGTTTTGCTTTAGCTGTTTTTTGTTTTGCATTGACAGAAAAAGTAAAAAGCAAAAATGAAACCATCTACAAAAAAAAAAAAAAAACTCATGTACATTTTTTTATCCTTTTCTGGTGGAAAAAAATGTTTATTTTTGCTTTCAAGTTACTGACAGACTAAATTCACTTCTACCTCCCTCTCATGTGAGCTGCAGATGTAAGCTGCCCTCTGGCTACAGCAAAAGCCTTTAAACACTTGAGAAAAATGTACTTTGAGTAGTAATTTCTACAGAAATTATAGCATTTATTTATAGCCAGACAATAAAACCATTTTCTCTTGCGCACGCATTCACAGTACAATGAAGGCAAGCAATCACTGTGCAATGAGGCACTGCAAAGTGAGTTTCTGTGTTTCAATTTAAGTGGTGTATTGCAAAACTGATGATGTATCGCTTAAAAGGGGTTTTTTCATATGCCACTGCACATTGTTACACTGAAGTTTAGAGGTGGTCTGATTCAAGAATCCGCTCCGGGGACATGTCGTGAAACCTTAAAATTTTCATTCTGCTGTATTGTTAAGTAATAGCCTTGAAATGACTAACACAAAAAGGACAACGAGCTGACTTGTATTTTTTCATGTACCTCACAGGGACAGATTATTGTTTCCTTTTTGTGGTGTTGTTTCACTTGCTGTAATTGATATCGAGCAGTAGAGAGAAGATTGCTAATCTCTGGAGCGGCCTTTGTAATATTGGAAGTTGATTATCTTTGAGCTTTTATCGTTCCCATGAGAAGCAACAATGCCCCTGTGCAATATCACTTAAATATCAAATGATTCTAAGCTCACCTTTCAATAACTGGATTATGTGTAAGATCACAAGTGGACCATTTCCCTATGAAAACAACACTGAAAAAAGGCAGGCTCCCCAGGTGGAAAGCCAATGTGAAAAAATGAACACTGATGTTGTTTGAAAGGCATGCAATCATTTAAGAAAGGCAAACAAACCGAGGATAAGCAGTTAATTAAATATGGATGATCAGGGTCAGAATGAGAATATCTGAACTTTCAGAGTGCAGCACTAAAAAGTCCGTATGCATTTCGGATCGGGGCAAGCTGGTGAAAAATGATTGACAAGGGGGAAAAAAAAGAAAATGATTTGCAATGATGAAAAATGATATGAAAATACCTCTGACCACCCAACTATCAGTGGGAACAGAGTTGTGGCAGCAATTTTTAAGAAATGCAATGAGCCATAGCACTGTTAATTATAGCTGCAGTCCTCATTGAAAGATGCCATAGACAATGGCCTAGTTGCAGAAATTAACTAAAAAAAACTGATGGGTAACTATCTCAGACTAAGGTCAGAGTGGAGTTTTAAGAGGAAATTGACATATCAATCATATCTTACTCCATAATGTCAATATTGTTTAAAAAAGGAAAAATAATTCTAGTGTCTGGACTTTCATTATTTAGGAAAAGTACAAGGTTAATAGCATTGTCAGAACACAAACACAGTGCAAACAATCTGGAAACCAGTTGCTTGAATGATGAAAGGGCTATATGCTAATAGTCAAAATGACTGCCAGTCCTCAGACACTTGTTGAAAGCAAAAATGTTTGCACAAGAAATGAAAAGAAATGTGTGGGCCTGATTGATTGTGCAGCACAGCTGAAACAAACAATGAAGACTACAGCAAAGCAACTTAAAGATCATCTTTTGATCTAATGTAAAAGTTTTCCCATGGGTCTTTTAATTATGGAAGGCATATTTTCTGCAAAGAGGCAGTACTTCTTTAGAAATTTGACTATGAGTGGTGGTCGGGATTGTTGGTGCAGAGTTAGCCTGTCCCCACTTCCCATCATCCCTATGTATACAGTCTCTCGTTAGCTTACAGTCCCTCACAACCCCAACTCAAAATTAACAGTGCTACAAATATGGCGAGCAGTACTGGAGCTATCCAGCCATACAGTTGGGAGCCAGATGCCGGCTCGAACAAGGAGAACGAAGATATGGATGTAGTTGCAAGTGGATGGATCAGAATGAAGCAAGCTTGAGGGCCCACCAATATTAGCACCTACGTCACGGTTTTTCAAACAGCAATTTTTGCCTGCTCTTGATTCACAATTTGAAAAATAAAAAACAGAAACACAATGCATCTCCTTCATCAGACGAAAACATCAAAACCACAATTTTCGTTGGACTGGGTATTATAAAGTGACCACAATTTATTCTTGTATTATGCATCAATGGTGGCAAATGTCAAACTGCAATATTAATATTTAATTTGGATCATTAAGGGAGGCATGTGGAGAGGGATTTTCTGTAAATAGGAACTATTTAAGTTTTACTCTTATAGATTGAGGAGCCTCATTAGGAGCAATTAATCTGTTGTAGGTGTTTACTGGGGTTTGTAATCACTCTCTGTTGCAGCAGCCCACCCACACGAGGAAACACATTTAAAAAAAACACACAAAAGCTACCAAAATGTGTGTGTGTGTGTGTGCGTTTTTGTGTGTTATGTGTTATCCACCTTATTCTGTCCCCAGCTACACTTCCCACTCACAGGATTAGCTAGTAGGCTTTGTCAATAAACTGTAGAGGGCCCGAGTAAGAGCAGGAGACAAAGTGCTTGAGTGAGAAACGTGAAGAAGGAAAGGGATAGTCTGTGCATGTGTATGTGACAGATTAGTGGGGGAAGGAGGTGGGAGTAGTCAGTCGGAGGACAGTTTTCATTTAGATAGAACAAGATTGAGTGTAACAACAGTGAGTGCTTCCATTTGTGAGTCTGCGTTTGTCTTTGTCCCGGTTTGTGATTTGATTTTATAATTTCATGCAGCCAGCGCAGATAAGAAAACGCACAAAAAGACGCAGAGAAAAGGTCTCAAGAAATATTGTTTGGGAGCTCGTAACCACAAGTCTGCACCATGGTGCCTAGACCTTCCAGATGCTGTTTCAGAGAGCACAGCAAAGTGTTTGGGTGCAGGAAGGTTTAGAGAATGATGCGCTATTTATCAGTATCTTCCATACGCTGGTAGCCCTAGACTACATTACAGAAACGGCATTCACTGTAAACCGACAAACGGGCTTTTGAGAAGATGGATTTCCTTTCTGTAGCGTAGCACACCGTAGGAGAGGAAGAGGAGGATAGATGCTTTGTGGGGGAGAAGGGAAGATAGATGAAATAACAGAAGGAAAAGTGAATATAGCCTCGGCTCATTGTTTGTGTTTCTTACTGGAATTGAGTTTGTGCTCTTCCCTGGAAAATACCAGGTTGAATTGAATAAAATGGCACACAGGCTTCCCACCGTTTGTGGAAACACCCTGGATTACGACTCTCATATGAAATGCTTCTGCGGCTCTTTACATTTTGAACATCAACACTGGCAAAAAAAAAAGTTTTGATTTTGAAGTTAAGATGTTCCACAAGCCATTACAGAGTAGGCTAAAACTATAAATCACTGAAAGCCTAAAAGGAGGAAATGGAAAAGCAGCATAAAAGAGATAAATAGTTTGCAACATACGAAAATATGTCAGAATAAGACAACAACCAATAATACTTCTACTATGGGTGTAATCAGATTGTCTGTGTGGTTGTGTGTGTGTGTGGGTGTGTGTGTGTGTGTGTGTGTGTGTGTGTGTGTGTGTGTGCGTGTGTGCGAGTGTAAGTGAGTGTCAGTTACATACTTCATTTGTATCTTAAATTGCATTTTTTTTTCTCAATTATACTTCTATGCTCTTCTTTCCAGTTGTCATCTGCTTAATAGGAACCCCTCGAAAATGAGATGAACCATCTCAAGGGGCTGACCCTTCCATTGTTTATTAAATGTTTAAATAAAAAGAGTAGATACATAAACATTTTAAATAATTTGTGGCTGTGATCACAGAACTTAAAAATCTGTTAGACTTTTGCCAATTTAGTTTCAAAGTTCTGGAAAAAGGTTCAAACCAACAGATTTAAAAAAAAAAAACACTTCTCAGGGTAACATGAAGACAAAACAAATAAATGTTTTATTAGCAAGGAGGTATTTTATAAAACATTTGATGGGGAGTTTTAATGTTATTTTTTGGAATTAGTTTATTTCAAGCAATCCTAACATAAAACAAAAAATATTCATTCAATGTACATCAAACCCATTTATATAATTGGAAATGTGGCTAAACCTCAAAGAAAAACTCTCTTTCAGTTACTTTAGCTTGGTGTTAAGTCACTAGTAAAAACAATAACAAATGTTTTTTTTGAATGTATTTTTAGCATTGATGGACAAATGTCCTAGAATATTACCGCATGTGACAAAAATCCTACGTTGTGCATTCCTATTGGATCCATTTACCACTTCAAGTCTTTCTTGTCCTGAAGAAGCAAAACAGCCCCAGACAATTACACTAACCCCACCAATTTTAAATGTTATAGTATGATGTAGTTTTTGTAATATACTGTTACTTTTCTCCTAATTACTGTGGGACGCACCTTCTAAAATGCTCTTTTTTCAGTGACTCATCAGAGAATTTTTCTAAAAAACTTGGGAATCATCAAGCTGTTTCCTGCTGATGTCTTTGTAGCATTTGAGGTCTTTTGGCTCAGCAGTTGTTTTTGTCCCAAAACCCTTTAACTGTGGTTTGCTGAAGCCCCTATCTTTATAGAGATGTTTTGAAACATTTTCAAAACTACATTGTCTCCTAGCTTGTTATGGAATTTTATTTTTTGTATTTTTTTTTACAGTCATGGCAGTAAAAAGGTCTGAGATTGACTAAAAAAAGTTGAATAAATCCTAATTATTACTTTAAAGGTTTCAACAGGAGGTAATCTCTTCATTGCACTGTACATGTTTACACTTACCCATATAACAGCCATTTCTAATATATAAAGCATACCTGAAAACATAAAAATAAACGTTATCGTTGAGGTGCAGGTATGTGTTTTCAGATGAATGTTTGATTTCTGGATTATTGACTGTTGTTACTGAAAGTAGAAAACAAGGTGAGAAGCTTAATTGGACCAGGCAGACATTTGCAGCAGACTAGACCCCCCAAGAAGCCCGGGGACATCAAGACAAGGATATACTGACCACACAGATGTGGAACCAGAGGGACTAATACAAAAACCCCAGCTGATGGTGAACAATAGGGTAAAAGCTCCAGCCAGGGCATTTGGCACCCTGCTTGTCTCAGGTTCAGTCCAAATCTCAAAAGTGTAGATCCCGCTGTGTGGACAGAGGGTCATAAGGTCCAAGGTGCAGAAGCTCTCAGTAAGTGTCCACCAGAAAGCTTCATTAGATGACTCAATGGTAGGAAATCAATTGAACCACCCTGCTTGAAGCTTCTGCTTCATCTAGGTCTTTATATAATAAAATATGTAAGTAGAATTTTGTGGATGGGGTTTAACCCAATCCAAAAGTGTGAGCACTACTAAAGCCACGAATCATCATTTGGAGTTCCTGACAGTGAAACACCTTAGATCCTATCAAATTGGAAAACCTGCTGACTGTTCAACAAGAGTTGTCTCCTTTTGGCTTCTATATAAAGCAATGAATAGGAATGCTAGTTTAAAGTAGCTTCTGCTTTTGCTTAATTTCTCAAGACATTAGTTTTAGACAGTTATTTCCTATCTGGTCTATTAAGTACTCTGAAAAACAGGTTCCAAGAAGAGAAAAGTGGACTTTTAATGGAGCACACCAGCTCTAAGATTATCATAAGAACTAATCAGCACTGTCATTTGAAAGTGTTCTATTCTTAAAAGTTCATCATCTGTTACCCTCTGTTCTAAGGTAGCAAATAGGCTCTTTTTCTTTTCATGTAAATGTTGCATTTGCATTATGTCACTGTCAAGCTAAAAACAAAAAACGAAAACTCAGCTGGGATTTGATAAATACTGCAAAAACCTCATGAAGTTCCAGTGGAGAGACTAAACTTTTTAGAAGTTGTGTTGTGTGAGACAGAGCGTTACCTGATCCATCAGATGTCTAACACATGAGCACAAACACATGCATGCACATTCAACAAGACATCTGTCCCCGAGCACTAAAGTGGGGGAAGATGATGGTTGACGTTGAAATTGAGGCTGCTGCTGCTGCTGCTGCTGTCATCCTTTGACTCTGAGGTTTCTGTGGGTTTTTTTCCTCTTTGTTACAGCTTTTAAAACACAACCATGAGCAGTATTGAACATATGTCCAGATGCCCAGCAAATTTCTAAACAGTTGGCCTGTCATAACAGCAACACAAATATGCAAGTACACACACATGGTGTGCAGAAGAATGGAAGAATAATAGAAAAGCATAAGGAGGACACAATCATTAAAGAATGACTCATACTGAGCCGCTGGGGTTTAGAGCGCAGATGTTAGACAGCCTATTTTTCTTAGGTCTTTATCCCAAAAACACAAAAATGGACAATATATTCAAAAAAGCCTTTACACAATTTTTATGTCCACATTAGTGATGAAATATTTTCTTTAGAGACAAGCAAAATCCCTTTAGTGCTGATCCCAGCTTAAACGTTTTTTTTCCGTTTGATAAAGATTTTTATCCTTGTTTTTTTTTTGTGATATCTTAAAATTGAAAAGTTTTCCTTTTTAACTAATTTTGTTTAGCCAAATAAACGTGTGAAATAAATATTGAACTCGTAAACTGCAGTACACAACAAAATGGACTAAATACATTCTTTCCTTTGTTAAGTGTAAGAGGACAGGCAATGATCTTTCTTTTCAAAGCTTTTTGTTACTTTGAAAAACAGTCATTTGCAAAGTAATTCTGACAAAAATATTAAACAACTTTTCATTAAAAATAACTGTTTGCTTTTCTTTGTACAATCGGGCATTATCATGAGAGGGTTGAGTATAGCAATTCAGAACTTTACGTTAACATCAGACATGACTGATTTTGTTCTACTGTTACAATGAACTGGGCTAAATTTAGATATTTTTCATCATACATGATTCAGCATTTCTACAACGACACAAAACCCTGCAGTAAGTTGTGCTGCTTGTGAAAAAAAACAACAGAAAGCTGACTTTTTTGTTTGTGATCAGGCTATTTTATTTTTTCAAAAAATGTTAACCGGATTCATTGCTGTCCTTATTAAATCCAGGCCTCTGGGTCTGCAAATAACACAATAGTCACCATCATTTAGCAGGACGCCCATCTGAGGTAGACTGATACAGACACAAATCTACTGAGATGCCACAGGTATCAGGGTTCACACAGCTGGCAGGAAACATGTCAGCCGGATGACGAAAGCTTCCTCATGCATCGTACTCCGCGTGACCCCAGGTGGCTCCGGGAGCAGAGTAAAACAATAGCGAGCAGTTCAGCTGTCTTAGCCATGACATTTATTGAACCCAAGACGGAGGCAACTTAGTGAGATACTGGCACTACAGGGTCACCTATACTCACAGCTCTCCCTTGTGGTACTGGCTGTTGTAACAGATTCTGAACAAAAAAATTAAAAAGTGACAAAACTAAACCAAGGAACAAACTACAGTAGGTAAAGTCACAATAAAAACAAAAACTATTATTCGTTTACAATATGTCCTACCTTCAGTGGCGTGCAGTGAGCATTGTAGTTGGTGAGCCACCATCTCTCTCTTTCTTTCTCAATCCAGCACATAAGTGCAGGGTGTAAGATGCTGGCAGGGAAAGCATACATGGAGCGCCACAACCAAGTAGCTGGAATATACAGGAACATGTGTGCAGAATATAAACTGGAAACCCCAAAGTCAAAATGGGAAAAGACTCCAAAAGTGGTAGAAAATGAGAGGGCAAAGATCCTGTGGGACTTCCAGATCCAGACTGACAAGATGGTAATGGTGAACCAACCAGACAGTGCTGGAAACATCAGGAAAAAGGAACATGAGAAACGAGAAATACCAGGGACTCAGAAAAGAACTGGAGAAAGCATGGAAAGTGAAAATGACAGTGGTACCTGTGGTAATTGGAGTACTCGGGGCAGTAACCCTCAAGCAAGAGAAGAGGCTGCAGCAGATCCCTGGAAAGACCTCAGACATCTCAGTCCAGAAAAGTGCAGTGCTAGGAATAGCTAAGATATTGTTCCTGTATATTATTCTAGCCACTTGATTGTGGTGCTCCATGGCCCATTCTAGCCATTGGTAGGACTTCTTGATATCAGCCACTTCAGTTATGGTCCGGTGGTACATCCCAAGCAAGGGTTTGTCCTCCCATGAGGGTTTGTCCTCCCATGAGGATCTGTCCTCCAGCACTGCATTCTCTGCTCTCCATTGACTGAGACATTGTCTGAGCACACTTTCAGTTGGGGCCTTGAGCTTGATATACTCATGCATCTTGGATGTTTCATCCTGGATAGTGGCTTCATGCTTACTAGTCCTCGACCTCCTTCCTTGCGGCTAGCATACAGTCTCAGGGTGCTGGATTTAGGATGAAACCCTCCATGCATGGTGAGGAGCTTTTGTGTCTTAACATCCGTGGTCTGTATCTCTTCCTTTGGCCAACTTATTATTCCTGCAGGGTATCTGATAACTGGCAGTGCGTAGCTGTTTATTGCCTGGGTCTTATTCTTGCCATTGAGCTGGCTTCTCAGAACTTGCCTTGCTCGTTGGAGGTATTTAGCTGTTGCAGGCAGTGTGGTGGCCTGGGCGTGCATGGCTGCTAGTGGCACTGGGACACTAGTGTTTATTGATGACGTGACACAGGACAGAAGCAGCCGAATGAATTCTGAGGTGTTCAGAGACATACTGTCTGCGCAGATCCAGGTGAACGCGGCCAAACTGATTGGGCGGAGTTTCATAATACAAATGGACAACTACCCAAAACATACAGCCAAAGCAACTCAGGAGTTTATTAAAGCAAAGAAGTGTAATATTCTTGAATGGCCAAGTCAGTCACCTGATCTTAACCCAATTGAACATGCAGTTCACTTGTTGAAGACTAAACTTCAGACAGAAAGGCCCACAAACAAACAGCAACTGAAATCCGCTGCAGTAATGGCTTGGCAGAGCATTCAGAAGGAGAAAACCCAGCATCTGGTGATTTCCATGAGTTCAAGACTTCAGGCTGTCATTGCCAACAAAGGGTTTTCAACCAAATATTAGTAATGACTATTTTGTTTTCAGTTAATTCATTTGTCCAATTACTTCCGAGCCCATGAAATGAAGGGATTGTGTTTAAAAAATGCTTTAGTTTTTAATATTTGTATGCAATCTTTTTGTTCAACCATGGAATAAAAGCTGAACGTCTGCACTTCAATGGCATCTGAGTTGTTTTATTTAAAATTCAATGTGGTAAAGTACAGAAACTAAATTAGAAAGAATATGTCTCTGTCCAAATATTTATGGTCCACACTGTATATATATATGCCAACTACTGATTGTATTTCAGATCTCATATCAACATTCTTTTTTGTAAAAATAGAAGGTTCATATTGAATTTAGGAAAGATATAAAATGTATCATGTATAGCAGTTCAGTGTTGCTTCAAATTAAAATGAAGCTGAATGCGTACAGACTATAACAAAGTCATGGGGGATACCCTCTCTAACACTGTTAGACACACTGGTCTAAAATTTACTTGCATATGGTAAATGAAGTCCATATGTATCTCCTTCTGAGCAAAAATCTCAGTAATTTAGTACCCTATCCCTATTTGTCCTATTTTAGTTTTAGAAGTCTCTCAGTCTCAATGAAGATGTGTTGATCTGGCATTGGCCCCTCATTATATATTACTTTATGTTTTCATTGAAAGTTTAACTTTGAGAAATTTTAATGAGATTTGCATGTATTGCGTATTGCAGTGCCTGCTAGAGTGTCTCTCTAAACATTCGTGACAAATAAAAACAGAATTTTTTCAAATCTCAAACTTTATAAAACAGTAAGTGTACAACAGTATACAACAGTAAGTGTTGTGTGCTGTAAGGTTTAAGTAAGCTTTAAGTTGCACACTTAAACCTCATTCATTCAAACGGGGCGTCTTTGCGACAGTTTGAAGGTGGTTTAAAAGGAGAAATATTCAGAAATGCACAAATGAAATGATTTTATATTACATTTGTTCTCTTTCAAGAGAAAAATGCCAAAGATACATGTCAAAAACTCAAAAATAACAATTTTCATTGGAAGGGGACTTTACGTTTGCAGTTTACTTGTCCAGGAGACCAAAGTTGTACACTTACTGTTTTATAAAGTTTAAGTTTTAAAAAAACACTGTTTTTTATTTGTTACAAATGTTTCAAAAGATACTCTGGGTGAGAAAGCAGAGTAGAGACAGGCAACTTGTTGGAGTTAAACAAAACCAGAATAATGTATTGCTACTCATACATTTATTTATTTGTGATGAACTTTGCTCATCATAAATAGATATTTTTTATTTATTTTTTTTGTTTTATCAACTGATGCACTTGCCCTGTTGTGCATTCAGGCACTGTTATCACGTCTGGGAACATCTCAGTCCCAAGGGCCAACAATTCTACGTTCTGCTATCAAAGGTAACAACAACAAATCTAGGTGTGCTCCAAGAGCAGTTAGGTTTGTTTGTCCTGCTCTCAAACTACCCAGCCAAGCTGGCTGTGACAACTGAGCTTAAATGTGAAGCTTTGAGTGACCTTTTTAGAATTCTGAGTGACATCCAAATAACAAGTTTGTGTTTCCTTTTCAACAGCTAGTGCTAGATCCTCACACATAACTTCAAAATTCATGTTAGGAGACATGAAATAATTCAAAGGCAGGTAATTTCAGAATTTTATACATATCAGTTTGATGTTTTTTTTTTTCTTGCTAATATGCAGGACATACCTGTGCTGCATCAATACATCATTTACTTCTACATCCTTCTGTGGAGACTGTCACTATAGAAACAGTTTTTATCAAGTCTAGCAACAACAGATGGTTCCAGGAAAAGACGCAAAAGGATTCCACACCTGTAACTACAACTTCACAGGCTTAAAAACAATTTAGATTATTTCTACTATTAAAGTAGAAAGGGAAAAAGAGAGAAAAAACAGAAAGGGAGGAAAAGTAAGTTTGGAACAAGTTAAAGAAATCAGAAAGGCCGTGTGGGAAAAGCTTTGATTATAATTGGATACAAAATTAGGCAACTATGATAATGATAATGATGACAGCACCACTTTGTTGTGACTCAAAGCTGACAGTAGTTTGAAGTCTAATAAAAGCTATACTCCCTTCAATGTTTTTTCTCTTTTTGTGTAATTTTAACAACCTGAATTTTGCACACAAAGAAGTCCCTTCTGTGCTTTTTTATGCATAAGCCTTACTCTCAAATGACCACAGCATTCATATTTATTTGACAAATCTAGTAATTGTGGTCTTGTCTGTGGTCTGGTCTGTCACATAGCATGCCACAATAAGACCAGACAGAAATGTAATCAGTTTCGGATTTGCTGTAATTCATAGCATTTACAGAACACCTGCTTGTGTGCATCCTCCTTCTTAAAGGCTAAGAGCAATTAGGAAAGGAGAAATGAAAACATCAAGGGAAGAAAATAGTAGTTTTTGTTTTCTTCGCTGGTGCAATTACACAGCTGGCATATCAGGAGCTAATAGGCGGAGACATTGCTGACCACAAGAACGGATGACTGACTGACTGGCTGACTAGTTTAGAGCATTGCTATCTCTCAACCAGCCTTTTCCCTGTCCCTTGCACTGTGTGTGTCTCTTTGACTGTCAGCCCCATTAGCTCATTAGGCAGACTCTGTGAATGGAATAAGAACTAAGCTAGCAGTTACCACTAGCCTATGACACTCCACAGAAAAGCTCACCAATCTTTACATTGTCTTTCAAGCAATTCTTGCCCTTTTTCATCGTAAGACCATTCTGGGTTTTTGTTCTTATCCCCTTTTCTTTATCAACAATAGCATACAATTTAAGCCTTATATCCACATACTTTTGCAGTTGCACTGAAGGACACCATGTAAATTAATCAATCCTGGGAAGTTACAGTCATTTTCTAAAACAGGAATTTCAGCTCAAAAAGAAGTGCTGCTCTTCCAAGTGGATGCAGCTGGCAGAATCTGGAGGCACAGCTTAATACTAAATGGGCCTAAGTATCCATCTACACATTATGAATTTCAGGCTAATATACTCCATAGGAATTTTTGAAAAGGCTAATTACTATGAACAGCTGCCAGTAAACACCATATTGACAGCTGTACAAAGAATATCTCCTTTCAGCCATTAAAAAGTTACTTTCAGTCAAGCCTGACAGATGCTCTAGAAGTCATTTCATCGATAGAGTACTTATCATAAATAATGCACAAAATGTGAACAGTAAAACCCCACGCAGCTCTCAGCAGGGCTCAAAAATTCTAAAATGCAAAGTCAAGGTTGATCCCACTTCCATCCCCAAGCAATAGGTGCTGTAAATAAATAATATTTAATGATAGTAGCCAGCCATGATTCTGATGTCAGTATCCTGCAAACGCTGACAGAACAGGAATCCTTTGCAAGCACTGTGCTGTTTTTGATAAGGTGGAATACTAACAGGGTTTCAATACAGTATTAGGATTGTAACAGGTGCACTCTTAAACAGAACCACAGTGGAATGAAGCTCCAAAATCAAAAGGACACCCATGTCATGCCCTAAACATAACATCATGTCTCATACTGGACCTCATATTTTGTGAAAGGGACCTGAGGATAGAGTTCCACTGTGCTGACTCATCTTCTTCCTCCTCCATGTTTGTTGTCGTGACTTGATTATGTCAGTTTTCTCTCCTGCTCACTTTTTTCCCTACCGATATTTGTACAAAGTCTTTTTTTCTCTTAAGTTTGCATTTGTCCTTCTTTACCTGTTCATCACTCTTTCCGCCTTTGGGTGTTTGTTCCTATGGTGACCGGCTTCTTCTTTAATGTTGCTATGGTACCCTACCATTGGAATCAGGGGTTCCGGTCCTTCTACCATGCTACTACTGCTTGACTGGTTACATAGTTTTAGATTGACATAAAAGAACAAAAATTTCACAATTTGTCTAATAGAGAGGAGAAAAGATAAATAAATCTAATGTAATGAAGATACATGAAGATGAAATTGTTATTCTTCACATTATTATACCAGTGAACAGTTAGAGTTAAAAGAGCTAAAGTACATCTTGTGATGTACCAATTATAATGTTGAAACACAATATATAAGTACTATAATTATGTCGCCTTTCTCTTTTCTAAGTTGATGTAAATAATGCGTCAAGCAAATAACTTATTTAAAGGTGCCCTATGGTGATATAAGTATGTGTTCATTTACTAAACTTGTTAACGACGTTGATTACTAGATTTTATCTGATGTTACACAAATGATGCAAGTTAGGAAAACAAAGAAATGGATTATTTTTTAGATATTGATGAATATATATTCCAAACCTTTTCTATAGCCACTTTTTTTGAGGACAGAAGTATAATAAACTGACTTTTACCTAACCTTTGTCAGCCATGATGATCATCATCTGTAGTTTCTACTCTCTGTGGTTTAATCCTCACCGACTCAGAAGTTAATTGGTTAACTAGACAGTAAAGGCTGTGGAGGCTGTCCTGATATGCTAATTATCGCCATAGAAACACAGTCACAGCAGGAAGCAAGAAGGCAGTGACTAATGGCCCACTCATCTGATGTCCCATTCAATCTCTTCTTCTTTTTCCCCTTTTACTCTCTTTTCTCTTCAGCAGACTTACTCCTCTCATCATCCTGCTGTCACTCGTTTCTGCCCTGCTCATCTCTTTTGTCCACATTTGCCCTTCCCTTCATTTTATTCTTTGTATTTTCCCCCTCTGGGCCACATATTTAAATGCTGGCCTGCTGAAAACAAAAGAATTGCATCAAAATAACACCCATCCATAAATCACCACTGAACCAGAAATCCTCCCATTTCCCTTCACTTTACTTAAGTGTTCACATTTAAACTTGACCAATTACCAATCAATATGACAGAAAATCAGAGACTCAAAAAGTCTTCCCGGAAGACAAATGACAAAGAATGTAACCATGTCCATTAGATTCATTGCTGACATCTTAGAGGTTTGTTTTTCCTTATGTTAAGTCGTTTAAAAACTGGACAAATGTGCCCTTTTCTGTTTCCAGAAAATGAAATAAAATTAAACAAAAACCACATTTTTGGAAATCCTAATCAGCAGTTTAGACATTTGACAACGAATTTTGGAAAGAAAATAGACAATGAAAAAGTTAATTTTTCTTATTAGCACTATTATGTCTTTAAAACCAAATCGAATCAACAAAGTATTCATCTTCTAAACCCGTTTTTTGTCCCTTTTGGGGTGCCCGGGCTGCTGGAGCCTATCCCAGCCACTCGTGGGGACATCCTGGACAAGTTGCAGGGCCACAAAACACACCCATAAACACTCACATTCGCACCTAGGGACAATTTAGAGTAACCAATACCTATGAGGCATGTTTTTGGATGGTGGAAGGAAGCCAGGAGAAAACCTGCGGATGCACGGGGAGACCATGCAAAATCCACACAGGCGTGTTCTGTTTCAGGTCCCCCAGCTGGGACTTGAACTGGGGGCCTTCTTGCTGTGAGGCAAGAGCGCCAGCTACTCCGCCACCATGACGCTCAACAAAGCAAAACATGTTTATTAGATCTCTATAATTTGCATATGCCGTCTTAAAACTGAATTAAAACAATTATATGTGTTCATAAATTGTAAAAAACAAAAAAAAACAAAAACAGTTTTTGTTGGTTCAAGTTGACAAGAAACTACGAATTTTCTTTAATGTTGCTTCAAGGAGATGATAAAAATGCCAAAAAACAAGTCTAAGGTTTCAAAAGGTCAATGATGGCATCAATCTAAAATAATCTCTGATTGCACTTATCTTCCTTACTTATGCTTATATTTTCATTGGCTCATTCACACCAGATGGCAGGTTAATTTTATTTAAAGATGGCAGATTTCTTAAATATGCTAAATCTCCAAGCTGACTAAACTTCTTGTAACAGGAGCATAACTAAAGAAGCTCTGTTGATTATTTTAGGTCACTCTTTTCAGCTAGACAGATGGCCTCCCTCAGCTCTGATACAAAGAGCTGCAGCAGTCACAAGGACTAAATGACCTGCTAGTTGGTTTGTGTTGCCTCGTGCTGCGCATGGCCCTATACAAACCTCTCAAGATATGTTGTAGTTTGCATTAAGTCTGTGTTAAACGAAAGCCCTCACCAAGCTGAAAAGCCAGACAATTCAAATACAAAATGCACTATAAATGCATATTATCACAGCATGAGCCAAGTGATGTGAAAAACCAACTTGTGCCAAGTCACTACAGTCCTCTAGAACACTTCGTCTGCAATCAATACTAAAGCCAATTGTACAGCCCTGTTCTATCAGCCAAAAATAGAAAAAAATATATGTATCTGTTCCCTGGATGAGTAGGTCAGTTTAAGTATACGTAGCAGCAAAACAAACATTAACTGTTTAAAGTGGATTGACAGACCTTTACTTCTTCAAAGATATTCCGACACCTAACATCAGACATCGTTAGTGATTAAGTATTACACTGTGATTATTTTTATAGGCAGAAATAAGCAATCACAGTACGATGAAGAGTAAAACAAAACCTTTCAGTACACATACCATAAACATCAGCTCGCTGTTTATATTTCCAGGAAAAGTGGAGCCTGCTGCAACAAGATTTTAAAAAATGTGATGATAATGTTAAACATAACTACTTTGGTGGCAAAAAATAAGTGAAGAGCAGACAATACCGGAATTCAGCTTCTTTTTGGATGGGAAAATCTAAGGCAGGCTTTGACATTTTGGAGGATGACGTGGTCATCATCATCGTGCCGAATGCAGTACTCACTGTTGTCGTCCACCACTCAGTCAGTCTTTAGGCACATCACAGTAGCTTTGATACGGGGAAGCATCAGCACTTCCATTGCTCCACCATCTGTCACTGCAAGAAAGCCTAAAATCTAAAGCTTGTTGGTTTGGTGGAAAATTTATTTTTGTAACGCACTCATGCTCCATGTAATCTACCAACCCGTAGTATTTTATGTTTTTTTTTTTTTTTGTGTGTTCCAAAATTAAATTAATGATTACTCTAAAACAAGATGATTACTTTGAAAAAGGGAAGCCTTCCTCATGCAGCCATAGGTTTTGAGCTCACTGGAGCCTGTTCAGCTAAAAAATGGATCCACCTTAGACAGTTCACAAATCTCTGACAGCATCACATAGGAGGGTTAGACAAACAACTGCCATCCACATTTTTTTCCCTACAGGTAATTTAGTAAAATGATTACTCTAACATAGAGGGTTTTTTTCTCCGACTTTCGCAAAAACAATCCAAGTCAGCACTGGAGACAAACTGCACAAAAAGGCCCCAGGCAGGTGTCAAACTGAAAACCTTCTTTCTATTAACCCCAATCCTCAACTTTAAAAGAGGATGGTTATTAATATGCAGCATGCCGGGTTTTTTTTTTTTTTCCCAGAGTGAGACAACAATACAGATAGATATGCATCCCTGGAAGTGTGTGGAGACAGATTATGTGCAGCTCTGTCATAATGAGACCAAGTTTCAGAATATCTTCCCTAAAAATGTAGCTTCTCAAAAGTTTCAAAAGTGAAAAGAAAGGAAAGAGTTCTTGCAAAAGTTCAGTTGTCACACACTAGCTGATCCAAATGCTAAAATCAAGGTTGAAACTATTCTTTGTATCTATAAAGGAACAGGTCTCTGAGCTGCAAATATCACAGCATGCTAATTTGACAAAGACAACACTAGTATCAGTTTGCTGTAGGCTTTTCATTAAAGACACAGACTTAGTCTCTTGCTAATTACACCGTCTGTAGGTGTTAGCTTTACCTTAGCCGACCTGTTTATTTTATTTGGTGAAGGTATTTAAACAACAGCCAAAGCTGCTTACTGAAGGCACAGAAAGCATGTTTCTTGGATGATTTGACCGATGCTAGGCAAGCAGAAGTTTTATTTTTCCAAATTCCGACTATTATTTTTATTGAACTAGAAAACTACAACAGCAGTTCTTTATAGTAGTTCTTAAATCAGTTTTTGAGTGAGATGCACACAGTCCTTCTTGTGGCATGGAACACTGACTATTAATCAAGAAAGGTCTTGGATGGTAAGAGCTGATTTCAGTTAAGAATGAAGGTGCATCTTGTTGATAAAAAGAGACTGAATTAAATGTGATTAATGAGTGAAAATAACAAAATGCCTCATTTTCAAAGGAAAAATATGTTCAAAATGAAAAAATATGAAAATGTTGGAAGCTTTTCTGAGATGTGGGTAGTAGCCATTTGTTTAAGACAAATTATTTATATTTTATTTTCATGGTATTTTTTTCTTTATTGCAAGTTATTCAAGGTTTAAACCAACCAACCAAATGCTTCAGTAAAAATAGGTGGTGCCCACTGATCCCCACCTCAACGATCGAAACGTTTGATTAACAGACTCTTCTGTGTGTCACCCTTCAGTGGAAGAGGTGTGGACTTCCAACAAGCTCACTCCTGATTGGCGAGAGTGGTTGCCATAGAAACATTCACTCACACCGACTTAAACTAATCACTGCTTATTGACCAGGTCTGGCTCCAACATGTCAATGTTCGTATTGCAAGAAAATAGTGACTGAATTGACTTCATTCGGTTGGAGACGGAAGTAAATCATTTTCTGTGGGCGATGTCACACTCACTCAGTCCAGTTCTCTTATACAGTCGATGCTTCTGTCTGTATGGAGTTTCCATGTTCTAATGTGCGTGCAGGTTTTCTATTTGGGCTCTCTGGTTTCTTCCAACAGTCTAAAGGGTGAATGCGAGTGTGTGTGGGTAGTTGTTGTCCGTGTGTGGCCCTGCAACCCTGTGCTGCAGTTACCCTAAATTAGTTGGAATAGGCTCTAGAATCCCCTCTGACCCTGTACAGGACAAAGTGAGTTACAATTTGTATCAGAATCTGGGCTTTCTCCAAACAGACAGGCAGTTGTGATATCTGCAAAAATATTTTTGAAACATTAAAGTGACAATTGTATTTTTAAGCAATCCACTATTTGTTGACAAAGATGAAAAAGCCTTGGCCAAGGCTGCTCATCCTCTGAAGCTTAAATCCAAAAAAAGAGATTATTTCCTCGCCCTCTCTTTCCCCCTCTGTCTGTTTTGTTCTCTAGTCATCTGTCTCTTCCTTCCATCTATCTCAGTGTCTCCTTCACTCACCCCCTCTCTGCCCTTGGCACTGTCATGGTAATAAAAGCTAAAGAATACCTTTGAGTTTGGACTCTCCCCATTTCTTCCAGCCCCCTCTGGCCTGCCACTATATCACAAATGCATCCAAAAATGCACACACGCACACATACTCACGCAGCATGATATGTACAAACACGGACACACATGCTAGTATATCAAGTTGTGACTGAATTACATTTTGACTGATAGTGCTCTTGAGGGCAAAGCAATGATAACTCAGCTGTTTACGCGTGTGTGAGAGAGGGAGTGTACCTTTAGTTAGGTACGTACAAGGCTGCAGGATTTACTTGTGCGCCTCTATATGTGTGTGAGTGTGTGCTATAGCTCAGGGCTACAATAATAAAAGGGAAGGCTAGCTGTTAGAGAGTGCTTGAGTGCTCAGGCTCCCAACCTCTGCAAACACAAAATTCACTCATTCATTTTCCAGGCTGGCTTCACTCTTTTCAGTGCTGTGGGGGTTCCGCTGGGCACAATCAGCTGTTGAGGGCCAAGAGGCAGGCCTTACCCTCCTCAAATCATCAGTCCATGATCGAGAAAGCTGGAAAACTTGGATCAAAACAGCTGCTTCCAGGTGATCAGTCCAACTTCTCATGGACAGGGTCCAACTTTATGGATTCTAGGTTGGTTTTTGATGTGAGAATTCATGACTATTTATGAAAGTTCCACTTTTGTTTATCTCATTTGCAATAAAGTTAAAATATTTGTAAAAATTTGAATTTCTAATTGAAATGATCTAAAATTACCTCAGTTTGTCACATATCTTTCAAGAGGCAGGTGATTTTTTTTATCTCAACTATTAAAGAAATTGTAACAATTACTTTATACGTTTCCATGAAGGAATAAATAACATAAAATGATTTGTTTCTTGTTTTTGACAGCTCCACTGAAAAACCTAATCTTGAACTGAACAAACAAATATTCTAATTTTTGCAATCCCCCACCTTTGATTTAGTTCATCTGCTGAGTAAACAAAGTATTCAGATCATAGCAGTGTGCCCTGACATTCACTACAAAGGCCTTATCCACCTCAATTTTTGCACTAGTCCAACAAAAGGAGTTTCAACTTTATAGTAGGATATAAGAGTCTCAAGTAATAAATAAATAAAAGAAGATGACTTTTTGCGGTGAAAATTGCATTTTTTTATGACAGTTCCTAATGTAATTTGTAAATTATTGGATTGAGAAAGGTCCAGATAAAAAAAAAATGCAGTGTATCGAGAGAAAATCTGTTGGATTTTATCCAAAAACAATAACAGATTATATTAGAATATGACACATTTATTTTTTCAGTAATTTCTCAGAAGGAGTCAGCTCAGTTGTTTAATCTGATAAGACTGCACAAGATCACAGCCACATATCAGAAGATATAAATTTTAAATTAAGGTACTTGTCACTCAGCATGGAGACAGCATGTTTCCTGGCTGACGCTAGAGCTGGCTTAATAAAAGAAGCAAAAAAAAGCAAGTAAGAGTTGTCGAGGAGGAGAAAGTTTGAATGCATATTTTTTTGTTTAGATCTAACTGATGTGACAAAGCCGCAATTTTGAATGATTGAGCAGTGGGATTTGGAGATAAAAAGTGGAACTTTCCTCTAAGTGAACTTCATGGCTGTTAGATAACAATCTTAAAAACAAAAACAGTACTGTCTGACTCCTGTATGCAAGTGTGTTTGCACTAAAATAATGAGTTGAAATGTGTCAGATATTTTTTATATAAATTAGAAGATGGAAAGCTTTGCCCAATGCTGTCAACTCTACAAAGAATTAGACTAAATTCTGTTCAGGAAAAAAAATCTTCTACTGAAAATCCCTGACATGCAATACCCCCTTGAAAAGAATGCTCTAAACGTGCATTCTGCACTATGTTGTTCACATTGGATGAACAAGGAGTGGCTTTTCCTTTTTTTTTTCTTCTTCCACTGTATACTAGCACATGTTCCCCACCTACAGCCGAAAGAAGCTTGGTATGAAACGTCAAAGTAGTGCAAATCTTGCTCTAGGCTTTTTCATTAAAAGCTGTATTCCAGGGGCGGAGCTACAGGGAGTCAAGGGGGGCAGCTGCTCTCCTAGCTAAAAGCCCTCCTCCCCCCCATTTTGGAATCAATGTTAGCAACATTACTGACAAAGATTTTAAAAAAGTATTAGTTATAGCACCTCAGCTAAAAGAACTGCTGCTTTAATTTGAACAATAATAGATATATATATAACAAATAATAATAAACAGTTTGAAATAGATATTATTGATCCTTTTATTTGCAATGGGCATCCGTGCTGCTTTTCTCATTTGCCACCCTTTCAAAGTCTTCTCCCCCACTCCTGCCTCCCCTAGCTCTAATATGAAAGACTTGGTGTCATAATTCCGGCCAGTCACAAACCGCAAAAATGAATCTCTCCTTCATGATTGATTTTCAAATAGTTGGCACATTTGTGAGTTTAATGGTACGTTATCCATTCGTCACTACCAAATCCAAGTCCCTGATTGGTCAAAGTTCAACCTGTTTAACTTTTAACATGTCCGACTGAAAACACACTTAAAGCGATGCATGAACACAAGATTTTTAAATCCGGAAGCCTAAAATTTAGCCACCAAGCCCCTGTCTTATGGAATAAACTCCCAGCTCATGTAAGAGAGGCCGACTCAGTTTCTACATTCAAAGCTAGACTGAAAACATTCCTCTTTGGACAGGCTTATTGTCAGACTAGTTAGTATTCAGAGATTATTTAACTTAATGTTAGTTTGTTTAAATTAAACTTAATAATAACTATTTCTTTTAAAAGGCTGCTAGAAGTTGAAGCTGGGGTAACTATGGTACACTGGGGTTCTGTCCTCTTTCCTTTTTTACTTCTACCCTTCCTCTCCTCTATTCTTGATCATAATTTATCATTTAGTTCTCCATGCCTCTGTTTGGTGCAGTGCGATTCATGTATTGTCCCTCTTTTCCTCTCCCCTCCTGGGGAGTGGGAGTGCTTCCAGACTCCAGTTGGCTCATCCGTGCTCCAGTTCCTGACCGTTTACCTCGCCTTTGCTCCTGCTCCTACACCTGGCTGTGGATCCTGCCTCTGGCTCATCTCTGGCTCGTCTCTGCTCTGTGCCTGACCGAGTACCTCGTCTCTGCTCCTGCTCCTACACCTGGCTGTGGTTCCTGTCTCCGGCTCGACTCGCGCCTTTGACTGTCCCGATAACCACGGCTGGATGAAGCTCGTCTGCTGGACTTTTATATATGTAGTTGTAGATTTAGATAAGTTAATTCTTCTCTAAGAGTTCTGGTAAATCGCCTGTCCGTCCTGGGGGAGGACCCCTCCTTCATGTGGGCACCCCTGAGGTTTCTTCGTTTTTTCCGGAATCCGTTTTTTTTGGGAGTTTTTCCTTACCGCGAAGGGGGGTCTAAGGGCAGGGATGCCAGTATAGCTTAGTCAGTTTGTTAGTTCATTTTAGTATTTTTCTATTGAACTCTTTGTATTCGTGATCCTTTTGATTTCATGTTTTACTTCGAAGCCCATCGAGACGACTGTTGTTGTGATTTTGGGCTATACAAATAAAATTGAATTGAATTGAATTGAAAAATGCGCATACAGTATATGCCCGTTTACATTGACTTTTCATTGGAAGTGATCATTTGAACGCGCTCGCTGCGGCTGGTGTGAACATAGCACAACAGTAATATCAAAGGCTGATCATTTCATTTCATTTCATTTTCATTTATTTTATGTTCCTTTCATGAAATGTGTTAAATGCCAAATATGTTTACAAGATTTTTGTACATTATTAAACATGTTCCCGATTGGAAAAGAATACAAGAAGTGAAGAAATCATTTCTTGTTGTTTTTTTGCCCCCATTTAAACATTGCATAATTTCTACATTTCTCACACCATCACCTGTGCTCAGATTTCACCATATGCAGCTCAAATAAACACAATATTTTAGTAAATGCATTCCATTCCTTTAGTCCTTAAATTCCAAACATTCCATTCAATAGTCAAGTTTTTACAATTTTAATTTGTTTTGTTTTTTTATACATCTGTTTAAATTGAATAATATTTTGACAACCTTTTAACTTATTCTCCTGGGAATTCCACATTTTTACCCTCACTATAGACAAACACTTTTGCCTTAGTGTTGTTTGAGCAAACTGTTGTTTAAAATAAATCTTAATGATAAGGCGTAAACCACCACCCTTTATCATTATTAGAAATTGTTTGTGAAATGGAAGGGAAACAAACTGTTTATTGAAACACAAAATATCATCAATGTCAAGATGACAAATGCAGAATGACAGTTTTTAAGAATGCAGAATCCCAAACTCGGATAAACTAAGACTGTCACAAGCAGCACAAGACTTTAGTCTACAAATATAGGAGCTTCGAAGCTGAGACCTGGATGGCTCAGACGTCCTCTGACTGGTTTTGTTGAGTCCAAGCACACAATGAAGAACATTTCCAAATATGATTTTAAAGTGAGAGCAAAGGCCTAAAAGAGCTGGGGTCTGACATTACATGAACACATACAAGACCTCTAATGCCATAGGTTCCACAAGGAATTGTTATGACACCCCAGCAGAGCTTGTTTTAGAACGACCTCTTCTTACAGCTCTGATCACTGTTTGTCCCCATCCCTGGTTTGATCACTGTGACTTTGACTTTTTGGTCATTTATATTGCACCATTGCTGACTGCTGAGTAAGACATTTACACAATTGTAATAATGGAAATAGGGAGGTCAGATTTAAAAGCAAAATCACAAAAAGTGATTTCGATCAACTCAACTTCACACAAAACTGAGAAGCGCAAGAGTCATGTGGTCATTTAGATGTGATTTCAACATGTATGGGAAAATATTTTTCAAATAAAATAAAAAAAAGGCTTATTTGAGCTTTTATTCTGAAAAACCACCACTGGGATCCAAACAAACTGAAAATAAAACTGAATTAAGTTAATAAATGAAAAATAAACATTTTGTTTAGTGTACTAATCTGCCTTATTTGCTGCAATTGCTGCCTAGTTCTGGCAAAGAACTATTTTTAATAACAACTGATGATTTAATACAAACTACAGAATCAAAAATTGCCACAGGGGCAATAACTCACCATCAAGCATACAACATGGTTGAGTGCGACATTAACAAACAGGCATCTCCCAAACCAACTGAACATGCAGACATGAGCACACACAGTTGTTTGCATTAAAGAGTGTCAAACTGTCACGGTAAATCGCTTTACTACTAACCTCATATCTCCCTTCCTTCAGATATCCCGAAAAAGTGATTTAATTACCACACTTACACACAGCCACAGGTATAGAACAGAAAGCTAGATTTAATTATCACTCTTTTCTCTGTCCTTTTTCTCACTCACACACAAGCTGGATGGAATTGGAATTGTGAATTCATACAACGTGATGCTAAACATTAAACAAAACCCTGACCTAACCTGGAGTGAACAAAATACCCATCACCACGAACATGCTTGTACTCTTGACTTTTACTGTTTCTTTTTCGATTTTAATCATTTATTCAAGCAAAAAGAGATCTCTACATGTATTTGTTTTATATTTGTTTCAAAAGTATACTATCTTGCAATTTTTTTTTTCTTTGTCAGATTCCTAAAGGGGGCTATCATGATTAAATCTAAATTTGTCGTATTGCTGAGTGGGACTTTACAGCAGAAGTGGTTTCTGCTTGACCTTATTTTGAATTTAAACATTTCTTTCAGAGGACATTTTTGAACACTTGATGTCAGGAAGTCTTTGAGCCATGTTCTCCATCGTTTAGTGATATGGATGTGCCCATTGGCATTTTAACAGAACAGTTGCAACTTTAAGTATTCAAATCATTGTTAAGACTTTGCCTTCAACCCTTACTCTCATCTTTAAAAGCCCTGATCCGTCCTTACTTAAAAAATAGCATGCACAAGTGTCAACACTGAATACAAAAAAGTTTAATAGGTCACAAAACATGTAATTTACAAAAACAAAAAATAACTTGCAAAACAATCCAAATGACTCACTACTATGCAGTAACCACTAAACAAGAAAGAAAGAAATAAAGATGAGTATTGAAACTGCTTTTGAGTTATTGTGTTGAGTCGTGGAGGTTTCTTTCTGCCCATCGTGTTTTTTGACCCAGGATCTTTTTTTTTCCTGCCTGCTGATACATAAAATACAATCCCATGGCCAGTTTTCTTTCAGATTTTCTTCTGTGGACTGGTCACCGTCTTGGTGGACCTCCATTATCAAGTTGACCAAGGTTTCAGAGAGTGAATGCTGTTACCATCAGTGCCTAGGGTGCAGCTCTACATCATCTTCTCTTCTATTCTCTGAGACACTCTGAAGTGGATAAATCTTTGACTCTTCAGCTTCAACCACTATGAACTCAGAGAAAACCTGGAGGTCAACATCTTCAAAGATTTCTTTGAGATTTTCTCCAGAGAGTCCATGAGCCATTAGCTGTAAAGCTTCGGCAGCTATATACGCCAAGAGAGCCTCTGAGTCCTCTTCATCAGAGACTTCCTCAAGATTCTCCTGGGATGGTATCTAGTATCGGCTGTGGAGCTACTGCAGCTTTGAACTCCCAGCAGGCCTCTGAATCCCCTTGGTCAGACCGTTCATCACATTGCCTTCCAGGAAGTGCGGCAACCACCAGCCGTGAAGCTACAAAGACAATGCACACCTAAAAGGTTTTAGGTCTTCTTTAAAGGTTTCTTATTTTCCCTGCCCACCAAGAGAGGCTGCAGAAAAATTGCTGGAGTCAGCTTTTGGGTTTATGTTTTTAGAGATTAATTAGTCTAGTTCAAGTTTCCTGCTATCCGTGGTCTGACCATCATCTTTGGAGGTTGAATGAATCAGATCAAGAAGACCAAAAAGAAGGATCATTTATTGGTTTCACATGAAGCTTTTGGCACCACACATAATGTTGGCATGCTAATTCTGAAAAATGTGTCAGCTACATGTAAGAAATGACAGAAGTCGGTCTTCTTTGGATGAGATCAACCTACTTTAGCTAATCCATCAGATCAACTTGAGACAAGGGACTCACGTGAAGACTGAACTCAGCCGTTTGTGGTTAAAAGTTGAAGTAATCTTGTTCTCCAACAAAAAGCTTATTCTTCAGATTGATCTTCAAACTGCTGTGTGGCAAAGTCACACCTCACCGTCACAGTCGCACATCGGCATCATCAGGCAGAGTAACCCTCTAATCCAACCTTCAATGCTTGGTCTTAATTTTAGATTATTTGGTGGGAGCAGTGTGAGATTTCAGCAGATCCTATTGCATTTTATCATCCTTGCAACATTGAGAAATTTTATAATTGTTTTATATATTCATTCTTATGGTTAAATGTATTTTTTTTTTGGTTTATCATTGTTTTATATCAGTTGTTCTTGTTTCTTCCTCCTAGTTTTCCAAACAGTTAAATCCAACCTGCTAATTATGCTGGATCAAATGTGTTCAGTCAATCAAAACTGATTGATCACCTGATCATGCTAATCAGCAGTGAATAATACGCAGGGGGGTTCATCTCCAGAACTTGGATTGGAGACCACAACTTTAAAAGAATAGAAAGAATAGAAAGAAATGCAACGTGCATCAAACATACTGCTTGATTACATCTGACCAAAACATTAGGAATTTTAGATTTATTGGTTTTAAATTGGCTGCACAGTGGCACAGTGGGTAGTGTTCTTGCTTCACAGCAAGAAGGCCCCCGGTTCAAGTCCTGGCTGGGGGACTTGTAACAGAACATTGATGGGGGACCTTTCTGTGTGGAGTTCACGTGTTCCAGAGTCTCCGGCTTCCTCCCACCATCCAAAAACATGCTTCATAGGTGCCTCGCCCACAAGTGGCCAGGATAGGCTCCAGCAGCCCCGTGACCCCGAAACAAAACAGAAGAAGAGGAATTATGAATGGTTTAAAATTATGCCGTCATCTTTTTGTGCTTCTCATTAGTGCTTAAATGGAGAGGGTATCAGTCAATTGAGAGTTAGATTTAGCCAAGTTATGCATTTTGACAGATAAACTGAACTGAGTTTTATTTTGTGCAACATGCTACCGCCGGTCTGTTCACATCCATATTTTATGAAGGCTTGATGGGATTTTGGAATATCTTATTTTGTAGGTTTAATTGGTTTTGGTTCTGACCCATAGCCATTATGATGCAGATTGAATCTATTGTTTGAAGGTTCTAGTGCATTTTTGACCACAAAACAGACTTATTCTGTGATTTATTTGGTTTGATAAATTAGTAGATTGAGAATTCTGTTGCTTTCGTTAAAATCCCCTTTTCTTGTCGCCGTTTATCTATATTTGAACAATCTTTTCCTAAGGATATGCTCTAAAAATAGAAGTCAAGTAGCAATTCATGCACACCTGTGTAGTATGATTGTACATACACAAAAAACACTGAAATGTTTTTGCAGAGTTTTTGTGGTGGAATTTCAGGACTGCTAAGCTCAAAATGACATGTGGACAGTTATTTTTATTATATTATCATCCACTTTGATCTGTCAGAAAGAATGTTGGAAGGGATTCAACAACATGAATGGGTTTTCACATAGTCCATGTGCCAGCTGAATTGAAGCCATTCTCTGGGCAGAGGACTGGTATAGAGAGGTGTCCCTGCAGAGCCATTGCCTTTAGATAGCTCGAAACTGGTGTTTAATGAAATCCTGACAGTCAAAAGTAGACAGATTCAACAAGTTCAACACTTCTGTAGCTTGTCAGTGGTACATCTTGGCATCCTCCTAACTGTGTCATATAAATACAGCCACATTTATGCTAGTTTAGTTCTTGACTTCTCTTTTTCTCATATTTTGTAGCAGATTGTGCAGTAAACTGCTCCCACCCACTGCACACTTGGCTGACTGACATAAAGCAATTTGTAAGGCTCATAACATAAACGATGACATTGACTTCTACAATTTCACGTTTCATCTATCCAAAGAATGTTTTCCCACAACTTTTGTAGAGGATCCTAATAATTTTATTTGGATTTAAATGCTTTTCCTATAACAACAAAGCAAAAAAAAATGTTACAATGCACTTTGAATTGCCTCTGGGTATGAAAGTTGCTGCTCAAGCGCATCAAAACATTTCTTTAGGATTTTGCCAGGGGATTCAGAGCACCGCTATTACCAACTCTTTCACGGATTGCATGACACCAAGATGTCCTCAGAATTTTATTAAATTAGATTACTATCTCAATCTCCAAAAGGAAATTGGGCTGACAGCAACCGCTCCAGTGCCATAAAGCTTTCATTCATTAAATAGAATAGGCTAAGAAATCAAATAAATCAAATCAAAATCAATAGAAATTTGATGTTGCTACTTTGATTGTTTATGACATCACACTATTATCACACAGCAAAGCTGCAGGTTGGCTAAGGCATCACATAGTCCATCTGTGTAGCTTGCGTCCTTTAGACATTTTGAGAGAAAAAATGAGGAAACATTTCTAAAACATAAGAAACAACAATAATGGGAAACAAAAAGACAGTTACAAAAAATTGCCACATCAAATAAAATTTTAAGACAGCAGAAATGCCTCTTAGGTTTAAATAATGCAATAAATAACTTTGGACAAAAAATTTGGAGAAAAATGACCTTCTGTTCATTACCTTGATGAAGTAAAAAATGTTTTTAACAGGAGTTCCTCACGCCATAGTGTAATATCAAAGTCACAGTTATGGCTGCTTGGTCGGAACTGGACCAGTCAGGGGTCTGGTGACAAATCTTATATCAAATGACCCTGTGTTGCTGAACAATCTCGACTCCATTACAACTTCAAAACTCCCAAGCACAAGATGTCAACTTCATAAGTAGAATGGCGCTCAATGTATTTCAGCCTAAACTTGATTTAAATGAACCTTATAAAGGATCAAAGCTACACTGCAAAAAGATTACACTGACTTAAAAAAGTTGAAGTAATGTTTTTAAATTTACTCAATGTAAATAAATAGTTTGGCATAACCCTTTCACTTTAGTGCATTGCTATCATTTATATAATAGCAAAGGAAAAAACATCGGACACGTGGCACGTGGCATAACTTGTACATTTTAAGCAAAAAGAGCAAATGACTTTTATTATTTATTATTATTATTATCATTATTGAAAAGAGGCAAAACATAAAATGATGACCACAATTGTTTGCTTTTTTAGTGTAACAAAATAAAACTACATTTGTTTATCTATAACTGTCACTTAGATGTATTGCAGCACAATTTATAAAATAAATTATAAAGCTTTTAGAGCAAAGGAGTTCAAAAATACATAAATAGGATGAAATAACTTACAATCTGTACTGAGAGTAATTATCTTTCACTTGCATGACATAAACCTAACTAAACTTTATTGTGAAATGCAATGATGTGGGAACTTTAACACTTTTAAACACAACACTGCTCTTTAGCAAAACTATATTCTGATAAATATGAATCGTGCATCAAAAACTGTTTGTACAGGGATTTCTGCAGAGTTTCTATTGAACTGAACTGAAAGGTCACGCATACCATCAGAATTTAGAATAGCAAACGTGTGGCAGATTGCATTCACTGTCCCTGTTCATAACAACACTATGAAATTATTCATGGAACAATGGAAGCACATGAGAGACCCCTAAAATTAAATAAAAATAAAAATGTTCATGGTTTATTTTTTTTATATTATTTTGTAATATTTAAAAGTTGTGTTGGATTTATGTTTTAATTACATTTTAGCAATAAAACCTTGACTTCATATTGTTGAAAACTAAAATGTTATTGCTTATTTATGCATTTGTATAAAATGTATTATTCATCAAAAGTGAGAAAGGCAGATTTTGTAATATAAACATACATTTTGTTCCATATTGATGTGGGCACAGCAAGACAACATACATTTTCATTTGCTCCTAACTGCTCCCATAGAAACTGCAGGGCAGCTTTGCCTTGTCAATTAATGAAAGTGATGCATCCGGTTTGTTCATAACTAGTAAAATCGAGCTGAGATAAAAGAATACTTTCATCCCTGAAGACCTTGACTGATTGCTGTAGTCATCTGTTACAATAGACTTTACTGATCAAGAGGTTTAATGTTTGATGAACATGAGCGACTCTGACCTTTTGTTCCGAATCAATGGAGAATTTTAGGCATTAAGTAAATAATATACCATTAAATGCAGTTTTTCAGAAAACTACAGACACAAATGTGTTTGAGGTTGAGCTGAGAAAATAAAGCTAGATATTTGTGATTTAATAGATGCAAGAAGAACACAGGCAATCACAAAAAAAGTGCATACTTCAGTCGTTTACTTTCACGTTTTATGTTCTTTTTTGACTAAAAGGCTGGATATAGGATGCCGTGATGTCTGTAGAGTGTAAATATCATTTTGACCCTGTCTACAAAATTAATCTTCTGCTTATTGTGTGCAAATGTATTTAAACAAGGAGATGCAGAGCAACAGTGACGTTTATGATCTACAGTGAAAAGAAGCACAGTCACAGGTGTTATCATTTACTTCATGCTCAGTGAGCGAAGCCATCTCTGCTGCATATAGATTCTCCCATGAGTTTTACCCGAGATAGTTAGGCTGCAGTGGACATCTTTGATGGCACATTAATGGTGTTGAGTTAGGGGATATATTAAGTTTTCCTGGAAGATTTTAGCGCTGCATCTACAAGGCACAAAAAAAAGCAATTGGTTCAATGAGCCTTTCAACAAAGTAAAGGGGGAATCCCAAAACAGTCTGTGACACTAAATTTCCTTTTATAACTGAACGGTCTGAAAGATTCATCAGTGCCAAAGGGGTCCACTGCCAAAACACAAAATAATGGAAGTTCTTGTAAAAGAGATTTGCTGCCTCCATTGCTGCTCATAAACGTGACACGCAAAGAAACTGTGACGGGCTGCAAAAGGTGGCCTGGTGGTATCCCATAAATTATATTTAAACGACTGCTCCCGGATTTCACTGATGTTAAAGTCCCCCTCCGATCTCTTTTGATCTGTCATAAAGGCGTTCCCAGTGGTCCTTTAAATATGATTGTGCCGTATTAAGTAAAAATCTAAAAATCTTTGTCTTTTTCTAGAATCTGCAGAGTGGCAGTAGTTCATTAGAACTTCACCTCTAGGTGTCATATTGTTAGCCTGGAGTAAACCTGCCCCTACTTCCCATCATCTATCCGTTTACACTCTCTCCTGCTAGCCACTCACAACCCAACCTAACATTTGTGTTAGGTTGGAGTTATGCTCGACATTTGCAATACATAGGACGAGCAATTTCAGAGCTATCCAGCGGTACAGTTTTGAGCCAGACGCCAGCTCAGATGAGGAGAATGAAGATGTACATGGATCTATTTGTCTGCAAGTGGATGCATCACAATGGAGCGGAGGAGGGAGCTTGTGGTCCCGATTTTAGCTTTTATGTCACACCTATAAGCTTTTTCCAACAACATTTTTTCACCTGCTCCTGATTTGGTAGAATTTAAAAAAAGAAATACTCAAAAATGAAATGTTAGGCTTAATTAATAATTAATCTTTATATATGTCCCCCATCATGAGAAAAATGCCACAAGAACATGTTAAAAACACCAAAACACATTTTTTAAATCAATACAAAATAATGGAAAAACTCCCCCACATTAATTCCAATCATGTAAGAGTTACCAAAAATGAAAAAAAGTTTTACCAAACGCCCTTTAGCAAAGTCTCAAAGGACAAGAAAGGAATGTTTTTGTCAAAATGATTTATCAGGAATTCCTTGTTTCATCCAAAGTCCTTTTTGCTAAAGATATTTGCTGAGTAAAGCCCTCCAAAGTTGTTTGTTATTTACTCCAGAAGTACAGGTACACAGTTCGTAACATATAATTTAGATTAAGTCTGAGAAAGATTGTAAACAACTAGACAGGAAATGAAAAATGAGGTGAATCAGAAAAGAAGTGAGCAGGCAACAAACTGATTTACAGCAGAGGCCTGTGCTTGATGAGGCCAACCTGTGGGGTTGTGTGCTAACAAGAGAAAAAGTGGGCAGGTAAGCTGATCTACAAGCTGCACAAAGTGGCGTCTTATCGGCCTAAGCTTCCTCCCCTCTCCTAAGCGCAGAATCACCCAGAGTGCTGTAACAGACAGAAAGGCAGCCACAAGCGCGGAAAGACAGAGAGAGAATCCTGTGTTCCAGTAATTAGTCGGTAGAAAGTGAGCTAGACTATAATTCGGTCAGTCAGATGGATGTCTGCCCTCTAGACATTAGGTTTAGCCATTATCTACACCCATTCCTCCACTGTCCATTTATCCATCTCTCCCTCTCAGTCTCCCCTTTTCAGCACATTCATCCTTGCACTCTGTCCTACCATTCATCCATCCTGCCCTTTCTCCTTCTCCATGTCCTCTGTATTCCCCCACAAATTAGACCCATCTCATCATTTATGCTCCTCTATTTTTTTTCTCCCTTCTACTATTGTCTCTTTGCAGCTCTCCTCTCTTCTGTTGCCAGACATTACATCTAACAATATTTTAAAACCAGCCCCTCAAACCGCCTCCATCAATACATCTGTCTCGTCCTGTCACTTTAACCTTCATAGTGTGCTCCTCTGTTCTCATGTCTTAGTGGAAACCTATGATCTACAACATTAGGGCATAAAATTCAGATTACATGTCAAGTCCTGCTGTATATTAAGCTACGTTCTCGCCAAAATGCTCATATCACGCATTGCTACACAAGTTTCTATGAATGTTTTCAGGCTCTACATACAAAGCGAACATCCACTAAATGTGCATTGAAAGAAAAACCAGGCTGAACTTTGACCAATCAAGGACTCAGATTTGGTAGCGACGTGTGGAAGTGCCAACCATTTAAAAATTGATCATGGAGGAGAAATTAATCATTGCAGTTCATGTACGGACAGAATTTTAATGCACCAAGTCTTTCATATATCGGAAAAGAGCTGTGACCAAAAAAAAAGCCTAGAGTAGGATTCAAGACATTTACACCGCTTCAACATTTTGCACCAAGCATCTTCCAACTGTAAGTGACAGACATCTGCTAGTATTGGTTACCAGTCCAGTGCTAAAACGTGTGCTTAGAAAGTTTTAGCACTGGACTTAGAACGTACTTGAACGTGAAGCCACGCCACATGCCCAGAGGGAACGTAACATTATACTTTCAACAAAACTTTGTCATCTCTATAGCTGTCTTTATCTTTGTGTCCTGTATTTACACCAGAAGTAGCCTATTAAATATAATAATCAGACTAGACAAGCACAAGTACAAATTTGAACCTCCCAGTATGCATCACTCCTCCTACCTTTGACTTGAACTCATTATCTGGTGCCTTTCCCCTCTGCAAGTGTCTTTGCATTCCTCGTTGCTACTTTCTATGATTTGCCACATCTTACCCATCGTCTTTCTCCTAGTTTCCCCTCTGTGTCACTCTTCCATCCTCTGTCTGCCGGATATTATGTCTAGCCATTATCTACACTCATCCTGCCGCACTAGTCCATCCATCTACCCTCTTTCCCTTCCTTTAGCACCTCCTCGTCTCTCACCTCTAGATAGAGCCACCTATTATCTGTACCAGCCCCTCCATCCATCCTTTCTGTGACACTTTCTCGCACACACTCTGGAGTTCAGATGCACATTCACCGTCTTGACCAGTCCTGTGTCTAGACAAGCTATCCCAGCAGTCAGTAATTTATTAAAGCTGTATAATCTTTATAAAGGCCGACAATCTTATGTGTCATAATAATATCAGTAAAGCATTATATAGCCTCTGTCTATTAAGTACAAAAGTTCATGTAAAAATGAATGCCATGATGGCAAATTGAAAATTTAACATGCAGAAATTTTGATGTGATAATTTTGTTTAAAATAAAGGGGAAAAAAAACGTTTACCTACAAAACAGTCTCTAACGGTCTGATGATTCAAAGTGTTGAAGCATTAATGCTGAAGACAGAATAGCTAAGCAGTGAATCTGCAATGAGTTACATAAAAAAAGTCTGTGGGAGAACCCAGTAGTGTGCAATCATTGTCCTGTCCCAGTGCCAGAGCAGTTCTATTACTTTGTTTGCTGTCTTTTTTCTACACTTTTGCAGTCAGATATTTGCAATTATTTTTTTTACAAACTGGTGAAAATCATCTCAGACTAAACTTACTTGATAATCATACATTTCAACAATGAACAGTTTTTTAATCTAGGATTAAACAACTGTTTAATTGTCATTTAATCTGTGACTAAACAACAATCCTATTTATAAATTAGAGTATATTTTTAAGCAAAAAACAAACAAACACTTTACCTAAATTTAGCTCCAATTCTGAACTTGGAGCTAAGATTTGAGTTTCACGAGTTTTAGGGCCACCAAAAAAAAATTAAGGTAAAATTACGAGATTTTAAATTGTAAATTTATGAGAAAAAAAGTAATTTAGAAGTCTGGTTTGTTTGAATTTTTTTTTTCTTTTCATTTGTTTTTGAAGACTGCATGGTTATCATTTTTACCTCCTACCAACACTCTCCTCTGTCAGAAACTGAGGCACAAAAAAACTAAAGAATAATTTATTGTCAGAGTTTGAGAAGGTGACTGAGCTGGAGCTGAGCAGGAACATGATGCGAGAGAGAAAGTTATCAGTGCAGTGATATTCTCTGATGAAATGATAAATTGAGAAACAGCGATGAGCTTTGACAGAGGTTGGAGAGGTCCAGGGGAAGATCTGGCATTGGCCTTTGAGCGAACAAGAGAAATTTTACGGCAAAAACAGGCCACTTAGAAATAAGTCCAACAATTTGTAGCCCATTCGCAAATTTTCTTTAATAAGCAAAAAATCTGCCAGAAGGAGCTGCATTGTGTGTTCGTAGATTTAGAGAAGGCGTATGACAGGGTGCCGAGGGAGGAGCTGTGGTACTGTATGAGGTCGTCTGGAGTGGCAGAGAAGTATGTCAGAGTAGTTCAGGACATGTATGAGAGAAGTATGACGGTGGTGAGATGTGCTGTAGGTCAGACAGAGGAGTTCAAGGTGGAGGTGGGACTACACCAAGGATCAGCTTTGAGTCCTTTTTTGTTTGCTATGCTGATGGACAGGCTGACAGACGAGGTAAGACAGGAATCTCCCTGGACAATGATGTTTGCGGATGACATTGTAATTTGCAGTGAGAGTAGAGAGCAGGTGGAGGAACAGCTAGAGAGGTGGAGGTTTGCTCTGGAAAGAAGAGGCATGAAGGTCAGTCGTAGTAAGACAGAATACATGTGTCTGAACGAGAGGGATCAAGGTGGAAGCGTTAGGTTACAGGGGGCTGAGGTGAAGAAGGTGCAGGAGTTTAAGTACTTGGGGTCAACAGTTCAGTGTGATGGGGAGTGTGGAAAAGAGGTGAAGAGGCGAGTGCAGGCAGGTTGGAGCGGTTGGAGGAAAGTGTCAGGAGTGTTGTGTGACAGAAGAGTGTCAGCAAGACTCAAAGGAAAGGTGTACAAGACAGTGGTGAGACCAGCTCTGCTCTATGGGTTAGAGACGGTAGCAGTGAGACAGAGACAAGAGGCTGAGATGGAGGTAGCGGAGATGAAGATGTTGAGGTTCTCCTTAGGAGTGACCAGGTTAGACAGGATAAGGAACGAGTACATCAGAGGGACGGCTCATGTTGCCTGTGTTAGCGACAAAGTCAGAGAAGCCAGACTGAGATGGTTTGGACATGTTCAGAGGAGGGATAGTGGATATATTGGTAGAAGGATGTTGGAGATGGAGCTGCCTGGCCGGAGGGCAAGAGGACGGCCAAAGAGGAGATATATGGATGTCTTAACAGAGGACATGAAGTTGGCTAACGTTAGGGTAGAAGATGTTCATGATAGAGTGAGGTGGAAAAGGATGATTCGCTGTGGCGACCCCTGATGGGAAAAGCCGAAAGAGAAAGAAGAAGCAAAAAATCTGCCAATGGTGTAAGAAATTGGTCTTACCAAAAATTATTATTTTATGAAAATAATATCTAATCACTAAGATTATTTTGCTATCTAAAAACTTCCTTGATAAGATTATTTTAGATTATTTTATCTTATTATTTTATCTCAGAATTCCATTGTTGCTGTCCAGAAAAGGGATGACAGTGAAGGAACATTCAAGAGGGAGAATCCATAAACTGGTTCCAGGTCTAAATCCAGAAAGGCTCACAGTAATGCAAAATGTGGTCAGAGAAGAAAGAAAGTCTAAGAAACCATAAGAACAAGAGAAACACAGTTACTACAGGCAAGAAAATCACACAACTCATTGGCAAATTCAGGGATTCAAGCAACTGACTATAAGGCAGAGGTACGGGTGAAAGGAGTGAGCTGGATTACAGGCTGAGAATGGAAGCTGACACCGCCTGGTAGGAGTTTCCATGTTGATGATGGCAGTTGGGTTTTCCTGACTGTTTCTTTGGATGGGAGTTTTGCTTTCCCGGTCTCCACCTCTCATCTCACTACTGTTACAGTGGTGAGAGGATGAAATCAGGTCCCTTTTAAGTCATGTTTGGTGAATGATATAGTATTGCTAGTTCAGCCAATTTTCAGTAAATAATTTTTAGAATTAAAATTTTAATTATTATTTAAATAAGTTTAACCCAAACAAAAACAGCAAAGGGAACCTCTTCAAAAAAACATTCAAGATTAAAAATAAGGATTATACTATCTAGCCAACCAAAGAAACAATTGTTTATCTCTTTGTATTCTGTTTAATACATCATTCAAATTCTTTTTGACACAGTTCAGAGTGGAAAAAAATCTAATCTTGTAGAGATCATAACTGATTCATTTCGATCTTGGTATGCTGAGTCAAGAACTACCACCAGTTTTGCAATGCTTGGGTAAAAAAATGCATTTCTAATAAAAGTTAACCATTCCACATTGCCCTTGTCTTTCTATTATTTTTTGTGTGTGTATGTCTGTGTGTGTGTGTTAGTCTAATTGAATTCCATAGTAGATACTATAAATCCAGAAATGTAGAAAAATGTAAATGATTGTTTTGATACATTTTTAATAATAAGCGCAAGCTTCTAACAAGTCATGAACAGCAACATCTTTTTAAACATGCAGGTGAGGTTTGGTCAAAGCCAGATTGGAAACAGCACAGAAATTGTTAAACAAAGTAGGAAAAAAAACAGGATACTTACTACTGTACAGCTGAGAACTATAAGGAGCTATGGCTATGAATCAAAATGTCCTGTTTTCACCTTTTCCCCTTGACTCTAGTACAGACTTTATTCACAGGGATAGCGGTCTTTTTTTGAAGAAGCTTAGGAAAAGAGGACAAAAAGATAGGTGTCACAGACGATGGTTTCCATTCTGAAGCCCATTCTTGGCCATGTTTACCAAAACTAAAAGATACCACAGCTGTACTGCCTTTAACACTGTCAAGAATTCATATGGTGGTGATAGACTTAAATTCATTGATCTATGGTATAATGCTGTCAGAGCATGTCAAGTGTCACCGCTGGATTGTTGTGACAACGTTTTTCATATCCATTTGAAAATCCCATCTCACTTGTGATCACACATCAGCTTTCCTTCACATGTCTACAGCAAACATTTGACCTGACTTCACAGCAGTTACTTTGATAGTATTTAAGCATATTTCAGTCTAATCGTTAAAAAAAACTAAAGTTTTTTAAAATATTTTCCAGATGCAAATAGACCACAGTTTTAAAGCGTATAAATATTCAAACTGTTGTGGAAGTTTGTTTTTTCCATAACTGCAAATTTTATTGTTAATTGAGTTTAAATATAATGCTAATTTATATATATATATATATATATATATATATATATATATATATATATATATATATATATATATATATATATATATATATATATATATATATATATATATATATATATATATATATATGCATACATATATATATGCATACATATATATATGCATACATATATATATATATATATATATATATATATACGGTATATATATATATCTTTTGCATAATCTCTTGTAATCTAATTGTCCAGCTCTTTAGTAGTACAGCAGCTCATGTTTGCATTCCTAGAAAAAGTCACTTTTCTTTATTTCTTTGCAGACAACCTTTATGATCTCTAAAAGCCATGAGCACACCATAACTGTGCGCTTGCTGTAAAAAGGAGAAATCAGTTTATTTTTGCCCAAATTTGAGATTTGCAACACTATGGTTCATCAGTGACAATGAAATGTTAGTCTGGCACTGAAAACATGTGCAGCCAGGGGTTTTCTGGGTGTACAAAACAATTTACTGCACAATTTAAACCGGCTTCAGAGAGAGGACTATTTCAAGTGAGAAATGACATCACCTCATTCTCTTTCTATCACAAATGTGTGTTTACTGCTGTCTTCTGGAGAGAGCCGTGCCTTGAGGGGTTGAGTTTATTGAGTCATTATTAATTCGCCCTGAAGGAGAGTGTTAAAACTGTCCGGGCTTGCAAACACACTCCCATGCTGTAAAAATATTTCCAAAAATGAGTTTATCAGGTTACGAGATTTGTTCAATGTATTGCTGATAACAAATAGATTTTTATAAGCTCTTTTTTTTTTATTCTGTGCTTTACTTTTATAGACGAGTAGCTTGTTTTTGTTGGACCAGAGTTTTTATTCCTACTTTATGATTTAGCGTGTTACTTTTAATGCTAGAACATAAATTACCCTGCTGTTTTAATAAACTGTCAAAGACATCCCTGTTTTGGTATCCTTTCTTGTGCCCTACCCCATTCATTTGCGTTCTCTCTACTGCTGTCATGCAATAACATTTTTGAGTTAATTAATCATGATCTGTAATTATTTTATCAAATCTATTTTTATCAAACCTAAAAATTGCAGTAAAAAGCCTCATTTCGTAGTATTTTCATATACATTAGTGATATTGTTTCACAGTAAAAGATCAAACTGCAACAAAAAAAGTGGCTTCGTGATTTTTTTTCTTATATCATACTTCCAACCTTTATCTTACATCATCAAGGAATAGATTTTTTAATCTCAAACAATTAACATAAAAAACAAAACGTCAGGTCCAGAGTTTTTTAATTGATGACTTCAAAAACAGTACAAACTCTTTTCTCTTGTTTAGTAACAAGATTAAAGTACCAAAACTTCAGTAATTAATTTGGAAAGCACTTTTAGCTGCGCTGTGACGTAAGCAGGCTACAAATGCAACCCAGGAGGAACACAGTCCTCTTATTTGGACACAATCTTTTTGAACTGAGTTCAAATAAAACGTTCATGCAAGTGAACAGTTGGACTCTTGCTTATTATTTCAAAAAACATATAAATAGTCATAGGTTAAAAAGGTTTCTGTCTGTAACTACATAATCTCCATTAACAGGATAATTTGACATCCCTAGTTCTCTCACACATTTCTCTCCCCTTTCTTACCCGTATTTTCTTGTCCTTGAAAGCCACATGTAGACGTTCTCAGATGACACTGTAATTGTTGCATGTATCAAAGAGGGTGAGGAAGGGGAGTACAGACAGCTGGTGGAGGACTTTGTGCGCTGGAGCCAGCGAAACTGCCTTCACCCGAACACAACCAATACAAAGGAGGTGGTGCTGGACTTCCATCGAGCACCTGCTGTTCACCCCATCATCATTGATGGAGCAGAGGTGGAGGTAGCTGACAACTACACATACCTAGGAATCCTGCTAAACAAGAATCTGAACTGGTCGGAAAACATGGACTCCATGTACAGGAAGGGGCAGAGCAGTTATACTTCTTAAAAAGATTTGCCTCTTTTAATGTCTGCTCAAAATTCCTTTTTATGTTTGTCAGTCTGTTGTTTTCAGTACCCTGTTTAATGCAATGGTGTGTTGGAGGGGTGGACAAAAAGGACATAAAAACACTGAATCTCCTGATCAAGAGGGCAGGCTGTGAGGTGGGGCTAAACCTGGAGACGTGAAGGCGGTGGCATAGTGGAGGGTGCTGTCCAGTTTGGTGAAGAACACCACACACCCCCTACACCGAGTCTTCGCTGACCAAAGGAGCGCCTTCAGTGACCGCCTTCGCTCCCTGCCATGCTCTACAGAAAGGCTCAGGACGTCCATCGCACCAAGTGCAATAAGACTTTCTATCCATCTATCTATCCATCTCCCATACCGTGAAAATAAACTTTTTTTTCCCCCTCCAAGAACAATACATTTGTTTCCTGCCTTATTTTTCTTGACTCGAAGTTTTATCTACTTCCTCTATGTGCAACATTTAGTACCTCTTCCCTCAATCATTTGTCTCCCATCCTTCAAATCTGTGTCTCCAAGCACATTCTGTCAGAGAGCACATCCACACTGGCAGGCTTGCACTTGGGTATACATTTCTTTGGATACATCGTTTTGTTTGGAAAGTCTAGAAGTTCCCCTGAACTCGAGTGAGGACCCCAGTTCACTTGTAAACAGACTCTGGTTTTGTTCACTTGAGAGTAAATCCTCCACTGACATTCCATGTTCCATCGTGCAGATGCAAACCATAAGAAGGAAAAGAAGTCAGTGATCTCCATCACATCCTTTATAGAAACATAAGAGAACAGTTTGTGAAAATGCAAAGTGATATGAATAGTTGAAGTTTTTTAATGTGAAAGGATAAACCTTAAGCTATGGGGCCCCCTCTTACTGACGCAGCAAAAAGAGACATCACACCAGGCAAAACATGCTGACAATATAAAAAGAACTTATACTCCACGATCTGATGATGTCAGAAGAAATAGGCACTGGACTGTGCTGTCAAAGACACCACCATGTTGAGGACAGCAATATCCAATGCAGAAGCAGCTGACAAACTCTCTAATTTTGAATAGATTCATGTTTTTTTATGAGAAAGACATGCTAATAGCCACTGTTATTCAAATTGTCTCAAGTTGTACAGGAGCTCAAACTAATAGACCCAAGTTTTTTCAAAAACATTTCCTTTTTTTACTTTAAAAATGCCAAAAAAAAGTCCAGTTACTTCTTTTTAAAAAAAAAATATATATATATATATATATATATATATATATTTTTTAACTTTTTTTTTTCAAATTGTTTCTTTTCATTGAGTTTATATTATTAAAATCTCTAACAATATTTTTCTTTTTACCCGCTCATGAAGGTTCGCTTTGCTGAACAAAGTTCAATCAGATACTGTTTTTACCACACAGATGTTGGCCTAAACAACCAGTAACTGTGATAGGTTTGTGCATGTTTTTCCACATAGGGTTACTAGAGATAAGTAAGTTTTGTTGCTACCCATATTTTTGCTTCGATGGTGAGGTACTCTATATTTAACTAATGAACATAAAATACTTGTCATTTGTAAAAGAAAAAGAAAATATTTGTATAAATGTTACATTTTTCCACATTTCGTCCGCGGTAAACTAACAGATTGCAGAGCTAAATACTAAAATTCTTCCTGTTGAGCTACTGCTATCAGTGGCTTTAGGTTCAGCTGTGTGATGGTGATTCACGCGCATGTCCTGTAAAAGCAGAACATTTCACATCCAATCAGGTCCAGATGCTTTTTAATGAGGAAGTACACACAACAGCACATTTTTATATGATTTGTATTCCCACTAGAGATGAAGCAGACCTAAGGATTTATCATGGCAAAGCGTAGATGAACAGAAGTGGAGCAAACAAGCCAGTTTGCAGCAGCTCAGACACCTCCTGACCAATGGCTAGTTAATAAACAGATGTGATCAGACCAAGAGCAAAGAGGAAAAAAACTGTCCCATCAAACTGACATTACAGATGTCAGGAAACAAAATCCCAGACACAATCACTAATTTGACTGACTGGCGATGTCAAAGGTGCCTCACAGAGGCAGCAACATTATCAGCGTTCACAAAGCTAGGACATGGCAACCACTGATCCTTACATTGATTAACGCTTCTAGTGAGCATGGTTTGGTTATTTGTAAATCAATGCAAAGTCATTTTGAGAGGTTATCTGTATCCAACTATCAAAATATCATAAGGCATTACAGGTTAATAAATAATTGGGTTGGTTATTGAGCTTATTGCCTTTATGAAAAGAATGCTGATTGTACGTTGAAGCAAACAGATCAAAGACCTATTTTGTGATGTCCCAAGATTCAAAGCTGAGATGGAGAAAATACACCGGTACTTAATCAAGAAGCTTCACGCCTATAGCCAGCTTCCACAAACGTGTAAAAAAGAAAAGAATTACAAATATTGCTCTGATTTTACAAGAAAATGAAACATTGGCAAGAACTTGTTAGACATGCATGGATAAGGGCTGTTGTGTTTGAGAAAGTGTTCACTGGTAGACACAGCTTGACTTGAACAACACAAAACTAAGAATGCAAGAAGTGAGTATTCTGAAGAATGGATATGGAATTAAAGTGATACTTGTATAATTGGTCATTCCTGATTTTAAGCTTTTCAAGTTCTGCTCAATTCAGATTTTTAATGTTTTTTGGGTATGAAGGAGGAGCAACAAACAAAGCACTTAACTAAAAGACATTTAACTATCCAATGATAAACGGTAAATGGCGTATACTTGTATAGCGCTTTTGAACCTTCCTCGAAGGCCCAAGGCACTTTACAGTCACAGTCCCATTCACACATTCACAACACTGATGGTGGCTCCGCTGCCGAACACTGGGGCCAACCTTCCTTGCCAAGGGAGGCAAGGTGGAGTTTAGTGTCTTGCCCATGGAAGCTTCTAAACATGGGCAGGCAGGCAAGGCGGGTAATTGATCCTCCAATCTTCCGATCAGAGGTCGACCGGCTTACTACTGCACCACTGCCGCCCCACCATATAATTATATTAATTTACTACCAGGTAGTAATTCATCCCTTTTTATACCTACCTGCAACTCTTTGGGTGCTGTAAACAAACTGTGGGTTTACAGCATCCAAAGCTCAAGTTTCTTTAGGGTAAGATATCTGAATATGGTGAGTTTAGGTTAAAGTCACTTAAGAAACTTTAACTTGTAAAGTTTTGGTAAGCCTTCAGTGAAAAAAGGCTACTGTCAGTTACTTACTTAAGTATCTATCAAATATTATTAAAAGAAAGGAAAAGGTTTCAGAGTTGACTTTTTAATCCTTTGAAATCTGCTTTAGAATGATAAGAAGTGAACTTTAGGCAATGAAAACAACAGAAGAAGACAGGTAGGTCCTTTAAACACAAGAAGCACTCTTGTCAATCTAGGATTAAATTTTGTTTTAAATTGAAATACTTACACGGCTTCATTTATTCTTATCTCCCGAATGCAGAAGGGCTTGACCCCACTAAAAAGCAGGACACATTGTATCCTCTTTATCCTCCCTATCTTTCTTTCAAACTTAGTGTTTCATTGCGTCTTTCTTTTTTAAAATGTTCTCCTTTAAGAAGCCCACGTTTGCCTCTAAACCCCCACGCACTTCTTTTGTTCGAGAGTTTGAGAACACTGGATGTGACAAAGGTGTTTTTTTTTTGCCTTTATTGTAGATGTCTGCATGTACAGTATACGTGTGCATGTTATAGGGGAGTTTTGTCAAACTGATTTCAAGTGACAGACAGCATCTGGAAGGACTGCCTGTGATGAAACATGCGTTTTCATCAGAAGCACATGAAAACACACAAAACTACATTAGGCAAGGAAAATTGGGTTAGAGGAAGCAAATACATTTTAACACAATTAGCATTAAATCCATTTGGTGCTGATGTTACGGAAAACATACAATAAAAGGCAGCTGCTGTTTGCCATCACTGTAGGAGGATTCTCCACAAAAGGAATAAGGATGTTTAAATAAAATGAGTCCAAGTGAGTTGGAGATGGAGCAGAGAACCATGACAGATTCAACACTAATTCTGAGGGTAAAGGCAATAACCTCAAACAGATTATCAATACATTTCATTAAAAGGGTATCAGTGAACACTAATCTGAGTAGAAGTATAAGTGAAAGAGAACTTTTTTAATTACTTTTTGACAAAAGCAGCCTTTTAACTGATTCTTTTTTGACTGGTATGCAAATTCATTTCCCTTCTGTGCAGAAAATATTTCATGGAGAAAGAGATTATTGCTGTTATCAGAGTTTTCTTCTTCTTTTTTTGTTTAAATGGTGGCCGTCCTAAACCTCTTGGTGCAGCAGAATTGTTCCTTTGCAGCAACTTGAAGACAAATACAGTTCATCAAATACTGTAAAACAAGTTTAGGCAACAGAACGGGGCTGCTTTAATAATCTTTAAGGGATTTCTTCTAAATTGATTTTTTTCTAAAGAGTTTTAAATAATCTTTTGATTTTGATTTTTCAATTTCTTTGGAATCTAAATTGAACTTTTGTAAATCTGGCGATTGGCAAACAAGAAAGCTCTCAAACAACTGCCACCTGCTAATTTATGGTAAAAATATGTCAAGGAACTATAGACGTTTTTTTTTCCCCATCTAATTTTGATCTCAGTTTTAATGTTCATTGTGAAGAGTTATAACTTAATTTAGAATAATTCAATAGTATTTTATAAGCGGATCCCTTTGCTATGGGAAAGAATCAAAACACTCAAAATGATCTTTGCAGATATTTTAAGACCAACTCAGCTGAAAATTGTGTCTTTTGGTGTTTTTAACATGTTCTTGCATTTTTCTCACAATGGAGGATATAAAGAAAATTAAGCTCAAAATCACTTTTCTAAAGATTTCTTTCAGGAGCAGACAAAAGAAATGGTGTTGAAAAAACTGCTTTTTTGTAATGAAAAAAATATGTCTGGTGGGCCACAAGCTCGCTGCTCCAAGCTCTTAGGGGCAAGGCAGGGTTTCTCCATCTCACCCATAATTCAGAATAGATATACTAGTGAACTCCTGCCTTTCTGCAGAATATTTGTCCTAAAAGAGAGAGTTTTTTTTTATTTTGGCTGAAAAAGGCATAATCATAATTAAAAGACCAATGGGAACGCTTCTAAAATAGATCAAAAGGTGATTAGAGTGGGACTTTTACAAGATTTCCACCATCCACATGATATTCTTTTAAAAAGTAACCACACTTAAATGAAACTTTGTTTACCAGAAACTCTTCTAGCAGCCTTTAATAGCTCAGGGTGTAGAGTACATGCTGAAAAATTCATGCAAGTGGTTTGCTGATGAAAACAGTAAAAAGCAGCCTATCCATAAATCATGGACAGGCAGAACATTATTTTGGAATTTTAATCTTTTTGACAACTTATTAAGTTGTAACTAAGCACAAAATGATATACTGTCAGACAAAAACTAATAACAGTAGTTTTGCTTCATTAAGTGTAGCACAGAATGACAAAGTGCAGTTAAAAGGGGGAAAAAATGGGGTCTAATTTGGTAAAACTGTTTTGGTTTTTTGGCCACAGCACATAGCTGCACTCCAGTGAAGATTCTTTTTCTATGTGTACACACTTAGCAAAAGTAAATCTTTCACTGAGCTGCACCAGCTTCGCTTGAAAAAGAAAAAGAAAAAAGGCAACTTGACATTATGTGTCAAATAATTCAAACTGATGGAACAAAATCCTGAGCTCTGAGGAAAGGCACACAATTTGAGAAGGTGTAACAGTTGAGGATGAGGATGGAACAAGAGCAGCGAGAAAGGCCATCATTTTTTTCTTTTTTTATGATGACTCAAGTTGTTTATGTCAGTACTCTGAAAAATAAATGCAAGTAGAAATGAGAGTCTAGAGTAGGCGTCTGATATATCTTCAGGCAGTTTTTTTTTTGTGCATTTACTTTTCTATCCCCTTGTGACTTTCCTTTCCTTGAATCCACCAAGACTTCCTTCTTAGCTTTAACAGTCTCTTGGCGCACCTTTTTTATTGTTGTGTTGCATGTTTATCTTTCTGCTAATAAAATTGGCAAATAAACAAATTGCATTATCCATTTCTTTTTCTGGGGTCTTTTCAGGGATCTTTGACACTAAAAGAACCATATGGGCCAGTTTCTTACTGACCAAAACCCAACGGGAGCTGCAAAGTCCCACTTCATCGTTTGGAAAAATGCCATTTGTGGCCATTAAGCCTTTCTCTATAAAATGTAGCTTTTGAACGTTTACAATAATCACTGTCAAAACAGTGTTGTATTTTTATATATATATGCAACAATTTGGATAGCAATACATACTAGTTCCTTTCAAAATAAAATACATCCCGACTCAAATAACTATTGTGTTTTTTCAAAGCATTTGCATTTTTCTTTAAAGTCAAAGAGCCACACTGCGCATAACACCGGAGCCTCAGGTTGAAGACCTCTGGACTAGACTAAACTGTCATACACAAAATGTGATATTAAAAACAATTTTGAGAGACAAAAATCATAATGGGATAAGCAATCAGAACATTGTCTGCTGTGGACAGCAAATATTTTTGTGTTTATAGGTAAAACACAAGTACAAGTGCATTCATGCGCAGAGGCAAATACTACTGCTATGCTTCCTCTTCTCCACCAACATTAGGTCTTGCTGCAGTTTCAGTACTCCTGCGAGGGAGGTTAGAAGTCTGATACAACAGCTCGTTTTTAAACAGGAAAACTTTATCAACAAAACTTTATGAATAAATGAGCTAACAGTACTTTCTTTATACTGACCTAAGGCATCTTATTTCTTGCTGGCTTTTATCTGAAGGAACTCCAAGTTCCCATTTTCCTACAGGTGCACAATTAGCACTACTGTATTTACAACTTAAAAAAGGTTTTCCTAAAAATAAAGTGAAAAATTGGCCTGACTTAAAAAAAAAGAAAATAACACTTATATTGTAGCGTTTTGACTTGAAAAAACGAGAAATTAGTGCCAGCTAAACTTCCACTTTCTAAATCGATTTAGATTTACAGTAAGCAACAGAAAACTGTGGATTAGATATGCTTAAGTATTAAACATTAAGTACTGTAAGTGCTTTCTGTTGGGATATTTGTACTCAATAATTGCAGAATATAATTTGTGAATAAATGACAAGCAGTGGGACTCTGCCCTTGGGTTTTATGGTTTAAAAAGTTAAGTTATTTCACCAACTGAAGAATAACACTTCCAAAATGTTTCTCAGTCACATGATTTTAGTAATGGGTTTAAACATTGTAATCATTTCTGACCAGTTCTACCAAAGTAGTAATTGTAGTAAAAAAGTTTTATGGCTACATTTTCCACCCAAATATTCAGTCAAAAACATTTTTCATTTGATTTGACAAAATTGCCCAAATTGTGTCTAAAACTGATCAGAGCCGAGATGTTATAAGCATAAAGAAAAAGTCTCCCACGCATAGATTTCTCACTGCATGTGCTTGAACTCTATCTATCCTTAAGTTCATCTGTCCTCTTCTTTCCTAGGGAGGCCTCCAGGAGGCATCCAAAAGAAAGGCCCAGACCTCCTTAACTGGCCTCCTCGATGTGAAGGAGCAGCAGCAATAGTCCCTTAGAGATAGTCCCATAAGGGAGCACCCAGCCACCCTGGACTCTAACCATCGCCAAAACTATAACTTAAACAAAAAAAATTAATTGCTAGATCTGGTTGGGTGTAGTCCAGTTTTGTCAGTCAGTTTCTGTCGCATTTCCTACAAAGCTTTTTCATCTAAAAGAAAAAAATGGATGTTGAATATTGTTGTTATTGCTGAACACCACTTGAATAGAAAACGACCGAGAAATGGATGTGAGGGCAACAAGGGGAAATATGGAGCAATGAAACAAGCAGTGAGTCCCATTCTTTTCTTTCAGACGTGGAGATGAACTGCTGGCACAAAGCCAGACCATTTCTGCCAGCTTTGTGGCTCCTGAGCTTCTCTGAGTGCTATAGTCAAGGTCAAAGAAAATGGGTGAACTCCCCCTTTAATACCAGGTACATTAAGGGGAATTAGAGCTGATACAAGGACAAGAACATCGGTTATCTCCTTCTTCTCTTTCTCTATCCTTTCCACTATGTTTCAGCATGCTCTTGATTCCCCTTTCGAATCCTTCTCGTCCCCCTTTTCCCTTCAAGTTTTCCCTCCCAAACATACAAACATTGTTCCCCTGGCTTACACACATATTCTTTGCAGGTTTATGTGGATGACAAATGCTCAGCATGTTCAGCCCTTTCACTGTGTGTGTGTGTGCGTGTGTGGGTGTGTGTGTGTGTGTGAGAGCAAAATGTGTGAGGATGCCATAACAGTTAGCAGCAGCAGGCTAAGAATAGTTTTTGACTTGTCTGCTCATCTCTTCCTCTCTTCTGCTCAGATTTTAAAGCTCCATGTTCTCCTACAGATTTAAATCGTCTATCCATTTTCACTGCAAAACCCCTCTAAGCTCATGTGGGGGCTTTGTTCCATTGAAAAGGCAGCATGCAAGCATCGATTCATGTCGATGTATATTCATAGACATGCAAATGCGATGCAACTGTCTCCCTTTTCATAGTTCTCAATTTGAGCAACATTAAAACTGTCTCTACACCTATACCTCCGGTAAGACATGTTGGTTTTGTTCTCATCCTCTTTCCATCCTTTTCCCTCTATGGCTCTTAGAGTTACTCTCTTCATCCCCGTGTCTCACTTTGTCTTATCTCTAAATTTCCAACTTACATGACACTATGTCAGAGTTTGCTGCCTTATCTAAAGAGTCCTTTCCACAGCCTTTTTATGCTATTCCTTTTTCCCCCTCTTCTCTTAAACTTGAGCACATGGAGCACACAAACACAGCCCCTCGACAGGGCGCGTGTATGCATTTAAAAAAAAAAAGTGCATGTTTATGGTTCCTTTAAAATTCTCTTTTATTTTTCTCCTCTTCTTTCATGTGGAAGGGCTGTCAGTTTTGTGCATCTGCAACTCTGTTTTCTTTTTTTCACTGCTCTTCACCATTCACCCCCTTCTCCCCACTCGGCCTCATACTGTATGGCAATCTTTCTTTCCAGTGACTTTCAGCTTCTCTACTTTACCATCTCCTTCTACCTCTCTGTGGCCATGAGTTTAATTTCTCTTTTTCTTTGTCAACACTCTGCCCACGCTGCTCAGCTTTCCGTGAATTCCCACCTGTGGGGAAAATGAATCGCAGGTTTAAAGAAGCAAACATAAATGTCTCACGGAATCTTATATAGCCAGGAGGATAGACAGACTGTTATATGTTCACCCTTTCCACAGTCTCACAAGATCCACAGCCCTGGCGATTATCAAAAGCTGCAGTGTACTGTAAAGCACTGCTGTGAGACAAAGCATAAATCTTTTGAGTAAATGTAGGGACCTAAATCCAAACGGAGCGCACCGAAAATAAACAAATTAAGAGCCCGTATTGATCGATCAACCTGAATCCTTTTATCCACTGCTGGACAGTGAATGAATCTGTGAAACTGAGAAGACATGGGGATCATTTGTAAACGGTATAATAAGAGGTAAGACCCACTCCGATGAAAATGGAGTTTTTGATGTTTTTAACATGGTCTTGTGGCATTTTTCTCAAGATGGTTCTTGATTCGATCCAACAGAAGATCTAAATAGCACTGTTTTTCTCAGTCAATTGGAACTGTACTGGGCTGTAAACTAGTGGGAGAGAATATAGACAGGTGGATGATGGAAAGTGGGGCCAGGCTTACTACGTGTCGACAGTCCCAATCAACTTAGGCACATTTCTGATCAACTACTGGTGTTCTACAGAAACTATTTCCTAGATTTAGGCTAAAATGGCATAATCATAATTAACAGACCACTGGGAACGCTAATAAATAATAGCGAAAAAAATAGCGAACTGGAGATGAAAGAATGTCTTAACTGGACAATAAACTAAAAATGTAGCACTGAGGCTGAATATTCACAAGAAAACTAACATGCGACATCTTTCAGATCAGAGGTCAGATGTAATATTAGAATTCACTTTTCTCCGTGTCAGAATCAGATTCACAGTGATTGTGTTAACAGTCGAAGAATTATGGCATTGCCAACAAGCGTCTGTTATTTTATCTACGGTGTTAAAGAGTTAAAAATGAAGCCTGGTTATGTGCTCAGGATAAAGAAATGTAGCATAATGTACATAACCTTGCAGAATACTCTGCTTAAACCCTGCACTGATCACCAAGGTAAATGAAACCTGCGGCATCTGTACTGCATAATGACCCTGCTGTGATTTCGTCACCTTCTTTTTTTGTGACCAACAAAGGTTTTTGTAACAATTAATTTCCCTCAAAGTTCATTAAAGCTTTTGACATCCAGTCATAGAAATTTGAGAAAAAAATCATTTATAAAGAAATTTTAATTGACTATAATTGAGCTATCCCACCTGTCTGATTCAACCACAGCCGACAAACGTTTTCAAGAAAAGGAGTTAACTTAGCAAACTGTTTTTTGTTGTTTTCAACAAAATCTTTGATTAAGTTATCTAAAAATATGTCAGCTTTGATAACCAAGGCAGTGCCATTTACTTGAAACCATGAGAGAGATGCTGAGAAGAGAGTACAGGTAGAACAGAGCCTGTACAATAGTGAAACAATCCAAAAGTGAAAAAAAAAAGTCCTATCCTTACATTATTTAGCAGTTGCCTATCAATCTGCTCCACAGCGCTGCCCAGTGGTGGGGTTGAGTCTCTTCTGTCTCACAGTAAGAGGTTTTTTCATTAATTTAATTGCTGAACCTAAATTAGCTGTAGGTTGAAATGCCTCCCCCAACCACCAACTGAGGATGATAAATCAGAGCCAGTTTGGTGCAAATGCATACCAATCTGATGGACATGCATGTAATTGACAAACTTTTTGCTCTTCTCAACATCACATCCTTAAGCTCTGAAGCTGTGAAGCAGATGGAAATGCTCACAATCTTCAGCTACACAAACAATCCTAAACTTCCAACTGAGGATGGGACCAAGTAAATGTGCTCAAAGCCTTTATGGTGGCTGATTTTCTCATTGCAACTACAATTCCAGAAGGGCTCAAGTCAAGAAAATGCATTCTTTCTAAAAAAAGGAAACTTTTATTAGACAACTTAAATGTTTATTTTATATATTATTTGATGGATAAAAAGTTTGCATCCATGAATTTGCGTAAGAGCTGTACTAAACGCAAAAATATTTTATTACATAATTTCTGATGCTGTATTGAATGATTGAAAATATAATTCATTTTGTGATTTGATGACAGTGTTGAGGACAGGGACAGAATAATGCTGGACTTAATTCAACCCAAACCTGTGTTCAAGCTACACAAAAAGCCACTAAAGTGCATTAAGATTTTGCAAAACGATAGTTATATATTTTTGTCGATATTTTTCTTATTCTGGTTTTAAACTTTTTCTCTCACTTGTTCTTTTTTCTCTAAAAGATCAAGTATTATCTAGAAATTGCCTGTATGATCACTGTTATGTCTTTAAAGCATCAGTTTGATTTTTTTACTTTTCAAAAAAACCTAAATTCAAGAATTTTGTCATTTAGAATTTCCTGCAAATTTTGAAATTCTAACAGGCAGTACAACCAAAGCAGTTAAAGTCAGATCATATAACTCCTTTTGACAAATCTAATATTTAATGATTTCAATGTGTCTTAAAGTGTTTTTGTATGATAAAGAGTAATTAAAATTGAGTTATTCGTATGTGGATGTATGGTTATGTATATTTTCCAATCAATTCATGACTATCCACAGTGTAATATATCTATTTCTCAAGTCTTCTTTGGTTTATCTTTGTTTTAATTGCTGGAAATAAACCATTTCTAATCCTCTATAATCACCTTCAAACAAGACCATTAGCTCTAACGCAAATGCAAAATAAGAAATAAGAAATCTGCATTTATTGAAGTTGTGAGACATAAAATGATGACTCATATGTGAATGCATTCATGCTCCTCTGAGACTCATACAGATGGCTTCACTCACACACACAAAACACTGTCAAACACAAAGAACCCATGGAGAGTTAGAAACTTTAAAGAGAAGGTATAACAAGAGCTCTGAGCCTTGTGTTTAGCGTGTTTCTTCAAAAACACTCTCTGTCTCCTCTGAGAGTTGGAAAACCTAAATGACTCCTGGAGACCAAACCAAAGCTCTGACTCCAATTTGAACTGAATTATTATCTTATGAGCTTGCATAACTTTTTCAACTGTGAGTGGTTTGGAGAGGTGAATGGCAGGACACAAACATGACAAAAATTGACACTAAAGGACACCAGTGACAGACAGCATCTAACCCTGTTCCTTTTCTAAAACGCCTACCAGCTGCTGATTTAAACTTTGATGATGGTGAAAGGGAAACAACTTAGTTTAAATGTTTAAGGTCAGACTGCAAGGCAATGCAGTGGCTTTATATCAAGTTTGATTTCTGCTTGGCTGCTCTGTTTTTAGCTGTCTATTCCCTTCAGTGTGGCTAGGTGTATGCCTACTTCCTGAGTTTGGTACGAAAAAAGATGCAATTATACTTTTATTTATTTTATTGCCTTTATAATATATTTCTACAGCACCCAGACAGACAAAACAAATCTGTACAAACTAATTTCCTTTAAAACAATCGTATTCTTTAGAAATTATTCATGCTATGTAATCCATGTTTGACACTATTTGAATACATTTGTATTATGCTTTACTACACAAACAAACAATATTATGCTATTTCCTTTACAAAAAAAGGTAAAAGGCATGTGTTTTCAGTTGTCAACAAAACGGAAATGCATTATACACATGCATCCCATTCAGGCCCAGAGACAAAATCCTAGAAGAGGGCACTGGCCACTTTTCTATATTTGACTATTCATTTGCTTAGCAGTGAAGCATGGAATTGAAGGGGATCCCCCAAGTCTTCCTTCCACAGCTGAGACTCAGCGGGTTCACATGAAAGCCCCCAAGCCCACTTTCTGTTTTCTGTGATGTCCAACTAGTCAGCATAAGGAAAATAACGGAGCCCTGCAGCTGCCAGAGGGTAACATTTTTTTTAAAAAGTCTGAGGAAAATTCCGTGTGCACAGCTTTTTTAAACTGCACTCTCAGTTTAGATATCTATCTGCAAAGATTAGGAAACTGTTCTCTCAGTAACAATCCCATACAGTCAAAATGTATGCTGTGAAGTGTGCTGATCAAAAGACACTGCTTAATTAAGTCTACAATACAATATGTTACAACAAAGCAGCAGGACTGGTACCCGAGTTAGTCAAGTAATCTGTGTGTGAAGTGGTAATCTGAGAGAATGATTTCTTAATCTGTGTGCAAATTCAGAAATTCTTCAGACTTTTTTTTCCAAAACATTCAATAAAAATTAAAAGTTACATAACAAAACCAATAGGGTAACTTCTTCATCTTAAATTTGGTTCAGGTTTCAAGCTGACTAAATGTTGTTCTCCCATCTAAAATCCTGATGAGACTGACATATCTGACAAACTACAATAAACTGTCCTGACACAGATTTTCTTAATTAATTGAACCGCTTCTATATGCAATGAAAAACATAAATTGATAATATATATTTTTTGGAGGGGCAGTAATTATATAAAAATATTGCAATTCGCCTTTTTTTCTTCCAGACTACTTGTACCTGGTGAGATGTTTTGTCCTCAAAAGAGGTTATAGTGAAAAGAAAAAAAAAAAGAAAGTCAACCTGGCTCTGACAAATTGTTGCAAGGAAACATCTGTTAATCTAAGGTGTCCAAGATAGAAAGTGACAAGAGTGTACAAGTGTTAGTGGTAATCCTAAACCATCTATCACCATGAACAAGATCAATGCAAGCCTCCCAGGGTTTTTCCTGACTGTCCCTCAAACCTCAACCACAAATGCAGATCCTGGCATCTGTTGCTTCACTTTTCCACTTTACATTCTTCATGTTATGCTCACATAATAAATAGACAACCCTTAATATTTTCGATTATCTTTAACTAAAAAGCCTATCTATTAAAAAAAAAAAGTCAGTTGAGCACACAGTGAGATGCCATGGCTGGCTTGTCTGGGTCTAAATGTGTTGTAGTGTTTTGTGGGGGTACACTGCTGAGATCAGCTTTTGGTGGCAAAACACACTCCACTCGTCACATACCCTCATTTTCGACTTTTTTTTTTTTTTAAATGACCACATGCCGTCCAACCTTTTGCTCCTGCGGCTCTCCAGATTTGAAGAGACTTTAAGCTGAAACAGTCAGATAAAAGATTTTCATTTTGCACATACACTCGCAATTTTCTGTTGATAGCAGAAAATAACAGGAGCAGAAAATCTATACGAGAAAACATTTCTCCCCTCTTCTGGTCCCACTCTGTAATTGTCTTTCAGCTGTCCACTCTTTCCATCAGTATGCTTCACTACCCGACCATCCCTCATACATTGTCATTCTTCCTATCCATCTGTCTCTGCCTCCCTTTTGCTCCTCACCCTGCCCCAGAGTGTTGAGTCACTCCGTTGGGGTGAGGCACAGTGTGCAGAACAATCCCTCTGTCTCTAGCCCATCAGCTGTCCTCTGATAGAGCTGCGGTTATTGATTAAAATGTCTGAGAGCTCAGCCCTCTGGGGCCCGGAAGCTTAATTCAACCCTCTCCCTTTGCTCTTCACACTCAATTCTTCTTCTCCGTATCACTCTTCTTGCCTATCCCCTCTTTTATCCCCACTCTTCTGTCCTTTTTCTCCTTTTTTTTCCAGAGCCAATCATTGATCTGCAAAATGTAAATGCTGCCATTTACTTGCTCTGCTATGTCCAGATAAATCTGATACTGCAACCAATCAATAGGCGATGTCACTACTTGGTTTGGATATTGAGCAAAAATGGCTAAGACACCTAAATTCTTTTATCATAATATCATTTTTATGAAAATATCAGTGTCTTTTCATCAGAATAGCATTTGTCTAATTTGTGAACACTTTTATAAATTCTCCCTTACAAGCTTCTTCATATGTTAAGATGTTTTGGTTGCTGTAAAATGCCTAAATGACCTCTGTGTAATTTGCCACCCAAAACTCTCAAAAAGTATCAATGAAAACATAATTTTGGTCAAAGTTCAAGCTGGTCTGTCAGGTAGAAACTGAAAAAGTAAAAAAGCCACAAAATCTGTGTTCAATTCACAAATATTTTAACTTTTTGTGGACCAATCAATACTTTCCAGATGGATTGTAGTGCAACCTGTTATTAAACACACTGGCTGAACAGTTGCCAGATTTAGGATAATTTGTAAAAGCTGTGCACCACACTTTAAAAAAAAAGTAATAGTTCATAATATGTCGGAAAAAGTCCATTATTTTTATTTTATTTTATCAAATTAGTTCAGTTTCATCTTTTCTGATGACATGGCTTTTATACTTTTCCATGTACCACCTTCCTTCAATGAAGAGAAAAGTATTAGTCCGAGATAAAACCGAATGTGAAGTCTCCCAATCTATTTGTGGGTCTGCCTAAATCTCCTCTCCTGGTTTATCTTGGCGCCCATGAAGCCTTAGCTGTTTGAAAAATGCTAATGGAAGGTGATTGAAGCTGCAAGTTCACAAATTACTGGCTCTGCAATTGCAAAATGCTGTGATCACAGGGGATCATAAAGCAAAGATGGCTGCATGCGCATTTCTGTACAGAGCCTAACCATGGGTGTAATTGAATCCTGATTTTTACAAGAACATTTTTCTCTGTGCCGGTTACCAAAAACAGCTTTACATTTTATCTGCCTTTAGAATTTACTGGATGAAATTCAGCAAGTAGCAGGTAAATAACCATAGCACTGGTGAGTTTGATTTGTCATTTGTGTCTGTTGCTGGCCTGCTAAGAGTCCAATAAGAGTAAAAACCTTGAAAAAGCAGAAATGATTATCACACAAGTAAATACAGTAACTTCTTTAAGATGCAATTTCCTACATAAAGCCTTGCTATTTTTTTGTTCAAGGCAAGTCGCTTGAAGATGTCAAATGTTAATATTTCTTTAACTTTATTGTGTGTGTGTGTGTATATATATATATATATATATATATATATATATATATATATATATATATATATATATATATATATATATATATATATATATATATATATATATATATATATATAAATTTATTTTTCTTTAACACCAATTGGATTTGGATATACGATCTTGTGAGGTGAGGATTCACTAAAAGCAAACAAGCGCCATGATATCATTACCAGCTGCATGAGCATTATGATGAATCATGCTGGGCTTTTTATCACAGTGATGCACAGGCAACATTGAAAGAAAACACCCCATTGCTGTCAAATGTAACCTTCACATCAAGATAAATGGCTGCTGGAGGAATTCTAAAATATAACCCAGTTTTTCTTGTAGAATGTGCAATAAGTGAGGAAATCCTCTCACTAGACTCCAACTACAAGGGAAATTAAACTTAGAATATCATCACAGCTCAAATTGCACAGCACCCATCAGGGTTCTGAGAAATCCCTGTGTATTTGCCCCCAGAAAAGCCTCCTTTTTCAAAGCTGCTCTTGTTTCTAACCAGCTGCTTTGAGACCATCATATGTTACAAAGCACATTAATCTTGACAGCTTACATCCACTGACATTTTCTGTGATACACTAAAAAAGTAGCTTGATTTGTTGCTTGTCACTTTTTAGAATTAATGTCACAGAGAGAGAATGTTCAAGAACGAGTAAATCACTGACAAGGATGACAAGCTGGATGTGAGAAAAAAAATGGGAAAGAAGAGAGGAGCTGTAGACGGTTGACTGTTGTTGAATATGCAGACTCATTTCTTCAAGTAACACTGTCAGTTATTGGTCTGCTCACCAAGTGTATGACTGCAGAACATGTCACATGAAAACTATTAAATCATGTCCACCAATAACCTGGAGAGCTTTGGACCTGCTTTCAGTGAATATCATACCACAAAGCACTTAGAACAGGAGTTTAAAAACTCATACATTTAAAGACCTATTTAATAAATTAAAAAAAAAAAACATGTTTTTAGTGTTTTCAACATCCTCTTATAGTGTTTTTCTCATGATGGAGTACATATATAAGAGAAAATTAAGATTAAAACTGCATTTTGTTTTGGCACCGACATGGTGACAGCTTTTAATCTCATCGTACATGTGGACAGTGGCATTAAAGGGACATCTATCTATCTCATATTAACTTTTATATAAACCTAAATTAAAAGGCATAGTGAATTGAGCCAGGAACTCCTTGAAGGACATTGTAAATCACCACAGTGCAGAACTGGTATTTTTATGCCCAAGTCAACAAGAATAGGTTAAGGGCAACGACCTTTTAATGAAGTAAATGGTAAACAGCACCGCTGACAAGCTAATAATACTCAATTATATTTTTTACCCTCTAGTAACGGTCCGCACACATACACATACATATTTGGCTCCTTGTCTAAACTGTTATTCAGTACCTCAATCAAGCCTGTGACTGTTGTTAGAACACACAAGGAGGTCCTTTCAGGGGTCTGACTCAGTCAGCCTCTCATTCTGTTCTTCCACAAGCTGCAGTGTGGAGAAGGTTCCGTCACCGGTGACTTGAGTAGTGACAAAACCTGCATGTAGCCATAATTAAGTATGCTCCCTATTGTGTCAAAAGAAATAAAAACAGTGGCACAGCTTCTGCGTGAAGATCAGGTTCTGCACCACCCTACGCTCCTCCGAAATCTATGACTCGTGCTGCAGTCATTGCTGCTTTTCATCTGTTTGATCAGCAGGGATATTTGTGGCTCACATGCTACAAAGCCAAGACTTTTTAGTTTATTTACTGCATAGGCTACATATATCATACACTGCTAAAAATATCCCAGACTGTGGTCCTTGTTTCTTATTCAAAGCAAATTTAAATGAAACTGTCTTGAACAGGGAAAATGTGACCGTTTAATTGTCACTTTCATTTTTTACCTTGAAGTTTGTTGTCCCTCTTGACACAAAAACACTCTAACCCTTTTTTTTAAACTTCCTTTCCTCAGTCTACTAAAACTTTTTTAGTCTGCATTTTCCAAAAGATGGGTTTTGTTGTAGATTAATGATTTAAGCATTCTTGCTCTCTTTGACTAGGATTCTCACAGGTGAAAACCCCCATGTGGTCAGGTGCTCTACTGACACTGGTGTTTTGCTGGCAAAAAGCACATTTTCAGAGCCAGCTTATTTTTGGAGATTTTTTTTCCCTCTCTGTGTCTGGCCAGAGCACAGACAAAAAAAAGCAAGGCTGCCCACAAGCAAAACTCCTGAGGCTTTCAAATAGCCACTTTAGGTCTGCATAGAGAACAAAACAACTTCAATTGTGAATTGGGATCCTGTTTTTTTTTGTGCAATAAAATGAAATGTAAATTTTTAAACAAGATATCCTTGAGAACCTGAGAACAGCCCCACATTTTTTATCTAAGTAAGTAGGACAATGTGGATCTTGTCGAAACCGGCAACTGTTTTTTAACAAAAAGTTGTTCTTTCAACAAATGTTAAACATTTGTAAAACAAAAAGCAAAATCAGAAGAAAAACCAAATCCATGATTAAAAAGCCTGACGATGTGAAGAATAATCTGCTAACTGATCCATTCATTTTATAAATCCGCTTTATCCCTTTTGGGGTCACAGGCTTGCTGGAGCCTATCCCATCTACTGTCAGGCAAAGGCGGCGTGCGCCCTGGATGGTTCACCAGTTTGTCGCAGAGCAACATAGTGACAGACATTCAAACCTGGAGAAAATTAAGACCCATCAGAAAACCCACACATGCACATGAAGCACATACAGACAGGACCTGGCTGGGATTTGAACCAAGGCCCTCTCGCTGCAAGGTGAGAGCGATTGCTAATCGATCTGAGGAATAAAATAAACACAATGCATTAAAGTGCTGGAAGAACCTGAAATTATGGTATAACATTCAGATGGAGAGCTTCTCCTTGCCAGGAACATTATTGCTTTTGGAGGGACAAGTTAGTATGGAGCCCTGTGACAGCTCTTGACGTATTTCACTACTTGATAAGGCAAACACTAATCATCATGCAGTAGACTTTTGCTATTTTGGCAGAGACAACAGACAGGAGTCACTTTTAATTATAATCCTGCTGCTCAAGAGAAAGAAAAGTAAATGGGAGAAAACAGCAAGAAAATATTGGCTAGGAGCATCACCTGCTGTGTAATAGTGCAGCTGACCAAAGGTGTTTCACCCCTGGCAAGTTACAACATCTAATCACAGAAGAAAGACTAGGATGTGGATGGTAAGTCCAAGAAAAACCGCATTATTTGGAAAGCTTTGCAGTAGAAAAAGTTATTTAGCCACTACATGCTCTACATGTACTAAGTAGTCTGACATAAATACTTGACATTTTTCTTTTGATCACCTTATCTCGAATATACCATTTTTTTTTCTATTTTAAATTCAAAACCCTGTTTCCTTAGTAGTTAAAAAGACAAAAAGTTAATTTTACCCAAAAACCCATGAGAATGCCAAACTAAACGCAAACTAGCCAGTTTAATCCTAATATTAGTACAATTAGCTAAATAAGATAAATGAGGTTAAGTGCCAAATTCCATAGTAAATTATGTATACAGGCTCTAAGAAGGTCCAGAATATATTATTTTGAAATACCATAGATCATATCCAGCAGTCAAATAGAAGTTCTATCAAATAAAGTCTCTAATCCAATTTAGAGTTTAAATGTCTGTTTCTCAAATCAGGATTAGTTTTAAGATGACGTAAATGCCCGCTAAGAGCTGAACAATGAAAGCTGTATATTTTAATAGCTATAAGAGTATTGAAACTATTTTAGTTCAACTTTAATGGGTAAAATTCATAGAGATTTATGACTACAAACATTGCCAAGATGTATCCATATTGCAAAAATATAAAAAAAAAAAAAAAAGAGCTGAATGAGCAATGGACAGTCATGTTCTAAATGAGCTCAACTTATACTGTGTCAAAATTAATTTAAGGTATGACAAAATAGCAAAAATCTAAAAAAGCACTGAAAAGTTCAAATCATTTGAATGTATAGCGAACCAACTGTTTGAAAGTTTGACAAGGAACATTAAAAGAGATTTAAGTCGATTGCTTTTTTGTCCTGCTTGCTGAAGCTCAATATCTATGAAAACGCAATACATTTCTATGGCAAAAGTATGCTGAATTAAAGCGCATTCAAAAGGTACAGACTATTTTGAAAGAGCAAAATGATTTTAACCCTAAAAACTGTTCAGTGGTGAAAAACACACTGGTTTTCAGTCATGCTGCCTGTGTCACAACCTGATACTACTTAAGAATGAATTGAAAAAAGACTGCATTTCATAAGCCATAAACATAATAAAAACATAGGCAAGTCTTACTCTCAGAAACCAGACGCTTCAAACGTTTCAACATTAGACTATCATGACAGAGAAACATCTGATCTGAATTCATCTGAAATTTCCTATTTCCAATAACATGGGAGGATATTAGATTTTAGCTTGATTACTCTTGACAAGATGGAGATTCACATAAAACAGTTTTTAAACCGTTTTAGGAGTAGGTGTTAAAAAACTAACAAATAGTTTGATTGCTTTACACAGTCAAGCTTGAGGGTACCTTTTTGAAAAGATTTTGTCAACAATTGGTAAATGTCGTACTTGCATTGAGTTTTTTTGCCTTCCTCAAAGGCCCAAGGCACTTTAGAGCAGTGTTTTTCAACCAGTGTGCCGCGGCACACTAGTGTGCCGTGGGAGATGGTCAAGTGCGCCGTGGAGAAATTGCCCTCATTAACTGATCTAAAAATATTTTCCATCTCCAGGAAATCAGCTCTTTGTTCATCCAAACAGGCCCTGATAAAACACTGAGTAGTTAGGAATATAAAAGATCTTAAAATTACTTTTTCTTTGTGTTTATTTAATTCTATTAAAGACATTTTGATAAGGATTACGTTACCGCTGCAGCTATAACTGTGTAAGGAAAAGTCCCGCCCCTTTAACTGTCTCCGCCAATCATTCTTGAAGGCTTAATCACATGTCATCAGTCTGACCAATCAGAAATGGTTAAAGTCTTCACTTCCTTGTTCTTAATTCTGCTGATAAAGTCGCTCAGTTCTAACAAAAATACCAACTGAGCTCGTCTTTAGCTGGTGGTTTATCTCTTAGAAAAAAACAGCCGCACCTTCCTGCTTTTATCACAAAAATCCACGTGAGATTGCGCGAGGGGGGGGGGGGGGGGCTGTCGATCAACACAGACCATGAATTTCAGCTTTTTTTTTTTTTGGGATGCTGGTGGGCCGCGGGATTTTTGTCAGGGTTAAAGTGTGCCGTGGCTCAAAAAAGGTTGAAAAACACTGCTTTAGAGTCACAGTCCCATTCACCCATTCACACACATTTAAACACTGATGGTGGCTCTGCTGCCGAACACGGGTGCCAACCTAAAACCACCAAAGGCAAGGTGGGGTTCGGTGTTTCAGGGACACTTTGCAAGGACATTTCGACACATAGGCGGGAAAGACCAGAATACAACTTACAATCTTCTAATCATAAGGTTGCCCCATGAAATGAAAAAAAAATTAGTGATGTCAGGTGTTGTTCACAAAACCAGGAACCAAACTTTGTCAAGTTTCTCAATGACTACAACTGGTTTTACAAAAGAATATCCATACTTTTTGTTTATGTGCTTTATTAAACCTTAACAGTCTCGTTTACTCTTAAATACCTTTGTTTTGGATTTTCATATACAGTATATATATATATATATATATATATATATATATATATATATATATATATATATATATATATATATATATATATATATGACAAAGTCTGCAGCAGACTAAATGACAAAGGGTGTGCCATTCTTTTTTTTTAAGAACACCATATTTTAGCTATTTGACATCAGTGTTTTTTTGCATTATTGGCTCCTTTCCAGCCACTAGTTTTTGCAAAGTGTGTGCAGTATAGTTTGCATTTCAAAATGGGGTATTAAAAACATATTTTTTCTCACCTTTGATATTAGAAAACTGTGTCCTGACTGATCTAATCCACTTTCTTCTCTCTTGAAACAAATTACAGGGTTGTACAATGAAGCACGTGGTTTGTTGTGCCCTGTAATCCACAGCCAATTAAAAATGTATAATTTCTAATTGGTAACCATGAGTATGAGTCACACTCATAAACGCACATTCTACTGCAACGCTGCATAACTTTTTATGCTATGTTTCATTAGAACAGTAGACGCATTTTGAATGACGTTCTGGGATTGATGTATCAATAAACGATTTCCACATTCAACCATAAATAATGCTGTGATTAACAGATCAGTCATGTTGACAGAGCAGATGCTGGGGGTGGAAAATAGCTTGCTGAACTGGAGTTTACAGATTGATTCCCTTGTGAGGCAATGTGGCTTTCTGTATGTAACTTATGTGAAAATCAACCTCCAAGATATATGGAATCATCACTATTTCCATTTACTTCATGGAATTATTAAAGGGCCTCACTTTTTCAAAAATATAAAAGGGGGGGGCCGACAGTGAGATCTGTAATCTTTCCTCATCAGACCTGGAGATCATTTTTACCCCGAGCACAATGCAAGCAGAGAGATGGAAATGCTTGAAATGACATATGTTTCTGAAAACACATTAAAGCCCTAAATTATCCATGAATCTTTCCATCTGTCCATTTTTTATACTTTCCCTGCTTGTTCTGACTCTGGGGTTTAAGATTTTTTTTTTTTTACCCTGCATTACCTCAAGCCATTGCATTTCTGGAAAATGGTTTATTTTATACATCACAGTCTTACTGCAATAGGATTAGATTTATTACAAATTAAAATTATAGCCTCAACCTGAGATTTTATTAAATATTTTCATAATACTCACATTCCATATTATTTTCACATAATTACATAGGCGCCGCATACACCTGCTACCCTGAGGATTGCTAGACTTTATACATATGAATTAAGTAATTAGTGATATTGCAGTGAGATTGTTAGTGTTCCAACAGACTCCCACAAAGGCCGCCTAAGTTATTATTGGCAGATGATGTACAAATAATGATCTTTTTCCAATATTCTGACCATAACTCCCAGGTAAAAGATCCATCATCTAATTAGTACTTCCAGTCAAAGGGGCATTATTGCAGACAGGAGACAGAAGCTGCAACAAAGTGGATCGATCACACAGACAGGCACAAAGACTGACAACTGCCGGCTCACTTATCTAGTATAATAAAGAGAAAAATCTCTAAAGCCACCTTGTTAAGGCTTCGCTTGGTCAAAGAACCATCTTAGACTTTTTTTTTCTGCAAAGATAAAGTAGAACAAAATAAAGCAGTTAGCAGAAAATGTCTGAGCAGGAAAGATTGACGGGGAAACAAATATATTGGAAACACCATATAGGACAGGAGATAGAAGGGAATAAGATTGAGAAACAGAAATCACACTAAAGGGCTGAGTGTGAAAAGGAAGAAAGGAAAAGGAAAGAGGAGCCAAAACTGAGAGGAAAGAGAGAAAAATGGGAGAAAATTCTATCAGATGTTAGCAGCGGAAGTCGTTCAGTTAAATTTAGCCATCAATCACAAAGATCTTTCTTGTCTTCCAAACAGTTCCACAGCAGTGGGCTACTGGATGCCACTGTACAGAAGAGAAGAGGAGAGGAGAGGAGCAGGCTGACTATGTGACACCTCACTCTGTTCTCTGTCTTAGTCAGTACAGTGACGTCAGATTTTTAACAGCACTGGTGTCAAATCTGGCCTCCCTCCTGTTTCCAGCACTAAGTCAATCTGAAAGACACCATTAACTAGCAAGTGTGGGTTTTCGATGCATATTTATGAGGCCTTTATCCTTTTTTGACTGCTGTGAAATATGCACATTTAAGGATGGACACAATATCAGAGCACTTGTGCAGCTTAAAGGCACCTTCGTAAAACTTAAATGTTCCGCCTTGTTCTCTAAGCACTCCACTTCCTGTACTCCTACTCTCAGTGCAATGGATATGAGAGCAACAGACTGAGAGGGAGGGAGGGAGAGAGAGAGCACCGAGTTTAGCAGTGACATTTACACAGTGGCATTTCCTCTATGCTCGTCACTCATTTATATAGAGCACAATATGGACACAGACACAGATCCATAGTCGTATGTGAACAGTACGGAAAAGGAAAACTCTGGCTTTCAGGAAGCAATTAAAATAAACTCAAGTGTGACAGGTATCTAAAAGCGCTCTTTTCTGTGCATTTAATTTTAGACATCTCCAATAAGTGGTGTACCAGACAGGAGCTTCACCTTTTGGCGTTTGTTTTTAAGGCTAGTGTAACGGGACAAGATCTGTTTATTTTAATCACACAAAATATTGGCTGTCCCTAAGTTTCTTTCCCCCCCTGTATTCAGTGTTGGGTTGGTAACCCCTCCTTAATGTGTTCTTCTTCGCTGGTTTTCCCTTTGTAAGTTTGGCGCTTGCTTTTCCTCTGCCCTTTCTGTTTTATTTATTCATTAGTAATGTTCCATATACTGTTATTATTTGAAATCCGCCATGAAAATACCAAACGGTTTATAGATGTTGACTGTTCCTTTCAGGTATGTGTTAGCTAGCCCTTTCTGTTTTATTGTCCAGCAGGAGGGCAGGAGAGATCCACAATAAACGGAGGTGGTCTCCGAGGGTGCTGCTGTGTCCCGACATCTTTTGACTCCCTCAAACACAACGCAGAAGTGATCCGGTCACACCCCGCTGCAGACATCAACGTCCTGAACCAAAAGTCCCTCCATCCGATCCGGAAGTCCCTCCATCCGAACTGAAAGTCCCTCCATCCAAATCGGCAGTCCCTCCATCCAAACCGGCAGTCCCTCCATCCAAACCAAAAGGCCCTCCATCTAAACCAAAAGGCCCTCCATCTAAACCAAAAGGCCCTCCATCCAAACCAAAAGGCCCTCCATCTAAACCAAAAGGCCCTCCATCCAAACCAAAAGGCCCTCCATCCAAACCAAAAGGCCCTCCATCCAAACCAAAAGGCCCTCCATCCAAACCAAAAGGCCCTCCGTCCGAACCGAAAGTCCCTCCATTCAAACCAAAAGGCCCTCCATCCAAACCAAAAGGCCCTCCATCCAAACCAAAAGGCCCTCCATCCAAACCAAAAGGCCCTCCATCCAAACCAAAAGGCCCTCCGTCCGAACCGAAAGTCCCTCCATTCAAACCAAAAGGCCCTCCATTCAAACCAAAAGGCCCTCCATCCAAACCAAAAGGCCCTCTATCCAAACCAAAAGTCCCTCCATCCAAACCAAAAGGCCCTCTATCCAAACCAAAAGTCCCTCCATCCAAACCAAAAGTCCCTCCATCCAAACCAAAAGTCCCTCCATCCGAACCGGAAGTTCCTCTATCCAAACCGGAAGTCCCTCCATCTGAACTGGAAGTCCCTCCATCCGAACCGGGAGTCCCTCCGTTTTGCTAAAAAAAAAAAATAAACTGGCAAGCCTAACAGTTCTGTTTTTCCCCATTTGAGGCTTTAATAAAAGTTTGTTTTCTACAACTCTCAACACTTCTGGGTTAGGTTTAGGATAATCTTTTCTGCAGCCAGATTCATTTCCTTTTAGGTAATATTAAGGTTTAATGGAAAAAGAACTAGCCAAAATCAAATAAGTCAAACGGCTCAAGGAAAAGTGCAGCTTTTGGAAACAGAGTTCTCAAACACAGATATGAAAAAATCACACAAATTGCATTATCTTTCTGTCTGTTCGACTGTCATGTTGCATAAGACACAAAGTTAAATTGTTAATTGCAATTCAAATTTACAGCTCTTCCTGGGCATAAAAAACTAACATCTAACATCTAATGACTGATAACTTACCGTTTTCCTTCATGCACATAATTATATATATATATATATATATATATATATATATGTGTGTGTGTGTGTGTGTATAAAAGCTGTGTCAATTTATGCTTGAGTGCAAAACCACAATAAATTAGATAATGGAAGTAGATAAGATATACTAACAAAGAGTAAATTGAACAATAAATGTAAAAAAAAACAGTTTTCTTTTTTATAAATTAAGGTGGCAAGGGAAACCAGGAAAATGTGCAGTTTCCGGCTAGTATTGTCTGCATTTTTAGAAAATCTGCAAAACTTAAAGTTGGATGTCAAGAACCCAGTATGAAGTGGTGGAACAGTGTCTTAAAAAAACGAAATTTTCACAGATATCTTAAAACTGTCTTCTAATTCCATCTACTCACTATTGATCCTCTCTTCTTCTGCTAACACTGACTCCTACCCATCATTTTAAGTGAATGCAGGTGGTTGAGCATTAAGCACTAATGCACTTAGCTGCAAAACCTCAACACATCACCACCTCATTGTGGTTTGTAGCCGTATAAAGACAAAGAAAATACTCTGTAATTTGGGTTTAGGGATTTGTTGGATTAGACGCAAAGTGGTAGTTCAAAGCCTCTGAAAATGAAATGTGCCATAAATTGAGACACAATTACCAATGGTTAACCAGTGAACTTTAAGTTGGCTTAACCCTCTCAGATGTTAGATGGTTGGTGTGTTGGTCCAGTAAAACTGTGTGTATTGATATTTTATGGTGTGCCTCATTTACATCGCATCTAGATTTGCCAGCATGTTCCTTTAATGAGCATTAGTGCATCCTAGAAGCATTACTGCACTTTTAGCTTCTTTGGCCCTAGCAGTATGCAGTGCCACACTGCTGCAGCGAGATCCGAGTCTTGGAGAGATAATGGATTATTGCCTGCTTCTCCTCACCCATCAACAGATTAGAGGTATGTGGACAAGCAGGCTCTCCCATTCACTTCATTTCTATCTTTTTGCTCCAAATTTTCTTCTGTTAATTTTACTTCTGTTCTCTGCAATTCAATCAATTTTCTTATTTTCCTTGAATCCATCCCACTCCACTTATCTTTCCAACTTTCTTTTAAGGTTTCTATTTTCAGACTTTTTTTCTTTTTTTGTAAAGCTGGAAAAGACAGGAAAACTGCAGCATCAGCCCCCACAGCCCAACACTGCTTACCTCTGCGTCTCCTTTTCTCTATGTGTTTATAATACCCACAGCAGATGATTTGGCCATCTGACATTTAGGCAAGAGATTTAGTAGTGGCCTTGAAATTGACTGAAAATAAGAGAAAACATAAGAAAATAAAAAATAGGCAAATAAAAGTGATTTAGATGAAAAATGAGATTGCAGAAAGACAAGCAGCACAGAAAGAGGATGAATCGATGTTGAAAAACCCAAAGCTTGGTAAGGAGAGAAGGGATAGATGCTGCAGAGTAGAAGGGGCAAATGAAGAGCCGGAAATAGAAGAAATAAAACACAAGAAGGGCAGATGAGGCTGTAACAGGAGAGTTATTTCGATGGTCATGTAGACATCTCAATGAAAATGCCAACGGCCTAATCAAAGAACCTGAAAGGGCAGAGAGAAAGTGGAAAGGAAGACGCAAGATGGGAATGACAATGAGTGAGTCAAGGAATATTTTGGGATGGAAAAAGAAAACAAGGGAGGGAAAGAAGGACAGGTGAGGATAGTAGGGTCACTCACAATGAAAAATTAGGCATAACAAATAAGAAACAATAAAAAAAGAGGAAAAAACTGGTAAAGAGGAGAGAATGGGAAGGAGAAAAAAATTAGCAGATTTATGCACTGAGTGGTCCACTAAATGAAAAAAAGTTAACGTATCCGAGTCAGGGGTAAAAAGACATGAGGCGGGGGAAATAAGAGATGAAAGGAGAGTTGGGATAAGGCATGAAGACAACATACAAGAGTTTGCTTCCTGAAATTAAAAAAGCATTTCACAAAACTCCCCAAAGAAGTAGGTTATTATGTGCAGTAATGTATTGAATGGACTTACTGTTGGATTGGCTATCAAATTAAAATGAATGTGTCTAAAGAATAAAAGTACAAAAAGCTTGTAAGTGGCTTAAAAAATTAAGGTAGGATGAAAATTGATTAGAAGACAACTGATGGATTACTATGGATTACATCTTTTTTGTGATCCTTCTTGGTAAATTTACAATGACATTTGACCTACTGGGAGTGGAAAATGTTACTTATCAACTCCTGTATCTTTCTTACTGACAACGATGGGTGTTTTCCTGCTCATGTCTTCTGACTGAGGGTTTGTTTGCTTGATTTCAGATCAGCAAACAGTCAGACAAGAAGACAGGCAGAAAAAGTGTGTTATTTAGCCATCATTTGTCAAAGCCAAGAAAGCAATTGCTGTTGTTCCGATTTAATGGCGTGTAAAGGACACTGCTAAATCAATTTTCAAACAGCTGTGTGTATGTGTGGGGTTGGTGGGGCAATATGTACAATAAGCATCATTGACAGGACCGCTCTGCACCCAAGCAGAGTATTTATACATGTTTATCTTTTTACAGTTTATTCATTTTATGTAAGCATGTGGCACTGTTCTGTAGAAGTTGCAGCAAAGCTAGTATATATTTTTTTATTCTTACTTTAATACAAGTATACTCATTTTTTAGTATATTTGAGGGGTCAAAAAACGTGGTCTGTATTGACCGACCATCCTTTTTGTTGCTGAGTTTGTGTTTTTTTTTTTTTACATCTGAGGCACCTTTTTTTGGTAAAAGTGTTAAAGAAAAAGAACATAAACTCTAAAGTCCTGGCTTGAGCTCAGGCTTTAGAAAAGCTGTTAAAATTTAATTTAAGACAATGCATGGTCTAAGGAGAGATACGCTTGTTCGTGCGTTTGTGTACAGATACAAAGCCTTAAAGCCTTTTAAAGCTTAACCCTAAATTATCCCTATTAAGATGAATTGGACAACTATTCAATTTTTTCTTGCACTGCACCCTTTTCCTGAAACCTTTTCTGTCCTCTCCTCTTTTTTTCCCCAAGTCTTTTGCTTTTGTTTCCTCTGCTCCTCCACCCATCATCTCTCTGAGTCTTGCCAGGTATTGCTAATTGTTATTTTTGTCGGCACAGGTTGGAAAGCTTGGGAGCAAACTATTAAAATCTTGTCTCACTTCTATTGATAAACTGTTTTGAATGTTTCTGTTCCCCATCTAATTTGGTTAGATTCAATATAACTTTAATTTGATTTGATTCTCCAGGATTAAAGGGGAAATAATCCAGAGATTTCCCTCAAGGATTGGACACAAAAATGTTGGTAATAAAGTGTGCCAATTTCTTTAATGGAAACGAGTCAAATCTGCCTTTAACAAGAAACTGTTTTGTAGCCATAGTGTGCTGAAAGGTCTTCCAGCAATTGTACTGCCAAATTCTGCTTTCCTTAAATCTGAAACAAACTTTGTGTTGTTCAGCCATGGCAAAAAAGCTGTAAAAATCCCTCAACAAATCAACAATCCCCTTAGTCAGTCACATAGCCAACCTGCTACACAACCAATCAGCCAGTAAGCCAGTCAATCAATTTAACAACCAACGTATAATTTAGTCAGTAAATCAGTCAGTCAGCAAGTCAGCAATCCAGTTTCTCACCTTATTTCTTCCTCGTCTTCAATCACATCTCCCTGTAGAGGTGCATTGCAGCCAAACATTTTATTCTTGGCCTCTTTTCTACTTAGCTAACAGCATCGGCCCGCTACTTTTTAAGGTAAAGTGTCAGAGATGGACATCCAAAATGTGGGAGAACAGACTTGTGGTGTAAAAAAAACTTATTTGAACATGTGTTTAAAAAAATAATACAGTCATGATAAACTTAGGTGAGAAAAAGCAAAGCATAAGAAAAACTAAAAAGCTGAAACCATTTCCTCGAATATATTTGGGTAATTAACTCAAGCAGATGCAGCTGAGATTTTTGGAAATTAAAATCTGGTGTGATTGGATCACATGGGAAGGAATAGAAAGCTAAACGAAGCCTCAAAACTATAAGCACAACAAAATTACTTGACATAACACACCCTAACACAATTAATCAAAATTGTGTTGATTAATTTTGTTTGTCTTATAGTAACCAAACCATTTATTTAGGATAAAATACTTGAATTTTATTGCTAATCCTTTCTAACTTTGATTGTTTGATAGTTTAGCCTCAAGTACAAAAGAGGTTTATAAAAATATATTCCTCACGTGTCAAAAGGTTTATAACCCTGTATCGTAACAGTAAAATATGTCTAACACAAGAGGCCTTCAACTCAGTTTGCTCTGCTGCTGGACAGTACAAGTTAAGAAAAAAACAAAAGAAAATGAGCAAAACTAAATTCGTCAGACTGAAACATCACAAAAAAAATCCAAAAATCAAATGCAAATGTACAAATCCTCACACCTGATTGATATATTATAAATATGTATTTTTGAATGTACTCAATTTGGGCATCAAGGGAGTGTTTTCTACTGTGTTATTATAATGTGCTGTAACACTCCTAGCAACCATTACCAATCATTAAAAATGGATAGAAGAGGAACGATGCTACTGGAGGAGTGATAGCCTGTGGCTAGTGCACTCATACTCACACAAACACACTTGCTCAGTTGACAATACACAAACACATCTCTGCATGCATTATTACAAGTCAAGAAGGTAAAACATTTCAAAATATCTCTTAAACCAAATGTTGGCAAGCTCATAAACACACACTTAGAGCAGCACAGAAGACAGCAGCAAAATGCCTTCACACGTTTTTGTTACAAACAAATATCCCAACTTCAGGAGTACACGCCGTCTAGATTTGCATGGATGCACTTACAGAAACAAATCTGCCCACTCATGCAGTCTTGTGTGCACAGGAAAACGCTAATGCCCATACATAAACAAATTCACGACAAATGAATTCACTTTCAATGTGCAGAGCTTCGTTATGATGACACATAGCTTGTAGAGCTTTCCCATGGCTGGACATGGAAAAGCTGTGTCTGCACATGAAGCTCAGATACAGCACCACAAACTTTTTGCTTAGTCATGGACATTTACACACAAAGGGGTAGCCAAGCACAAAATAAGCCTTTCATAACTTCTCTAGACATTGTTCTCACCCCAAATATAAGCTTTTTTTTTCTTCTTGAAACCTACACAAATATTTGGCAAAAGGATGCAGCTGTGTTGTTCTTGCAAAAGAATCATCTTCTGCACTTTTACTGTATTGTTTTCAGTGCAGTCAGCCTGTTAATGTAAGTGACAGCAGCAGATAAGTGGAGTACACATAATACAAACGAAAGGTAGGAAGATGGTGAGTGCTTGTCAGTCAAAAAGAGTCAAAGAGACCGAAAAAAAAAAAAACAATACAAGGCTTTTGCCAACCTGAAAGTAATACTTACTGCTGCTCCATGTACAGTACCTGGGAGTATGTGTGAGTCCCTGTCTCGCTCTGTGCCTAAAATCACATTAATGGATGAAAGTAGCTTCTGCTGCTGCTGACTCGTTGCTTTGAAATGGAAATGTATCTCATTGGCTCCATATGTAGCGTGCGCACCCACACAAACACTTCGACAGGGAACACGAAACACAGAATTCCAACCCCAACAAACACATTCACACAAAGCGTGTAGGTGTGCTCTGACAGAGTCACTTTGCCCTTAAACCAAGGAACTAAGTGAAAGAAAAGGCTGAAATAACACTAATGTAACATTAACAGCCACATTACCCTGCTTAATGTTACCCTCGTAGCCAGCTATTAGCCTACAGCTTATAGAAAATGTCATGCTAACACAGACGCAAAGCAGAAAAAATACAAAAGCAAAGTGATGAAATAACAGACACATTAGCCTTTACGCTCTGTGGGCAGAAGCTCTAGACGAACAGACTCAGATTCAAAAACATTTTACCTGCAGGATTGTTTATCTACTACATGATCTGTTCTCAAGTCAACTGTTTCTAACCTGCTTAGATGTCACTGAGGAAAATGCCTAAAAGCTGATTTAAAAATAAAGGGGTCCTAACAACCTGGATTATGAGGCACAAAACAAAATGGATACATACTGGGATTAACGTTGCACATAGATGATTTTCAGTGGAAGAAAGCGCAATTTATGAATCGTTAAAAGACAAATGAGAAACATCATTTGATTGGTAATCTGTAAATAAGAATAAACAAGCAGCTATTTAAACATCAGTCAGTGCCAATCAAATAAAAAGGCAGTGGAATAAATCTTTTTTTCCAATTCATTTTCTAAACCCGTTTTTGTGTATTTCTGAGTCACGGGGCTGCTGGAGCCTATCCCAGCCACTTGTGAGCTAAGGCAGGGTACACCCTGGACAGGTGTGTCTGACACAGGGCCAAATTCAAACACCCATACACACTGTCTCCATTTTGTGTTTCTATCAATAAGCAGTTAGCGTCTATTGCTAGAAGAGTCCCTGATAGCATGACAGTTAAAAAAAGAAAATGAAAGCAGAGGAAGTTATATATTTTACTGTTAAAAATGTACCACAGTTGTTGATCTTCCAAATAATCTGCCAAATCAAATTTGCATGGTTTTTATGGCAATCTTGTATTCACACTTAGAAATTTTTCATTATGAATTCCAGCTGAGATGTTCATTTCATGCTTATTTTTAGAGCTGCTTGGCTGAGTAATCCAATGAAAAAAAGGAGGGAGAAAAAAAGCGCTGCTCCCACCAGTGAGGAATTGGCATGGCGATGTGGAGAAAAACAGTAATAAACTGTTGTTGCTAAAGCAGCAGTGCTTGAAAAGTTTTAACACCATATGGTAAGATTTTCTTTAGATGTTGGATCTAGCAGGAAACAAACTATTAACAACCCAACAATTTGTCTTGTTGGATTTGAAATGAAAATAAATGATCACAAAATTTCTTTTTTAAGAGGAGGAAAACCTCGAGGTAATCTCATAACTAAACTAGATTTGGTATTAATATAACCAAAGTAGTGGGTTTAGGATGTCAAGCAAACAAATCTTTTTTGCAAAGCCCAAAAACACAAGCCTATTTTCATCATTTGAGAGTTCCATTTGATGTGGCACACAAGTTCTAGCTGCAATGTAAATGACAGGCAGGTAAGTTTCCATTGTGAGTTATGTAGCATTCATTACGAGCATGAGATAATTGACTTCAGTCATTAAATCCACATCACCATCATTGCAACATCCCACCAGCACACCACGGTTTGATGTATGCATGAGTATAAATGTCTGACACATTATATCCCAAGTGTCTTTGAGCAAAGGCAGGATTGACCCGGCTAGAGATGAAAATGATGAACTAATGAACCATTAGTTTGTTTGATTGATTTAGAATAAGATTTTTTCTGAAGATTTGGAACAAGGTCACTTTTATTTGTTAAGATAAAGTCAAATTTACATTAAATTCCTAAATTTGTTTAGAATAAAGTTAATAAAACTGAATTTAATTTTGTTTATTCATCGTTTTGTTTTTTGGGTTTTTGGTAAACACTTTTATTTTCCCGCATTGAAAATGTATGTATGTAAGCTGCATTAAGATAAAAATGAATTTGGTAATAGCTTATCTGCTGAATTTAAACCATTAAGTAAAATATTTAATTGGTGGGCTTTATATTAATAGACGTATATAAACTATAGAGTATGTTTCATTTCTATCCTAAAGACTAGACAATATTAACAAGAGACTTTTTTCATTAATTGAAAAGTAAACAAGTTACAAAAAAACTTTTGAGTGAAACCTGTCAGAAGTCAGAGCTCTGTCTCCCCCTCTGGTCAACAGTGGGAACCGTCTCCAAAGTACTGAATGCACTACATCTCCCAGCACCTGATCCTGGATGCCGCACACCTGACTCTCGTTACTATGACGTGGGCGACCAGGAACTGCTGGCCATGAAGGAGGCGTTCTCCGAGTGGAGACACTGGGTCGACTCAACCCTTTCTGGTTCTAACAAACTACAAGAACTTGGAATACATCAAGTCCTCCAACCTGCTGAACCAACAGCAGGCACATTGGTCCCTGTTCTTATCGCGCTTTCAGTTCCACAGCTGAACTTTTAGCTGTGCTAATAAAACCTGCTCCAACTGCTAGCTGTCTGCCTGTTCTTGTGACAAAACCTGCCTTTTAAACATAGAACTTTGTGTGAAATTGTTAATTCTTTTTTTTTTCTAAGTAACCCAACTAACTAACCTAACTAACCTTTTTTTTTAACTAACCAAAGTGCCAGTAGTCATTTGGCACTTTCTGTTTGGGTTTGAAACGGAAAATACAAAGTGGGTTACATGGTTAAATATTACATTTTTAATCATTAAGTCGCTAAAGTTTAAAACATGAATGTTACCTGTAAATTACTGGCTATGAGTGGTGCATTTTATAAATTAGTCTATTTTAGGAGACACATATTTCTGTGTGGCCCATGTTTTTAGTCTAGTTTTCCATTTCTTGTAGTGTGTTTGGATTCCTGAGTCATTTTTTTAGGTGAGAAAATAATGAACATTTTGAACATTTTATTCTGAAGATATGCATGTCTTCATCAAAAACCTCATTCCTGTGAATTAATTACTATAAAGTATTTTACAAAACACAACACAAGCTACATTTACAGTCAATAAATTTAAAACTGTGGCTGCCTAACCCCAGTCATTGAGAACTACAGCTCTGCTCGTTTCCAGCACCCCAATAATCTCTGTGATAACTGGGATCAGGTATCCTCATTCGGTCAGAATCTGGAACACAGGATTGGTATCAAGGACCAGAGCGCTAGACAAAGGTTACACATTGGAGAAAATTCCCTGATGAAGTCTCTTAATAACCATGAGATTAAAAACATTGCAACAGCATACTCAATAATATAGTAAATGACACGTTTTAATGTTCACAAATATTTTTTGTGCTTCCATTTTATAATTGTAAATTATAGCTGTGCTACATGTATTTATTGTTTTCCTCTTTTTAGTCAATAAAGCCAGTAAATACAATACATGTAGCACAACAAACAAAATGGGTCTTTTAGAAAGAAAGAAAAAGACAATGCCAAGTTTATAGTCTAGTTTGCACCTTCAGTCTATTTGGAGAAATTTGACTTTTAGGTTAAACTTAGAAAATAATGCCAGACATCATTTCAGTCAGTTATAACATCATTACTAAATGTCAAATGCTACTGAGAAGATGCATAAAGTTATTCTTGATTATCAGAAATAATATTCCCAGGAACATTTTCTTTTTGAATCTTTCTGCTATTCTTTTACATGAAACACCCTGTTCTTTTTCTTTGTTCGAGTGTCTTTTGAACTTGCATGTTCTTGTGTCTGACTGTTTCAGAGGTGCTCCCTTTTTAACATATTCTCTTTTCCCCCCTCGGTCTGTCCCAGCGTGACTGTACTGAATGTAGGCCATGTTTCCTTTAAACATATGGCATTTGAACACAAAGATGGATTGCTTGTTCACTCTTGCTCTAGCCAGCAGAAATAGCCAAGAAAGGTTTCTTCTTTCTAAGATAGAAGCCCAATCATGACCTGTGTGGACTTGACAGATGCTCCGTTTTCTTATAGTTCATAGTTATAACACTTTACTCTGAACCGCATGCCAAAGATGTATGTTTGATTTTCTGAACTTGGATGTGAAAGAAATGCTTTGTGGCTCCCAGTGTCCATTATATGTCTCTGTTGCCCTCTATTCCTGTCCACACTTTTAAACACAGGCCCTTTGCTCTCTGTTGAACTGTGTACTTTGTGGTAGTAAGCAGTACTTGAGTTCCTGTGTGCTTCTGTGTTTCCACTGGTCTCAGTGGACATCTAGAAGAATCAACTTTAGGAGGATTGTCAGTTCTCGATTGGACCACATGACTGCATAACTGTAAAATCTGCGGCTTTCTGTTTGGCTGAAAGTACAAGTTGATGCCTGTGGGGTCTCTCATTGGCTCTATGCACCAAGCCTCCCCCTGTTCCTGGCACAAAAGCCTCCTTCCTGACAGGTTATGATGTAGACCTGTACCAACAGAAGGGTTCTGGTTCTCCTGCTGTGCCTTTGCTAGTTTTAATTAAACAACTGAGATTTGTTGAGCCTGAAGCTGGATATAAACAGAGATGGCTAATGACCATGAGGCACCTGACTCCAACTGTGCTAATGCTGCCCGAAATTGCCTGAACAGTCACTCCCAATGCACAGTACATCAACCCTGGACACGGACCTGTGTGTTACCTGCATCCACAAGTATCCCAGACAAATTAGGTCTGTTGCATATCTGCTTCTTGGGTTTTACATCAGATATATATAGGTGTGTGCATTGACAAGTAACCCATTTCTTTTGCTGTTTTTTTTTTCATCTACTTTATCAAAGATATTACCCTTGAAAAGAAAAGAAATAATCTTGAATTTTGGTTTATAATCCAACATAGAATTTCTTATCTTCTTATTTTTTTATTGAGCATGCAAGGAACAACAAGGACTCGAAATGGTCCAGTTCTCTTGTACCATCTTGCGGGGTCCAGATGAACCCAGTCCAAACGTTAACATGCCTGGTATAGCACAAGGGTTAAATGTAGTTTAATTCTGCAGTAATAAAAGTTGTGTTGTATTTGTCTTCTGTTTCATAATTAAGTTGCTTAGGTGCACCTTATGATTATGAAAATGTGGACTTCTTAAAGTACCCAGTGATATATGCTAATTAGAAGTTTGACTTTATGCAGAATTCACAAAAATAATTTTACAATACTCACAAAGTGAAGACTTACTCTTATCTTTGTATTTATTTCTGTAGCACTTCTGTTTTTGCATCATTTTATTTAGATATTTGTTTTCAACGACAAACAGAATTTTGAGGCCTCAGAAAAAGCAAAAACAAAAGCGAAAATATGCAGTTTTGGTTGGTTGTTTTTATTTTTTCCTTTAACTGACTTTTTATGGCCCAGTCCAAACAATCTGCTTTATGTTTGAACATGGACATTTCTTTCATCATTGTATTTACTGCTCGTGCAAACCTCCCAATTCATGTACTGACCCTTTTTAGTTTATTTAAGCACGTATAACCAGCAAATGTGCTCTAACACACACTCAGGAAAACTTCATGAAAACACAATCACAAAAATTATTGGATATTTTCTATTAAAAGAAAAAATGTCCAGATGTAAAAATGCACATTTTTAGAAGTTGATAAAACCTAAATTCAGTGAAAATGCTTGTTCGACAGCTTCTTCTGCACCCTCACTACACCACTTCATGACTGAGCGGCTAGCTTTTCATCAGAAAACCTCCTTCACTCCACTCAGTCATCAAACAAATGAAACAGACATTAAACTTGATTCTAATAACCTTGGAATTATTAAAGTAGTCATACAAGATATGAAACCTTTAAAAAGAGTGTTTTGTGAAATTTTGTTAGCACTTTCAATAACTGTAAGTGGTAGCCTATTTTATATTGTACAGCTCAACAGCTCTACACTGCCCCCTAAAGGCACTTAGGACTACTACATGCACAATGCTCAATGTTAACTAAAAAAATATTCATGTAAAATGACAAAAAAACAAAAAAGAGTGCATGTGTTTTTAAGATGTATGAAGCTAAAATAAAATACACGAATAATAAAATATTTTAAAAAATTTAAAAGGGAATAATTCGCAAAAATGTGACAATCAACTATGTTCTGGAAATTAGGCCAAATCTGGAAAGGAATACAATTGATAACAAAAAAAAACAGTCAAAAAAATTTAAAGTCTTTGCTGATTTTCTGCACATGCACAGTCTTTACATTTCTTTCAAATAGAAAGCTGCTCTCATGTTTTTATTGTAATTTTTATACACATCAAAACAATGATGTATTCACACAGAAAATTGACTTTTTTAATTAATAACTTAAAGATTTGCTTTAAAAATGTTAGTAAAAAATTTGAATTTGTTTTATAAATTGATAAACTAGTTGTCCAGTCATACTTTTCATGATGGCTTCTGATCCAATGATAGGACTGCAGGTTTGGCGCCAAAACATGTTTGGTTTACTATCAGAAGCTATATCTTTCAAACTCTGACATCTAGTGTCTAGTATTTATTTTTTTGTCACATGAAAAACTCTTTGGTTTCATGTTAACCAAAAAAATGAAATAAAAAAAGAAAATTCTGCAAACATCTTTTAGAAAATGAAATATTGCGACCTTGCAATTTAGAATAAAAGTAATTAGTTAAAAGAAAAAAAACATACACAATCTTAATGGTTTGTGCACAGACACAAGTATGACATGTCATAGATCTCTGTGTTTTGTTTGCAAAAGCATATTTTTTTATTTTCATCAAAAAACATGCATTGCAAACATGCAAAAACATCATCAAAATGACGAATAGAATGTTGATTAATTGAGTTCAGTGTTTAGTAAGTTGAAGTGTCTATCAACAATATATTATATATATATATATATATATATACATATATATTCTCCCATGTTTTTACTTTTTTATTTATGTCAATTTATTATCTGCTTTTCTGCATTTATTTCTGTCTGCGGAAATTTGGCAATCAATTTTTTTTTTTCAGCTATTGTTTTTTAATTGTCAGTTAACTTTCTCATGTTAAGATAATTTAAACAAACCTGTAATGCCTTAATAAGTAATCATGTCAACTACTTTTTAGAGTTTGAAAGTAATTGTAAGATATAATACAAAGTTAATGGACTAATTAAAGCTTTTTATTTTATCTGCACAGTATAGCATCCTTATATGTAGAGATACCTGTTTGAATGCAAAAGTCCCAACCCAACAAAGAACTTTTTAGACAAAATTTTCAATGCAATCAGGAATGAACACCATCCATTTGAAATGTATTCATTCATTCATTCATTCTCCATTCCGTTTTGTCCCCTACGGGGTCACGGGGTTGCCGGCCACTTGTGGGCGAAGGCAGGGGATACCCTGGACAGGTCGCCAGTCTGTCGCAGGGTAGAATGTCCACAATCATACACCCATTCACTCTCACACTCACACCTATGGACAATTTAGAGTTGCCAATTAACCTATGAAGCATGTTTTTGGATTGTGGGAGGAAGCCGGAGATCCCGGAGAAAACCCACGCATGCACGGGGAGAACATGTAAACTCCACACAGAAAGGTCCCCCATTGATGTTGTGTTTTTCATGTCCCCCAGCCAGGACTTGAACCAGGGGCCTTCTTGCTGTGAGGCAAGAGCACTAACCACTGCGGCACCGTGCAGCCCTTTGAAAAAAAGCCAAATTTGAATTGAAAACAAAAAGTGAAAGCTTATAAGCTTTTTTTCTGCAGGTCAATGTAAAGTCACATTCTGCAGCAAAAACAAGTCAAGAGGCACACAAAGCTGATTTCCTTTTTAGCACCACAGCATTGTTGTGAATTAGTTCCGTTTTAGCTCCATCTCAATGAAAAACACCACATGATCCAGTTCCACTTTCTGTATTAATTACCACATCACGGCTCTGGAGCCAAATGGCATAAGTGCTAAAGTCTGCAGGCTCCACTGCAGACACATCTATCACTGAAAACCACATTTGGGAAACTCTGCATCTAAAGCAGAATTGTTGAGGCGATGTGACATTTGAACAAACACAAACCAGTTTTGTTTTGGGGTTAACATGTGGCTCTAAAAAAAAATGGTTATTTATTATATAATATTCACTTTCAGTTCAGACAGTGGCACTTTTTATTTAAATTTTTTTTTTTTTATTGAATTTGGGGTTTTAGCGATTTATCATTGTTTTGAAGTTTTCATATCTGTTCCAACTTCTACACTGGGTAAATCATTTTTTCTGTGTTTTTATCCCATTCCACTTTCTGGATCTTTGTACATTTTACCTCTCACAATACACCTCTTCCATTATTAATGTATATTGATTCCATAAGCTTGGTGTAATTACACTGCATTTGAATTAGACGGGTATCTCTGTTTTAATTAATTTCCCTTCACAGTGAATGTGTGTGTTTGTCCGTGTGTGTGTGTGTGTGAAAATGTGTGTTTGCTTCCCCATGTGTTATATCAGTATTCCAGGCAGGAGGGGCAAACAAACTAGTTCCAATTTCTTGTTTTTGGCATTGACTCAGTGTCACTTAATTGTCACCTTGTTCATGATTATTAGATTACTTGGGTGTGAGTCTGTGTATGTCAATATGTGCAATCTAAATAACTCAAGCGTAAAGTTAAAAAAAGGGACATTTAGTCAGTTTTAAAAACAAAAAGAATGCAAATGCGGTAGCTGAATGTTCTTAGTGTGTTCAAGTGATTCAACAAGTGCTTTATTGTCCCAGCGGGATTCCAGAATGAAGTTCTCAGACATGTTATCCTCAGTGGTGTGTGTGTTTGGGAATGTGTGTGCCAAAATGTCTCATGTACAGCCCCTGCAGAGTGCAGTTAACAATATAATTAAATAAGCACCAAGTGAATTGTCATTACAGTTGGGCGTGTGGTCGTTTCTTGACAATAACAACCTGTTGATTAATGGGATAAGAATTACCGTCTGAGCTTTTGACACACAGTTACAGAGAACAACTAACATAATGTCAGTGATTTGCTGTGTTATCTTATATTAAGAGCAAAATTCAGAAAATGTAATAAAAAATCTCCCAAAAAATATAGACCTTCAAAATAAGGTTTGCGTTTCCAACCGGACATTCTAAAGACATTTGAAAGGCTCATGACTGTTTGAGATTTGATGAAATGATTTATTGCCACCCCTCCTTCTGTCTCTCCAGATGTCTATACACCCTTTCATTTCTTTTTCACTCTTTGTGCAATTACCTCTAAACTGTAAAGGCTTTAATTCTGACTGGCATGAATCAATGTGAACATAATTATACCTTTTTGAAATAAAATGTTCCGATTTAGACTTTATGACATATGTGAAAATTTCATATTGAGTTCTCCCTTTACGTTTAACAGAAAAGCAAACAAACTGATGGGATAAATTGGTAACCAGCGGTTGCCTCAATCATAATGTGTACGAAAAAATAAAAAATAATGCTTATATTAAATTCATCAGCACACTCTCTGAGCTCAATTTCATTTAAATCCTTTTATTTCCAGGCCCACAGTGGGAATGTGTGGTTGTGAAATGCAAAGAAAGGCACTCCAGGATACCACACACTCACACACATTTGGGATAGGTAAGGCGTGTAAAAGGAGAGGACAAAAAAGGATATAAATGAACCGTAGAGCGCAGGAGAAGACGCTTTTTGCTTCATCCTTTTGCCAAACTTCAAGATGAACACAAATCTGGACTGCTGACACATCATCCTTCATCCGAGCGACAGAATCAGTTCTAGCTGCTCCTCTGCCAGTGTGACTCCACAAAAAAACGCATTCATGACATATCCTCCTCGTGAGCATCCCTCCCAAGTTCAGATGCCCCTCGTGTGGAAGGATGAAGTTCTCTGATTCTCTGAAAACATCAGCTCCAACCCCACATACCTGCATCCCCAGATGTTATGTCCAACTTGGACACTCTGGATTCCTCTCACGCGCCTACACACACGACTGAGTCTGCATATTGACTCAGAACGCACGCACCTGATGATGACACGCGCCAGATCCCCCTCTAAGTCTAACACACACAAACACACTAACTCATCTCACCACCATCAGTGATCACACACTCACGCAGATGTCTCGGCTCGTATGCGGGCGTGCGCGCAGGCTTCAGCCTCGCGCACGATGAGAAGCTCCCAAACTCACCCATGGACGGGGAGAAATCCCCGATGAGGAGCCCCAGCAGGAGGAGAAGCGGGAGGTCGCATCTCTGTCCTCCCGTTTTCTTCGCCCTCATCCCCCTGATCATCTGCAGCAGCATCTCCGGTGCTCCCAAATCCGTCATAATGCTCTCAGATTAATCCAAGCTGGCTTCTCTTGAAGCCTTCTCCCCACCTTGCCGCTCTGCTTGGTTGAAGGAAGCGGAGGGGGGTTCAATGAAGACGGCAGCCCCCCGTCCTCCCTTTTCTGTCGTTTTTTTATGCCCCAAAAAACGGAAAAGAGATCAATCACGAGAATGTCCCACACACTTGTCCATGGTGATGTTTGGACAGGACAACCGGTGGCGGGTTGACGGTCTGAGATCGGGCAACGCGCCGCTGGTGTGAGCTGTCATATCAGAGAGTGGAGGACCGGACCAGAGAGAAAAAGAGGGAGGAAGAGAGAGGAGCAGAGTCGGTGAAGGAGTGGAGAGATGGTCGGTAGGTCCGCACGGCACGGTGCGCAAGCAACGAATGAGACTGGAGGGATGGAGGAGGAGGAGGAGGAGGTGGGGAGGGTGGAGGAGGCAGGCGCAGAGAGACAGGCAGAGGTTAGTCTGGGAGGTGGAGGGAGAGGAAAAAGTGAGACATAGCGGAAGAGGAGAAGAAAAGGAGAAAGAGGGAAGCAGGTGACTTTAAAAAGATGCAGGATAAAGGGAAAAATGGGCTATAACAGGTTGGAGATGGAAGGGAACATTTGGAAAAAGAAAAGTGTGGAGCTGCGACAGGAAAGGGGAATAGAGAAAAGAAGGTGCTTAAAAAGTATGAATCCAAATAGGATGAGAGAATGGAAAAAGAACAGCAACAAATAGAAAAAGGAATAGAATAGACTTTAGAAGTGGATGAGTTTAGAGGGAAAAGACAACCAAAATGATAAAAGGAGAACTAAAGTGGCAAAAAAGGTAAGATGGACTGGGAAGTAAAATAGTTACATAAAAGAGTAAAAAGTTGAAAATAAAATGATCAAATGTGATTTTTAAAGCCCCAATTCAATGAAAATTCAGTATTTGGTGTTTTTAATAGGTTCTTGGAGCATTTTTCTCATTTTTCAGCATTTTTCTCATATATCAAGAAAATTAAGATTAATACTATGTTTCAGAGTTTTTTTGTATTTTTGCTTTTTTATCAAATTGCTGTGACCAGACAAAAAAAAACAACAGATTGAAAACGTTTGTAGCAGTGACGTAGGTGATACATTTGACAGGCCACAAGCTCCCTGATGCATGGATGTACGTCTTTGTTTTCCTCATCTGAGCTGGTATCTGGCTTAAAACACAACTGGATGGCTCCAACATTGGTCACCATTTTTGTTGCTCCAGTAATGTTCGGTTGGGGTTGTGAGGGGCTGTGAGCTATAGTGGGAGAGAGTGTAAACAGATGGATGGTGGGAAATGGGGGCAGGCTTACTCCACGCCAACAGCTCCACAACTCAAAGGCAAATTTCAAAGATACTCCTGCCGCTCAGCAGAAACTATGTTCTAGAAAACAACAGGTTTTTGGATTTTGGCTAAAAAATAATCATAATTAAAAGGCCACTGGGAAAGATGATTGGGAGTGGGACTTTATCCCTAAATAACCATTAGTGTCACATTTGACACTTTTCTGAGACCCCCATCTCATTAGCATGATCCAAAACCTGCCTAAAATGCTATGTTTATAACTTGGTCCAATATTTTCTGCCCTGTAGTGGATTATAGTTTCACTAGAGGCAGTGGATGGGCTTTTCCCACAATTTTAAATTGGCCGCTTTTATGACACTCCTGGCAGTAAAAAGTTTTGCTAATTTTCAAAATTTTATGGTGAGAATACCTCATCTATTGTTATTTTTTTAAAATAACTTCTTATTGTATTAAAGAAATGCAACATTTTTTAATAATTAACTCTTTAAATCATTTTAAAAATGTTTATCAAATTTGAGGCAGGTAGTAAATAAGGGGATATATCCTTGCATCCTAAACTAACATTGTTGAAAGCAAAACTTACCAAATTACCCAGTGTATCATAATTGATATGATCTACTGTATAGCTCATAAAAATGATATTGCAAAAGTGTATGTGTGGATTTCAAAGGTATAAAAACCATCTTAATTTCAAAAATGTTGAATTTTCAGTCAAGTCTTTGATGTAGTGGGCTTTACAGGCTTAAGGAAAGAAGGAACAAGTCAGGAGAACAAATACAAAAAATCCCTACAAACACATACACAACCTCAGCTTCAATTAAATGCCTGCTGATTTTGTATGTGTAACCACACACCCCAAAAATATCCACAAGCCACCTATTGATGCCCAGGTCCCGTGTGGTATGTGCAGATGATCATGCTAACAAGATCACAATCCCACAACCAAAACCTCAGCGGCTGAGGCTCTGAGAAGACCAACAGCAACTGCATTGTGAGGCTAATGCAGATTTAAAAAATGACATCACAGCTTCTCATAATGGTAGCAACAAATGAAGACTCTTCATGTTGAAACTATAATTATTTGGAACTTTTAAGATGATTTATTTGTTGCACAACCAGTAAACACATTTTGGCTTTCAAGATTTTAAAATTAAGCTTGTTTTTTTGGTATAATCCATTTCAAATTTTAATTAGTGGTTAAACACTCTTTTCAACAACTTGCCATTAAAAGGTTACATACATATACATTGCAAGCCAGTCCACTAAATCCATCTGTAATGGTTGCTCATGTGGGTGATCAGCAGCACTCGCACTGGAATGACTGCTGGAACAGGAAAGGAATTGAACCTGAACAGATCAACATCCAACAAACATTTAAAATGCTAGAGGGTTTATCAGGTCCAGCTTTTTATTCCCTTGAAACAATTTAATGTTATTTATTTAATCATCTTTGCTATCATGTTCTGTTCATGTGCCTTTGAGAGTGTGTGGTTACCACACTGGCTTACGTGTCCTGAGCAACTGTTGTGCTGCAGTGTGTATGTGCATGTTTTTTGCCGAGTGGCTGTGTGTGTTTTTGTGGGTTGAGCCATTTCACAACATTACTGTGAGTCATCCATCAAGCTGGTAGCTCTTTCTGCACTGGGCTAGTTTAGTCATTTTCTATACATTTATAAAAAATATTTTTTCATCATCTGGTAGGAGGCTTCATAACTGCAAGGCTTCCTTAAAAGACTGCAGTTTTCAGCTCTGGTAAAAAGGTCAAATGACCCACTTACACAAATGCTGCTGCACTTTAATAAACAGACAAAGAAAAAGATAGATGCCTGGATACATGCAAACTAAAGAGTGAACGCAACTCTGCTAGATTACTAAAAATCAGCAGCGGTAAAGTGCAGTGAGGCTGCCATCTTCTGGTCAAAAAGAACAGACTGATCCTCACAATGAGATCATCCTGTTGATTTGGAATCACTGCTGGATGAGTCAAAGTAACGTGAGGAGATCTTGGAATAAAATATGTAGTATTTCTGTTGATGCAGTTGATAGAAATAAGATTTATTAGAATTTTCTTTTGCATGCAGTCAGTGAGAAGTATGAGTTTTGGTAAATGAGTGAGTGAAGAGTGTTTTGACATTGACAATTGTTATGAGATCCTCTGGAGTAGCACAAGGTCTTGAGATTTCTCACGACCTGCTTTACAAGGAACCAAATTAGTATGAAATAATGTACATTTCAGACTTTGGACTGACTGGCATTATTAGAGATTAAATATTTTTTATGCTCGAATCATGTAACAGCATATTTTTCTGAAATATAACTTTAATGGCCCTTTAACAACATCAGGCAAAAGTAATCACTCCTTTCAACACGGGTTCAGATTGGCTGAAGTTCAGATGAGTCATTGTGGTCGTCACAAAGCTTCCAGCTTCTGGATGGACAGTGTTATGCTAAGGTTAGTGATGTTAGACGAAACAAAAATCCATGTCTACGCATCATCTAGGGTCAAATTTTAACCATATGCATCACAACACTTTAGCGTGCATAGGTCATTTCAGTTCATTCGAGTAAGTTCTGTGAGGAGATTTAGATTCATTAGATAATTATAGGTAAAAAAGGAAAAAAATGAGCAGCCGTTCATCTGGTGGAGCTGGATTTCCTGTATCACTCAGTTTACATTTAGCAAGTAAACATGTCTTTACTTGTATGCTGAGAGGGGCTGCAGTGACAGTTAGCTGCTAACAATCTTTAATCCTGCAAACACACCAGTGTCACACTTAGTAGTTTTAATAGAAACTACAAAATCAGTTTACATGATGACCACACACAATAAAACTGTTGGGTTTATTCTAGGATACTAACCAAAGTACACCGATGCCACTTTATGTGTTCAAAAGCAAGTAAAAAAACATCTTCACTCTGCCCAAAGGCATGATCATGTTGGACTACTTCAACATGCTGTACTATGTCCAAGCTGCTTCTAAAGGCTTTCCAAACCAGCATGAGGTTCTCTATATGGATTGAAATATCATGCATGAGATTCACTTGTGTGTTAGTAAATGCTCTTGTCCTGCACATGTAGTTTCATCATAAAAAACATCTTAAGAAAAAGTCCTGTAAAGAAACAGACAAATGTCAAATAAAAATGAATATTGTTTGTACACTCATACAATTAAGCTGTCATGTCTACATCCATATTTGCAACGTTTCTTCATTTTGACTGGAGCCCCTTATCTTAATTCCCTGTAAATAATACAAACTGTCTGTAGTTTTTGTAAGAGTAAAGTCTGTTATTTTAACTTTAAATAGTGGTGAGCCACAGGATAATAGTAAATGTTGTGAAGGCAAATAGGATTCCCAACAAAATATCACTGCCAAAAATCCTCAGACTCGGGCTAGACAGGCTTCTTCTGGTCAGTATGAATGAAGTGTAGGGAAAATCCATCAGAGTTCTGAACTAAGATCAGTGGACCTAAACCTACCTGTCCTTGATATTCATTTTCTAAGTTAAATGAACTTGCAAGGTTACAACACAAAGAGGAATTTCCCACCTGTTGCTTAATACTTCAAATTATGTTTAAAAACTATATTTTCCGCACCGCAAGACGGATTTCAAAGCCAGTGGGCTTTCTAATCCGGAGCGCCTTACATATATATGGATTAATTCTGGTTGTGCTTATTGATGTTGAAGCAATTTTGAGAAGTAAAGGTCGCAAAATGTGGATCCGTTTGTAGTACGAGTTACAAACAAGGTTAAAAAAAATGTGACACAGCAGCTACAGTCGGCGGGCCACAAGCTCTCTGCTCTGCTCACTTCTGATGCATTTACTTGCAGAAAAACAGATCCATGTACGCCTTTGTTTTCCCTGTCTGAGCTGGCATCTGGCTAAAAACTGTAAAGCTGGATAGCCCCAGTGTTGCTAACCATTTTGTAGCACCGGTAATATTAGGTTGAGATTGTGAGGGGCTGCAAGCTCGCTGGAGAGCGTGTAAACGAATGAATGATGGGAAATGAGGACAGGACTAATGCTGCTCTGCAGAAACTATTTCCTAAAAAAACGACAGTTTATTCTTTTAAAAAACTGGCTAATCATAATTATAGGACCATTGGGCACACTTTTTCAAAAGACGATTCAAGTGAGAATTTAATGTAGAGTTCGGTGCATCGTATATGACACAAGTTCAAAAATAGACCATTCATTGATGGTGTGCCCTATAGTGCAGAAAATGTGGTACCAACTACATTTAATGATTTTTTTTTCCAAAAGCTATTTTAATTTTTTTGTGCAGAACTGACAGCTATCTAAGTGATTCTTAATGTCACCTTAGCTATGGGATAGAATGACCTCCTGCACTCCAGTGGTAATTAACCTGACGAAGCCCCCCGACAGAAGACTGTCCCTCAGCACACTGCACAGACAGAGTCCCTCTTTAGTGTTACTGAAAGACGAGTTCTGTACCAGCTCTGTTGACATCTAATGACATGCTGACTGTAAAGATGCAGCACCCAAAGACATTTTGACCTGGACAAAAGGGTTTTTTCCAGTTTTCTAGTCCTGAGCAATTTGCACCAACACTGCGAGGAAAATGGACAAGAGACATAGAAAGCAGGTGCGAAGAACTTGCAAATTAGGATGCCACTGAGTTGATGTATGGTAAGGAGGAAAGGCAGTGGAGTTTGAGAGAGTAAATAGACTGCAATGAGGTGGTGATAATAATGATGAAAGCTGTGTGATGAGTGTGAAGGCTGTCGGTAGGGGAGAGGCATTGTAAGGACGATAGAGATGCAGGGGACTGGGAGGGGGTATGATGGCACGGGACAATGAGAGAGGATTAAATAAGAAATGATTTGCAAAATGAGAAGGGGAGGGGGAGCACGGAGCTTTATTTGTAATGAAATAGATGTAAACATGGAGGAAGAAAGTGGAGAAACTACTCAGCTAAAGAGAGAAAGAGGATGTTAGAGGATTGGAGGGAAGGAGAAGAAGGAAGGGATAGACAAAGTGTATGAACACACAAACCGTGCTATTGACTGAAGGCTTTCACAGTTAATTGCATATTCCCCATGATTACACTGTGAGATGCTTAGCTGAATGAGAACAACTTTTAAATCCCTTGTCAGATGTGCAGAAAAGGTGAATGCGGTGTGCAGAAAACATCCATGACTGCCATTTTTATGTGACGCATTGCAGGAGTCATTCAAAGTTTTCCTGAAATTTTGGCCTATATGCAAGTCTTTTTCAGACACTTGAATAAATAAACAGAATCATTGTCTTGATGGTAATAGAAGGGCTAGTATTTATTAAGTAGCACTATTATCTGCCATTATTCTTTCCCCAATATACAACTGTTGCACGAAGAGGTATAGAAAAAAATGGCCTTAGTTCTGTGTTTATTTAAGATAACTATCTTGTGTTTCTTTCTAGATTCTTCCACATGTTTGATGCAGAAATCTGAGAGTAGATATTTTATGATCAAGTTGGCTGACTCTCCTCTGACTCCTGAGTTCCAAATAAATAAATAAATAAATTATACAGCCAATCCAAGTCTTCAGGAGTTTTGTGTGTGCTTTTATTCATTTTCCAGCAACAACTTAGACTGTGATGCATGCTTCATGGTTTTTCTAAGTTTCTTAAAAAAGTCTGAAAAGGGTATGATGGTAAAAAGTTACCCTCAAATGAGTGGAGAGAAGGAAAACAACCTGGAATTGTAGAATTTAAAATAAATCTATGTTGAGTTCATTTCTATCAAAATGGGCAAGATTGGTTTTAAAGATCCACTCAGATGAAAATTGTGTTTTCATCATGTTCTTGTGGAATTATTTTTATGATGGAAAACACATACAAAAAAGGAAGCTTTAAAATTGTAATTCTGAGCGTCAATATTTCTTCATTCAAATTGTAGTAAATCAAAGAAAATAATTAAATATGAAAGAGAGCTTATTTCTGGTGTAGAAAATACACTTGGCAGGAGACAAGCTCCCTGCTCCTAAATATCCACGCAACACAGTCCTGCCCACAACTCAGGCAGATTTTTAATGAACTACTGCTGCTCTAGAAATAGAAAAAAAACTCAGGTGTTTCTTTTATTATTTTGGCTAAAAACAGCATAATCATAATTAAAAGACCACCAGGACCGATTTTTCAATAGATCAAAAGATGATCAGAATGAGACTTTAAACAATTTAGCTTTGTAGAATCTTTTTTTGTGAGCATTAGGCCTTTTGTTTTATTCTCCAGTGATTATGACATACAATGAAATAACCACTACATACTATATTTGGAGTTTCCATAACTATGTGGTTAAACTTTTGACTATCAAAAATAACCAAATGTCTTTGGTCTGAAGTACGATCAAATAACCACAGCTGACTAATAATACAAACGTTGCACAATTTGTTGAGATGTGCAACTGCAGTTGGGACGAGTAATCTCATTTGGCAGAGTTTCTGAGCAACCTCCATGGATCAGTGTGGTACGGAAGGAGCTCCTAAACCAGGTCAGACTCATGTGGTGCAGGATGCTCCTCAGTACAACTGCTGAGGATTTTTTTTGTCCAGTGGGAAACACAATCATACTGCTGCCTGCGAAGGGAGGCCCTTACAGTGCTGCCCAGGAACAAAGACAGATGTGGTCCCAGGATTGAGAGCCTGCTGTGTTTCCTTTGGTTGCCGGGTGAAGCACATTACAAGGGTCTCCAGAGGGTTGAGGGTACCTTGTTACAGTGTCCAATGCACCGTTAGATCCACCAAGGAGGCTGAGCCCATTCATCACAAAGTCATGCACCTCTAGAAGACTCCAGAGGACCTCAAAGCACAATCCTATCAATTTCAGAGCAAAACAGGCAAAAAGTTTACTGACAGCATAGCAATGAGTGCCAGGTAACAAACACAAATTAAAGCAGGCTCGAATTTTGTTACAGTTTATTTACTTTTGTGTTTTTTGTAAACTTTATAAACAGAAAAAAACACAAAGGAAATTAGCAGTGAATAGGTGTGATTATGCAACAGCCAAACCCAATCCCCCAGAATTCTCCTTTTCTTTTGACAGGCACATCTTAAGACCCAAGGTAATATTTGTGCTAATCCTCTACACACATGGATACAGGTCCCCAGCTAAGCAGAAATATCTACTGTGGTAACAAGACCCAAAATGTTATTTCCAGGCATGTGGATGTCACGTCTTAAGAGGTTAAAAACAAGTATTGCCCCACCCATGTGAGGAGAAATTGTTTTGTTAATGTCCAACTAAGAAAGACACATTTGACAAAGCAAAAAGAAACTGAAGTTACAAAAAATTGCAGCTACAATCTCCAAACAATCTTATTTTGGTTTGGGTTAATAAAAATATAGATTTCGTTATACCAGCAAATAAACTAATGGTGAAGAACCAATGTCAGTAGATCTAGATTTACAATGAATCATAATGTCAATACTGCTGCCTTAGAATAGCTCTCACATAAGCAGTGCAAAAGAAAAATAATCCAAAATAACTAAAAAGCTTAGAAAGTACAAAAAGTAACTAAAAAATGAGCTTTAAAAGAAATCAATGCCATTTGTTTTTGGTATTTATTTATTAATTTGTAATAGTTCCATCATCACCGTTATTTGCATTAATTGCAAATGCTTGAAGGAAAATGTGCCAAACTTCAGTTGTGTTCTGACCAAGAAAGATTTGAGCAACAGAAATTAAGAAAAGTTATTGTAATTTTTAAACAACAAATAACATGTTTCATCAACATTTATTGATCTTTAAAATGTCATCCTTAAAACTGAACCAATAATTACAATGCAGTTGGAGTTCTTTTAGTTCCAAATCAAGTTGTTCTATTGTCATGAGTGTGGAGCAAGGATTTTGAGAAATTTAATAATTTAATAATAATTTCCTTATTTTTAGGTCTTAATGTCCTAAGAGTTTTTGTCCTTTAATTACTGTGCTGATTTTGAGAATAGCTTGGAAAAGTGTAAAGAAAAGGTAAAACAACTTAAAACTTGATAAGTTATCTTTTATTGCCTTGAACACTAAACATAAATCAACACTAAACATAAATCAAAAGATGGTTTGAATGGGACTTTAAATGTTTCTACATCCAGGTAAAATATTTGACTTTGCAGTTAAAGTATATTAAACCAAATCAAGTAGCACATGACCCAAGAGCGATAGCCACTTGAACATGTTTGACCCTGATTAAGTAGTATCTTGACCAAAGTTTAGCAGACCGTGCTCTTGTGTCTCTGCCTGTTTTAGTCGATCAACCTGATGTCTTCATTCTTACACACACATACACAACCACCCACACATGTGCACAAACACACGCACTCCCTTCTTTTATCTCCCTAGTATTCCTGAAAGAACACAGACACACACTCCAGCGGTTCATAGAGCTATGCTAAACCATGCATCTACTCTTTCTGCTTTTACACTCCCTAGCATGACAGCCGCTGGCACACACACTTTGACTAAGATCAATTCCAATTCTCCTGTTGGAGAACAAATCAGCAAACAGCTTTTCATCTCTTCAGCCTCTCTCACTCTTTTCCACACTGCCCACTTCTAACTATTGATCCATGGCTCTCCCTTGTCCTGGATTTCATCTTCCACTCTGTCTATTCCTATTTTATGCTCTTTCAACATTCCTTTTTTTTTTCCAGTCTTCGCATCTGTCTTGATATTCATCAGTTCTACCTCAAGTCCTCTGCTGAAGTATGTTTCAAACTTGTTTTATCTCCCCTCTCTGTCTGCATTATAAACTCCCTCGGTGCCTCATCTTACGCCTCAAAATGTTTATACCGACTTCAGTACCTGTGTACTCCAAACTCCATACACACGGTTATCTTCACATTCATTTAATTTTTACAGCTTTAAAAATTATTGGCATCCAGCAGCAATATTAGTTCATATTGAAAAGGGTGGATTGGATGTCTGTCCATCGCTGGTCTGTCCTTTACGCGAGTGGAATTTATTTACCCAAGTCAGAAAATCCATGATGTAAGTTTCTGTACCAAACTTTTTTAGTGTTGAAGCATCACTGTAATTAGTTTGTCTCCAATCTTTTCTCCATTCTCATTTCAGCTATTTTATTTTTTTTATTTTTGAGTGCCCTGTAAAAAAGGGCATACATATATTGGGAATTTTAATTTTGAAAAGATTAAGTTATAACCATTAGAAAAATAGGATTTTGATGCATAATTAATCTGCTCAAGTTTCTGCTGTAAGTCCTCAAAAATTTGGGAATTCCAGAAAGAGGTATAAACTGAAAAACATAATAATGAATGGCTGCAACTATGAGATGGCTAATATCGAAGGAAACATGACTGATGTTCTCCAATCCAAGCAAACATCTTACATTATACATTTAAATGTGTTTTTTCAAGGGTGAAAATGCATCTCTATGCACATAATCAAATGAACGGAGAACTCTAAAGTCTAATCACGCAAGAATTTTTTATTAACACGTCTTGGTGCTTTCTCAGGGATTTACAGGTTTTTCTTTTCTTTTAAGAACTTCAGTTTCTCTTTGTTTTTTGTATTTCAGGTGCAGCATTATTTCATGTCAGTATTTTACTGAAAATCTGCACTAATGCTTTGCCTTTTGCCAGAACTGCTCTGACAACAGTTGGCCTCCTTTATATTTAAACATTTATGCTCATACAAATTCATTTATCTGAAGAACAGCTGCCAGGCAGAGCAGCAAGTTAGTAAATCCATTTGTTGTTTACTTCATCTCCATGGCTAATCGTCTCCTGTTAATGATCACTTTATCCGAAGTTGATGAGTCAAGGATGAATGTATGCGGGAACCAACCTACTAGAAAAAGTGAACAGCTTGTCTTCATCAAAAGCATTCCATTTCCCAGCATCCCATGATCAGATGTAGAGCAGCATCCATCCACTGAAAGGAGATCCCATAATATTTAGTTTTTGGGACTTAGAAAATGGTGCAAACGATAAAACGGACTGTAACTGGTCTTTCCATTGAAACCAGTTTGTGTCATATGGTGCATCTTCATCTGGAACTGTGAGCCATTTGAGACAGTGCTTGTAAAGGTCATTTGAACCCCACAAATTAACATTAAGTGGAAAGCTGCAAGGCAGTGTCATAAATTGTAAGATGGTAAAGCTGCTGTGGGAAGCATGCAGAGGGTAGGAAAGAATTAAAAATGAGCAGGCTTGGCATTTGAAATTCAATAAGGGGCAAGATGAGGCCTCCACAGGACACCAAAAAACCCGCAAAGGGTTCAGGGAGTCCTCTGAACATAGATTTTTTTTAAATTAGCAGCAGCCATTTTAACCTGAAATAATTTAAATAAAATAGTATATATATATATATATATATATATATATATATATAAAACTTAAAATTCAATTCAGGTTATTCAGCACTTAAAAATGACCAGTGTGACTATTTTATGACCATGTAAAACTCTATAAAACCTTCTGTTGTTATGAAATAACTATTGAAGAAACAAAGAGGTCTTTATGAAGCTCTCAAGCTTCAATACCTTTTAAGTTTATATTTAACTTTCTTTAAAAGCCTGTCTTGATTTTGAAAAAAAAAAAAGACAGCCTGTCATTGTCATCAGCTAAATTACACTTTGTTATCTTAAAGGTGCTAGAGCCAATCATTTGTATCTATTTTCAACACTGTGGTTACAGTATTCTTTTATTAATGAGCATGCCATTTTTGACCAAAATACAAAAACCTTTGTCATTTGCTAGGACATAGTTTCTGCAGAGCAACAAGTTGTGGAGCTGTGGGCAGGAAAGTCAGCCTTCCCTCATTTCCCATGATCCCTTTAAAAGCTCTCTCACTAGTTTACAGCCCCTAACAACCTCAACCTAACATTACGGGTGCAACAAAAATGGCTTGCAATATTGGAGCTATCCAGCCGTACAGTTATGAGCGGGATCCCAGAAAACTAAGACGAACATGGATTTAGATGTCTGCAAGTGGATGCATCAGAAGTGAGCAGAGCAGGGAACTTGTGGGTCTTCAAACTGTGGATACAAGTCTGTAGGAAATGTGACTTTTCACTTAAGACCTTGGGTTTGTTTATTATCTTGAACAATAGTGACTCAGCTTTGTGTAGACATTAACCCTGGTTGGTAGGAGTAGTTTGGCAGTTGTGACAACCTGGCACAAATATCACATTTATTATGTGCGATAAAAGTAATATCCCATTTATTAGCACAGCAATGTGACCACGTCAGCAATCCTTTGGCATATTTCTGTTTTTTTGTTTATTGCAACGCTATGCAAGTCTTGATTGAAACTTTTTTTTTTTACTTCTTTCCTGTCTGCTTTTCAAACGCATTTTTAAATATGCCACTCAGAGCAATGACATTGGAGCAGCTCAGTGCATGTACCTTCAGTGCTCGACAAATCTCAATTTTTTTTTTTTTTACATTGACTGGTGATTGAAAAGGGCTGACGGGCTGCAGCTGAGCTGCTACGTAAAGGTGCAGGGGGGATAACAATGACTGCAGGCTGCAGGCAAAAGAGGAAAAAAGGTGGGGTTCATTTGAATTTTCACATATTCCCACATGAAAAATAAGGGAAATCTGTGGATATTTTACAACAGGAAGAGTTTTTTAAGCTCACTTTCCACACATTTTGATCAGATTTTACTCTTTTTACAACACTAATTTATTTTTGGTATTAATGCTTCACAAAATAAAACAAGAGCTCATCCCTGCTGTCAGCATTGATGTCTGGATCATTAAATCCACATTTTGGAGTTTCCAGTCATTACTCGCAGTTTACTTGAAACGCAGCACACAAACTCTCAGGGTCCTTTAATGCAGTCCTGTAAATTTGTGAAGTTTACTGAAGCATGCAAGCAATTCCCTCTGACCCATTCTTTATTTCACTTTAAAAAGCGTATCTCATTTCAGCAACTCTAATTATGAAAGAAAGTGGGTGTATAAGTTACACCCCCCGCTGTTGTTTACACTAAAACTACTGTGTCTTCCCGTCTTTTGCATCACTGCATGAGGTCCAATAATTTTTTTTGTGCAACCAAACACAGACAGAATTTGAGATCCACACTAAAACATCAATATAACTTTATAGTTGATGACTTACTGACATTTTCAAAAAAAGATTTCTCACCTCATTATGTTTTCTATCAGCTTTGCAACATATTTTCATAAAAATGTTAATGTTTGTGCCCCATCCTACCTTTAAAAATCCATTTAAGGCTAAGCCATTGTTCTACTCCTATGTATCCCTTCAGAAAAACTGACTTGCATGGAGTTTTATATTAAAACTTGACCTGAAATGTGTTTTTTTTTTTTGTATCATCATCTTTGTGTCAAAATATGTCAGTTCACTTGTGGCTATTTGGTTAAAAGTGCATTAATACTTGCAGCAGCAATTCCACTTTGTTTGTCCTCCACCTGCCACTTTGACCTTAGTTTGCTGTGATGCGTTTTAATCAACTTACAGCAGTTGTAAGGCACACCCATGTTGGACATGCCCAGGATCCTTAAATAAGAAGTCAAATATCAGATTACCAGCAGAAATATATTAGTGAGGGATGATGGCAAAATGGCTACATCTTGGTTAGAATGATTTAACTTGACTATAAAAAGGCCTCATGTTTTTCAAAAAGTTTCTCAACTTGGAATGGGTTAAAACAAGCATAAATAATGCAAATTGTTTTTGAAAAATTAAGAGGATGAACTGTATGACTGACACGGGGCTGACTTTTTTCTTTCCTCTAAACAGCTTCTAGGAAAAGATTTTTTAACATTTATCAGGGGCACTTGAAGAGGATGAGGAATGTAAAAAGTCGGTCAGTAACTGAATTTGACAAACATGCACAGTGCTGCAGTGCATTCTGAATCTCTGCTATCTAGACAGCAATTACCAGGATTATTTTGTCATGCAAAGCTTGTAGTAAATGACCCATCAGCAGTTTGCACATATTATCTTGAAAAACTATCCCTACGCTTAATAGTGCTTCCATTTATGGGGAATGCTTTTGCCAATAAACATCTGTTGCCGGGCAACTGCGCCTAACCTGCAGACAGGACGGCAAGAAGATGATGCTTTTTAAAGCTGTCCTTTTGAACTGCCATACCTTTTCTAAAACACAGTGAGGCAGGAATACGTAAAATTACTTTGAAGTTTGCTGTAGAATTAAGTGATGTCTCAAGACAACATGTCCCTCTTAGTTAATTGTTCATGCTAAGGTTTTGCATTATCTTTCTTTTTTATTTAATAAATTATTTGATTATTATTTTTGCATTATAGTAACTTTGCATCTTTCAAAAGTTGGACTTAAACTTGGAAAAAAACTCCATCCTTTATTTACAGAAAAAGAAGCAAAATGATAGTTTGATGAATAAGTTAAAATAACTGGAACTATGTTCCAGAAAAGACACACCAGGCATCAGCATTTCTTCTGTGATCTAATTCACCACATTCTGTCTCATGATCCATAAGAGCTAACAACCAGCTTGTCCTTGGGGTATCACAGACTTTGCTTTAAAAAATAATAATAATTAAAGCTACAAGTAGCATTTAGCGGGCCCGAGCACGTGCGACCGCCTGGCACGAGCGACCGCCCCGTGAGCAACGCCCTGCTCGAGCAATTCTCGTCGTTTTTTCTTGTCCATTCTGGAGCTCCAAGCTAATGTTAATACGACAGCAGCCTGGGGGGGGGGGGGGGGGGGGCTGTAATCTGTTGCCTTAAGGGACAAAGACTTTTGCATATAGCATGAAAAAAATTCAAGCAATGATGATAATTGCTATCACTGTCCCTAAGGATGAGAACAATAGAACTCATTCAATTTCCACTACAATGTCTAGATGAGTGTCAGCTATGTCTGATAACTTGGCCAATTAGCTGGACCGGGATCTTGCAAAGTGCAGGTGGTTAACGTCCAGCGTGATGAGTCTGTGGACGGCAACAGTACAGCATAGCTTTTGGTTTCCACAAGAGAAGAACTACTGACACATCTGCCCTAACAGACAACTACAAGAGGAGTTGAAATGTATAACACGGTGAAGGAGTTTTTGTGCAGAAAAAGGTACAATTAGAAAAGCTGGTAGCAGTGACTGCAGATGGGACTCCTGCTATGATCAATAGACAAACAGGTTTCATCACTCACTGTAAAGCTGACCCAGACTTTCCAAAATGTCTGCATTACTGCTGCGTCATTCACCAGCAGGCCTTATGTGCAGAAGTGATTGGCTCTGGACATATAATGACTCTTATTCTGAAAATCGTAAACAACCTCAGCTGCAAAGCAAAACAGCACAGGATTTTTAAGGTGCTATTGGAGGAGATGTCTGTTGAATATGGTGAATATGAACATTGTGAATCTGAACTTGCATTCTTGACTGACATTACTGGAAAACTAAACCACTTGATCTGCGAGCTGCAAGACAATGGCAAAACTATTTTTTTTTGACCAGCCTGCCTGAGCCAGTGTTTTTCTTGTGGGGATCTTTTCTGCCAGGGCTTGTCAGCTTGGTCAGTGGATGTTGCTGCAGTTGTCTCCCTTGCTGGGACAGCTGGAGTTAAACACAGCAGCTCACGGCTCTGAAGTGGACCCCGTTGCTGTCCCAGTCTGGATGGGCACTGTGGCGATGTTCCAATGGCCAGGCTGGCTCCTGGTATAAAGAGATTCCCAAATACCATTTCCTAACTGCAGAGCCAAGGATGTGTTTACATGTTTAGGTCAAAAATGTGATGGACAGCTTCATGTTGTCTAAACATGCCACCCTGTTATTAATCCAGTTGATATGGTTCTCCATCTGTGTCTAGGTGATAGAAAAGCATTTTTTTTTTATATTTACAGCTATAAGCAAACAAACAGTTGTCTATATAAAAGAGCTTTTACAATTGTGCACTTTTAGCAGGTCTCTGAGTTCATGTGACCAATGTATGGTGGATTTTCACAGACCTTGTTTAAAACTGAAGGTGAGAGAGACTTAGAGAAATGGCTTCATTGTTCTGGAGTTCTTTGTTTCATCCACAGAAGAGTAGAATTGGTGATTGATTTTGAAAAGCTGCTGAAAAAAGTATCTTTTCAAATTGCAATTTCTAACTTGGGTTTTACATTTTGTGTTCCATTTTTTGTGCTTTATTTGGGAAGCATTTGTTATTTGTTTGGTGTTTTTAAGGTTCTGCAAATATACACATCATTTTTTTAGAGACATTTGTTATCAGTTGTGTTTGTTGATTTGTAGTTTAATTTCATTGGATGTATAGATGTCGTGTGGGGGGGAGGCTCGACAGCAGGTAGGACCCAGGCGCAGAGACGGGAGGCAAACGGGTTCAGGGCAAGTGGGTTTATTTAACTAACAAAAAGCGCTGCAGAGCAGGATGACAAAACTAAAAACAAAAACTTACTGTGGCATGGCAAGGGACATGGACGCCAGACAAGAAGACGTGATCAACATGAGCAGAAGTTAATGGACCAGCACAGGAGGAAGGCAGAGACAAGACTTATATACAGACAGGGCAGACAAGACACAGGTGAACACGATTAGGGCAGATGGGGACCAAAGGAAGTAAAACTCAAAAACATGACAAGACAGGAAACCTTTCAAAATAAAACAGGAAACAGAACCAAACAAGACAGAACAAGAACTAAAGCGAAAAAAAAGACAACAAACTGAAACCATGACAATAGAAAGGAAAAGAAGTTCAAACATTGATTATAAAAAAGGATATAAGAGATAAAAAAAAGAAAAAGGAAAAGAAAAAAGATAAAATATTGATTTAATTGCATTTTGAATGAATAAAAACAATGATTAATAGAATCAGAAATCAGAAAAAGTTTTATTGCCAGGTTCAGTAGAGCGCACTTTACAAAACGAGGAATTTGACTTGGTGTATAGTGCAATTAAGAATAAGTTAAAAATTAAGTTAACAACAACAACACACTATATACAGTAGAGTAAGGTGAATTAAAGTGGGAGCACAGATGGGCTGGGATGGTGGGGCCTGTAAGTGGCACCGACAGTCCTTTGGTGGGGGGGTGGGGGAGGGGGGTCACCTGGGGGAGTTGGGGTTCTGTTCAGCAGGCTGGCTGCAGTGGGGAAGAAGCTGTTCTTGTGGCGCGAGGTCCTGGTCCTGATGGACCGGAGCCTCTTGCCAGAAGGGAGGGGCCGAAAGAGATTATGTCCTGGATGAGAGGGGTTGGCTACAATCCTGGCTGCCCGCCTCCAGGTCCTGGAGATGTGCAGCTCCTGGAGAGACGGGAGGTGGCAGCCGATCACCTTCTCTGCTGAGTGGATGACGCGTTGCAGCTTGGCCTTGTCTCTGGCCGTGGCCGCAGCGAACCAGACTGTGATGGAGGACGTGAGGGTGGATTCGATGATGGCAGTGTAAAAGTCTACCAGCATCTTTTCAGGGAGGTGAAACTTCTTCAGCTGCCTCAGGAAGTACATCCTCTGCTGGACCTTCTTAGTGATGGAGCTGATGTTCTGCTCCCACTTGAGGTCCTGGCTGATGATGGTTCCCAGGAAGCAGAAGGACTCCACAGAGGTCACCGGGGAGTCACAGAGGATGACAGGGGGGAGGGGGGCTGGGGCCTTCCTGAAGTCCACTGTCATCTCCACTGTCTTCAGAGCATTAAGCTCCAGGTTGTTAGCGCTGCACTATGACACCAGCCTGGCTATTTCACTCCTGTAGGCCGACTCATCTCCGTCAGAGATGAGGCCGATGAGTGTGGTGTCGTCAGCAAACTTCAGGAGTTTGACAGACAGGTGACCAGCTGTGCAGCTGTTTGTGTACAGGGAGAGTAACAGGGGTGAAAGGACACAGCCCTGGGGGGATCCGGTGCTTGTGGTCCGAGTATCTGAGACGAGCTTCCCCAGCCTCACATACTGCTGTCTGTCCGTCAGGAAGTCTGTGATCCACCTGCAGGTGGAGTCAGGCACATTCATCTTGGAGAGTTTTTAATACTAAAGATGTATGAAAGACATACCGAAAAAATATGTCTTTCAGTGTTTAACTGGCTGTCTTTGGATTATGCATGCCTGAGTAATGGCCATTCTTACTTCTCATCTCTCTGTTCACTGCTTGCTAATTTACATAGCAGGGGTCCCAGCAGGAGGGGGCGGGGTTGTAACACGACTCCTTCAGCAGAGCCAGGCTGAGAGAGGCTTTGACATGTAAGATGTTAGATGTTAGAATGCCAGATGTTAGAATGACCAGTTCATTTTATATCTATGAAAATATTCAGGTAGCTATGGGACATGTTTAGCTATAGGTCTGTGAAAATTGGTGTCGATTGTTGAAACATAAGTTACCATAAAAAAATGTTTGTTTGGAGTCTAGACAGATTTAACACAGGTTTTTGGATGAAAAAGGATTTTTTATAAATCATCTGTTACACTTTTAAGTCTGAAAAAAATATGGAAGGCAGCAAACACAGATCCCTACCGTTTTTAATTTTTTTGTACTGATATTTGAAAGATAAGTTATGCAAAAAAATAGGTGTTTGCAGTTTTGCCTAAAAAGACGTTTTCGGACCTTTTTGGATGAAATGTTGAATAAAAGTTCACCTGTAACTTCAATAATTCTGAATTTTTTTAGGAAGCAGTAGAACATAAATGCCTATGAAAGTTGAATTCTTGGTGCTGATAACCTAAACATAATTTATGCTAAAAATCTTTGTTCAGTCCAAAATTTCATTAAAAAAATCAAGTGATGAAGTTTCTCGTAGACCCTATAGTGTTACATATCAAAGCTGGAGGTTATTAAAGGCATCTAATTCTGAAATCTCAGCTTCCTGAGACAAACGGCTGATTTATAATAAATTTCTATTATTTGGGTGCACATAATCGACCACTTCCTGTTACGCAGGCACCGTCAGGTGTACACCCATGAAACTTTACATGATGAGAGAAGACCCTTCTGAGTATCTCCAGTTTTAATTTCATGCACATCGGACAAAGCAAAGAGAAAATACAGGGCAGAATGTGCCCCATGCAATAACTAGGTGGCGCTATAGAGCTCGTCCAAGATTGTCATATCCATGGGTTCAGAATAGAAGCTTCATCATATCCATTGAATTTCAGTGAGATTGGCCAAGGAATGTGCACGTGAGAGCAACTTTTGTGTGCATAGCGAGATGCCCAACTTTGCCGCTCTGTCACGACCACACCCCCGCATTGAAAGTTATGGTTTTTTGTCAGAGTAAACTTCAATGGCTTTTCAACAGGTGGACGTCATTTTCAGGTGTGTCGGCTCATCCTACTCGGAGTAGTGATGCTCCAAGTAAAACATGTCATTTCCTCTTGCCAGCAGGTGGCGCTACACTTTTTCCAGTTTTTTTCACTGCAGATGTGTTCAGAGTCAGACTACAATCATGTATATCAATTTTGGATCAGATTGGATTTTGCATGGCTGAGTAATGGCCATTTTTCTTTTCATGGCGTGTTTTCGAAACGACCTCCAATTTTGACGCGCCGCCATGGTCACAAACATCCATAAAAACTTAAAAGCTTCGCAATTTAACATCGGACATGTGTCTAGTTTACACAACCAAAGTTTGAAGTCATTACTCCAAAATCTCTAGGAGGAGTTCGTTCTAGAGCGAGGCCTGCAAATGTCCAAAATGAAGCAAAAATGACATATTGACCTCAATATATCAGACTTCCTGTGCGAGTGACAGGTGGGTCCTTTCAGACTTTTTTGTAAGTCTCCATCTGAAGAACATGCCCTGTAAAAATCAAGCTTGTACGTTAAAGCGTATGCGGGGCGTCGGGACAAAAGTCACTGTAGGTGGCGCTATCGAGCCGTTTTTGTGCGCCCATGCCAATCTCCTATAAAATACGAAATTTTTCGCGACTCCTGATGTGTGTGCCAAATTTGGTGAGTTTTGGGGTATGTTAAAGGCCTCAAAAAGGCGACTCTTCCGGTAGAATAATAATAATAATAATAATTAAAGCTACAAGTAGCATTTAGCGGGCCCGAGCACGTGCGACCGCATGGCACGAGCGACCGCCCCGTGAGCAACGCCCTGCTCGAGCCATTCTCGTCGTTTTTTCTTGTCCATTCTGGAGCTCCAAGCTATTGTTAATACGACAGCAGCCTGGGGGGGGGGGGGGGGGCTGTAATCTGTTGCCTTAAGGGACAAAGACTTTTGCATATAGCATGAAAAAAATTCAAGCAATGATGATAATTGCTATCACTGTCCCTAAGGATGAGAACAATAGAACTCATTCAATTTCCACTACAATGTCTAGATGAGTGTCAGCTATGTCTGATAACTTGGCCAATTAGCTGGACCGGGATCTTGCAAAGTGCAGGTGGTTAACGTCCAGTGTGATGAGTCTGTGGACGGCAACAGTACAGCATAGCTTTTGGTTTCCACAAGAGAAGAACTCCTGACACATCTGCCCTAACAGACAACTACAAGAGGAGTTGAAATGTATAACACGGTGAAGGAGTTTTTGTGCAGAAAAAGGTACAATTAGAAAAGCTGGTAGCAGTGACTGCAGATGGGACTCCTGCTATGATCAATAGACAAACAGGTTTCATCACTCACTGTAAAGCTGACCCAGACTTTCCAAAATGTCTGCATTACTGCTGCGTCATTCACCAGCAGGCCTTATGTGCAGAAGTGATTGGCTCTGGACATATAATGACTCTTATTCTGAAAATCGTAAACAACCTCAGCTGCAAAGCAAAACAGCACAGGATTTTTAAGGTGCTATTGGAGGAGATGTCTGTTGAATATGGTGAATATGAACATTGTGAATCTGAACTTGCATTCTTGACTGACATTACTGGAAAACTAAACCACTTGATCTGCGAGCTGCAAGACAATGGCAAAACTATTTTTTTTTGACCAGCCTGCCTGAGCCAGTGTTTTTCTTGTGGGGATCTTTTCTGCCAGGGCTTGTCAGCTTGGTCAGTGGATGTTGCTGCAGTTGTCTCCCTTGCTGGGACAGCTGGAGTTAAACACAGCAGCTCACGGCTCTGAAGTGGACCCCGTTGCTGTCCCAGTCTGGATGGGCACTGTGGCGATGTTCCAATGGCCAGGCTGGCTCCTGGTATAAAGAGATTCCCAAATACCATTTCCTAACTGCAGAGCCAAGGATGTGTTTACATGTTTAGGTCAAAAATGTGATGGACAGCTTCATGTTGTCTAAACATGCCACCCTGTTATTAATCCAGTTGATATGGTTCTCCATCTGTGTCTAGGTGATAGAAAAGCATTTTTTTTTTATATTTACAGCTATAAGCAAACAAACAGTTGTCTATATAAAAGAGCTTTTACAATTGTGCACTTTTAGCAGGTCTCTGAGTTCATGTGACCAATGTATGGTGGATTTTCACAGACCTTGTTTAAAACTGAAGGTGAGAGAGACTTAGAGAAATGGCTTCATTGTTCTGGAGTTCTTTGTTTCATCCACAGAAGAGTAGAATTGGTGATTGATTTTGAAAAGCTGCTGAAAAAAGTATCTTTTCAAATTGCAATTTCTAACTTGGGTTTTACATTTTGTGTTCCATTTTTTGTGCTTTATTTGGGAAGCATTTGTTATTTGTTTGGTGTTTTTAAGGTTCTGCAAATATACACATCATTTTTTTAGAGACATTTGTTATCAGTTGTGTTTGTTGATTTGTAGTTTAATTTCATTGGATGTATAGATGTCGTGTGGGGGGGAGGCTCGACAGCAGGTAGGACCCAGGCGCAGAGACGGGAGGCAAACGGGTTCAGGGCAAGTGGGTTTATTTAACTAACAAAAAGCGCTGCAGAGCAGGATGACAAAACTAAAAACAAAAACTTACTGTGGCATGGCAAGGGACATGGACGCCAGACAAGAAGACGTGATCAACATGAGCAGAAGTTAATGGACCAGCACAGGAGGAAGGCAGAGACAAGACTTATATACAGACAGGGCAGACAAGACACAGGTGAACACGATTAGGGCAGATGGGGACCAAAGGAAGTAAAACTCAAAAACATGACAAGACAGGAAACCTTTCAAAATAAAACAGGAAACAGAACCAAACAAGACAGAACAAGAACTAAAGCGAAAAAAAAGACAACAAACTGAAACCATGACAATAGAAAGGAAAAGAAGTTCAAACATTGATTATAAAAAAGGATATAAGAGATAAAAAAAAGAAAAAGGAAAAGAAAAAAGATAAAATATTGATTTAATTGCATTTTGAATGAATAAAAACAATGATTAATAGAATCAGAAATCAGAAAAAGTTTTATTGCCAGGTTCAGTAGAGCGCACTTTACAAAACGAGGAATTTGACTTGGTGTATAGTGCAATTAAGAATAAGTTAAAAATTAAGTTAACAACAACAACACACTATATACAGTAGAGTAAGGTGAATTAAAGTGGGAGCACAGATGGGCTGGGATGGTGGGGCCTGTAAGTGGCACCGACAGTCCTTTGGTGGGGGGGTGGGGGAGGGGGGTCACCTGGGGGAGTTGGGGTTCTGTTCAGCAGGCTGGCTGCAGTGGGGAAGAAGCTGTTCTTGTGGCGCGAGGTCCTGGTCCTGATGGACCGGAGCCTCTTGCCAGAAGGGAGGGGCCGAAAGAGATTATGTCCTGGATGAGAGGGGTTGGCTACAATCCTGGCTGCCCGCCTCCAGGTCCTGGAGATGTGCAGCTCCTGGAGAGACGGGAGGTGGCAGCCGATCACCTTCTCTGCTGAGTGGATGACGCGTTGCAGCTTGGCCTTGTCTCTGGCCGTGGCCGCAGCGAACCAGACTGTGATGGAGGACGTGAGGGTGGATTCGATGATGGCGGTGTAAAAGTCTACCAGCATCTTTTCAGGGAGGTGAAACTTCTTCAGCTGCCTCAGGAAGTACATCCTCTGCTGGACCTTCTTAGTGATGGAGCTGATGTTCTGCTCCCACTTGAGGTCCTGGCTGATGATGGTTCCCAGGAAGCAGAAGGACTCCACAGAGGTCACCGGGGAGTCACAGAGGATGACAGGGGGGAGGGGGGCTGGGGCCTTCCTGAAGTCCACTGTCATCTCCACTGTCTTCAGAGCATTAAGCTCCAGGTTGTTAGCGCTGCACTATGACACCAGCCTGGCTATTTCACTCCTGTAGGCCGACTCATCTCCGTCAGAGATGAGGCCGATGAGTGTGGTGTCGTCAGCAAACTTCAGGAGTTTGACAGACAGGTGACCAGCTGTGCAGCTGTTTGTGTACAGGGAGAGTAACAGGGGTGAAAGGACACAGCCCTGGGGGGATCCGGTGCTTGTGGTCCGAGTATCTGAGACGAGCTTCCCCAGCCTCACATACTGCTGTCTGTCCGTCAGGAAGTCTGTGATCCACCTGCAGGTGGAGTCAGGCACATTCATCTTGGAGAGTTTTTAATACTAAGTCTAGACAGATTTAACACAGGTTTTTGGATGAAAAAGGATTTTTTATAAATCATCTGTTACACTTTTAAGTCTGAAAAAAATATGGAAGGCAGCAAACACAGATCCCTACCGTTTTTAATTTTTTTGTGCTGATATTTGAAAGATAAGTTATGCAAAAAAATAGGTGTTTGCAGTTTTGCCTAAAAAGACGTTTTCGGACCTTTTTGGATCAAATGTTGTCTAAAAGTTCACCTGTAACTTCAATCATTCTGAATTTTTTTAGGAAAAATAAACCACTTCAACTGTGATCTGCAAGGCAATGGTAAAACTATATTTTTTATGGAACAGCCTGCAGTGTTTCTTGTGGGGATCTTTTCTGCCAGGGCTTGCCGGCTTGGTCGGTGGTTGTTGCTGTTACCAATCCAGTTGATATGGTTCTCCATCTGTGTCTAAGTGATATAATCAGAATCAGAATCGTTTATTGTCATTGTACATGGGGATACAATGAAATTGCAGCAGCCTTGGAGTGAAGGAGTTACATAAAATAAAAATAAAAATAGAATAGAAAAAGAAATACTGTATTTACAACTCTTAACAAAAAATGAACAATATGGACAGAAACTGTTAAATATTAAATATTTGTGAATAAAATAGAATGGAATTACATGAGTTGCTGTGAGCACAGCTTAATAAATATCAAGTTATTGCACAGTGACCCGGTTAGACAGTCAGGATATTGCACGCATTGTAGTAAAATTAGAGTGAGGTGTGGTTGGTGGACGTATGTGCATTCCGTATGATAATTGCCTGTGGAAAAAAGCTGTTTCTTAGTCTGTTTGTCCTGGTTCTGATGGACCTGTACCTCCTTCCAGAGGGCAGCAGTTCAAACAGAGGGAAAGCAGAATGGGTGGAGTTAGTGGTGATGCTAGTCACTCTGCTGAGGCAGCGAGACTGGTAAATGTCCTTCAGTGAGGGGAGGGGGCAGCCGATGATCCTCTGCGCTGTCTTTACCACTCTCTGGAGGCTCTGCCGTTCTGCTTCAGTGCAGTGGGAAAACCACACTTTGATGCCATAGGACAGAATGCTCTCAATGGTTGAGCGGTAGAACGTTACCAGCAGCTCCTGGCTGACGTCGTTCCTCCTAAGTTTTCTCAGGAAGTGCAGGCGTTGCTGGGCCTTCCTGATGACAGTCATGGTGTTGTTAGACCATGTGAGGTCAGCAGAGATGGTGGTGCCCAGGAGGGTGAAGCTGTGGACCCTCTCCACACAGTTTCCATCGATGTAGAGTGGGGGTGGATCTGTTCTGTTTTTTCTGAAGTCCAGGATGATCTCCTTGGTCTTGGTGGTGTTCAGGATGAGGTTATTAGCCTGACACCACCTTGAGAGTTTCAGGACTTCGTCTCTGTAGGCCGTCTCGTCGTCCCCAGAGATCAGCCCCACCACAGTAGTGTCGTCTGCAAACTTCACCACGGTGTTGCTGGTGTGGGCTGGTCTGCAGTCTGCTGTGTACAGTGTATACAGCAGAGGACTCAGCACACATCCCTGTGTGGAGCCTGTGCTCAGCGTCCGGGTGGAGGAGAGGTGGGGGTCAAGTTTGACTGTCTGTGGTCTGTTTGTCAGGAAGTCCTTGATCCACGAGCAGGTGAGTGGGTGGAGTCCTAGTTCAGACAGTTTGTTGACCAGAATGTCAGGAATGATTGTGTTAAAGGCTGAGCTATAGTCCACAAAGAGCATCCTGGCGTAGGTGTCTCTGTGTTCCAGGTGGCTCAGCGCAGTGTGGAGGGTGATGGAAATGGCATCATCCGTTGATCTGTTTGCTTTGTAAGCAAACTGGTGGGGGACGAAGATTGGAGGGAGGGAGTCTTTGATGTGTCCCAGGAGCAGCCGCTCCAGACACTTTGTGATGACAGCAGTGAGTGCAACTGGGCGGAAGTCCGTGAGGAAGGCTGTGGATGAGGACTTTTTGGGTATCGGGATGATAGTGGATGACTTCAGGCAAGCAGGGATGAAAGCCTGAGCTAGCGACAGGTTGAAGATTTTTGTGAAGACCTGGGAGAGTTGATCGGCGCAGGCCCGCAGAACCTTTCCGGGAACTCCATCAGGTCCCGCCGCTTTCCTGGGGTTTACCCTGCTGAACATCCGTGCCATCCGTGCCACGTCCATAAAGGCATTGTTTTTATATTTAGAGCTCTAAGCAACCAAACAGTTGTCTATATAAAAGAGCTTTTACAATTGTGCACTTTTAGCAGGCTGAAAAAATTATCTTTTTAAAATTGCCATTTCAAATTTGGGTTTTAAATTTTGTGTTCCATTTTTCTGTGCTTGTATTGGAAGGATTTGTTATTATTTTGTTTAAAAGTGCTACATATTGTATATACACATAATTTATTTAGAGAAATTTGCTATAGGTTGTGTTTTTTGGTTTTGTAGTTTAATTTCATTGGATTTATATTAAGGAAAAGAAGTTGCAGCATTGATTAAAAAAGGATAAAAGAGACATTTACTGTCTAAGTCTTATGTTACATCTGTAGAACTGTACTGAGAGTTGGGTTTTGTTTTGGAGCACATTCATATGTTTTGTTTGTAAAAAAAAAAGATAAAATATTAGGTTAATTGCATTTTACATGACTAGAAAAGCAATGATTATTCATAAAAATCTATGAAAGACATACAAAACAAATGAAAAAGCAGTCTGCCCTCCCTCTTGTGTCTAAACTCTTGTCACCTCACTTCTGGGTTAGTTAGCATATGAACTGGCAGCTGGTGTGTGTGTGTGGGGGGGGGGGGTGAAATTTGACTCCAGCAACAGGGATGATTGAGGAGCAGGCTGCAGCATGAGGAAAAGACTTAAGCATGTAAGAGGAAATGACATCCTACAGTTGACCAGTTCATTTTATATCTGTAAAGAATATTCAAGAAGCATTTAGACATGTTCAGCTATATGCGTGTGAAACTTGGTGTGGATATTTGAAGCATAAGTAATTTTAAAACACACTTGTTTGGAGTCCAGACGGAAAAAGCACAGGTTTTGGGATGAATCAGGATTTTTTTAAAATCATCTGTTTCACCTGGACTTCTGAAAAAAATATGGAAGGCAGCAAACACAGATCCCTACATTTAAAAAAATAAATGGTGTTGATATATGATGATTAAGTTATGAAAAAAAATAGGTGTTTGTAGTTTTGCCTAAAAAGACGTTTTCGGACCTTTTTGGATGTAATGCTCTCTAAGATGTCACCTGTAACTTCAATCATTCTGAATTTTTTTAGGAAGCAGTAGCACATAAATGCCTATGAAAGTTGAATTCTTGGTGCTGATAACCTAAACAGAATTTATGCTAAAAATCTTTGTTCAGTCCAAAATTTCATTAAAAAAATCAAGTGATGAAGTTTCTCGTAGACCCTATAGTGTTACATATCAAAGCTGGAGGTTATTAAAGGCATCTAATTCTGAAATCTCAGCTTCCTGAGACAAACGGCTGATTTATAATAAATTTCTATTATTTGGGTGCACATAATCGACCACTTCCTGTTACGCAGGCACCGTCAGGTGTACACCCATGAAACTTTACATGATGAGAGAGGACCCTTCTGAGTATCTCCAGTTTTAATTTCATGCACATCGGACAAAGCAAAGAGAAAATACAGGGCAGAATGTGCCCAATGCAATAACTAGGTGGCGCTATAGAGCTCGTCCAAGATTGTCATATCCATGGGTTCAGAATAGAAGCTTCATCATATCCATTGAATTTCAGTGAGATTGGACAAGGAATGTGCACGTGAGAGCAACTTTTGTGTGCATAGCGAGATGCCCAACTTTGCCGCTCTGTCACGACCACACCCCCGCATTGAAAGTTATGGTTTTTTGTCAGAGTAAACTTCAATGGCTTTTCAACAGGTGGACGTCATTTTCAGGTGTGTCGGCTCATCCTACTCGGAGTAGTGATGCTCCAAGTAAAACATGTCATTTCCTCTTGCCAGCAGGTGGCGCTACACTTTTTCCAGATTTTTTCACTGCAGATGTGTTCAGAGTCAGACTACAATCATGCACATCAATTTTGGATCAGATTGGATTATGCATGGCTGAGTAATGGCCATTTTTCTTTTCATGGCGTGTTTTCGAAACGACCTCCAATTTTGACGCGCCGCCATGGTCACAAACATCCATAAAAACTTAAAAGCTTTGCAATTTAACATCGGACATGTGTCTAGTTTACAAAACCAAAGTTTGGAGTCATTACTCTCAAATCTCTAGGAGGAGTTCGTTCTAGAGCGAGGCCTGCAAATGACCAAAATACAGCAAAAATGACATATTGTCATCAAAATATCAGACTTCCTGTGCGACTGACAGCTTGGTCCCAAGAGACTTTTTTGTAGGTTTCTATCCGATGAACATGCCCTGTTAAAATCAGGTTTGTACTATAAAGCATATGGAGGTGCTCGCGAAAACAAATTTTGCAGGTGGCGCTATCGAGCCATTTTTGTTTACCTATGCCGTTCTCCTATAAAATATGAAATTTTTCGCGACTCCTGATGTGTATACAAAATTTGGTGAGTTTTGGGGTATGTTAAAGGCCTCAAAAAGGCGACGGAAAAGTCGGAAGAATAATAATAATAATTAAAGCTACAAGTAGCATTTAGCGGGCCCGAGCACGTACGACCGCCTGGCACGAGCGACCGCCCCGTGAGCAACGCCCTGCTCGAGCCATTCTCGTCGTTTTTTCTTGTCCATTCTGGAGCTCCAAGCTAATGTTAATACGACAGCAGCCTGGGGGGGGGGGGGGGGGGGCAGTAATCTGTTGCCTTAAGGGACAAAGACTTTTGCATATAGCATGAAAAAAATTCAAGCAATGATGATAATTGCTATCACTGTCCCTAAGGATGAGAACAATAGAACTCATTCAATTTCCACTACAATGTCTAGATGAGTGTCAGCTATGTCTGATAACTTGGCCAATTAGCTGGACCGGGATCTTGCAAAGTGCAGGTGGTTAACGTCCAGTGTAATGAGTCTGTGGACGGCAACAGTACAGCATAGCTTTTGGTTTCCACAAGAGAAGAACTCCTGACACATCTGCCCTAACAGACAACTACAAGAGGAGTTGAAATGTATAACACGGTGAAGGAGTTTTTGTGCAGAAAAAGGTACAATTAGAAAAGCTGGTAGCAGTGACTGCAGATGGGGCTCCTGCTATGATCAATAGACAAACAGGTTTCATCACTCACTGTAAAGCTGACCCAGACTTTCCAAAATGTCTGCATTACTGCTGCGTCATTCACCAGCAGGCCTTATGTGCAGAAGTGATTGGCTCTGGACATATAATGACTCTTATTCTGAAAATCGTAAACAACCTCAGCTGCAAAGCAAAACAGCACAGGATTTTTAAGGTGCTATTGGAGGAGATGTCTGTTGAATATGGTGAATATGAACATTGTGAATCTGAACTTGCATTCTTGACTGACATTACTGGAAAACTAAACCACTTGATCTGCGAGCTGCAAGACAATGGCAAAACTATTTTTTTTTGACCAGCCTGCCTGAGCCAGTGTTTTTCTTGTGGGGATCTTTTCTGCCAGGGCTTGTCAGCTTGGTCAGTGGATGTTGCTGCAGTTGTCTACCTTGCTGGGACAGCTGGAGTTAAACACAGCAGCTCACGGCTCTGAAGTGGACCCCGTTGCTGTCCCAGTCTGGATGGGCACTGTGGCGATGTTCCAATGGCCAGGCTGGCTCCTGGTATAAAGAGATTCCCAAATACCATTTCCTAACCGCAGAGCCAAGGATGTGTTTACATGTTTAGGTCAAAAATGTGATGGACAGCTTCATGTTGTCTAAACATGCCACCCTGTTATTAATCCAGTTGATATGGTTCTCCATCTGTGTCTAGGTGATAGAAAAGCATTTTTTTTTATATTTAGAGCTCTAAGCAAACAAACAGTTGTCTATATAAAAGAGCTTTTACAATTGTGCACTTTTAGCAGGTCTCTGAGTTCATGTGACCAATGTATGGTGGATTTTCACAGACCTTGTTTAAAACTGAAGGTGAGAGAGACTTAGAGAAATGGCTTCATTGTTCTGGAGTTCTTTGTTTCATCCACAGAAGAGTAGAATTGGTGATTGATTTTGAAAAGCTGCTGAAAAAAGTATCTTTTTCAAATTGCAATTTCTAACTTGGGTTTTACATTTTGTGTTCCATTTTTTGTGCTTTAATTGGGAAGCATTTGTTATTTGTTTGGTGTTTTTAAGGTTCTGCAAATATACACATCATTTTTTAGAGACATTTGTTATCAGTTGTGTTTGTTGATTTGTAGTTTAATTTCATTGGATGTATAGATGTCGTGTGGGGGGGAGGCTCGAGAGCAGGTAGGACCCAGGCGCAGAGACGGGAGGCAAACGGGTTCAGGGCAAGTGGGTTTATTTAACTAACAAAAAGTGCTGCAGAGCAGGATGACAAAACTAAAAACAAAAACTTACTGTGGCATGGCAAGGGACATGGACGCCAGACAAGAAGACGTGATCAACATGAGCAGAAGTTAATGGACCAGCACAGGAGGAAGGCAGAGACAAGACTTATATACAGACAGGGCAGACAAGACACAGGTGAACACGATTAGGGCAGATGGGGACCAAAGGAAGTAAAACTCAAGAAACATGACAAGACAGGAAACCTTTCAAAATAAAACAGGAAACAGAACCAAACAAGACAGAACAAGAACTAAAGCGAAAAAAAAGACAACAAACTGAAACCATGACAATAGAAAGGAAAAGAAGTTCAAACATTGATTATAAAAAAGGATATAAGAGATAAAAAAAAAAGAAAAAGGAAAAGAAAAAAGATAAAATATTGATTTAATTGCATTTTGAATGAATAAAAAACAATGATTAATAGAATCAGAATCAGAATCAGGAATCAGAAAAAGTTTTATTGCCAGGTTCAGTAGAGCGCACTTTACAAAACGAGGAATTTGACTTGGTGTATAGTGCAATTAAGAATAAGTTAAAAATTAAGTTAACAACAACAACACACTATATACAGTAGAGTAAGGTGAATTAAAGTGGGAGCACAGATGGGCTGGGATGGTGGGGCCTGTAAGTGGCACCGACAGTCCTTTGGTGGGCGGGGGGGAGGGGGGGTCACCTGGGGGAGTTGGGGTTCTGTTCAGCAGGCTGGCTGCAGTGGGGAAGAAGCTGTTCTTGTGGCGCGAGGTCCTGGTCCTGATGGACCGGAGCCTCTTGCCAGAAGGGAGGGGCCGAAAGAGATTATGTCCTGGATGAGAGGGGTTGGCTACAATCCTGGCTGCCCGCCTCCAGGTCCTGGAGATGTGCAGCTCCTGGAGAGACGGGAGGTGGCAGCCGATCACCTTCTCTGCTGAGTGGATGACGCGTTGCAGCTTGGCCTTGTCTCTGGCCGTGGCCGCAGCGAACCAGACTGTGATGGAGGACGTGAGGGTGGATTCGATGATGGCGGTGTAAAAGTCTACCAGCATCTTTTCAGGGAGGTGAAACTTCTTCAGCTGCCTCAGGAAGTACATCCTCTGCTGGACCTTCTTAGTGATGGAGCTGATGTTCTGCTCCCACTTGAGGTCCTGGCTGATGATGGTTCCCAGGAAGCAGAAGGACTCCACAGAGGTCACCGGGGAGTCACAGAGGATGACAGGGGGGAGGGGGGCTGGGGCCTTCCTGAAGTCCACTGTCATCTCCACTGTCTTCAGAGCATTAAGCTCCAGGTTGTTAGCGCTGCACTATGACACCAGCCTGGCTATTTCACTCCTGTAGGCCGACTCATCTCCGTCAGAGATGAGGCCGATGAGTGTGGTGTCGTCAGCAAACTTCAGGAGTTTGACAGACAGGTGACCAGCTGTGCAGCTGTTTGTGTACAGGGAGAGTAACAGGGGTGAAAGGACACAGCCCTGGGGGGATCCGGTGCTTGTGGTCCGAGTATCTGAGACGAGCTTCCCCAGCCTCACATACTGCTGTCTGTCCGTCAGGAAGTCTGTGATCCACCTGCAGGTGGAGTCAGGCACATTCATCTTGGAGAGTTTTTAATACTAAAGATGTATGAAAGACATACCGAAAAAATATGTCTTTCAGTGTTTAACTGGCTGTCTTTGGATTATGCATGCCTGAGTAATGACCATTCTTACTCCTCATCTCTCTGTTCACTGCTTGCTAATTTACATAGCAGGGGTCCCAGCAGGAGGGGGCGGGGTTGTAACACGACTCCTTCAGCAGAGCCAGGCTGAGAGAGGCTTTGACATGTAAGATGTTAGATGTTAGAATGCCAGATGTTAGAATGACCAGTTCATTTTATATCTATGAAAATATTCAAGGAGCTATGGGACATGTTCAGCTTTAGGTCTGTGAAAATTGGTGTCGATTGTTGAAACATAAGTTACCATAAAAAAATGTTTGTTTGGAGTCTAGACAGATTTAACACAGGTTTTTGGATGAAAAGGATTTTTTATAAATCATCTGTTACACTTTTAAGTCTGAAAAAAATATGGAAGGCAGCAAACACAGATCCCTACCGTTTTTAATTTTTTTGTGCTGATATTTGAAAGATAAGTTATGCAAAAAAATAGGTGTTTGCAGTTTTGCCTAAAAAGACGTTTTCGGACCTTTTTGGATGTAATGCTCTCTAAGATGTCACCTGTAACTTCAATCATTCTGAATTTTTTTAGGAAGCAGTAGCACATAAATGCCTATGAAAGTTGAATTCTTGGTGCTGATAACCTAAACAGAATTTATGCTAAAAATCTTTGTTCAGTCCAAAATTTCATTAAAAAAATCAAGTGATGAAGTTTCTCGTAGACCCTATAGTGTTACATATCAAAGCTGGAGGTTATTAAAGGCATCTAATTCTGAAATCTCAGCTTCCTGAGACAAACGGCTGATTTATAATAAATTTCTATTATTTGGGTGCACATAATCGACCACTTCCTGTTACGCAGGCACCGTCAGGTGTACACCCATGAAACTTTACATGATGAGAGAGGACCCTTCTGAGTATCTCCAGTTTTAATTTCATGCACATCGGACAAAGCAAAGAGAAAATACAGGGCAGAATGTGCCCAATGCAATAACTAGGTGGCGCTATAGAGCTCGTCCAAGATTGTCATATCCATGGGTTCAGAATAGAAGCTTCATCATATCCATTGAATTTCAGTGAGATTGGACAAGGAATGTGCACGTGAGAGCAACTTTTGTGTGCATAGCGAGATGCCCAACTTTGCCGCTCTGTCACGACCACACCCCCGCATTGAAAGTTATGGTTTTTTGTCAGAGTAAACTTCAATGGCTTTTCAACAGGTGGACGTCATTTTCAGGTGTGTCGGCTCATCCTACTCGGAGTAGTGATGCTCCAAGTAAAACATGTCATTTCCTCTTGCCAGCAGGTGGCGCTACACTTTTTCCAGATTTTTTCACTGCAGATGTGTTCAGAGTCAGACTACAATCATGCACATCAATTTTGGATCAGATTGGATTATGCATGGCTGAGTAATGGCCATTTTTCTTTTCATGGCGTGTTTTCGAAACAACGTCGAATTTCTACGCGCCGCCACGGTCACAAACAACCGTAAAAACTTAAAAGCTTCGCAATTTAACATCGGACATGTGTTTATTTTACAAAACCAAAGTTTGGAGTCATTATTCACAAATCTCTAGGAGGAGTTCGTTCTAGAAGGAGGCCTGCAAATGTCCAAAATAGAGCAAAAATGACATATTGACATCAATATAGCAGACTTCCTGTGCAACTGACAGCTTGGTACCTACAGACTTTTTTGTAGGTTTCCATCTGATGAACATGCCCTGAAAAAATCAAGCTTGTACGTTAAAGCGTATGCGGGGCGTCGGGACAAAAGTCATTGTAGGTGGCGCTGTCGAGCCGTTTTTGCGCGCCCATGCCAATTTCTCATAAAATATGAAATTTTTCGCGACTCCTGATGTGTGTGCCAAATTTGGTGAGTTTTGGGGTATGTTAAAGGCCTCAAAAATGCGATTCTTCCGGCGGAAGAAAAATAATAATTAAAGCTACAAGTAGCATTTAGCGGGCCCGAGCACGTGCGACCGCATGGCACGAGCGACCGCCCCGTGAGCAACGCCCTGCTCGAGCCATTCTCGTCGTTTTTTCTTGTCCATTCTGGAGCTCCAAGCTATTGTTAACACGACAGCAGCCTGGGGGGGGGGGGGGCTGTAATCTGTTGCCTTAAGGGACAAAGACTTTTGCATATAGCATGAAAAAAATTCAAGCAATGATGATAATTGCTATCACTGTCCCTAAGGATGAGAACAATAGAACTCATTCAATTTCCACTACAATGTCTAGATGAGTGTCAGCTATGTCTGATAACTTGGCCAATTAGCTGGACCGGGATCTTGCAAAGTGCAGGTGGTTAACGTCCAGTGTGATGAGTCTGTGGACGGCAACAGTACAGCATAGCTTTTGGTTTCCACAAGAGAAGAACTCCTGACACATCTGCCCTAACAGACAACTACAAGAGGAGTTGAAATGTATAACACGGTGAAGGAGTTTTTGTGCAGAAAAAGGTACAATTAGAAAAGCTGGTAGCAGTGACTGCAGATGGGACTCCTGCTATGATCAATAGACAAACAGGTTTCATCACTCACTGTAAAGCTGACCCAGACTTTCCAAAATGTCTGCATTACTGCTGCGTCATTCACCAGCAGGCCTTATGTGCAGAAGTGATTGGCTCTGGACATATAATGACTCTTATTCTGAAAATCGTAAACAACCTCAGCTGCAAAGCAAAACAGCACAGGATTTTTAAGGTGCTATTGGAGGAGATGTCTGTTGAATATGGTGAATATGAACATTGTGAATCTGAACTTGCATTCTTGACTGACATTACTGGAAAACTAAACCACTTGATCTGCGAGCTGCAACACAATGGCAAAACTATTTTTTTTTGACCAGCCTGCCTGAGCCAGTGTTTTTCTTGTGGGGATCTTTTCTGCCAGGGCTTGTCAGCTTGGTCAGTGGATGTTGCTGCAGTTGTCTCCCTTGCTGGGACAGCTGGAGTTAAACACAGCAGCTCACGGCTCTGAAGTGGACCCCGTTGCTGTCCCAGTCTGGATGGGCACTGTGGCGATGTTCCAATGGCCAGGCTGGCTCCTGGTATAAAGAGATTCCCAAATACCATTTCCTAACCGCAGAGCCAAGGATGTGTTTACATGTTTAGGTCAAAAATGTGATGGACAGCTTCATGTTGTCTAAACATGCCACCCTGTTATTAATCCAGTTGATATGGTTCTCCATCTGTGTCTAGGTGATAGAAAAGCATTTTTTTTATATTTAGAGCTCTAAGCAAACAAACAGTTGTCTATATAAAAGAGCTTTTACAATTGTGCACTTTTAGCAGGTCTCTGAGTTCATGTGACCAATGTATGGTGGATTTTCACAGACCTTGTTTAAAACTGAAGGTGAGAGAGACTTAGAGAAATGGCTTCATTGTTCTGGAGTTCTTTGTTTCATCCACAGAAGAGTAGAATTGGTGATTGATTTTGAAAAGCTGCTGAAAAAAGTATCTTTTTCAAATTGCAATTTCTAACTTGGGTTTTACATTTTGTGTTCCATTTTTTGTGCTTTAATTGGGAAGCATTTGTTATTTGTTTGGTGTTTTTAAGGTTCTGCAAATATACACATCATTTTTTAGAGACATTTGTTATCAGTTGTGTTTGTTGATTTGTAGTTTAATTTCATTGGATGTATAGATGTCGTGTGGGGGGGAGGCTCGAGAGCAGGTAGGACCCAGGCGCAGAGACGGGAGGCAAACGGGTTCAGGGCAAGTGGGTTTATTTAACTAACAAAAAGCGCTGCAGAGCAGGATGACAAAACTAAAAACAAAAACTTACTGTGGCATGGCAAGGGACATGGACGCCAGACAAGAAGACGTGATCAACATGAGCAGAAGTTAATGGACCAGCACAGGAGGAAGGGAGAGACAAGACTTATATACAGACAGGGCAGACAAGACACAGGTGAACACGATTAGGGCAGATGGGGACCAAAGGAAGTAAAACTCAAGAAACATGACAAGACAGGAAACCTTTCAAAATAAAACAGGAAACAGAACCAAACAAGACAGAACAAGAACTAAAGCGAAAAAAAAGACAACAAACTGAAACCATGACAATAGAAAGGAAAAGAAGTTCAAACATTGATTATAAAAAAGGATATAAGAGATAAAAAAAAAGAAAAAGGAAAAGAAAAAAGATAAAATATTGATTTAATTGCATTTTGAATGAATAAAAAACAATGATTAATAGAATCAGAATCAGAATCAGGAATCAGAAAAAGTTTTATTGCCAGGTTCAGTAGAGCGCACTTTACAAAACGAGGAATTTGACTTGGTGTATAGTGCAATTAAGAATAAGTTAAAAATTAAGTTAACAACAACAACACACTATATACAGTAGAGTAAGGTGAATTAAAGTGGGAGCACAGATGGGCTGGGATGGTGGGGCCTGTAAGTGGCACCGACAGTCCTTTGGTGGGCGGGGGGGGAGGGGGGGTCACCTGGGGGAGTTGGGGTTCTGTTCAGCAGGCTGGCTGCAGTGGGGAAGAAGCTGTTCTTGTGGCGCGAGGTCCTGGTCCTGATGGACCGGAGCCTCTTGCCAGAAGGGAGGGGCCGAAAGAGATTATGTCCTGGATGAGAGGGGTTGGCTACAATCCTGGCTGCCCGCCTCCAGGTCCTGGAGATGTGCAGCTCCTGGAGAGACGGGAGGTGGCAGCCGATCACCTTCTCTGCTGAGTGGATGACGCGTTGTAGCTTGGCCTTGTCTCTGGCCGTGGCCGCAGCGAACCAGACTGTGATGGAGGACGTGAGGGTGGATTCGATGATGGCGGTGTAAAAGTCTACCAGCATCTTTTCAGGGAGGTGAAACTTCTTCAGCTGCCTCAGGAAGTACATCCTCTGCTGGACCTTCTTAGTGATGGAGCTGATGTTCTGCTCCCACTTGAGGTCCTGGCTGATGATGGTTCCCAGGAAGCAGAAGGACTCCACAGAGGTCACCGGGGAGTCACAGAGGATGACAGGGGGGAGGGGGGCTGGGGCCTTCCTGAAGTCCACTGTCATCTCCACTGTCTTCAGAGCATTAAGCTCCAGGTTGTTAGCGCTGCACTATGACACCAGCCTGGCTATTTCACTCCTGTAGGCCGACTCATCTCTGTCAGAGATGAGGCCGATGAGTGTGGTGTCGTCAGCAAACTTCAGGAGTTTGACAGACAGGTGACCAGCTGTGCAGCTGTTTGTGTACAGGGAGAGTAACAGGGGTGAAAGGACACAGCCCTGGGGGGATCCGGTGCTTGTGGTCCGAGTATCTGAGACGAGCTTCCCCAGCCTCACATACTGCTGTCTGTCCGTCAGGAAGTCTGTGATCCACCTGCAGGTGGAGTCAGGCACATTCATCTTGGAGAGTTTTTAATACTAAAGATGTATGAAAGACATACCGAAAAAATATGTCTTTCAGTGTTTAACTGGCTGTCTTTGGATTATGCATGCCTGAATAATGGTCATTCTTACTCCTCATCTCTCTGTTCACTGCTTGCTAATTTACATATCAGGGGTCCCAGCAGGAGGGGGCGGGGTTGTAACACGACTCCTTCAGCAGAGCCAGGCTGAGAGAGGCTTTGACATGTAAGATGTTAGATGTTAGAATGCCAGATGTTAGAATGACCAGTTCATTTTATATCTATGAAAATATTCAGGTAGCTATGGGACATGTTCAGCTATAGGTGTGTGAAAATTGGTGTCGATTGTTGAAACATAAGTTACCATAAAAAAATGTTTGTTTGGAGTCTAGACAGATTTAACACAGGTTTTTGGATGAAAAAGGATTTTTTATAAATCATCTGTTACACTTTTAAGTCTGAAAAAAATATGGAAGGCAGCAAACACAGATCCCTACCGTTTTTAATTTTTTTGTGCTGATATTTGAAAGATAAGTTATGCAAAAAAATAGGTGTTTGCAGTTTTGCCTAAAAAGACGTTTTGGACCTTTTTGGATCAAATGTTGTCTAAAAGTTCACCTGTAACTTCAATCATTCTGAATTTTTTTAGGAAAACTAAACCACTTCAACTGTGATCTGCAAGGCAATGGTAAAACTATATTTTTTATGGAACAGCCTGCAGGGTTTCTTGTGGGGATCTTTTCTGCCAGGGCTTGCCGGCTTGGTCGGTGGTTGTTGCTGTTACCAATCCAGTTGATATGGTTCTCCATCTGTGTCTAAGTGATATAATCAGAATCAGAATCGTTTATTGTCATTGTACATGGGGATACAATGAAATTGCAGCAGCCTTGGAGTGAAGGAGTTACATAAAATAAAAATAAAAATAGAATAGAAAAAGAAATACTGTATTTACAACTCTTAACAAAAAATGAACAATATGGACAGAAACTGTTAAATATTAAATATTTGTGAATAAAATAGAAAGGAATTACATGAGTTGCTGTGAGCACAGCTTAATAAATATCAAGTTATTGCACAGTGACCCGGTTAGACAGTCAGGATATTGCACGCATTGTAGTAAAATTAGAGTGAGGTGTGGTTGGTGGACGTATGTGCATTCCGTATGATAATTGCCTATGGAAAAAAGCTGTTTCTTAGTCTGTTTGTCCTGGTTCTGATGGACCTGTACCTCCTTCCAGAGGGCAGCAGTTCAAACAGAGGGAAAGCAGAATGGGTGGAGTTAGTGGTGATGCTAGTCACTCTGCTGAGGCAGCGAGACTGGTAAATGTCCTTCAGTGAGGGGAGGGGGCAGCCGATGATCCTCTGCGCTGTCTTTACCACTCTCTGGAGACTCTGCCGTTCTGCTTCAGTGCAGTGGGAAAACCACACTGTGATGCCATAGGACAGAATGCTCTCAATGGTTGAGCGGTAGAACGTTACCAGCAGCTCCTGGCTGACGTCGTTCCTCCTAAGTTTTCTCAGGAAGTGCAGGCGTTGCTGGGCCTTCCTGATGACAGTCATGGTGTTGTTAGACCATGTGAGGTCAGCAGAGATGGTGGTGCCCAGGAGGGTGAAGCTGTGGACCCTCTCCACACAGTTTCCATCGATGTAGAGTGGGGGTGGATCTGTTCTGTTTTTTCTGAAGTCCAGGATGATCTCCTTGGTCTTGGTGGTGTTCAGGATGAGGTTATTAGCCTGACACCACCTTGAGAGTTTCAGGACTTCGTCTCTGTAGGCCGTCTCGTCGTCCCCAGAGATCAGCCCCACCACAGTAGTGTCGTCTGCAAACTTCACCACGGTGTTGCTGGTGTGGGCTGGTCTGCAGTCTGCTGTGTACAGTGTGTACAGCAGAGGACTCAGCACACATCCCTGTGTGGAGCCTGTGCTCAGCGTCCGGGTGGAGGAGAGGTGGGGGTCAAGTTTGACTGTCTGTGGTCTGTTTGTCAGGAAGTCCTTGATCCACGAGCAGGTGAGTGGGTGGAGTCCTAGTTCAGACAGTTTGTTGACCAGAATGTCAGGAATGATTGTGTTAAAGGCTGAGCTATAGTCCACAAAGAGCATCCTGGCGTAGGTGTCTCTGTGTTCCAGGTGGCTCAGCGCAGTGTGGAGGGTGATGGAAATGGCATCATCCGTTGATCTGTTTGCTTTGTAAGCAAACTGGTGGGGGACGAAGATTGGAGGGAGGGAGTCTTTGATGTGTCCCAGGAGCAGCCGCTCCAGACACTTTGTGATGACAGCAGTGAGTGCAACTGGGCGGAAGTCCGTGAGGAAGGCTGTGGATGAGGACTTTTTGGGTATCGGGATGATAGTGGATGACTTCAGGCAAGCAGGGATGAAAGCCTGAGCTAGCGACAGGTTGAAGATTTTTGTGAAGACCTGGGAGAGTTGATCGGCGCAGGCCCGCAGAACCTTTCCGGGAACTCCATCAGGTCCCGCCGCTTTCCTGGGGTTTACCCTGCTGAACATCCGTGCCATCCGTGCCACGTCCATAAAGGCATTGTTTTTATATTTAGAGCTCTAAGCAACCAAACAGTTGTCTATATAAAAGAGCTTTTACAATTGTGCACTTTTAGCAGGCTGAAAAAATTATCTTTTTAAAATTGCCATTTCAAATTTGGGTTTTAAATTTTGTGTTCCATTTTTCTGTGCTTGTATTGGAAGGATTTGTTATTATTTTGTTTAAAAGTGCTACATATTGTATATACACATAATTTATTTAGAGAAATTTGCTATAGGTTGTGTTTTTTGGTTTTGTAGTTTAATTTCATTGGATTTATATTAAGGAAAAGAAGTTGCAGCATTGATTAAAAAAGGATAAAAGAGACATTTACTGTCTAAGTCTTATGTTACATCTGTAGAACTGTACTGAGAGTTGGGTTTTGTTTTGGAGCACATTCATATGTTTTGTTTGTAAAAAAAAAAAGATAAAATATTAAGTTAATTGCATTTTACATGACTAGAAAAGCAATGATTATTCATAAAAATCTATGAAAGACATACAAAACAAATGAAAAAGCAGTCTGCCCTCCCTCTTGTGTCTAAACTCTTGTCACCTCAATTCTGGGTTAGTTAGCATATAAACAGGCAGCTGGTGTGTGTGTGTGTGTGTGTGTGTGGGGGGGGGGGGGGGGTGAAATTTGACTCCAGCAACAGGGCGGATTGAGGAGCAGGCTGCAGCATGAGGAAAAGACTGAAACATGTAAGAGGAAATGACATCCTACAGTTGACCAGTTCATTTTATATCTGTAAAGAATATTCAAGAAGCATTTAGACATGTTCAGCTATATGCGTGTGAAACTTGGTGTGGATATTTGAAGCATAAGTAATTTTAAAACACACTTGTTTGGAGTCCAGACGGAAAAAGCACAGGTTTTGGGATGAATCAGGATTTTTTTAAAATCATCTGTTTCACCTGGACTTCTGAAAAAAATATGGAAGGCAGCAAACACAGATCCCTACATTTAAAAAAATAAATGGTGTTGATATATGATGATTAAGTTATGCAAAAAAATAGGTGTTTGTAGTTTTGCCTAAAAAGACGTTTTCGGACCTTTTTGGATGTAATGCTCTCTAAGATGTCACCTGTAACTTCAATCATTCTGAATTTTTTTAGGAAGCAGTAGCACATAAATGCCTATGAAAGTTGAATTCTTGGTGCTGATAACCTAAACAGAATTTATGCTAAAAATCTTTGTTCAGTCCAAAATTTCATTAAAAAAATCAAGTGATGAAGTTTCTCGTAGACCCTATAGTGTTACATATCAAAGCTGGAGGTTATTAAAGGCATCTAATTCTGAAATCTCAGCTTCCTGAGACAAACGGCTGATTTATAATAAATTTCTATTATTTGGGTGCACATAATCGACCACTTCCTGTTACGCAGGCACCGTCAGGTGTACACCCATGAAACTTTACATGATGAGAGAGGACCCTTCTGAGTATCTCCAGTTTTAATTTCATGCACATCGGACAAAGCAAAGAGAAAATACAGGGCAGAATGTGCCCAATGCAATAACTAGGTGGCGCTATAGAGCTCGTCCAAGATTGTCATATCCATGGGTTCAGAATAGAAGCTTCATCATATCCATTGAATTTCAGTGAGATTGGACAAGGAATGTGCACGTGAGAGCAACTTTTGTGTGCATAGCGAGATGCCCAACTTTGCCGCTCTGTCACGACCACACCCCCGCATTGAAAGTTATGGTTTTTTGTCAGAGTAAACTTCAATGGCTTTTCAACAGGTGGACGTCATTTTCAGGTGTGTCGGCTCATCCTACTCAGAGCAGTGATGCTCCAAGTAAAACATGTCATTTCATCTTGCCAGCAGGTGGCGCTACACTTTTTCCAGATTTTTTCACTGCAGATGTGTTCAGAGTCAGACTACAATCATGCACAACAATTTTGGATCAGATTGGATTATGCATGGCTGAGTAATGGCCATTTTTCTTTTCATGGCGTGTTTTCGAAACGACCTCCAATTTTGACGCGCCGCCATGGTCACAAACATCCATAAAAACTTAAAAGCTTTGCAATTTAACATCGGACATGTGTCTAGTTTACAAAATCAAAGTTTGGAGTCATTACTCTCAAATCTCTAGGAGGAGTTCGTTCTAGAGCGAGGCCTGCAAATGACCAAAATACAGCAAAAATGACATATTGTCATCAAAATATCAGACTTCCTGTGCGACTGACAGCTTGGTCCCAAGAGACTTTTTTGTAGGTTTCTATCCGATGAACATGCCCTGTTAAAATCAGGTTTGTACTATAAAGCATATGGAGGTGCTCGCGAAAACAAATTTTGCAGGTGGCGCTATCGAGCCATTTTTGTTTACCTATGCCGTTCTCCTATAAAATATGAAATTTTTCGCGACTCCTGATGTGTATACAAAATTTGGTGAGTTTTGGGGTATGTTAAAGGCCTCAAAAAGGCGACGGAAAAGTCGGAAGAATAATAATAATAATTAAAGCTACAAGTAGCATTTAGCGGGCCCGAGCACGTGCGACCGCATGGCACGAGCGACCGCCCCGTGAGCAACGCCCTGCTCGAGCCATTCTCGTCGTTTTTTCTTGTCCATTCTGGAGCTCCAAGCTATTGTTAACACGACAGCAGCCTGGGGGGGGGGGGGCTGTAATCTGTTGCCTTAAGGGACAAAGACTTTTGCATATAGCATGAAAAAAATTCAAGCAATGATGATAATTGCTATCACTGTCCCTAAGGATGAGAACAATAGAACTCATTCAATTTCCACTACAATGTCTAGATGAGTGTCAGCTATGTCTGATAACTTGGCCAATTAGCTGGACCGGGATCTTGCAAAGTGCAGGTGGTTAACGTCCAGTGTGATGAGTCTGTGGACGGCAACAGTACAGCATAGCTTTTGGTTTCCACAAGAGAAGAACTCCTGACACATCTGCCCTAACAGACAACTACAAGAGGAGTTGAAATGTATAACACGGTGAAGGAGTTTTTGTGCAGAAAAAGGTACAATTAGAAAAGCTGGTAGCAGTGACTGCAGATGGGACTCCTGCTATGATCAATAGACAAACAGGTTTCATCACTCACTGTAAAGCTGACCCAGACTTTCCAAAATGTCTGCATTACTGCTGCGTCATTCACCAGCAGGCCTTATGTGCAGAAGTGATTGGCTCTGGACATATAATGACTCTTATTCTGAAAATCGTAAACAACCTCAGCTGCAAAGCAAAACAGCACAGGATTTTTAAGGTGCTATTGGAGGAGATGTCTGTTGAATATGGTGAATATGAACATTGTGAATCTGAACTTGCATTCTTGACTGACATTACTGGAAAACTAAACCACTTGATCTGCGAGCTGCAACACAATGGCAAAACTATTTTTTTTTGACCAGCCTGCCTGAGCCAGTGTTTTTCTTGTGGGGATCTTTTCTGCCAGGGCTTGTCAGCTTGGTCAGTGGATGTTGCTGCAGTTGTCTCCCTTGCTGGGACAGCTGGAGTTAAACACAGCAGCTCACGGCTCTGAAGTGGACCCCGTTGCTGTCCCAGTCTGGATGGGCACTGTGGCGATGTTCCAATGGCCAGGCTGGCTCCTGGTATAAAGAGATTCCCAAATACCATTTCCTAACCGCAGAGCCAAGGATGTGTTTACATGTTTAGGTCAAAAATGTGATGGACAGCTTCATGTTGTCTAAACATGCCACCCTGTTATTAATCCAGTTGATATGGTTCTCCATCTGTGTCTAGGTGATAGAAAAGCATTTTTTTTATATTTAGAGCTCTAAGCAAACAAACAGTTGTCTATATAAAAGAGCTTTTACAATTGTGCACTTTTAGCAGGTCTCTGAGTTCATGTGACCAATGTATGGTGGATTTTCACAGACCTTGTTTAAAACTGAAGGTGAGAGAGACTTAGAGAAATGGCTTCATTGTTCTGGAGTTCTTTGTTTCATCCACAGAAGAGTAGAATTGGTGATTGATTTTGAAAAGCTGCTGAAAAAAGTATCTTTTTCAAATTGCAATTTCTAACTTGGGTTTTACATTTTGTGTTCCATTTTTTGTGCTTTAATTGGGAAGCATTTGTTATTTGTTTGGTGTTTTTAAGGTTCTGCAAATATACACATCATTTTTTAGAGACATTTGTTATCAGTTGTGTTTGTTGATTTGTAGTTTAATTTCATTGGATGTATAGATGTCGTGTGGGGGGGAGGCTCGAGAGCAGGTAGGACCCAGGCGCAGAGACGGGAGGCAAACGGGTTCAGGGCAAGTGGGTTTATTTAACTAACAAAAAGCGCTGCAGAGCAGGATGACAAAACTAAAAACAAAAACTTACTGTGGCATGGCAAGGGACATGGACGCCAGACAAGAAGACGTGATCAACATGAGCAGAAGTTAATGGACCAGCACAGGAGGAAGGGAGAGACAAGACTTATATACAGACAGGGCAGACAAGACACAGGTGAACACGATTAGGGCAGATGGGGACCAAAGGAAGTAAAACTCAAGAAACATGACAAGACAGGAAACCTTTCAAAATAAAACAGGAAACAGAACCAAACAAGACAGAACAAGAACTAAAGCGAAAAAAAAGACAACAAACTGAAACCATGACAATAGAAAGGAAAAGAAGTTCAAACATTGATTATAAAAAAGGATATAAGAGATAAAAAAAAAGAAAAAGGAAAAGAAAAAAGATAAAATATTGATTTAATTGCATTTTGAATGAATAAAAAACAATGATTAATAGAATCAGAATCAGAATCAGGAATCAGAAAAAGTTTTATTGCCAGGTTCAGTAGAGCGCACTTTACAAAACGAGGAATTTGACTTGGTGTATAGTGCAATTAAGAATAAGTTAAAAATTAAGTTAACAACAACAACACACTATATACAGTAGAGTAAGGTGAATTAAAGTGGGAGCACAGATGGGCTGGGATGGTGGGGCCTGTAAGTGGCACCGACAGTCCTTTGGTGGGCGGGGGGGGAGGGGGGGTCACCTGGGGGAGTTGGGGTTCTGTTCAGCAGGCTGGCTGCAGTGGGGAAGAAGCTGTTCTTGTGGCGCGAGGTCCTGGTCCTGATGGACCGGAGCCTCTTGCCAGAAGGGAGGGGCCGAAAGAGATTATGTCCTGGATGAGAGGGGTTGGCTACAATCCTGGCTGCCCGCCTCCAGGTCCTGGAGATGTGCAGCTCCTGGAGAGACGGGAGGTGGCAGCCGATCACCTTCTCTGCTGAGTGGATGACGCGTTGTAGCTTGGCCTTGTCTCTGGCCGTGGCCGCAGCGAACCAGACTGTGATGGAGGACGTGAGGGTGGATTCGATGATGGCGGTGTAAAAGTCTACCAGCATCTTTTCAGGGAGGTGAAACTTCTTCAGCTGCCTCAGGAAGTACATCCTCTGCTGGACCTTCTTAGTGATGGAGCTGATGTTCTGCTCCCACTTGAGGTCCTGGCTGATGATGGTTCCCAGGAAGCAGAAGGACTCCACAGAGGTCACCGGGGAGTCACAGAGGATGACAGGGGGGAGGGGGGCTGGGGCCTTCCTGAAGTCCACTGTCATCTCCACTGTCTTCAGAGCATTAAGCTCCAGGTTGTTAGCGCTGCACTATGACACCAGCCTGGCTATTTCACTCCTGTAGGCCGACTCATCTCTGTCAGAGATGAGGCCGATGAGTGTGGTGTCGTCAGCAAACTTCAGGAGTTTGACAGACAGGTGACCAGCTGTGCAGCTGTTTGTGTACAGGGAGAGTAACAGGGGTGAAAGGACACAGCCCTGGGGGGATCCGGTGCTTGTGGTCCGAGTATCTGAGACGAGCTTCCCCAGCCTCACATACTGCTGTCTGTCCGTCAGGAAGTCTGTGATCCACCTGCAGGTGGAGTCAGGCACATTCATCTTGGAGAGTTTTTAATACTAAAGATGTATGAAAGACATACCGAAAAAATATGTCTTTCAGTGTTTAACTGGCTGTCTTTGGATTATGCATGCCTGAATAATGGTCATTCTTACTCCTCATCTCTCTGTTCACTGCTTGCTAATTTACATATCAGGGGTCCCAGCAGGAGGGGGCGGGGTTGTAACACGACTCCTTCAGCAGAGCCAGGCTGAGAGAGGCTTTGACATGTAAGATGTTAGATGTTAGAATGCCAGATGTTAGAATGACCAGTTCATTTTATATCTATGAAAATATTCAGGTAGCTATGGGACATGTTCAGCTATAGGTGTGTGAAAATTGGTGTCGATTGTTGAAACATAAGTTACCATAAAAAAATGTTTGTTTGGAGTCTAGACAGATTTAACACAGGTTTTTGGATGAAAAAGGATTTTTTATAAATCATCTGTTACACTTTTAAGTCTGAAAAAAATATGGAAGGCAGCAAACACAGATCCCTACCGTTTTTAATTTTTTTGTGCTGATATTTGAAAGATAAGTTATGCAAAAAAATAGGTGTTTGCAGTTTTGCCTAAAAAGACGTTTTGGACCTTTTTGGATCAAATGTTGTCTAAAAGTTCACCTGTAACTTCAATCATTCTGAATTTTTTTAGGAAAACTAAACCACTTCAACTGTGATCTGCAAGGCAATGGTAAAACTATATTTTTTATGGAACAGCCTGCAGGGTTTCTTGTGGGGATCTTTTCTGCCAGGGCTTGCCGGCTTGGTCGGTGGTTGTTGCTGTTACCAATCCAGTTGATATGGTTCTCCATCTGTGTCTAAGTGATATAATCAGAATCAGAATCGTTTATTGTCATTGTACATGGGGATACAATGAAATTGCAGCAGCCTTGGAGTGAAGGAGTTACATAAAATAAAAATAAAAATAGAATAGAAAAAGAAATACTGTATTTACAACTCTTAACAAAAAATGAACAATATGGACAGAAACTGTTAAATATTAAATATTTGTGAATAAAATAGAAAGGAATTACATGAGTTGCTGTGAGCACAGCTTAATAAATATCAAGTTATTGCACAGTGACCCGGTTAGACAGTCAGGATATTGCACGCATTGTAGTAAAATTAGAGTGAGGTGTGGTTGGTGGACGTATGTGCATTCCGTATGATAATTGCCTATGGAAAAAAGCTGTTTCTTAGTCTGTTTGTCCTGGTTCTGATGGACCTGTACCTCCTTCCAGAGGGCAGCAGTTCAAACAGAGGGAAAGCAGAATGGGTGGAGTTAGTGGTGATGCTAGTCACTCTGCTGAGGCAGCGAGACTGGTAAATGTCCTTCAGTGAGGGGAGGGGGCAGCCGATGATCCTCTGCGCTGTCTTTACCACTCTCTGGAGACTCTGCCGTTCTGCTTCAGTGCAGTGGGAAAACCACACTGTGATGCCATAGGACAGAATGCTCTCAATGGTTGAGCGGTAGAACGTTACCAGCAGCTCCTGGCTGACGTCGTTCCTCCTAAGTTTTCTCAGGAAGTGCAGGCGTTGCTGGGCCTTCCTGATGACAGTCATGGTGTTGTTAGACCATGTGAGGTCAGCAGAGATGGTGGTGCCCAGGAGGGTGAAGCTGTGGACCCTCTCCACACAGTTTCCATCGATGTAGAGTGGGGGTGGATCTGTTCTGTTTTTTCTGAAGTCCAGGATGATCTCCTTGGTCTTGGTGGTGTTCAGGATGAGGTTATTAGCCTGACACCACCTTGAGAGTTTCAGGACTTCGTCTCTGTAGGCCGTCTCGTCGTCCCCAGAGATCAGCCCCACCACAGTAGTGTCGTCTGCAAACTTCACCACGGTGTTGCTGGTGTGGGCTGGTCTGCAGTCTGCTGTGTACAGTGTGTACAGCAGAGGACTCAGCACACATCCCTGTGTGGAGCCTGTGCTCAGCGTCCGGGTGGAGGAGAGGTGGGGGTCAAGTTTGACTGTCTGTGGTCTGTTTGTCAGGAAGTCCTTGATCCACGAGCAGGTGAGTGGGTGGAGTCCTAGTTCAGACAGTTTGTTGACCAGAATGTCAGGAATGATTGTGTTAAAGGCTGAGCTATAGTCCACAAAGAGCATCCTGGCGTAGGTGTCTCTGTGTTCCAGGTGGCTCAGCGCAGTGTGGAGGGTGATGGAAATGGCATCATCCGTTGATCTGTTTGCTTTGTAAGCAAACTGGTGGGGGACGAAGATTGGAGGGAGGGAGTCTTTGATGTGTCCCAGGAGCAGCCGCTCCAGACACTTTGTGATGACAGCAGTGAGTGCAACTGGGCGGAAGTCCGTGAGGAAGGCTGTGGATGAGGACTTTTTGGGTATCGGGATGATAGTGGATGACTTCAGGCAAGCAGGGATGAAAGCCTGAGCTAGCGACAGGTTGAAGATTTTTGTGAAGACCTGGGAGAGTTGATCGGCGCAGGCCCGCAGAACCTTTCCGGGAACTCCATCAGGTCCCGCCGCTTTCCTGGGGTTTACCCTGCTGAACATCCGTGCCATCCGTGCCACGTCCATAAAGGCATTGTTTTTATATTTAGAGCTCTAAGCAACCAAACAGTTGTCTATATAAAAGAGCTTTTACAATTGTGCACTTTTAGCAGGCTGAAAAAATTATCTTTTTAAAATTGCCATTTCAAATTTGGGTTTTAAATTTTGTGTTCCATTTTTCTGTGCTTGTATTGGAAGGATTTGTTATTATTTTGTTTAAAAGTGCTACATATTGTATATACACATAATTTATTTAGAGAAATTTGCTATAGGTTGTGTTTTTTGGTTTTGTAGTTTAATTTCATTGGATTTATATTAAGGAAAAGAAGTTGCAGCATTGATTAAAAAAGGATAAAAGAGACATTTACTGTCTAAGTCTTATGTTACATCTGTAGAACTGTACTGAGAGTTGGGTTTTGTTTTGGAGCACATTCATATGTTTTGTTTGTAAAAAAAAAAAGATAAAATATTAAGTTAATTGCATTTTACATGACTAGAAAAGCAATGATTATTCATAAAAATCTATGAAAGACATACAAAACAAATGAAAAAGCAGTCTGCCCTCCCTCTTGTGTCTAAACTCTTGTCACCTCAATTCTGGGTTAGTTAGCATATAAACAGGCAGCTGGTGTGTGTGTGTGTGTGTGTGTGGGGGGGGGGGGGGGGGGGTGAAATTTGACTCCAGCAACAGGGCGGATTGAGGAGCAGGCTGCAGCATGAGGAAAAGACTGAAACATGTAAGAGGAAATGACATCCTACAGTTGACCAGTTCATTTTATATCTGTAAAGAATATTCAAGAAGCATTTAGACATGTTCAGCTATATGCGTGTGAAACTTGGTGTGGATATTTGAAGCATAAGTAATTTTAAAACACACTTGTTTGGAGTCCAGACGGAAAAAGCACAGGTTTTGGGATGAATCAGGATTTTTTTAAAATCATCTGTTTCACCTGGACTTCTGAAAAAAATATGGAAGGCAGCAAACACAGATCCCTACATTTAAAAAAATAAATGGTGTTGATATATGATGATTAAGTTATGCAAAAAAATAGGTGTTTGTAGTTTTGCCTAAAAAGACGTTTTCGGACCTTTTTGGATGTAATGCTCTCTAAGATGTCACCTGTAACTTCAATCATTCTGAATTTTTTTAGGAAGCAGTAGCACATAAATGCCTATGAAAGTTGAATTCTTGGTGCTGATAACCTAAACAGAATTTATGCTAAAAATCTTTGTTCAGTCCAAAATTTCATTAAAAAAATCAAGTGATGAAGTTTCTCGTAGACCCTATAGTGTTACATATCAAAGCTGGAGGTTATTAAAGGCATCTAATTCTGAAATCTCAGCTTCCTGAGACAAACGGCTGATTTATAATAAATTTCTATTATTTGGGTGCACATAATCGACCACTTCCTGTTACGCAGGCACCGTCAGGTGTACACCCATGAAACTTTACATGATGAGAGAGGACCCTTCTGAGTATCTCCAGTTTTAATTTCATGCACATCGGACAAAGCAAAGAGAAAATACAGGGCAGAATGTGCCCAATGCAATAACTAGGTGGCGCTATAGAGCTCGTCCAAGATTGTCATATCCATGGGTTCAGAATAGAAGCTTCATCATATCCATTGAATTTCAGTGAGATTGGACAAGGAATGTGCACGTGAGAGCAACTTTTGTGTGCATAGCGAGATGCCCAACTTTGCCGCTCTGTCACGACCACACCCCCGCATTGAAAGTTATGGTTTTTTGTCAGAGTAAACTTCAATGGCTTTTCAACAGGTGGACGTCATTTTCAGGTGTGTCGGCTCATCCTACTCAGAGCAGTGATGCTCCAAGTAAAACATGTCATTTCATCTTGCCAGCAGGTGGCGCTACACTTTTTCCAGATTTTTTCACTGCAGATGTGTTCAGAGTCAGACTACAATCATGCACAACAATTTTGGATCAGATTGGATTATGCATGGCTGAGTAATGGCCATTTTTCTTTTCATGGCGTGTTTTCGAAACGACCTCCAATTTTGACGCGCCGCCATGGTCACAAACATCCATAAAAACTTAAAAGCTTTGCAATTTAACATCGGACATGTGTCTAGTTTACAAAATCAAAGTTTGGAGTCATTACTCTCAAATCTCTAGGAGGAGTTCGTTCTAGAGCGAGGCCTGCAAATGACCAAAATACAGCAAAAATGACATATTGTCATCAAAATATCAGACTTCCTGTGCGACTGACAGCTTGGTCCCAAGAGACTTTTTTGTAGGTTTCTATCCGATGAACATGCCCTGTTAAAATCAGGTTTGTACTATAAAGCATATGGAGGTGCTCGCGAAAACAAATTTTGCAGGTGGCGCTATCGAGCCATTTTTGTTTACCTATGCCGTTCTCCTATAAAATATGAAATTTTTCGCGACTCCTGATGTGTATACAAAATTTGGTGAGTTTTGGGGTATGTTAAAGGCCTCAAAAAGGCGACGGAAAAGTCGGAAGAATAATAATAATAATTAAAGCTACAAGTAGCATTTAGCGGGCCCGAGCACGTGCCACCGCCTGGCACGAGCGACCGCCCCGTGAGCAACGCCCTGCTCGAGCCATTCTCGTTGTTTTTTCTTGTCCATTCTGGAGCTCCAAGATAATGTTAATATGACAGCAGCCTGTGGGGGGGGGGGGGGGGGGGGGACTGTAATCTGTTTCCTTAAAGGACAAAGACTTATGCATATAGCATGAAAAAAATTCTTAAATCTAAGCCTCGTTTAGACCTGCTCAATTTCTCATCAAGTAGAAGAAGGTTTTTATCAGATTAAGAAACAAGCAATGATGATAATTGCTATCACTGTTCCTAAGAATGAGAACAATAGAACTCATTCAATTTCCACTACAATGTCTAGATGAGTGTCAGCTATGTCTGATAACTTGGCCAATTAGCTGGACCGGGATCTTGCAAAGTGCAGAGGGTTTACGTCCAGTGTGATGAGTCTGTGGACGGCAACAGTACAGCATAGCTTTTGGTTTCCACAAGAGAAGAACTCCTGACACATCTGCCCTAACAGACAACTACAAGAGGAGTTGAAATGTATAACACGGTGAAGGAGTTTTTGTGCAGAAAAAGGTACCATTAGAAAAGCCAGTAGCAGTGACTGCAGACAGGTTTCATCACTCACTGTAAGCTGTAAAGCTGACGCAGACTTTCCAAAATGTCTGCATTACTGCTGGGTCATTCACCAGTAGGCCTTATGTGCAGAAGTGATTGGCTCTGGACACATAATGATTCCTATTGTGAAAATCATAAAAAAAACCTCAGCTGCAAAGCAAAACAGAACAGGATTTTTAAGGTGCTATTGGTGGAGATGTCTGCTGAATATGGTGAATATGAATATGGTGAATCTGAACTTGTATTCTTGACTGACATTACTGGAAAACTAAACCACTTGATCTGCGAGCTGCAAGACATTGGCAAAACTATATTTTTTTATTGACCAGCCTGCCTGAGCCAGTGTTTTTCTTGTGGGGATCTTTTCTGCCAGGGCTTTCCAGCTTGGTCAGTGGATGTTGCTGCAGTTGTCTCCCTTGCTGGGACAGCTGGAGTTAAACATAGCAGCCTCACGGCTGTGAAGTGGACCCCGTTGCTGTCCCAGTCTGGGTGAGCACTGTGGTGATGTTCCAATGTTCAGGCTGGCTCCTGGTATGAAGAGATTCCCAATTACCATTTCCTAACCGCAGAGCCAAGGATGTGTTTACATGTTTAGGTCAAAAATGTGATGAACAGCTTCATGTTGTCTATTGATGTAAGTTTAAACCTAAACATGTTTCCCTGTTACTAATCCAGTTGATGTGGTTCTCCACCTGTGTCTAGGTGGGGGGCTAACTCCACTCCTGCAGCAGGGGGAGACTGATGAAAAGCTTGAGGATGTAAGATTGAATAAATAAAATCCTAGAGTTGACCAGTTCATTTTATAAATGTAAATATTTTTTATTTTGGTGCTGATAAACTAAACAGATGTTATGATAAAAATATTTGCTTGAGTCAAAATGTCCAAAAATTTGCTTTCAGCACAATAGGGTGATTAAGGTGGTTAAATGTTTCTCGTACGTATAGTGCTGCTTTTCAAACGTGGAGCTTTGTAAGACGCATCTATTTCTGAAATCTCAGCTTCCTGAGACAAACGGCTGATTTCCTATGAAGCTTGATTATATGATCATGCTTCATGATCATTTATGAACATATATAGCTCGTCCAAAATTGTCATATCCATGGGTTCAGAATGGAAGTTTCATCAAATCTATTTAATTTCAGTGAGATCAGACAAGGAATGTGAACGTGAGAGCAACATTTGTGCATGGCGAGATACCCAACTTCGCCGCTCTGTCACGACCACACCCCCGCGTTGAAAGATTTGTTTTTCATCAGAGTAAACTTCAATGGTTTTTCAACAGGTGGACGTCATTTTGAGGTGTGTTTGCTCATCCTACTTGGAGCAGTGATGCTCCAAGTAAAACATGTCATTTCCTGTTGCCAACAGGTGGCGCTACACCTGTTTCGGATTTTTCCACTGCAGATGTGTTCAAAGTCAGACTACAATCATGCACAACAAATTTGGATCAGATTAGATTATTTATGGCTGAGTAATGGCCATTTTTCTTTTCATGGCGTGATTTCGAAACGACCTCAAATTTTGACGCGCCGCCACGGTCACAAACAACCGTAAAAACTTAAAAGCTTCGCAATTTAAGATCGGACATGTGTTTAGTTTACAAAACCAAAGTTTGGAGTCATTGTTCAAAAATCTCTAGGAGGAGTTCGTTCTAGAACGAGGCCTGCAAAGGACCAAAATACAGCAAAACTGACATATTGACATCAATATAGCAGACTTCCTGTGCGACTGACAGCTTGGTCCCAAGAGACTTTTTTGTAGGTTTCCATCTGATGAACATGTCCTGTAAATATCAAGCTTGTATGTTAAAGAACATGGCGGGGCTCTCAAAAACAAACATGGTAGGTGGCGCTATTGAGCCGTTTTTTGTTCACCCATGCAAGTGCTGTGTATCTAAGTTGGAGATATGTAAGAGGCCTCTCATTCTGAAATCTCAGCCTCGTGATACAAACGGCTGATTTTTTATGAATTTTTAATTATCTGACTGCAACGCAATCAACCACTTCCTGTTTGGTGGTGGCTTGCGCAGGCACCGTCAGGTGTACACCCATGAAACTTTAGATGATGAGAGAAGACCCTTATGAGTATCTCCTGTTGTAATTTTATGAATGTCGGACAAAGCACAGAGAAAAGATAGGTCAGAATGTGACATAAAATGTATTTGTCAATATCTAGGTGGCGCTATGGAGCTCGTCCAAGATTGTCATATCCATTGGTTCAGAATGGAAGCCTCATCACCTCTATTGAATTTCAGTGAGATTGGACAAGGAATGTGCACGTGAGAGCAACTTTTGTGTGCATGGCGAGACGCCCAACTTCGCCGCTCTGTCACGACCACACCCCCGCATTGAAAGTTATGGCTTTTTATCAGAGTAAACATCAATGGCTTTTCAACAGGTGGACATCATTTTGAGGTGTGTCGGCTCATCCTACTTGGAGCAGTGATGCTCCAAGTAAAACATGTCATTTCCTTTTACCAGCAGGTGGCGCTACACCTATTCCAGATTCTTCCACTGCAGATGTGTTCAAAGTCAGACTACAATCATGCATATCAACTTTGGATCATATTGGATTTTGCATGGCTGAGTAATGGCCATTTTTCTTTTCATGGCGTGTTTTCAAAATGACCTCCATTTTCGACGCGCCGCCACGGTCACAAACAACCGTAAAAACGTAAAAGCTTCGCAATTTAACATCGGACATGTGTCTAGTTTACAAAACCAAAGTTTGGAGTCATTATTCACAAATCTCTAGGAGGAGTTCGCTCTAGAGTGGGGCCTGCAAATGTCCAAAATGAAGCAAAAATGACATATTGACCTCAATATATCAGACTTCCTGTGCGAGTGACAGGTGGGTCCTTTCAGACTTTTTTGTAGGTCTCCATCTGAAGAACATGCCCTGTAAAAATCAAGCTTGTACGTTAAAGCGTATGCGGGGCGTCGGGACAAAAGTCACTGTAGGTGGCGCTATCAAGCCGTTTTTCTGCGCCCATGCCAATCTCCTATAAAATACGAAATTTTTCGCGACTCCTGATGTGTGTGCCAAATTTGGTGAGTTTTGGGGTATGTTAAAGGCCTCAAAAAGGCGACTCTTCCGGTAGAATAATAATAATAATAATAATTAAAGCTACAAGTAGCATTTAGCGGGCCCGAGCACGTGCGACCGCATGGCACGAGCGACCCCCCCGTGAGCAACGCCCTGCTCGAGCCATTCTCGTCGTTTTTTCTTGTCCATTCTGGAGCTCCAAGCTAATGTTAATACGACAGCAGCCTGGGGGGGGGGGGGGGGGCTGTAATCTGTTGCCTTAAGGGACAAAGACTTTTGCATATAGCATGAAAAAAATTCAAGCAATGATGATAATTGCTATCACTGTCCCTAAGGATGAGAACAATAGAACTCATTCAATTTCCACTACAATGTCTAGATGAGTGTCAGCTATGTCTGATAACTTGGCCAATTAGCTGGACCGGGATCTTGCAAAGTGCAGGTGGTTAACGTCCAGTGTGATGAGTCTGTGGACGGCAACAGTACAGCATAGCTTTTGGTTTCCACAAGAGAAGAACTCCTGACACATCTGCCCTAACAGACAACTACAAGAGGAGTTGAAATGTATAACACGGTGAAGGAGTTTTTGTGCAGAAAAAGGTACAATTAGAAAAGCTGGTAGCAGTGACTGCAGATGGGACTCCTGCTATGATCAATAGACAAACAGGTTTCATCACTCACTGTAAAGCTGACCCAGACTTTCCAAAATGTCTGCATTACTGCTGCGTCATTCACCAGCAGGCCTTATGTGCTGAAGTGATTGGCTCTGGACATATAATGACTCTTATTCTGAAAATCGTAAACAACCTCAGCTGCAAAGCAAAACAGCACAGGATTTTTAAGGTGCTATTGGAGGAGATGTCTGTTGAATATGGTGAATATGAACATTGTGAATCTGAACTTGCATTCTTGACTGACATTACTGGAAAACTAAACCACTTGATCTGCGAGCTGCAAGACAATGGCAAAACTATTTTTTTTTGACCAGCCTGCCTTAGCCAGTGTTTTTCTTGTGGGGATCTTTTCTGCCAGGGCTTGTCAGCTTGGTCAGTGGATGTTGCTGCAGTTGTCTCCCTTGCTGGGACAGCTGGAGTTAAACACAGCAGCTCACGGCTCTGAAGTGGACCCCGTTGCTGTCCCAGTCTGGATGGGCACTGTGGCGATGTTCCAATGGCCAGGCTGGCTCCTGGTATAAAGAGATTCCCAAATACCATTTCCTAACCGCAGAGCCAAGGATGTGTTTACATGTTTAGGTCAAAAATGTGATGGACATCTTTATGTTGTCTATTGATGTAAGTTTAAACCTAAACATGCCACCCTGTTATTAATCCAGTTGATATGGTTCTCCATCTGTGTCTAGGTGATAGAAAAGCATTTTTTTTTATATTTAGAGCTCTAAGCAAACAAACAGTTGTCTATATAAAAGAGCTTTTACAATTGTGCACTTTTAGCAGGTCTCTGAGTTCATGTGACCAATGTATGGTGGATTTTCACAGACCTTGTTTAAAACTGAAGGTGAGAGAGACTTAGAGAAATGGCTTCATTGTTCTGGAGTTCTTTGTTTCATCCACAGAAGAGTAGAATTGGTGATTGATTTTGAAAAGCTGCTGAAAAAGTATCTTTTTCAAATTGCAATTTCTAACTTGGGTTTTACATTTTGTGTTCCATTTTTTGTGCTTTATTTGGGAAGCATTTGTTATTTGTTTGGTGTTTTTAAGGTTCTGCAAATATACACATCATTTTTTAGAGACATTTGTTATCAGTTGTGTTTGTTGATTTGTAGTTTAATTTCATTGGATGTATAGATGTCGTGTGGGGGGGAGGCTCGAGAGCAGGTAGGACCCAGGCGCAGAGACGGGAGGCAAACGGGTTCAGGGCAAGTGGGTTTATTTAACTAACAAAAAGCGCTGCAGAGCAGGATGACAAAACTAAAAACAAAAACTTACTGTGGCATGGCAAGGGACATGGACGCCAGACAAGAAGACGTGATCAACATGAGCAGAAGTTAATGGACCAGCACAGGAGGAAGGCAGAGACAAGACTTATATACAGACAGGGCAGACAAGACACAGGTGAACACGATTAGGGCAGATGGGGACCAAAGGAAGTAAAACTCAAGAAACATGACAAGACAGGAAACCTTTCAAAATAAAACAGGAAACAGAACCAAACAAGACAGAACAAGAACTAAAGCGAAAAACAAGACAACAAACTGAAACCATGACAATAGAAAGGAAAAGAAGTTCAAACATTGATTATAAAAAAGGATATAAGAGATAAAAAAAAAAGAAAAAGGAAAAGAAAAAATATAAAATATTGATTTAATTGCATTTTGAATGAATAAAAAACAATGATTAATAGAATCAGAATCAGAATCAGAAATCAGAAAAAGTTTTATTGCCAGGTTCAGTAGAGCGCACTTTACAAAACGAGGAATTTGACTTGGTGTATAGTGCAATTAAGAATAAGTTAAAAATTAAGTTAACAACAACAACACACTATATACAGTAGAGTAAGGTGAATTAAAGTGGGAGCACAGATGGGCTGGGATGGTGGGGCCTGTAAGTGGCACCGACAGTCCTTTGGTGGGCGGGGGGGGGGGGGTCACCTGGGGGAGTTGGGGTACTGTTCAGCAGGCTGACTGCAGTGGGGAAGAAGCTGTTCTTGTGGCGCGAGGTCCTGATGGACCGGAGCCTCTTGCCAGAAGGGAGGGGCCGAAAGAGATTATGTCCTGGATGAGAGGGGTTGGCTACAATCCTGGCTGCCCGCCTCCAGGTCCTGGAGATGTGCAGCTCCTGGAGAGACGGGAGGTGGCAGCCGATCACCTTCTCTGCTGAGTGGATGACGCGTTGCAGCTTGGCCTTGTCTCAGAAACTGTTAAATATTAAATATTTGTGAATAAAATAGAATGGAATTACATGAGTTGCTGTGAGCACAGCTTAATAAATATCAAGTTATTGCACAGTGACCCGGTTAGACAGTCAGGATATTGCACGCATTGTAGTAAAATTAGAGTGAGGTGTGGTTGGTGGACGTATGTGCATTCCGTATGATAATTGCCTGTGGAAAAAAGCTGTTTCTTAGTCTGTTTGTCCTGGTTCTGATGGACCTGTACCTCCTTCCAGAGGGCAGCAGTTCAAACAGAGGGAAAGCAGAATGGGTGGAGTTAGTGGTGATGCTAGTCACTCTGCTGAGGCAGCGAGACTGGTAAATGTCCTTCAGTGAGGGGAGGGGGCAGCCGATGATCCTCTGCGCTGTCTTTACCACTCTCTGGAGACTCTGCCGTTCTGCTTCAGTGCAGTGGGAAAACCACACTGTGATGCCATAGGACAGAATGCTCTCAATGGTTGAGCGGTAGAACGTTACCAGCAGCTCCTGGCTGACGTCGTTCCTCCTAAGTTTTCTCAGGAAGTGCAGGCGTTGCTGGGCCTTCCTGATGACAGTCATGGTGTTGTTAGACCATGTGAGGTCAGCAGAGATGGTGGTGCCCAGGAGGGTGAAGCTGTGGACCCTCTCCACACAGTTTCCATCGATGTAGAGTGGGGGTGGATCTGTTCTGTTTTTTCTGAAGTCCAGGATGATCTCCTTGGTCTTGGTGGTGTTCAGGATGAGGTTATTAGCCTGACACCACCTTGAGAGTTTCAGGACTTCGTCTCTGGAGGCCGTCTCGTCGTCCCCAGAGATCAGCCCCACCACAGTAGTGTCGTCTGCAAACTTCACCACGGTGTTGCTGGTGTGGGCTGGTCTGCAGTCTGCTGTGTACAGTGTATACAGCAGAGGACTCAGCACACATCCCTGTGTGGAGCCTGTGCTCAGCGTCCGGGTGGAGGAGAGGTGGGGGTCAAGTTTGACTGTCTGTGGTCTGTTTGTCAGGAAGTCCTTGATCCACGAGCAGGTGAGTGGGTGGAGTCCTAGTTCAGACAGTTTGTTGACCAGAATGTCAGGAATGATTGTGTTAAAGGCTGAGCTATAGTCCACAAAGAGCATCCTGGCGTAGGTGTCTCTGTGTTCCAGGTGGCTCAGCGCAGTGTGGAGGGTGATGGAAATGGCATCATCCGTTGATCTGTTTGCTTTGTAAGCAAACTGGTGGGGGACGAAGATTGGAGGGAGGGAGTCTTTGATGTGTCCCAGGAGCAGCCGCTCCAGACACTTTGTGATGACAGCAGTGAGTGCAACTGGGCGGAAGTCCGTGAGGAAGGCTGTGGATGAGGACTTTTTGGGTATCGGGATGACAGTGGATGACTTCAGGCAAGCAGGGATGAAAGCCTGAGCTAGCGACAGGTTGAAGATTTTTGTGAAGACCTGGGAGAGTTGATCGGCGCAGGCCCGCAGAACCTTTCCGGGAACTCCATCAGGTCCCGCCGCTTTCCTGGGGTTTACCCTGCTGAACATCCGTGCCATCCGTGCCACGTCCATAAAGGCATTGTTTTTATATTTAGAGCTCTAAGCAACCAAACAGTTGTCTATATAAAAGAGCTTTTACAAATGTGCACTTTTAGCAGGCTGAAAAAATTATCTTTTTAAAATTGCCATTTCAAATTTGGGTTTTAAATTTTGTGTTCCATTTTTCTGTGCTTGTATTGGAAGGATTTGTTATTATTTTGTTTAAAAGTGCTACATATTGTATATACACATAATTTATTTAGAGAAATTTGCTATACGTTGTGTTTTTTGGTTTTGTAGTTTAATTTCATTGGATTTATATTAAGGAAAAGAAGTTGCAGCATTGATTAAAAAAGGATAAAAGAGACATTTACTGTCTAAGTCTTATGTTACATCTGTAGAACTGTACTGAGAGTTGGGTTTTGTTTTGGAGCACATTCATATGTTTTGTTTGTAAAAAAAAAAGATAAAATATTAGGTTAATTGCATTTTACATGACTAGAAAAGCAATGATTATTCATAAAAATCTATGAAAGACATACAAAACAAATGAAAAAGCAGTCTGCCCTCCCTCTTGTGTCTAAACTCTTGTCACCTCACTTCTGGGTTAGTTAGCATATGAACTGGCAGCTGGTGTGTGTGTGTGTGTGTGGGGGGGGGGGGGGTGAAATTTGACTCCAGCAACAGGGATGATTGAGGAGCAGGCTGCAGCATGAGGAAAAGACTTAAGCATGTAAGAGGAAATGACATCCTACAGTTTACCAGTTCATTTTATATCTGTAAAGAATATTCAAGAAGCATTTAGACATGTTCAGCTATATGCGTGTGAAACTTGGTGTGGATATTTGAAGCATAAGTAATTTTAAAACACACTTGTTTGGAGTCCAGACGGAAAAAGCACAGGTTTTGGGATGAATCAGGATTTTTTTAAAATCATCTGTTTCACCTGGACTTCTGAAAAAAATATGGAAGGCAGCAAACACAGATCCCTACATTTAAAAAAATAAATGGTGTTGATATATGATGATTAAGTTATGAAAAAAAATAGGTGTTTGTAGTTTTGCCTAAAAAGACGTTTTCGGACCTTTTTGGATGTAATGCTCTCTAAGATGTCACCTGTAACTTCAATCATTCTGAATTTTTTTAGGAAGCAGTAGCACATAAATGCCTATTAAAGTCTAGTCTTTGGTGCTGATAACCTAAACAGAATTTATGCTAAAAATCTTTGTTCAGTCCAAAATTGCATAGGAAAAAAAGAGGTATGAAGTTTCTCATAGACCCTATTGTGTTACATATCAAAGCTGGAGGTTATTAAAGGCATCTAATTCTGAAATCTCAGCTTCCTGAGACAAACGGCTGATTTATAATAAATTTCTATTATTTGGGTGCACATAATCGACCACTTCCTGTTACGCAGGCACCGTCAGGTGTACACCCATGAAACTTCAGATTATGAGAGAGGACCCTTCTGAGTATCTCCAGTTTTAATTTCATGCACATTGGACAAAGCAATTAGATAAAAATGGGCAGAATGTGCCCAATGCAATAACTAGGTGGCGCTATAGAGCTCGTCCAAGATTGTCATATCCATGGGTTCAGAATAGAAGCTTCATCATATCCATTGAATTTCAGTGAGATTGGACAAGGAATGTGCACGTGAGAGCAACTTTTGTGTGCATGGCGAGATGCCCAACTTTGCCGCTCTGTCACGACCACACCCCCGCATTGAAAGTTATGGTTTTTTGTCAGAGTAAACTTCAATGGCTTTTCAACAGGTGGATGTCATTTTCAGGTGTGTCGGCTCATCCTACTCAGAGCAGTGATGCTCCAAGTAAAACATGTCATTTCATCTTGCCAGCAGGTGGCGCTACACTTTTTCAGGATTCTTTCACTGCAGATGTGTTCAGAGTCAGACTACAATCATGCATATCAATTTTGGATCAGATTGGAATATGCATGGCTGAGTTATGGCCATTTTTCTTTTCATGGCGTGTTTTCGAAACAACGTCAAATTTCTACGCGCCGCCACGGCCACAAACTTCTGTAAAAACTTAAAAGCTTTGCAATTTAACATCGGACATGTGTATAGTTTACAAAACCAAAGTTTGGAGTCATTATTCACAAATCTCTAGGAGGAGTTCGTTCTAGAAGGAGGCCTGCAAATGTCCAAAATAGAGCAAAAATGACATATTGACCTCAATATATCAGACTTCCTGTGCGAGTGACAGGTGGGTCCTTTCAGACTTTTTTGTAGGTCTCCATCTGAAGAACATGCCCTGTAAAAATCAAGCTTGTACGTTAAAGCGTATGCGGGGCGTCGGGACAAAAGTCACTGTAGGTGGCGCTGTCGAGCCATTTTTGCGCACCCATGCCAATTTCCCATAAAATACGAAATTTTTCACGACTCCTGATGTGTGTGCCAAATTTGGTGAGTTTTGGGGTATGTTAAAGGCCTCAAAAATGCGATTCTTCCGGCAGAAGAAAAATAATAATAATAATAATAAACCTAACAGATACAATAGGGTCCTTGCACTCCGTGCTCGGGCCCTAATAAACCTAACAGATACAATAGGGTCCTTGCACTCCGTGCTCGGGCCCTAATAAACCTAACAGATACAATAGGGTCCTTGCACTCCGTGCTCGGGCCCTAATAATAAACCTAACAGATACAATAGGGTCCTTGCACTCCGTGCTCGGGCCCTAATAATAATAATAAACCTAACAGATACAATAGGGTCCTTGCACTCCGTGCTCGGGCCCTAATAATAATAATAAACATTCGAATTACAATAGGGTCCTTGCACTCCGTGCTCGGGCCCTAATAATAATTAGGTGCCACCATGTTTTTTGGTCATTGCTCCTACACTGTGGAATGCGCTGCCGCTGCAGACAGGACATATTTAGGGCCCGAGCACGGAGTGCAAGGACCCTATTGTATCTGTTAGGTTTATTATTATTATTATTATTATTATTATTATTCTTCCGACTTTTCCGTCGCCTTTTTGAGGCCTTTAACATACCCCAAAACTCACCAAATTTTGTATACACATCAGGAGTCGCGAAAAATTTCATATTTTATAGGAGAACGGCATAGGTAAACAAAAATGGCTCGATAGCGCCACCTGCAAAATTTGTTTTCGCGAGCACCTCCATATGCTTTATAGTACAAACCTGATTTTAACAGGGCATGTTCATCGGATAGAAACCTACAAAAAAGTCTCTTGGGACCAAGCTGTCAGTCGCACAGGAAGTCTGATATTTTGATGACAATATGTCATTTTTGCTGTATTTTGGTCATTTGCAGGCCTCGCTCTAGAACGAACTCCTCCTAGAGATTTGAGAGTAATGACTCCAAACTTTGGTTTTGTAAACTAGACACATGTCCGATGTTAAATTGCAAAGCTTTTAAGTTTTTATGGATGTATGTGACCATGGCGGCGCGTCAAAATTGGAGGTCGTTTCGAAAACACGCCATGAAAAGAAAAATGGCCATTACTCAGCCATGCATAATCCAATCTGATCCAAAATTGATGTGCATGATTGTAGTCTGACTCTGAACACATCTGCAGTGAAAAAATCTGGAAAAAGTGTAGCGCCACCTGCTGGCAAGAGGAAATGACATGTTTTACTTGGAGCATCACTGCTCCGAGTAGGATGAGCCGACACACCTGAAAATGACGTCCACCTGTTGAAAAGCCATTGAAGTTTACTCTGACAAAAAACCATAACTTTCAATGCGGGGGTGTGGTCGTGACAGAGCGGCAAAGTTGGGCATCTCGCTATGCACACAAAAGTTGCTCTCACGTGCACATTCCTTGTCCAATCTCACTGAAATTCAATGGATATGATGAAGCTTCTATTCTGAACCCATGGATATGACAATCTTGGACGAGCTCTATAGCGCCACCTAGTTATTGCATTGGGCACATTCTGCCCTGTATTTTCTCTTTGCTTTGTCCGATGTGCATGAAATTAAAACTGGAGATACTCAGAAGGGTCCTCTCTCATCATGTAAAGTTTCATGGGTGTACACCTGACGGTGCCTGCGTAACAGGAAGTGGTCGATTATGTGCACCCAAATAATAGAAATTTATTATAAATCAGCCGTTTGTCTCAGGAAGCTGAGATTTCAGAATTAGATGCCTTTAATAACCTCCAGCTTTGATATGTAACACTATAGGGTCTACGAGAAACTTCATCACTTGATTTTTTTAATGAAATTTTGGACTGAACAAAGATTTTTAGCATAAATTCTGTTTAGGTTATCAGCACCAAGAATTCAACTTTCATAGGCATTTATGTGCTACTGCTTCCTAAAAAAATTCAGAATGATTGAAGTTACAGGTGACATCTTAGAGAGCATTACATCCAAAAAGGTCCGAAAACGTCTTTTTAGGCAAAACTGCAAACACCTATTTTTTTGCATAACTTATCTTTCAAATATCAGCACAAAAAAATTAAAAACGGTAGGGATCTGTGTTTGCTGCCTTCCATATTTTTTTCAGACTTAAAAGTGTAACAGATGATTTATAAAAAATCCTTTTCATCCAAAAACCTGTGTTAAATCTGTCTAGACTCCAAACAAACATTTTTTTTATGGTAACTTATGTTTCAACAATCGACACCAATTTTCACAGACCTAAAGCTGAACATGTCCCATAGCTCCCTGAATATTTTCATAGATATAAAATGAACTGGTCATTCTAACATCTGGCATTCTAACATCTAACATCTTACATGTCAAAGCCTCTCTCAGCCTGGCTCTGCTGAAGGAGTCGTGTTACAACCCCGCCCCCTCCTGCTGGGACCCCTGCTATGTAAATTAGCAAGCAGTGAACAGAGACATGAGGAGTAAGAATGGTCATTACTCAGGCATGCATAATCCAAAGACAGCCAGTTAAACACTGAAAGACATATTTTTTCGGTATGTCTTTCATACATCTTTAGTATTAAAAACTCTCCAAGATGAATGTGCCTGACTCCACCTGCAGGTGGATCACAGACTTCCTGACGGACAGACAGCAGTATGTGAGGCTGGGGAAGCTCGTCTCAGATACTCGGACCACAAGCACCGGATCCCCCCAGGGCTGTGTCCTTTCACCCCTGTTACTCTCCCTGTAGACAAACAGCTGCACAGCTGGTCACCTGTCTGTCAAACTCCTGAAGTTTGCTGACGACACCACACTCATCGGCCTCATGTCTGACGGAGATGAGTCGGCCTACAGGAGTGAAATAGCCAGGCTGGTGTCATAGTGCAGCGCTAACAACCTGGAGCTTAATGCTCTGAAGACAGTGGAGATGACAGTGGACTTCAGGAAGGCCCCAGCCCCCCTCCCCCCTGTCATCCTCTGTGACTCCCCGGTGACCTCTGTGGAGTCCTTCTGCTTCCTGGGAACCATCATCAGCCAGGACCTCAAGTGGGAGCAGAACATCAGCTCCATCACTAAGAAGGTCCAGCAGAGGATGTACTTCCTGAGGCAGCTGAAGAAGTTTCACCTCCCTGAAAAGATGCTGGTAGACTTTTACACCGCCATCATCGAATCCACCCTCACGTCCTCCATCACAGTCTGGTTCGCTGCGGCCACGGCCAGAGACAAGGCCAAGCTGCAACGCGTCATCCACTCAGCAGAGAAGGTGATCGGCTGCCACCTCCCGTCTCTCCAGGAGCTGCACATCTCCAGGACCTGGAGGCGGGCAGCCAGGATTGTAGCCAACCCCTCTCATCCAGGACATAATCTCTTTCGGCCCCTCCCTTCTGGCAAGAGGCTCCGGTCCATCAGGACCTCGCGCCACAAGAACAGCTTCTTCCCCACTGCAGCCAGCCTGCTGAACAGAACCCCAACTCCCCCAGGTGACCCCCCCTCCCCCCCGCCCACCAAAGGACTGTCGGTGCCACTTACAGGCCCCACCATCCCAGCCCATCTGTGCTCCCACTTTAATTCACCTTACTCTACTGTATATAGTGTGTTGTTGTTGTTAACTTAATTTTTAACTTATTCTTAATTGCACTATACACCAAGTCAAATTCCTCGTTTTGTAAAGTGCGCTCTACTGAACCTGGCAATAAAACTTTTTCTGATTCCTGATTCTGATTCTGATTCTATTAATCATTGTTTTTTATTCATTCAAAATGCAATTAAATCAATATTTTATCTTTTTTCTTTTCCTTTTTCTTTTTTTTTTATCTCTTATATCCTTTTTTATAATCAATGTTTGAACTTCTTTTCCTTTCTATCGTCATGGTTTCAGTTTCTTGTCTTTTTTTTTCGCTTTAGTTCTTGTTCTGTCTTGTTTGGTTCTGTTTCCTGTTTTATTTTGAAAGGTTTCCTGTCTTGTCATGTTTCTTGAGTTTTACTTCCTTTGGTCCCCATCTGCCCTAATCGTGTTCACCTGTGTCTTGTCTGCCCTGTCTGTATATAAGTCTTGTCTCTGCCTTCCTCCTGTGCTGGTCCATTAACTTCTGCTCATGTTGATCACGTCTTCTTGTCTGGCGTCCATGTCCCTTGCCATGCCACAGTAAGTTTTTGTTTTTAGTTTTGTCATCCTGCTCTGCAGCGCTTTTTGTTAGTTAAATAAACCCACTTGCCCTGAACCCGTTTGCCTCCCGTCTCTGCGCCTGGGTCCTACCTGCTCTCGAGCCTCCCCCCCACACGACATCTATACATCCAATGAAATTAAACTACAAATCAACAAACACAACTGATAACAAATGTCTCTAAAAAATGATGTGTATATTTGCAGAACCTTAAAAACACCAAACAAATAACAAATGCTTCCCAATTAAAGCACAAAAAATGGAACACAAAATGTAAAACCCAAGTTAGAAATTGCAATTTGAAAAAGATACTTTTTTCAGCAGCTTTTCAAAATCAATCACCAATTCTACTCTTCTGTGGATGAAACAAAGAACTCCAGAACAATGAAGCCATTTCTCTAAGTCTCTCTCACCTTCAGTTTTAAACAAGGTCTGTGAAAATCCACCATACATTGGTCACATGAACTCAGAGACCTGCTAAAAGTGCACAATTGTAAAAGCTCTTTTATATAGACAACTGTTTGTTTGCTTAGAGCTCTAAATATAAAAAAAATGCTTTTCTATCACCTAGACACAGATGGAGAACCATATCAACTGGATTAATAACAGGGTGGCATGTTTAGACAACATGAAGCTGTCCATCACATTTTTGACCTAAACATGTAAACACATCCTTGGCTCTGCGGTTAGGAAATGGTATTTGGGAATCTCTTTATACCAGGAGCCAGCCTGGCCATTGGAACATCGCCACAGTGCCCATCCAGACTGGGACAGCAACGGGGTCCACTTCAGAGCCGTGAGCTGCTGTGTTTAACTCCAGCTGTCCCAGCAAGGTAGACAACTGCAGCAACATCCACTGACCAAGCTGACAAGCCCTGGCAGAAAAGATCCCCACAAGAAAAACACTGGCTCAGGCAGGCTGGTCAAAAAAAAATAGTTTTGCCATTGTCTTGCAGCTCGCAGATCAAGTGGTTTAGTTTTCCAGTAATGTCAGTCAAGAATGCAAGTTCAGATTCACAATGTTCATATTCACCATATTCAACAGACATCTCCTCCAATAGCACCTTAAAAATCCTGTGCTGTTTAGCTTTGCAGCTGAGGTTGTTTACGATTTTCAGAATAAGAGTCATTATATGTCCAGAGCCAATCACTTCTGCACATAAGGCCTGCTGGTGAATGACGCAGCAGTAATGCAGACATTTTGGAAAGTCTGGGTCAGCTTTACAGTGAGTGATGAAACCTGTTTGTCTATTGATCATAGCAGGAGTCCCATCTGCAGTCACTGCTACCAGCTTTTCTAATTGTACCTTTTTCTGCACAAAAACTCCTTCACCGTGTTATACATTTCAACTCCTCTTGTAATTGTCTGTTAGGGCAGATGTGTCAGGAGTTCTTCTCTTGTGGAAACCAAAAGCTATGCTGTACTGTTGCCGTCCACAGACTCATCACACTGGACGTTAACCACCTGCACTTTGCAAGATCCCGGTCCAGCTAATTGGCCAAGTTATCAGACATAGCTGACACTCATCTAGACATTGTAGTGGAAATTGAATGAGTTCTATTGTTCTCATCCTTAGGGACAGTGATAGCAATTATCATCATTGCTTGAATTTTTTTCATGCTATATGCAAAAGTCTTTGTCCCTTAAGGCAACAGATTACAGCCCCCCCCCCCCCCCCCCCCCAGGCTGCTGTCGTATTAACAATAGCTTGGAGCTCCAGAATGGACAAGAAAAAACGACGAGAATGGCTCGAGCAGGGCGTTGCTCACGGGGCAGTCGCTCGTGCCATGCGGTCGCACGTGCTCGGGCCCGCTAAATGCTACTTGTAGCTTTAATTATTATTATTTTTCTTCCGCCGGAAGAATCGCATTTTTGAGGCCTTTAACATACCCCAAAACTCACCAAATTTGGCACACACATCAGGAGTCGCGAAAAATTTCATATTTTATGAGAAATTGGCATGGGCGCACAAAAACGGCTCGACAGCGCCACCTACAGTGACATTTGTCCCGAGCCCCCGCATATGCTTTGACATACAAGCTTGATTTTTTCAGGGCATGTTCATCAGATGGAAACCTACAAAAAAGTCTGTAGGTACCAAGCTGTCAGTTGCACAGGAAGTCTGCTATATTGATGTCAATATGTCATTTTTGCTCTATTTTGGACATTTGCAGGCCTCCTTCTAGAACGAACTCCTCCTAGAGATTTGTGAATAATGACTCCAAACTTTGGTTTTGTAAAATAAACACATGTCCGATGTTAAATTGCGAAGCTTTTAAGTTTTTACGGTTGTTTGTGACCGTGGCGGCGCGTAGAAATTCGACGTTGTTTCGAAAACACGCCATGAAAAGAAAAATGGCCATTACTCAGCCATGCATAATCCAATCTGATCCAAAATTGATGTGCATGATTGTAGTCTGACTCTGAACACATCTGCAGTGAAAAAATCTGGAAAAAGTGTAGCGCCACCTGCTGGCAAGAGGAAATGACATGTTTTACTTGGAGCATCACTACTCCGAGTAGGATGAGCCGACACACCTGAAAATGACGTCCACCTGTTGAAAAGCCATTGAAGTTTACTCTGACAAAAAACCATAACTTTCAATGCGGGGGTGTGGTCGTGACAGAGCGGCAAAGTTGGGCATCTCGCTATGCACACAAAAGTTGCTCTCACGTGCACATTCCTTGTCCAATCTCACTGAAATTCAATGGATATGATGAAGCTTCTATTCTGAACCCATGGATATGACAATCTTGGACGAGCTCTATAGCGCCACCTAGTTATTGCATTGGGCACATTCTGCCCTGTATTTTCTCTTTGCTTTGTCCGATGTGCATGAAATTAAAACTGGAGATACTCAGAAGGGTCCTCTCTCATCATGTAAAGTTTCATGGGTGTACACCTGACGGTGCCTGCGTAACAGGAAGTGGTCGATTATGTGCACCCAAATAATAGAAATTTATTATAAATCAGCCGTTTGTCTCAGGAAGCTGAGATTTCAGAATTAGATGCCTTTAATAACCTCCAGCTTTGATATGTAACACTATAGGGTCTACGAGAAACTTCATCACTTGATTTTTTTAATGAAATTTTGGACTGAACAAAGATTTTTAGCATAAATTCTGTTTAGGTTATCAGCACCAAGAATTCAACTTTCATAGGCATTTATGTGCTACTGCTTCCTAAAAAAATTCAGAATTATTGAAGTTACAGGTGACATCTTAGAGAGCATTACATCCAAAAAGGTCCGAAAACGTCTTTTTAGGCAAAACTACAAACACCTATTTTTTTTCATAACTTAATCATCATATATCAACACCATTTATTTTTTTAAATGTAGGGATCTGTGTTTGCTGCCTTCCATATTTTTTTCAGAAGTCCAGGTGAAACAGATGATTTTAAAAAAATCCTGATTCATCCCAAAACCTGTGCTTTTTCCGTCTGGACTCCAAACAAGTGTGTTTTAAAATTACTTATGCTTCAAATATCCACACCAAGTTTCACACGCATATAGCTGAACGTGTCTAAATGCTTCTTGAATATTCTTTACAGATATAAAATGAACTGGTCAACTGTAGGATGTCATTTCCTCTTACATGCTTAAGTCTTTTCCTCATGCTGCAGCCTGCTCCTCAATCATCCCTGTTGCTGGAGTCAAATTTCACCCCCCACCCCCCCCCCCCCCCACACACACACACACCAGCTGCCAGTTCATATGCTAACTAACCCAGAAGTGAGGTGACAAGAGTTTAGACACAAGAGGGAGGGCAGACTGCTTTTTCATTTGTTTTGTATGTCTTTCATAGATTTTTATGAATAATCATTGCTTTTCTAGTCATGTAAAATGCAATTAACCTAATATTTTATCTTTTTTTTTTACAAACAAAACATATGAATGTGCTCCAAAACAAAACCCAACTCTCAGTACAGTTCTACAGATGTAACATAAGACTTAGACAGTAAATGTCTCTTTTATCCTTTTTTAATCAATGCTGCAACTTCTTTTCCTTAATATAAATCCAATGAAATTAAACTACAAAACCAAAAAACACAACCTATAGCAAATTTCTCTAAATAAATTATGTGTATATACAATATGTAGCACTTTTAAACAAAATAATAACAAATCCTTCCAATACAAGCACAGAAAAATGGAACACAAAATTTAAAACCCACATTTGAAATGGCAATTTTAAAAAGATAATTTTTTCAGCCTGCTAAAAGTGCACAATTGTAAAAGCTCTTTTATATAGACAACTGTTTGGTTGCTTAGAGCTCTAAATATAAAAACAATGCCTTTATGGACGTGGCACGGATGGCACGGATGTTCAGCAGGGTAAACCCCAGGAAAGCGGCGGGACCTGATGGAGTTCCCGGAAAGGTTCTGCGGGCCTGCGCCGATCAACTCTCCCAGGTCTTCACAAAAATCTTCAACCTGTCGCTAGCTCAGGCTTTCATCCCTGCTTGCCTGAAGTCATCCACTATCATCCCGATACCCAAAAAGTCCTCATCCACAGCCTTCCTCACGGACTTCCGCCCAGTTGCACTCACTGCTGTCATCACAAAGTGTCTGGAGCGGCTGCTCCTGGGACACATCAAAGACTCCCTCCCTCCAATCTTCGTCCCCCACCAGTTTGCTTACAAAGCAAACAGATCAACGGATGATGCCATTTCCATCACCCTCCACACTGCGCTGAGCCACCTGGAACACAGAGACACCTACGCCAGGATGCTCTTTGTGGACTATAGCTCAGCCTTTAACACAATCATTCCTGACATTCTGGTCAACAAACTGTCTGAACTAGGACTCCACCCACTCACCTGCTCGTGGATCAAGGACTTCCTGACAAACAGACCACAGACAGTCAAACTTGACCCCCACCTCTCCTCCACCCGGACGCTGAGCACAGGCTCCACACAGGGATGTGTGCTGAGTCCTCTGCTGTATACACTGTACACAGCAGACTGCAGACCAGCCCACACCAGCAACACCGTGGTGAAGTTTGCAGACGACACTACTGTGGTGGGGCTGATCTCTGGGGACGACGAGACGGCCTACAGAGACGAAGTCCTGAAACTCTCAAGGTGGTGTCAGGCTAATAACCTCATCCTGAACACCACCAAGACCAAGGAGATCATCCTGGACTTCAGAAAAAACAGAACAGATCCACCCCCACTCTACATCGATGGAAACTGTGTGGAGAGGGTCCACAGCTTCACCCTCCTGGGCACCACCATCTCTGCTGACCTCACATGGTCTAACAACACCATGACTGTCATCAGGAAGGCCCAGCAACGCCTGCACTTCCTGAGAAAACTTAGGAGGAACGACGTCAGCCAGGAGCTGCTGGTAACGTTCTTCCGCTCAACCATTGAGAGCATTCTGTCCTATGGCATCACAGTGTGGTTTTCCCACTGCACTGAAGCAGAACGGCAGAGTCTCCAGAGAGTGGTAAAGACAGCGCAGAGGATCATCGGCTGCCCCCTCCCCTCACTGAAGGACATTTACCAGTCTCGCTGCCTCAGCAGAGTGACTAGCATCACCACTAACTCCACCCATTCTGCTTTCCCTCTGTTTGAACTGCTGCCCTCTGGAAGGAGGTACAGGTCCATCAGAACCAGGACAAACAGACTAAGAAACAGCTTTTTTCCACAGGCAATTATCATACGGAATGCACATACGTCCACCAACCACACCTCACTCTAATTTTACTACAATGCGTGCAATATCCTGACTGTCTAACCGGGTCACTGTGCAATAACTTGATATTTATTAAGCTGTGCTCACAGCAACTCATGTAATTCCATTCTATTTTATTCACAAATATTTAATATTTAACAGTTTCTGTCCATATTGTTCATTTTTTGTTAAGAGTTGTAAATACAGTATTTCTTTTTCTATTCTATTTTTATTTTTATTTTATGTAACTCCTTCACTCCAAGGCTGCTGCAATTTCATTGTATCCCCATGTACAATGACAATAAACGATTCTGATTCTGATTATATCACTTAGACACAGATGGAGAACCATATCAACTGGATTGGTAACAGCAACAACCACCGACCAAGCCGGCAAGCCCTGGCAGAAAAGATCCCCACAAGAAACACTGCAGGCTGTTCCATAAAAAATATAGTTTTACCATTGCCTTGCAGATCACAGTTGAAGTGGTTTAGTTTTCCTAAAAAAATTCAGAATGATTGAAGTTACAGGTGAACTTTTAGACAACATTTGATCCAAAAAGGTCCGAAAACGTCTTTTTAGGCAAAACTGCAAACACCTATTTTTTGCATAACTTATCTTTCAAATATCAGCACAAAAAAATTAAAAACGGTAGGGATCTGTGTTTGCTGCCTTCCATATTTTTTTCAGACTTAAAAGTGTAACAGATGATTTATAAAAAATCCTTTTTCATCCAAAAACCTGTGTTAAATCTGTCTAGACTTAGTATTAAAAACTCTCCAAGATGAATGTGCCTGACTCCACCTGCAGGTGGATCACAGACTTCCTGACGGACAGACAGCAGTATGTGAGGCTGGGGAAGCTCGTCTCAGATACTCGGACCACAAGCACCGGATCCCCCCAGGGCTGTGTCCTTTCACCCCTGTTACTCTCCCTGTACACAAACAGCTGCACAGCTGGTCACCTGTCTGTCAAACTCCTGAAGTTTGCTGACGACACCACACTCATCGGCCTCATCTCTGACGGAGATGAGTCGGCCTACAGGAGTGAAATAGCCAGGCTGGTGTCATAGTGCAGCGCTAACAACCTGGAGCTTAATGCTCTGAAGACAGTGGAGATGACAGTGGACTTCAGGAAGGCCCCAGCCCCCCTCCCCCCTGTCATCCTCTGTGACTCCCCGGTGACCTCTGTGGAGTCCTTCTGCTTCCTGGGAACCATCATCAGCCAGGACCTCAAGTGGGAGCAGAACATCAGCTCCATCACTAAGAAGGTCCAGCAGAGGATGTACTTCCTGAGGCAGCTGAAGAAGTTTCACCTCCCTGAAAAGATGTTGGTAGACTTTTACACCGCCATCATCGAATCCACCCTCACGTCCTCCATCACAGTCTGGTTCGCTGCGGCCACGGCCAGAGACAAGGCCAAGCTGCAACGCGTCATCCACTCAGCAGAGAAGGTGATCGGCTGCCACCTCCCGTCTCTCCAGGAGCTGCACATCTCCAGGACCTGGAGGCGGGCAGCCAGGATTGTAGCCAACCCCTCTCATCCAGGACATAATCTCTTTCGGCCCCTCCCTCCTGGCAAGAGGCTCCGGTCAATCAGGACCAGGACCTCGCGCCACAAGAACAGCTTCTTCCCCACTGCAGTCAGCCTGCTGAACAGTACCCCAACTCCCCCAGGTGACCCCCCCTCCCCCCCCGCCCACCAAAGGACTGTCGGTGCCACTTACAGGCCCCACCATCCCAGCCCATCTGTGCTCCCACTTTAATTCACCTTACTCTACTGTATATAGTGTGTTGTTGTTGTTAACTTAATTTTTAACTTATTCTTAATTGCACTATACACCAAGTCAAATTCCTCGTTTTGTAAAGTGCGCTCTACTGAACCTGGCAATAAAACTTTTTCTGATTTCTGATTCTATTAATCATTGTTTTTTATTCATTCAAAATGCAATTAAATCAATATTTTATCTTTTTTCTTTTCCTTTTTCTTTTTTTTTTATCTCTTATATCCTTTTTTATAATCAATGTTTGAACTTCTTTTCCTTTCTATTGTCATGGTTTCAGTTTGTTGTCTTTTTTTTTCGCTTTAGTTCTTGTTCTGTCTTGTTTGGTTCTGTTTCCTGTTTTATTTTGAAAGGTTTCCTGTCTTGTCATGTTTCTTGAGTTTTACTTCCTTTGGTCCCCATCTGCCCTAATCGTGTTCACCTGTGTCTTGTCTGCCCTGTCTGTATATAAGTCTTGTCTCTGCCTTCCTCCTGTGCTGGTCCATTAACTTCTGCTCATGTTGATCACGTCTTCTTGTCTGGCGTCCATGTCCCTTGCCATGCCACAGTAAGTTTTTGTTTTTAGTTTTGTCATCCTGCTCTGCAGCACTTTTTGTTAGTTAAATAAACCCACTTGCCCTGAACCCGTTTGCCTCCCGTCTCTGCGCCTGGGTCCTACCTGCTCTCGAGCCTCCCCCCCACACGACATCTATACATCCAATGAAATTAAACTACAAATCAACAAACACAACTGATAACAAATGTCTCTAAAAAATGATGTGTATATTTGCAGAACCTTAAAAACACCAAACAAATAACAAATGCTTCCCAATTAAAGCACAAAAAATGGAACACAAAATGTAAAACCCAAGTTAGAAATTGCAATTTGAAAAAGATACTTTTTTCAGCAGCTTTTCAAAATCAATCACCAATTCTACTCTTCTGTGGATGAAACAAAGAACTCCAGAACAATGAAGCCATTTCTCTAAGTCTCTCTCACCTTCAGTTTTAAACAAGGTCTGTGAAAATCCACCATACATTGGTCACATGAACTCAGAGACCTGCTAAAAGTGCACAATTGTAAAAGCTCTTTTATATAGACAACTGTTTGTTTGCTTAGAGCTCTAAATATAAAAAAAATGCTTTTCTATCACCTAGACACAGATGGAGAACCATATCAACTGGATTAATAACAGGGTGGCATGTTTAGACAACATGAAGCTGTCCATCACATTTTTGACCTAAACATGTAAACACATCCTTGGCTCTGCGGTTAGGAAATGGTATTTGGGAATCTCTTTATACCAGGAGCCAGCCTGGCCATTGGAACATCGCCACAGTGCCCATCCAGACTGGGACAGCAACGGGGTCCACTTCAGAGCCGTGAGCTGCTGTGTTTAACTCCAGCTGTCCCAGCAAGGGAGACAACTGCAGCAACATCCACTGACCAAGCTGACAAGCCCTGGCAGAAAAGAACCCCACAAGAAAAACACTGGCTAAGGCAGGCTGGTCAAAAAAAAAATAGTTTTGCCATTGTCTTGCAGCTCGCAGATCAAGTGGTTTAGTTTTCCAGTAATGTCAGTCAAGAATGCAAGTTCAGATTCACAATGTTCATATTCACCATATTCAACAGACATCTCCTCCAATAGCACCTTAAAAATCCTGTGCTGTTTTGCTTTGCAGCTGAGGTTGTTTACGATTTTCAGAATAAGAGTCATTATATGTCCAGAGCCAATCACTTCTGCACATAAGGCCTGCTGGTGAATGACGCAGCAGTAATGCAGACATTTTGGAAAGTCTGGGTCAGCTTTACAGTGAGTGATGAAACCTGTTTGTCTATTGATCATAGCAGGAGTCCCATCTGCAGTCACTGCTACCAGCTTTTCTAATTGTACCTTTTTCTGCACAAAAACTCCTTCACCGTGTTATACATTTCAACTCCTCTTGTAGTTGTCTGTTAGGGCAGATGTGTCAGGAGTTCTTCTCTTGTGGAAACCAAAAGCTATGCTGTACTGTTGCCGTCCACAGACTCATCACACTGGACGTTAACCACCTGCACTTTGCAAGATCCCGGTCCAGCTAATTGGCCAAGTTATCAGACATAGCTGACACTCATCTAGACATTGTAGTGGAAATTGAATGAGTTCTATTGTTCTCATCCTTAGGGACAGTGATAGCAATTATCATCATTGCTTGAATTTTTTTCATGCTATATGCAAAAGTCTTTGTCCCTTAAGGCAACAGATTACAGCCCCCCCCCCCCCCCCCCCCCCCCCCAGGCTGCTGTCGTATTAACAATAGCTTGGAGCTCCAGAATGGACAAGAAAAAACGACGAGAATGGCTCGAGCAGGGCGTTGCTCACGGGGCGGTCGCTCGTGCCGTGCGGTCGCACGTGCTCGGGCCCGCTAAATGCTACTTGTAGCTTTAATTGTTATTTCTAGCTTTCAACAGAGCTTGGAATTTATGATGTTATTGCTGTGTTTCTGTTCCTTTTGTAAATATTTTTTAACTGTACTTGATAATGCACAATGATGTATTAATTTCAATAGCTAGGGTTTTTCATTGTACAGCTCAAACCTTTGTCCTAAATTAAAGACCCACTCTGCTTAAATCATGTTTCTGGTGTTTTTAACATGTTTTTAGCATTTTTTTGTATGGGGGACATTATAAAGAAAATTATACCTAAAATTGCATTTGTGTGTATTTTTTAATTCGCGGTGAATCAGAAGCAGATGCAAAAATGCCAGTGGAATAAGCTTGTGAGTGTGACGTACAACTTAATATGGCAAGCCACAGACCTCCTTCTCCGCTCTACAGTATATTGATGCCTCCGCTTTTAGACAAATAGATCCATGTACGTCTTTTTTTCCTCGTCTGAGCTGGCATGTGGTTCAAAACTGTAAGGCCGGATAGCCCTGACATTTCTCACCATTTTTGTTGCACCAATAATGTGTGGTTGGGGTTATAATGGGCTGTAAGCTAGCGGGAGAGAGTGTAAACCTAAGAGATGATGGGAAATGAGTGCAGGCTTACTACACACCCCACCTACAAATCAGAGATGGATTTCTAATGAATTACTGCTGCTCTGCAGAAACTATTTTGCAGTTTTTGAAAACTTTTTAAATTTTTGCTAAAACCAAAATAAAACAGCATAAACTTATAAATTTAAAAGACCACTGGAAAGACTATTACAAAAGATCAAAAGATGATTGGAGGGGGACTTTGAGCAACATTGATCCCAAACTTAGAGTTCAATCTATTTATTGTTTACAAATTAAAGACAATTGATGTCGACACAGTAGTAAAACCACCGCTTAGATCCACAAAGAATATGTAATACAATAAGAAGATAGAAAACTGTCAGAAAGAAAACAGAGACTGGGTACAGTAGCAAGGAGAAGAAAAAGGGTGAGAAAAGGTCAACTGACTTTGAGGAGGTTAAACTGGGGCTATTCCCTGAAGAGACCAGTTAGGATAAGAAGAGTAGAGAAGGGAGGAAGAAAAAAGACATTTCATTAGGCAATGAGTGGAAAGAAAAAGAGGAGGGTGGATCCAGCCATTTTTTTTCCACCTGCACCGGACAAGCTAATTAAGTTAGAATCTAATTAGCTTGTTTTGATACACCAAGTCACCTTGACCTGAGCTTTATGCTATTGGCTACTAACAGAATTGACACACGCGTTAGGCATACAAAAAAAACAAAAAAACACAAAGACAAATACAAATACACAAACAAAGGCATCCAAAGGGGGAAGAACAGCCTGCATGTGTCCATACACAAACAGACACAAACACCAACACCCCTGGGATTGCAGTATTAGTAGCTGGCAGACTGTTATATTGCATTTGTTTGGGGGTCAGGTCCAATGAAATCAATCAGCTTCTCAGCAAAAAATCCCTCCAACACCTCTGTGGATACATTTTGTTTAAACTCGCCTGTTGTCCTCTACCTGTCACACACACACACATGCACACAGACCCAACACCCCACCCAACCCTCATCCACCAAGGCATGCAGAGTTTCCAAGAGCTACATTACTGTGATAAAATTATAGATTTATAACTCAATAAGTGTAATCACATGTTATGAATGTGTAATGTAACTCAATATACATCTTACTGTCATTTCTGGATGCACAGTCAGCTTTACAGTGTTAAGTAGAGTGTACAAAAGTATAACAATATTAAGAAAGGTTTTAAGAGTTCTTCACTTGTTTGTGGTACTGTACTTTCCTGGGTCAAATATATAATGTGGTTTAGGGTTCAAACTTTCTCAATCTTCTGAAAAAAAGAATTAGGTTTATTTAAAGGGGACAGTGCAATTTACAAAAAGCACATGATGAACATGGTTAAAAAAGCCAGAATAGGCAAAGCTAGTTTTCATCTGTAGTCCCCTGGGAATGATGCTAAAAAGCATGAATACATATACAGTAAAATAAAAAAATACATACTTAAACATTTACTATACCAACAGATCAAATACAGCATCATATCACATAATTATAATAATGAAAAATAATAATAATAAAAATAAAATACAAAGAACCAACATTTGATTACAACATCAAAACAGGCTTATCTTTTAGTCTGGGCGGCTATAAGAATTAACATGCCACAATTTCTTTTCTTTTTTTTTGAAGCCCTTGAATGTCATTTGCAACCTAATCTTCCACGCGCTGGTGTTCCTTACGGACCAGGCTGATTCACCAAAAGTATTCCTGTGCAGAGGAATGTGACAGTCGTCTCTGACAGAGCCACGAGTAACGCGCTCAACGCTGTTTTATTTGACTGATAAACTCTACCAGAGGATCTGGAGCCAATCTATGAAGTACTTTGTTTATACATCAGTTTTACATTGGCAAAAGAGTGCAGACTGTCCCAGGAGTCTGTGTAATTTTAAGAAAATTACATGGTGATAGTGATGGTAGTGTCTTAGTTTTTTATCCATTACTTTAATTGCTTGGGGTTTTTTATCTCTTCAGCCTGGGACCAACTGGTTATACAATAGCTAAAGTGACTAAAAATCATAGTATGCAAACACATTTTTGCAGCTTCAGGTGACATTCCATTTCAAATTGCGTGAAAATTTGCAGGATTAAATTTAATGTTTTTACTTAATATGTCAATATGGGCTTTAAAAGAAAGCTGTGAATCCATTATTAACCTGAGATATTTATATTGGCTGACAATTTGTATATCTTTTCCATTGACATGTATTTCGGAATCAGGTGACATTGTATTTAGCTTTGTGAAGTACACGCCTACAGTTTTAGAGATTAACTGTAGACAGAGCTCTGTGACACAGGCCATTGTTTCAGTGAGTTTAGCTGCAAAAGTGTCTTTTGTAAAATCATGAACATTGAAAATGTCATTGTCTGCATACATTAAGCATTCAGTTTCAGAACAAACAGTGGGCAAATCAATAATGTAAAGACAAAAAAAAAAAGAGAGCCCAATATTGACCCCTGGGTCAATTGATACAGATTCTGTTTGATCATGTAGATATGATTGAATCCAGTTCACAGCGTTATACAAGAAGTTACATTTTGTAAGCTTGGTTAGAAGAACAGAGGGATTTACTGTATCAAATGCTTTCCCGAGGTCCAAAAACACCGCCCCTACAACTCCACCCTTATCAAGACAAGATCTTATTTTATCAATAAAAAGGCATACAGCATTTTCAGTGTGATATTTTGATCTGAAACTAAACTGCTGGCATGGAGGGTGGAGGAGTTGCTGTTTAAATGATGGACAATCTGCTGTGCCACTCATTTTTCAGCAATTTGAGAAATTTACTTTAATTTGAAAAGTCAATAATGCATTCTTTGACTCAACTCCAGGGGTCTCATATACTAAAAATAAATGTTAAATGTTGCTTTTTGATGTTACCTTTATGTGAACTGTTAAAATACTCTCCTTTTCCTCAAATAGGTTTGCTTACCTATAACCATTTAACATGTTTGGAAAAGAAAAGGGGAGAAAAAAAACAGACTGTGACTTATGCTACATTCACACTGGCCTCGGCCTGTGTGCGTTCAAGCGACCACTTGCCAATGGGATTTCATGTTTAAAACTGTCACGTTCATGGATCACTTTGCAAGTTTTTATGTCCATTTTTAGGCTCTTACAAAATCCATGGCCATTGAACACACATTGAAAGTTAAACCAGTCGAACTTTGGCCTCAGATTTGGTAATGACGGAAGTGCATTTGTCTGACAATTGATCATGGAAACGAAACTAATAATTGTGGTTTGTGCCCAGACAGAATTATAGGACACAAAATCTTTGATATATCAGAATAGAGCTGTTAAAGAAAAAGCCTGGAGCTAGATTTCTACATTTTGCACCAAACCTTTTCCTACTGTAGCTACATGCATTAGTAAGAGGTAGCGACAGTCCAGTGTGAACACCATATGCTAAAAGTGCTGTCAAGAACCCACGTTTAGCACAGTCTTGAACGCTTGTCACATCCTCGGTGTGTACACATGAGCCAGTGAACGCAGCAGAAACGAAGAAAATCAGTAATTCATCTATCCTGCAGCACAACACAAATACAGTAGATGAGCAGGAGGGGCAGGAGTTTTGATTCAAGAAATGTCTGCAATATTCTGGTTGAAAATCCAGACATCTTGAAGGTGAGCAACATTTACTCAAACTGACTATTCAAACCAACCAAACTTTTAATGTCATGTAAACATTATAGTTTTTAACCAGTTTTAAATAAGCAGAGCTCCATTCACTTAAATAACTTTTTGTAAAAAATTGCACTTCAGATACTAGTTTTAGTAGATAGCACTTTTACTGGAGTGAATTTATGACGACAAAACACAGTAGACTTCAGGAGTGGACTTACCATTTGCCAAAGGTAGGCAACCGCCTGAGGCCCCAAAGCACTCTAGAGCCCCGAGCTGAACACTTTTTCCACAACGCTCAGTCAACAGTTGTATTTACAGTCAAGATTTATTCTCAACTGCATTTATCTATAGTGCTGTAAAAATTCATTTTAACAACAATTCATTTCATAATTTGTTGTTACAGAGCCAATTCATGGTCAATATTAATTCATTTTGAACAATCCGATTCACTGACTTAAAAATCGATCCAGGACAAATTTAGGCAATAATTAGACCTGTGAGACTCAGAGGTTTTCTAGATTCCTTGTAAACAAACAAGTAAACAATAATTCATGGAATTCATGGTCGATTAACATTTCAGTTCTAGGAAGTTCAGCCCACTGTTTATGATTTAAGTTTTACGTTGTCTAAAAGTGGACTTGTAACAAAGTTATGTGTTTCCCTGGGGCCCCCAAACTCCTACGTCAGCCACTGGTAGACCTATTTACTGTGCTCTTTTGTGCTGAATAGTTACTTTTTGTGTTCTACATTTTCACTATTTGTCAGGTTATCTGTCACCCTAAACAAATACAGTATTAGCTCCGTAAAAATATAAAGTTTTTTTTTTAAACATATTTCTGATAAAAGTAAAACCACCTCCATTTCCCTTTAGTCAATCACATTTTGCTTTCAAGCTGCTTAAAGTTCTCATTTTTCTTTCTATTTCAAGGGTTTCCACTCACCTTTGGTTGGAGTTGTGTGGTGTCTTGGGTCTTTGATACTTGTGGCAGCCCTGAATACTAAGACCCATTTCCAAGAAAAACACCTCACTGATTTTCCAAGAGATTTCGGTTCAATCTGCCACCTGCTGGAACACAAACAGAATTCAAATCTAACAGTTCTTTCTTTTAAAAGGTGAACAACTACTGAAATACATTGGAGAAAACAAGTCAAAAGGTGTTGGGGTGTTTTTCTGCTGGACACTTTTTAATTGGCCTAAAAAAAATTCAAATGGACTACTTTTAATTTGAAAAGAATTTGGCCCTGGGATGATGCAAAAGGAAACATTTGAATTGAAAACGCAAATGTGTTGTGCAGCGGAATGAGTTCATCAGATGGTCATGTGTGGAATTTAGACACAAGCTGTAGCACTCAAAAAGCAGCCCTGTTTGTTTTTCCCCCAATCTTACTTCACAGTTTTTCACAATAAAAAATAAAAAAACTACATGCAGACATTCATTTTTTTAATTCTCAACGACCACTTACAGATTGTCTAAATGGAAAAATATGAGGGGAGACAGACTGAGACTCTTACAAGCACATGCCTCCTGCCTCAGACATGCCAGACACAAACACCGTGGAGGAACAGCAGACGGCAATTTGAATGTATGCCAACACCTCTTAAAATAAAGCTACTTAGAACTTTGATGCAACTTTGCCTGAGGTCAGATATCATACCATCGTCATCTCTAGGTGGAAAGCTTCATGTTTTCTTTCTTTGCAAGTCTCACTATGAAATAAACAAACTCAACAGAATACACAATTGGGAACCAAAGTTTTGATCATGTGCAATTAAAATGTTCTTAAGCAGGTTCAGGGTCAGTCCTCTGAATACCTTCAAGTGCAAAGTAAAAAAAGACATATTTCCATCATCCGTTTTTTCTCTTTTTAGCAACCACAGTTGAAGTATTTCATGCAATAGTGCATTCTGGATGATACACACACTTTCAGGTAGGATTTTTTGTCAAGTTGTACTGAATTGTTTTCTGGTTAAATTACATGTGGAGCTGGACATACCTGACGAAACCTAAGAGATGGCAGCAGGTGGAGACCATTTGGATAAAAAGCAACAGGAAGTGGACTGTACCAAGGACTGGCATCATGGGGAAATAGCTTCCAACCTTATGGGTCTTCAATGTGCTAATCACCCAGAGTTAATATTTTTATGTGTCTTTGATTCATTATTTCACATTGTTGCTGAATATTTTTGTAAAGCTTTGTTAAGTTGAGCTCTTTTACTGAATCTTCTACTTGGTTAATCAAGATTTATTGAATTTATATTCTGTACTTTTGAAAACTTTTGTTTCTTGGTGAATAAAATTTAAGTTTTGATTAATAATCAGGGCTTTTGTGTCCTTAATACCTTTTTCTATCATGTGTTATTCAAAACTATTTTCTTAAAAGCTCAGGTCAAAAGCTGTAAATGTACTAGAACATCATGAATGATGACATGACCATCTCTTCTGCTGAGAAATTTGGCTTATTAGATTATTATATATTAAATCAACTTTCATTTCTGTGAACATAATTCTTTCCTTCTCAAAATGTCCTCCTCCCATCTTCATCTGTTTCTGTCCTCCATCTTTCACTCATATTCTCTGCTCATTCTTATTCCCTCATTTGATTTCCATTTCTTGTCCGTTTCTCACCCCCCTGCTTTAATTCCTCCTTTATCATTTCAACACTGAATTCCCTTTTCAATTTTCCCCATTTGCTTTTTTTTGTTTGCTGGCACAAATCCTCCTTTTTCTTTTCTCTCATTCTGTGTCATCCTCCTGTTCTTATCTCGTTTCCAACTCTGTACACCCATCAGGAATTACTTTACAGTATGCACATCATTTTACTGTCATCTGGCCTTCTAACTTGGTGATCTTTACTTTTTTTCATTCTTTGCAGAGAAAAAATGCATTGGAATTTTAAATTCAAAATTTTGTATTTTGTTCCACTATTTAATAGTTACTGAGATCTTTATTTGAGTGAAATAGTCAGAGGGTTACATGTCCTTGTCATGTTCAAGTCCACACAGCTTAGCTCAGAATATGCAGGTGAGAAATAAAAAGAGGTTACATGAATAAATACTATTCCTTTGAAATTTTTGGGTGTGCAAAATTTCCAATCCGCAACTAATGTCAACCTTGTTCAGACAATGAAAAAAAACACACAAGATTTGAAAAATGAGCAAGGAGGTCTACCTCATAGTGGAGCCGGTTAGGTTAATATTTCAGACAATCTGTGGTTTTGTGGTACTAGCACCAAATTTGGCAGGATCCCCTTTTTTTGAAAAAGCATGTTAGCTGCAAGAAAAATTTGAAATGCCATTTGTAAAGATGCCAGCCACAAACATAAATTTCATAAATATATTTAAGGTCTATTTTTCCCAGTCTCAACACAATATGAGCTGTTCATGCACAAAATGCCATCTTTAAACTAAAGGGGTACTTACAGAATACTTTTATATGTATATAATATATATTTTATAATCTTGGATTTTAGGTGGTGACGTCCTTTTCTGAACGAGGGGATCCTAAGGTACATCAATACCAAATTTGGTGTTTACACACAATTAATTTAATAACCGGCTCCACTGTCGTTATTGAACAGGCCAAGTAAAACTTAATTTGCTTTTAAGCCTCAATGAAACAAACAAAATAAAATGAAGACACAAATTTGTCAGACATAGGGGTCCTGGCATGGGTGTGTGCACAGCATGACTTACACGCAAACACACAAGACTTCAAGATAGAGAAATGGAAACAAACAAGAGCCCTAATAATGCATGAGTAGTCTTAAGTAAATAAAAGCCTCTCCTTTATTCCAATAAATACAACAGATAGGTTTAATGGTTTTGAAAGTGTTTATAATGAGGAATTATTTTAGCACCTTTGTGTGTGAAGATGTGGACAAACATCAATAAAAATGCCATTACTTTGAAACAAAAGCAACTCTTTGTAACATGGTGAAGCTCCATAGAAAATTTTGCTGTGGAGAATGCTTAATGAGCCGTGTTGTCAAGTGGAAAAAACTTTTTAGATCCTTTTTTTGCACAGACCTCACACATTTCTTAAAAAAAAAGAAAGCTTCAAACCACAGCATGAAAAAAAAAGACCAACCTGAAAGAATTCTGCATGGTTTCCTTCTTTTTTTTTTTGGCTCAAACCTGAAAACCTCTGACTGACAGAATCAGCAGGAGGTCCGGCAGCTCTGAATCAGGCGGCTGACGATGGACACAGCAAATCCCATCTGTGCTTTTTCACACTTGCTTTATATTTCACTCTACATACTGGGGTGGGTGAATTTCATCATGCTTGTATGTCCTGGAACAGCTTCTAATTTTCTTTTTTCTTTGACTAAGGATCTTGTGGATTTTCTGTGTTTGTATCTTGTTTCTTGTAAAAATGTCATTTTTAACATTTTTAACACAGGTGTCCAGAAACTGGGTGAATACTTTTATGACAAACATTAAAAATAGTAAAGGAAAACTATCAAATCTCATTTGGAAAAGCTATTAACAAGAAAAATAAAATGTTTTTTTCTAATTAATAACTTTTTGAATAAATATTTTATCTGAATATGTTAAATCGTACACTTTAAAATACATTTCGAGGGTGCAGTAAATATGACAGTGAAATATGGGTAAGAATTCATAACAAAATTGGTGAATATCATTGTGAAGACTATTGGAGTTCACTGCAACAAATTTGGTAAGTACCGTATTTTCCGGACTATAAGTCGCCCTTTTTTTCAAAGTTTGACAAGGGGTGCGACTTATACTCCGCAGAGACTTATATTAGAAATACATTGAAATAAATACATTGTTAACCCTCCTGTTATGTTCATTTGTGAGGAACAGAGATGATGTTCCTGGGTCAATTTGATGTATGAGGTATGTTAAGTGTTAAGAGTATGTTAAGTGACTCAGAGAATCAGCAAACTTTTTTTACAGTAAGATCTTGAAGGCTAAAAACATAATATTCTATTTTCCAATGATTTTATAGATTCAGAAATGCAATAAAAATGACAACTGTTTCTACAAATACAGGATGAAAACAGAGTATTAGTTGGCCAATGATGCTTCATGAAAAGAATTAATAAATAAGTATGACAAAGAATTACTGTGAAATTATGAGATAAACAGTCTGCTATGATTGTGTCATATGAGGTTGTGCAAGTTATTAGTTCTTGGTCTCAGATTTTGTCAAATAAATTTCCCGTCAAAATGCGACTTATAGTCCAGTGCGACTTATCTGTGTTTTTTCTACTTTATAATGCATTTTTGGGCTGGTGCGACTTATACTCCGGAGCGACTTATAGTCCGGAAAATACGGTACTAATCCAACAAGAGCATTGTGTAAAATGAACATGTCAAACATAAGTGGATGTATTCAAAATAAATAAATGTTCAAGTAACAAAACAAGTCATTTAAAATGTTTTCATTTTAAATATGACTTTTATCAACTTTTTTTAAAATGAGCTACGAACTTAAATTGGTTTAAATCATTGCAATTTTATAGAATTTAACTCAATTGTATTAGAAATCCACATCAACCTATAGAATTTAACCTTAACAAGCAGAAGTCTAACGGCAGTGAGAACGCTTGGTCAGAGACGGAAAGACTGACAGGGGAATGGGCGGGTCCTCGACACAACTGTCAACCGGATTCTACGGTGAGAAAGGTTGGACAACATTGCATTAACCTCCTTGTTTAAGAAGCCAAGCGTGAACATAAAATATCAACTCAGAAATATTACCATCACGAACATGTATTTTTACAGTCAAACTAGGTTAGCTCATTAATTTCATCTCTGATTAATGTTTGACTTTTATTTCATTGGATATTTATTTTTGGCTTTAATTTATTTTATTTTTATATATTTATGCAATTGAATTCTTAATATTCTATTTTACCATCCTTGTTTTAGTTGCTTTTATAACTGTAGTTATCACTTTTTTCACTTTTTAGTGTTTTATATTAATTTGAACTTCAATTGATTTTTTTTTCTTGGTTTTATTGTTCAGTCTGGAATTTCTTCTGTTGTTCTCAATCTAATTGAGTTTTTTAAATAGTGCAATATAAATAAAATCGAATTGAACTGAATTGACATTGCAGCAGCTACTTTATGTTACTAATAGACTTATTTTACAGGTTATACCACTTGGAATATTGTGTATAATTTCAATATGTTGCTTGACATTTTTGGAGGCATTTTAGGGACTCTAGTCAAAATCCATTCTCATGCCAGGTGGGAGCACCTGTGTAAAGCTTTTCAGGCCACCATGACTTTTTCAGTCGCCTACTCAACAGGCTCAGTCTTAACAAGTACGGGCCGCACCTTGTCCTCTAGGTTGATTACGCCTGCATGTTGTGTCGAAGAGTTTAAGAAATGTTATAGAGAAATCATTCTGTTTTAAATTTGATTTTCAGCAATAGAAATAACCACTTAAGTAAAGTAGACATGGTAAGCTGTTTGTATTTGGGCAGCAGTGGCTCAGGCGGTTGAGGAGTTTCTCCAATGATCAAAGGGTTGGGGGTTCAATCCCTGCTCTCATGAGTCAACTGTTATTGTGTCCCTGCCTCCAGTGTTGCTCCACTGTTGTGTGTGACTTTCCCAGTGATGGTCAGAGGGTCCATCTGTCATGAATGAATGAGGTGCCAAGTCACTTCATTGCAATGGAATACAAAATAATAAGTAGATTCACTCAATAATCATGTTGTGTTTTGACTGATTTGAGAGCTTTCACATCTACCCAATATTTTAAAGTGTAAACATTTTCACTTATTTAATTAAGTAATGTGCAGTATTGGTTTTTAGAGTGTGCAGAGGGTGTACTTTGTTTTAGGTAGATGTCAATTGTTTGTTTCAAAGCCAGCATTTAATCTTATCTGATATTAATCAATCTCACAAAAACGTGCTATGTAAGACATTTTATGGAAATATATATTTTTTGAAACTACTTTTCCGGACAAGCTGCTCATCCGTTTATTAACATAGATTCAATAAAACTGTTTCTGCTTTTGCCTCAAATAAATAAACTTTCAGGTTCAAATCCAAGTTCTGATAACCCTTAAACAACCTTTCTGTTTTTGTCATTGCATCCATGCTTGGACCACCTCACTCCATTTGTTTTATGGTTTTTACCATTTTTGTTTCTGGTTTGCATCTTTTTGAATAACTAAATGTTTCAGCTTTATTTTATCTGGCATTTGGTGCATACATCTTTGAAGTTGAAGTCTCTTTTTCATCTTTTGTTTCTGTTACTTTTCTTTGCATTGAACCTTGGCACTTGGATGACTTTGCATGCACGAGTCATAAGCATGTATTAACTGCTTGTACGAGCCGAGCTTATTTAGTTGTCTAGTGGTGTGCAGTTGAGTCAGGATGCCTAAATTCTTTTTTGTATTTTTCCCCGTTAAAGTCTAATGAATATTAAGCCATGGCAATTGTCTTTTTGTCTGCTCTTTAGTGAAAGTTGTTGAATCTACCTTAGTAACTTTGCATGGAGCTTGGAAGTGAGTTAGTAAAAAGTGACAACAAATAAATTGTAACTGTTCTGCAAATTCTGCATAGACCTGTTTACCCCTTTATACGAGCTTCCTGAGACCCACATGGCCACTTTCACTCACTCTCTTCAGACTGTATGCATTTATAACCAAAGGCCAACACCACTCTGTCCACTGGAGGTTAGCGGCGTGCTTCTCAAGTTGTACGAGGCCTTCAGTCTAGTGCAAACACTTCAAACCAACCCAACACAGCACAGCTTCCCTACAACTGTTGTGGAACATTTTTCAGGTATGAGAGTAAAAGATTAGTTATTGAACCAATAACTAAAGTCCACCTTCTTCTCAGTCAATCACAATCATATTTTTGCCTTTATATTCATTAATGGTTGTCTCTTTGCATTCTAGTGTTTTGGTGGTGCTCCTCCACTTCGTTTTCCGCCTGGAGTGATGCTTTGGATTGGTCTGGCCTTTAATCACCATCAGCGTCTAACTCTAGACTCTGGGATTTATTCATCTATGGTCCAAATTCATCCCTAGCATGCAAGAGCCTAAGATTATGGACTTATTTTATTCCCATTTTTCTGTGACGCATACATTTTTACTCGCATTCCTAAGATTGGTCCTTCATACAATCCCAGGAACCAGAGACAAGACTATCATTTGAACTCTTTCTGTTAATATTATAATATCTTCTTAAAAAATATAATAATAGCTTTAGAATCGTGGATCTACATATATTTAGACATGTTCTGTCACTATTGGGGGCATATACTCACGTCATCCTTGTGTGTACGCAGACAAATGAGCAATAGGACTTTAATGAACTCCTTAATTGATTGACAGTTAATATGGGCTGCCCTGGAAAGTCATCTTAAATCCTAAAATCATTTCAACAAGTTCCCCAGAATCCTAATAGTTAGAAAGTATTGTATTTTCCAACTATAGGGCGCACCAGATTATAAGTCACACTGTCAATGAATGGTCTTGCTTGCAACTTTTACAAAAAAGCTGGTTGACATTTTGACAAAGAGCTCTAAAAATCGCCTCAACATCAGTAAGCACGACCAAAATTAATTCATATTAATTTTGCAGATTATGAGGCACACTGCAGAAAATACGATTTTGGATTAAACTGCAGTCATAGTACTGTTTGCAATTTTCTCTGACCTCTGGTTTAGGTGTTGCAAAGCTAATTTTATAGTGGAAACACTCAAGTTTATGGCAGTAAAAGTAATTTATTTTGAAGGACATAAAGAATTTTTTGTTTAATCGACTTTTAACCCACACTGACACCATGTCCAGAGAGAAGGAAGGTGCATTTCGGATCTTCTCCGACAGAAGAAAACTTCCCTCTTGAGTGGCTGAAGGTGACTTTAGGTGGAAATCTTTGCAGAATGAGCTGATCATTTGCAGCCAAGTCTGAGTAATGTCCATTGCCATTTTTTTGTAATAATGATCTCAATAATAGTGGGCTGCACATTAAACCTGAGAAGATGAAATTGCAGGTCACTTGCTTGAGTGTGTTTCTCACCCTAACAAAGCGATGATTGACCTTCTCATCTGAAGCAGACTGTCACACGGTGTGCTGCTCAAGGACACTGCGAGGGACTCAATCACCGAGGATACAAGCACCAGATCATCCCGATTGCCAGCCTGACTAATAAAACATAACATTTGTGTTTTTTGCTGACTAAAAGAAGAGAATTTTGCAGAAATGTAATCAAAATAGAGGCTGCATATTGTAAAACACATGTTGGTCAAATGCTACCTGTGATAAGAAACATATTTTATAATGAAGGGGTTGATTTTTGATCTCTTAAATGAAAAATGACTAACATTTTGAGAAAATGGATATTAAAAAATATAATTGTAGCCCCAATTAAACTAACTGGTTTCCTTGTATTCTGATCAGTAGGTGCAGTTTAGTTCTGTGCCATTTTACGCTTACTGAAGGTTCCCTGCATGCACACTCTTCCCGCGGCTTGCCATGCTTTCTAAATAGATTTCACAAGAAAAAAGGTCTCTGTAATGGAAATTTGATTGCGCCTTTTGATTCCTGGGAATTTAATACAATTGGACCAATCCCATTTCACCATTATTGACTGATTTTTCTTTTCTTCCCCTGCGATAAAATCTTTTTATGCATCCCCAGCTCAAAAAGCGTCATTTTAAAGGAAGTCATGTCAGATCAAAGGTGTTTCGTAGCTAAAAGCAGAACATTCTGGTTCTAATTATGTGTCAAAAAGCATACTGCCTTATTTACAGTGTGCAGTTCCAATATGCTTTGATGACGTTATGACTGAACTATTGACCTGGCATCCCACTACATAGTGGAGTCAAAGACTCATGACCATGAATTTGGTCTATTGCGGCTCATTTTATTCAGTTGAATTGGCTTTAGTTGCAGTAGAACACAGAAGCAAAGCACTATGGCTTTAAAAGGACAGAAAATATTTCAAACTCTTTCCCAAAACATTTGTCAAATTAATTTTATCTGTAAACTGTGAAAGGATCATCATAGGTTGATGATCCCCATCTGAAACCCTTGTTTGTATTTAGTTGTGCTCTTAAAACACGTGAGTTATTTCCTCAACCCAATTCTTGGGTTATTCATGTTTGGATATACAGTACAGACTAAAAGTTTGGACACACCTTCCCATTCATTTGAATGAGAATGTGTGTCCAAATGTTTGGTCTGTACTGTATTTTTGGGTTACTTTTTGGAGCAATACACATTTATTGGTTATAGTGATTTCATTTTAATCTAACTTGTGTTTTTTTTCCTGAGGTTTTAGTTCAAATAACCCAGAAAAATGTTAACGGTAGTTAAAAACAACTTTTAAACAACTCATGCTAAAAACAGATGTTGGGTTAAAAACCACCCAACTTGGGTTATTTCTAACTATGAAGTTTTTTGTGTTCAGTGTAAGAAATACAGTATAAGGGCATTTTAATTACCTAAATTGAGAGCAAAACTTGAATTTAAAAAGTTGTGGCCATTTATACAACTACTAGATTCATGTAAACCCCAAATTTAAAAGGCATAAACCTTGCCAAGAGTCTACTTTATTCATTTTAATACCTGTAACATTCCTTGTGCAAATTTTGTGTTTGGAACTAACTACAAATTGTCACAGGTCAGCTAAAAGTCAAGATGGACATATGTATCCTATAGAAAAGATACAAACATAAAAGCACCTGGCCAGGTTTACTCTAGGGACTACACTGTTCCATTTCACCAGAGGAGAACAAAAAAAAAAGACGAGAAACACTCTTTGTTTAGGTAATGTGTTGATTTGTTCTAATCAGTTGCTTCCCAAACCTCAACATCCCAAACCTGCACTGCAAAAAATAACATCTCACCAAGTATTTTTTTCTAGTTTCTGCTTTTAACATATTATGGCATGTTTGTTGTTTTAAGACAATAAATATTGAATAAATCTTGTTGAGTCAAATGACATTGTATTTTAGGAAAAGTTCAAATGAAATAATTTGTTTTTACTTTAGATAATATTTTTAAAATGTTTATTTGTGAATTGTCAGTGGACTTATTTCAAGAAACAGATACGCTCAATTTGGGGAAAATGGGAAGTTTAATTTGTATTCGTAAGTTTGTAAGTGAAAGTACATTTTTGTTTCAATTCAAGAAAAATCTATCTTACATTGTGTAATAGATTATGGATATAGTTTTAACATGCATTTAATATAGTTTTTAACATAATTATGGTTTAGAAATAAGTATAGTTAGACTGTCTTATCGCTCAAAACAGGATATGTTGGGGGGGGGGTATAAATATTCCTACTTTTAACATAACTTGCTTATTTTAAACCAACATTGCCAGTTGCCATAAGTGCTTATAGGTAACTTCAAGATTTAATTTTATCTTAAAAGGGCAGGACATCACAAATTATTTTAAGAAATCTCACCAAGACAATTTTTTCTAGCTCTAATGGCAGATTCTTTTCACTTAAAACAATTGAAAAATGGCAGATTTGATGATTTAATAAGGACATTTGTTCCAGTGTGTTATTTACTATTTGTGTATTGGCTGAGATATTTTTTATTGTTATAGAGGCATCTGCCTTCCTTTTTTGTTGTAATCAAGGATTTTGTATTGCATTATAGCTTTCACCTTTTTCTATTTTAATGATTTAAAGTATCTCTCTTTTGAGGAGGATTGCCATTACATCCTTTTAGCATCAATCTGCTCACAGGCAATGATTCCAAGGCCGTTCTAAATTAACCAATGTTTTTTCTGAAAATATTTCTTGAAGGATCTATAGGGAAGATATTTTTAAAGTTGTGGTTAAGACTCCACTTCTTCAGAGCTGTTCACATCCTCTGAGCAGCAGACAAACAGGGAGTGTCAACACAGCCTCATCTCCAGCAGGTAGCAAATCTCAAAACACAGCCCATATGGCCACTGATTATCCTTTGGTACTGGAGATTTAAGAGACTCCAAATCAGAGTTGACTAGAACTTCCATGCAACTGACCTTTTTTCGGATCTGAGCGGCATCAGCTGCACCTCGCAGTAACAAAGCCTTGGTACCATCGTCGCTGTGATGTGAACCACATTTCACAGATCATGGAGCACGGACTGCTGAGCTGAGATCACATCAACTGGGAAATGACAGAAACCAGATACTACTTTTTTTTTTCCCTTCTCCTCTCTCTCTAGAAAATTCAAACTTAAAAAAAATATCTTCAGATATTCATAGACTCGTTTTGTCATTTCTTTTTGGCTGCTAAATGTGTGTCATCTTAAATGATGAACTTAACCACCTGAAGGTGTGTGTGTGTAACTGAAAGGGAGGTGGTGACGTTGACCATATGGCCAAATTATTACACTCAGGCAAAACATCCTAATGAGAGTCCGCAAACTGATAAAGATCCTCCTTTGATTTCACACCACAAATACTTTTAGATGCAAATGTACACACATTGTCATGCAGGCGCATGCATATAAAGATGCTCAAACGCAAAAAGACGAAATAGACAAACACTGATCACAAACTCAAAGCGCCCTACTTATCCATCCTAATGCATAGGCACACAAATGGAAAAAAAATAGGTGGAAAATCACTCAGGCATGAAAACAGCCTGAAATGAAGGCTCTGTAGTGACACCTAGTGGTGATGAGCAAACAGTTCAAAGGATCAGGAGGAGTTCCAATAATTCTTGATCCCAGTGTGTCATAAAAAAGACGTACCGGTGTATGAAAAAGCAAAAAATAAACTGTTAAAAAAGATGATATATGGGTTTGTCTAAAAAAATATTTTTTTACACCAGTTTAGAAATCTATCTTTTCAATTAATGAAGACACCAAAGATGGCGGGGGTTAAAAGAAGAGTTTTTAAAACCAAAAAACGCATAGAACTTCTTTACTGAAATCATCATAGATGCCAAAATGGTTGTGAAGGTGTGCTGGCAGGTAGTGAATCAGTTGAAGTATCGGTGTAAATGACCCTTGGACCATCTTATTGCTCCTTATAAACACTGTTTAGATAACTTCAGCTTCTCTGTAACCGAAAGGGTTTGATTCCCCTCAGGCAAGCACGCACACAAACAGGCTTTCTTGAGGTCACTACCCTTATCATGCATCTTTATTGTGTGGTTACGGTAATTTGCCTTCACAGTCACCTGTAAATATGGCTCCATTTACGTTTCCTGGTTCTGTAATCTTTAATAAACTGTGATAGTCAGAAGACACATACCCGAGAGGGCTGGGCCCGCTGTATGACTGTCTAAACTATAAAGTAGTGATAAACCTGGAAAAACAGAGGGATCAAAGGACAAACATCTCAGCAGTGACTGAACCTTTGTCGTTGGTATATTCTTCTGGGGAGATCGAGAACTGTCACTCATCATTCTACGCTGAAGAGGTGAGGCCTCAGACAGCCTATGGAAGAAATCTTGGACTTGACCTGAAGGCACAAAAAAGACTCCTTAAAGGACTTAAGTGACAGTTGATGTTGTTGTGGACAAAACAATCACATTTTCAAGGTAAAAAGTTACAGATTCTGAGTTTTTATGGGTATTTGGAATGAATCAAAAATACATTTTAATCAACTTAATTTTAAAGCTTGAACTAAAATAACCACTAATTTCAGATTGTTGTTGACGCCTAAAAATAAGCAAACATGACGGAGGACATGAAATACAGAGGAAAGAAGAGGGAAGGAAGACACAGGTAAGTGTTTATTGTCTTCTTGTTTTATAATATCTTTTATTTAAAGCGGTTATTTCTGCCTTGTATGAAAAGTTCTTTAAATAACAGAGTGTCAGGAATAAATCTAACTTAGCCATAATGTTTAAATCAGAAAAACCAAGACGGAAGTAATTTGAACTCATCCGGCAACTTGGAAATACTATTCAGCTTCCTGTCCACAGGCAGAAAATCAAGCTTTATTAACCTCTTCATCATCATTAGAAGGTTAATTGTTAGCAGAAAAAGATATTATCATTGGATAAAATTAAACACGGTTCGCTTGTATTACAGAGTTTCAATTAAATATGATTTATAGTTTGAGGGAGCACTTAATTTCCCCTGTGCAATGCCGTGCTTCTCTTTATTGCTGTGGCTCATGTCGTCCCCGCTGATGCCGCCTGCTGTTAGAGGGGCTGTTTAAAATGTTAAATACATCCTCTATTTGCATTCTACATATGAGATTCAATGGGAAACTAAGAGAAAAAGAACTGGATTTCTTGATTAAAAAGTAAAAACTCTTCTCTCATAATCTGTGATGAATAATTTTAAGTTGGTCGTGACATAACTGAACTTGTCTGCTGGTGATTCAAATGAAACTTTTTTGAAATCTTTTCAACAATGAACACCACTGTCAAAGATGGTTTTTAAACAGTTTGACGTTCATCCAAATTTTAAAGGAAGATGGAAGATGTCATGTTTACTTTGGTTTAAGAAAATCTAAGCAATTTCTTTTTACTGTTTTTGAATGATTAGCAGATTTAGAACAAAGGAGTTCAATACTAAAGATCTGGTTCAGTTAAATGTCTGAATAGTGCTGTCCTTACATACAAAAGTACCTTCTTTGAAATACATTCAGAACGCAACCTATAATATGTAGGTGTGTTTTAGTCTCTCAGTGCTCTTTGTTCTTTGTGCTTAAAGATCACAGAACAGAGGTGACTTTAAGTAACTACGTCCTATTTATTCGACACCAAATGTCAGATGGTAAATGCATGTTAATATTCAGCTGTGCAAAGTCTGAAAACAGCGCTAACTTTCTAACTACAGTGCAAAGTCAGTGTAAAAACAACGAAAACTGCATCAGATTTAGTTAAGACAAGACAACACAGGTTTGTGACCCCTTTTCTAATCCTATATTCACACTTGATGTCATTGTTAGAGCGATTAAAGCGAGAAATACAAAAGTTATTCCTTATGGCATTGTTCATATGACAAAATAAATTTGGTCTAAAAAAACTTTGATAAATATTAGGTTACTTCTTGAAAAATTTTTAGAAAGATAAATTCCTTTGCAATCATCCCTTCATTGAAAACGGGATGACAATTACCTTTGAAAAAACAGGAGCTTTGTTCATTTGACGGCCTAAAGACTTCAGGCGTGTGCAAACCTAGTGACAAGATACCCCGAATGATAAAAGGTCTCAGGAATGTTCTTATATAATCAGGTATCATTTACCACAAGTTCAGCTAAAGGTTATCAAAATAATTTAGGTCATTAACAGGCAGGAAAGAAAATTAAATGTAGAATCTTGAGAGCAGTGCCAGCTAATTCAGTCAAAGATTGGGCCTTATTTTTATTTTTTGTTTTTAAGTAGGAGGCCTTACTTTGCTTTTAAAATGTTAATTGTAAGGGTGGAAAAGAAAAAGTGTTTGAAAAAAACTGAGTCTAATAATTTGGGTTTTCTAGAATTGAATATAAACAAACCGCACTACTTGTGGATCAATGTCAAGCGGACAGATCAAATCAAACCAGAGTTGTTTGTCAGATGAATATTCATCATCACGGTTGGTAAAAAAAATAAAAATAAACTGAAAGATTCGGGCTTGCATTACACAGACAGCTTTCAGTGAGTAAGTTGAATACCAAAGCCTTCTGGAGGCCAATGTGAGTCCATCTGTCCGTCAATTGAAACTTTTTCAAGATCACGTCAAACATGAGAGCACACTGGCATTTCTACATCAAAATGTCATGACTACATTTAGGAGTAGATATATGTTAACGTTTGAAAATAGATACTTCTCATCATTATTTAAGATCATGCAAAAGACTAGCAAAAGATTCTTCTTTGGACTTCTGGGCAGTAGTGGAGCTACAATATATTTATATGAGGGGCTGGTAGGGGGGCAGATTTAGCAAAGGAGGCAAACGGAAACAGCAAAATGGAAAAGCCACTACAAATGAAAGTATCAAAAATAAGTATTTCAAATCATTCTATTGTTATTGTTTTGAATATTAAAATTTTAATATTTAGCTAAGGTGCCATTACTAATGTAAAGCAGTAGCAGAAAATGTAACATCTGTGAGAGATTACATTTGTTGATACAAGACAACAAAGCCGTCATCTTTAATGCATGCTACTAATAACTGCACTGAAATGTAGCACAGGAAAATGAAAAAACATAATTCAAAATTCTATTACATTATCCTATACTTGCTGAAGGACCAAAACAGCAAAAGGAGGAAACACATACGCAAAGACTTTTTTTTTTTATTAGGCAGAAAAAAACAAAGAGACAAGTAAAAGATGGAACTAAATTGCAATTCAGAAACAAAATTAATAATCCAGGGATTCCGAGGGGATAGGTCAGAGGACAAGCACAAAAACTTGCCACTAAAAATCTTTTATGGTTATTTAAAATGTATAATAATTTTATAATTCTTTAGAAAGAAAGAAAAATGTAAATAATAAAAAATAAAAACGCTTTATTGCACACTTAAATGTTTACAAGCTGTAAGCGACTCTTCTGGTTGAACTTTAGTCTGCGTGAAACAAGGCCGCATGCAGACAAGAGGATTAAATCCTGGAATCATCTAGAAAATACTGTTGTTCACCTTTCGGCATGTCCCTTCAGGGTTCGCCACAGCGAATCAGCTTTCACCGATAAGCACAGGCAGAGATTTTTATGCCACATGCCCCTCCTGACACAATCCTGTATTTTATCTGGGCTGGGGTCCAGCACAGGGCTTGTGGCAACACATTTATGCAGTAGAAGGGTCTTGCCCAAGGCCCCACACCAGATAAAACTCATTGCAGTTTTAGACTTCAAGCAAAAAAATGTGAATAAAATGAATAGAAACCTTCAGTAGATCTACACAAATACAGGACCTCATGACTCCAATCCCAGAAATTCATCCAAAATAAAATGAGATTTTTAACACAACTATAAAAGGAAGCACTTTTAAAATTAGGAATGTAATTTTTCTTCATTACCTCCCTGCAGCTTACGTAAACTTTTGCCAGAGTGTCCGTTTTTTACATTGAGAGTACCTGTAATCACAACAAAGTCAAAGATCACAAGACATTATCAGTTCAGTTTAGAAAATCCACGCCCTGACAGTTATTAAGTAAAGATCTGTCAGCATTTGGGATGACACGCTAGCTGTCATTTAAAACACAAAACATTTGCCAACACCACAGGGGAAAACACCAATTCTGCCAACAAATGTTTTTGAGGAGCATCATGGATTGGATTGCATGATTCTGATCAATGTTGTCCATCGGCGCTGAAGCTTGGATGTTTAAAGAGTCGCTTCGGTTGGATTCTAACCTTTCACCCCTGTAATTTATCTGCCATCACATCCCTCTATCCAAAATCTTTCTTTACAAAGAACTACACAAACTGACCGAATTGTAACAAATTAAGCCCATTGTGAATTATAGTTTGAATAATAAACAAAAGCTGCTGCAAGTGTCTCACAAACATGAATGTGTTTGTCTCAGGGATACATGGGATCCATTCCAACTGAACCCAATCGGAGCAGAAAAAGAGAAGAAGAACAGTTGTTTTGTGATCGCACAATACCTGGTGGCTGCTATTGTGGGCTTACTAGTTTTAACCAGTGCCGTCATTGCAAAGGTAAGAATGTCTTCCTCAAAATGAATCACCTTTTGAAACTATTTATTTAACTTGGTAACCAAAAACCTCCAGCAGATTTAATCTTCAAGATGTAAACCTAAACGCTTGATAAGATATTTTTTAACAACCTAATGTAGTGGCATCAATAAATACAAGGTGCAACATTTAATATTCTTGTGCAACAGCTGCAGCTTTGTTAGAAAGGTTTTAGTCTGGCTTTATTTTGATGGAGGACAAATGTTAGTATTTTTAACATAAGCTACAAAAATCTCCCTCTAATTGGAGTATGTATCATAATTTTTGCCTGATCACAAATCAATGTATTGCTGAACACATATCCTTGCAGATAACAAACTTGAACTGTTTTATCCTCTTCATTTTTTATTGCTTGTCCCCTTCTTTTCTTTACATTTTATTATGGTAGCGTACTATCACTTTTCTGTTTGTTTGGGGTTTTTTTTGGTCGTAGAAAAAAATCTTTTTTGCCAAATGCATGTGAGTTTATGCTCTAGCAGAGGATATGAAGACTCTTAATTAAATCATTTCTTTTCCCAATAAATAAAAAGAAACATGAAGATTGTTGTCTTCTGTCCTAATTGCTTTCATTATTTGTTTTTCAAAATGTATATATTTTTATTTTTGTTCAGGGATCCCTCTTGGTGTTGTCAACTTTGTCCCGTCCAAGTTACACCAAAACTGTAGATAAAGCCTCAGGACGCCACACATTCAAACAGTATTATGACCAGGACCAACAGTTCTACATGCTGATGCTGGTGTTCTGCCTGGTCTGGCCCAATTTCCTGGTCTTTATCAAATCTCTTTGGAAGATTCTCTTCAAAAGCTTTGTGAAACCCAACCTGAAGACTATGGGATTTGTAAGTTTCTTAGTTGTTCATTATGATATTTGATACCATTGTGGAATGAAAAGCTGCTGTTTGAGATCAAATGTCTCCATGAGGACTTTTAAATGTTTCATTGGTGCAAAATCCTGATGATAATTATCACAAACAGTAGTTTTTAGGTTCATTTTCTGGTGCTTGATGGATGGTATTTACTCGGGCTGAATTTAAAAATTTTCCAGTAGATTTTTCTTCAAAAAAAAATCAAAATTGATTTCTTAATTTATTTTTGCTTTAAAGTGTTTTTAGGGAGTTTAAGTTCCCCCTTTCATCAGTTTAAGGCTCAGGTTGTTTGAATAGTGTGCTTTACAACAAAATAGGGATTTTAAATAGAAATTTGAAAAGTAAATAAATATATACTCAAATTCAAACTTGAAGAAAATTATTCATGAACTAATAATTGGCATTAGACATCTTTTGCTTGTATTCTCATTGTTCTTGTGCCTTTTCAGATCTGTCTGATTGAGTGCATGGTGTCTCTTGGAACCTCAGTCCTGGTGCTCGTAGTTATGCCAAAGTTCGACATACTGACCAACCTCTTCATCAGCGGCGGAGTCTGCATCGTTTCTGCAATAATGCAAATCATTTTCAAACTACAAAGAGAAAAATGGAAGATCCTGTTCCCAATCTGCTCACTCTTTTTCACCGTAACTGGTAAAGTGTGGATTCTAAACAAATATGCTTCACTGCTCCACATAACATGTTACATATTTGTGGTTTTAGACCACAGCCTGAGCAGTTTAATGCCACACACCCCTGAGTCCTAAATAGGAATTAACAAGAGGATATAGTCAAATGTCAAGAACTTTTCTATCATTTGGCCATCAGCTGTTGTCTTTATACTTTGTTACTGGCATTAATGTCCCCACTGGACACAGGAAATCAATACTTCCGAGTGTGATTCCCAAAAATTGCAATTATATTTTTCCATTTTTGTAAACATTGTTAGGTTGAGTTAAATGCCCCACCATTATCTCTGAAAAAACAGAATACGCTTTTAAATCACATATAAGGCCCTGTGGGCAGGAATCAAAGTAATCCAGAGATGCTAAATGTTTGTGTAGAAATGCCAGAAATAAGAAAGAATGCAGTGTTTTGATCGTGTTTCAACTGGAATGGGCTTTTGAAACTTAAAATTAGAGTTTTTAGTGCATCCATCAGACACTTTTTTTGAAGATTAAAAAAGGTTAACACATTTACGCCTACTTGGGTCTGGGCGTTCTGTCATGCTTCGGTACTGAAAGTCCAAATTAAATTTAGGATTTTTCTACTGTAAACAAACCAGTTTAAATGTTTTATATCTTTCACAGCAGTTTGCCAGAAGGGGATCCTGCTCTGAGTTAAATTTTTGGCTAAATTTCCAGAAATAAGCGCAAACTATCTCATGTTGTCAGAGAAAATTTGAAAAAGTCGTTTTAACCACCCAAATATATAACTAATACGTAAATATATATATTTTTAACAGGGTACTGCCTTCTTGGAGTTGACTTCTATGTCCGCCAGGAGTTATATGTAAACGGCGAAAAACCTTCTCCGTATATGTATGTGGGAATTGGAATCTTTGCATCACTCCTGATTTCTATCTGCTGGTGGGAAAACACACTGCAAGCCACAAACCGCATGCAGGTATGTGTCTCTGGTTTAAAGTTGCAGGAGAAACCTCTGCATTTCTCAGTGTACTTTGACTTGGCATGATCAGTCACACCATTTTTTTCCTTCTTACTTTACAGAAAACACTATCAGAGCTGGAGGGTTTCAGGGACTTTGTCTTTGTGATCAGCAGCATTTTAAGGATACTTGTCATTGGTGAATATCTATTATCAAAGACCCTTTCCATGTGTCGTAAATACCATACAATAATAATATTAATAATAAAACATATTTAAGAAACTGTAATAGTTCTGCATAATATGTAATGATGTGCTCACAGTGCAATATTTTTAATGCTCATATTTACCCCTAGTTTAGACAAAATATCTAAAACACAACATATTCGATTATAAAAGAACTATTCATTTCACTCTTTCAGGTGCGGTTTACCTGCTGTACCACAAAGCCATTAACCCCGGAAATATTCAGTGGGATATGTATAACTTAGGTGGACAAAAATGGCAAATCTTGAGGACAGGACTGGTGCTGTTTTTCTTACAGGTAAGTAGCAGGAATGAAACCAAAAGAAGTCACACTTGTTAGTGTTTGTGCATAAACTGTTTTTCACCATTCTCTTGTAAGGGAAAAAAACTGCTGTTGAATGTTTGTGTTTTTGATGATTTTACTATCAAATTGCATAAACTAATTCCAGTGACAAAAACATGCATAGCAAAAGAATCCCAATGACAAACGAATGTTTGATCCAAAACTCATTTTTTCACATTTCAGTTATTTGACCTTTTTCCTTTTTGATGATTTTCTATACATTTTCGGCAGCTCTTCAACGCAATGAACAGAATTAACAAGATGGCTAAAAAATACTTCTTTTAAATTCCTGAAGTGTTGTTTCGTGGGTAGTCATGCTCTTACATCTTTTGTTTTGGTTTCTGCACAAATATCCATGTTTTTTTTTTTTTTGTCAAGATTCTCTAAAACGGTATAAATGTAAATAATTTCAGGTCAAACTTCAACCTCTAACCTCCAACTTGGATAATATTTTTTTGTAATTGTCTCTTTAGAATCTGTTAAATGTCCCTTTTATCAATATAATCGTGTTTACGTCTTTTATGCGGCAGCATATCTTAGCCAGAATACTCAAAAGTTCCCAACAAGTTTAGTTGGCTGAATAAACTTTCCAGATGAACAAGAATGTATTCATATGTTAAAGTCAGTATCAGATCAACTATGAATAGACTGTAAAATGAAACCAGGGAGCTTTGTGTTGTAAAACTGCCTTCAAAACTGTTATTAGATAGAAATTCGGTTTAAGGAACCAAACCAAAGTCCGTCAAAGTTTTTTTTATTAATGTGATCAGTTACAGCCCATAAATATCTGAGACAAAATATTAAAGAGATGTTTTTGCTTTTCAGAAATTGTTTTGAATCAACTTGTTTTAGATGTACTTCAAGAATGAAATAACAACCGTTTTTTGTTTTTACACTTCGTAGCTTGACATCAACTGTTAATTTGCAGTAATTGATATGAATGGATAAACATTTGCCTCATTGTGTGTTTCAGGCTTTCTGCTCAGCAGCCTGCCACTGGTTTGGTGTTGTGGCCTGCAAGATCCATGCTGTCAGAATGAGTTTTGCTCTTCCCCTGTGCAGCACAGGACCTGCAGTGTTGGGGCTGGGCTTGATACTTTTCATGACTGAGGCAACAAAACTGGATACAGGAAGTTCAGATTCTATTACTGGTGAGGTTTTACACTCTGGATCAAAGACAGTGGCAACAAAACATCTGACAATATCACAAAATAATAAAATAATAGAAATATAAACACCATACTTTGTACCTTAACTGCTTCCGCCTCCTTCTCAGCCCCTATTCTGCTTTTGCACTTGTCCATAGAATTGTCACTTCCGCAGCTTTCTTCTCTATATTCTTTTTTCTTTTTTAAAAATTAACACCACCTGGAGAAGACCCATTCTTCTCACCGCCATCCTGAAAGAACTCCATGATGCTCCTCAACCCTGGAGCTCACTTCCATTAGACATCTTTGACAATGAATCACTTCTTGTCTTTAAGTTTAATCTCAAAACTCTTCTGAACAACCTTTTTCTTAAAATTATATTTCTTGTCTCAATTTGTTTCCCTGTTTTCTATCATTCAATTGATTATTTTTGATATTTGGAAACAATTCTTAAGTGTTTTGAAAGACGCATTTTCTAAATCAGATGTATAATTATTGTTTTTAAAAGACTATTTATTATTCTTAAATGTTGGCAGATTTTTGCTTGAGCTTAAGAGGCATGGGAAACGAAAACGCGACAATGATCATGCTTGAGATAACCAGGAGCATCTGTCAGACCACCCTCAACAGGTCTGTTTCTTCACTCATGATTAGAATGTTTTTCAGAATAAAACCTCTATCAAACCATCATGTACAAATATTTAATATGACGTTTGACCCATGAGAAAAATGGTTTTCAAATTACAGTCACTACTTGCAATGGCCGTTCTCAATGCTGGCCCTGGAGGGAGTGTGTATGTGGTTGGGCTTGGTCTCATGTACCTACTACGTATGGAAGACTAAGGTAATTCAATTCAATTTTATTTATGTAGCTCCGTATTACAATATAAAAAACATGAAGTCATAGAATTCAATAGGTAATGGCTAAAATAAACTAAACAGTCTGAGCTAAAATGGGCACTCCTGCCCTTAGACCCTCCTTCTCGGTAAAGAAAAACTCCTTAAGAAATATGGACTCCAGAAAAAAAGAAAAAGCCTCAGGGATATCCACATCGTAACGCCATAATCACCCTACAACAAATACATGACTGTTTTTTGTGTAAACTCTTTTATGCTTTTATGGTTCATCATAGGTCCAGCGTATTGAGAGAACCTCTCAACTCTTTGTTCGTCGCCTCTATGAATCCGCTTTCATTGATTTGTCCATGCTCCTCAACACAAAGATGAAACTACCAAAGGCTGCAAGTAACGAAAGGTAAGAGCTACGTTTTTTGTTTTTTTTTTTATTCTTAATTTTTATTTTAAATTGTTTCTCACTATTTTACCAAAATAGGCCAAATAAACTATAAGAATCAGTGTTGGGAGTAATGCATCACGGCTTATAGTGGTTCAAAAACCTTTTTATTCATTTCCTTATGATATTTTACGTAAAACGTCTACAACAAATCAAAGATGTTGTTTAATAAACCAAGCAGAGACCTTTTCACTCACTTTTATTAGGTAGCATTTCTTGTACGGCTGATGTCATTCTCACATATTTACATGCGACCAAGCACAAAAACTGATTGAAATATGTTATATGTGCGGTCAAGATAGATGCCTGCACGTATTTTAAGTGTGTCCAAGGCTATATTGTTGTTGGCTGAAAGTCTTAACCTAACCCTAACCCTTCTTTTGGATCTGTGCAACAAAGAAAAAAGATAAGCACTGGCCGTACGTTTTTAGAAAATTGCGTCCGAATAGTCACTTTGTTTTTGTAATTGTCTTTTTGGCCATAAATTCTCTAGGAGTAAATACAAGTGTGTTTAGACTATATTGTAATTTTGAAACAAAGCTGACTCAAGCCAATTTTACTTCCTGTAAAAGCATGGGCTGTGTTTATAGCACTGACTTTATGATTGAAAGCTTGGAATTCTTATCATCTTGAATTCAAAAAGGAAAAAGTTATTGCAACAGTAAAAAAGCAAAAGATAGGTTTTTATTGTTCAGTAATATTTTAAAGTTTGGACTTAACTTGCAAAACGCTCAAAACTACAAGATAAAGTCTGGTATACAAACATGAGAGGAAGGAGACTCATCAGCTAACCTGTTTGGATGAAGTCCAAACAAGTAACAGGTCCCAATTTCAAGGCTTCATCCAAACTTTTTCCTAACTCTCATCTCTTTGCTCCTCTATTCCACAGCCAAGATGAACTTCAGAGCACCATGATCTACCTCTGTGCCACCATGTGGCATGAGACTTACGATGAAATGCTGAAGATTCTCACCTCCATGTTCAGGTATAAAGCAGTCTCCTGTAAAACTCACTAAAGCAGTATACCATGAACGGCGCTGGTTTAAATGCTTTAAAAGAACGAAACAATTTCTTAAGATGTTTTTAATTTGACATTCTGGATCATTTTGTTGCCACCTCTCACTTTCAGGGTGTGTTACTTATCTAATAATGCGAATTCCCTCTTTCTTCCTAATCCCTAAAAAACTATATAGTGCAGGACTATCTGGTGCCCTGTATTTTGATACTATTCGAAAACCATGCTCACTACTTTTTATTTTTTATTGGCCAATATGATGCCATCCATTTGAACATTTTGCAAAGATTATTTATGAATCCGCTATGTTCCAATGATGAAAGCTTGGATAATTGATAATAAAAAAAGTATTTCAAACATATTTCTTTCAAATGATAAACCATTCAAACACAGGTATTTAATAGGTTCAGGTATATAAAAGATTTACGAATATAAGCTATATATACATTATATAACTAGACTTGTCAATCTAGTGAATATTGATGCACATTGGACTTCTGGGAAGTTTCCAGGGCACTGGATTTTAAAAACTGTAGATTCGGACAGCCCTACAAAATGGTGCACTAATTAGTGAGTAGTGAGGGAACACGGACAAAACCCAAGTTTGTTTGATGAGTGGATCAGGCCAATGCAATGTTGCCAATTTTTCATTAGCATCAATTACCGTTGAAGTAAATTTCCCGCTGTTGGTTTCAGGTTGGACCGATATCGAGGAGATCCAAAGGAGGAACACAAGGATGCTTTCGACTTTGAGTCTCACATTTTTGTAGATGACGCCTTCATGACCCACAAAGAAACGCAGCACAGGCTGGTGAATGAATACGTGGACGACTTAATCAAAGTTGTGATAGAGGTTTATAGGTAATATAGTTCCCTCATCAAATAGATTAAACACCGTATGTGTTGGTGCTTTAGTATCTATATCTACTTCTATATTCTTTCAGAGTTTTCACCAACAAAGAGCCTGATGATGTTTCAATTGTTGAGACTCCTTATGGTGGAAGATTAATGTTTGTCATGCCAGACGGAAACATGCTTTTTGTTCATCTGAAGGACAAAAGTCTCATCAGGAACAAGAAAAGATGGTCTCAGGTATGCAGCAGCAGCTGTTAGTTTGTTTTTAGATTTGTATAATGATTAGGAAATAGTTAAAAAAGGTCCAACTTTTAAAAAACTAAGGAAACTCAAGATGTACATTAAAATTGTAATTAAAAAAAAAAGTCTTGTGATCTTTGGAAACCTTTCTAATATACAGAGTGAAAAATGTTTAGACAAAAACTACACAAATGTGTGCACCATTGTGAAAGAATTAACAGTAAAAACGTTTCTAATGGTATTATTGGCAACCAAGCTAATACTCTTTAAGTAAAAACATTTTTCCACAAGTTTTTGGATCAAACTAACATGTTTTAATTATTTTTTTCATGGGAAAAAAAATATTTTTGCCACTTGTGACCATTTAAATGTGTGATTAATCATTCATTACGATTTTACATATGATTGAAATGACTTGGATTTTTATTTTATTGCACTACTTGACTTTCAGATCATGTACATGTATTATCTGCTGGGCTGGAAAGGCTACATTGTCAAGAACCCTCACAAGTTGCCAGTAAATATGTCATATCAATCATGCGCATGTTAGTATTTTGACAGCGAAAGTAAAATAATAACCTTCTCTTGTGACTTTTTTCCCAGCGGATGAACAACACCAGAGACAGTTTGGTCTCCATGGATGGGGAGATGTTCCTGTTACCTCAGTTTGACAATGACCACAAGAGAAAGTTCATCTCAGAGGACAACACATACATCCTGGCTCTGGATGGAGACACTGATTTTCAACCGAAAGCTGTCATTTTGCTTGTGGACAGGTATGTTTTTTAGGCACTAAATACTAAAAGTTTCCTTTTTTCACTTAAAAAGCGCATTTTATTTGTTAACAGGTTGAGGATGTATGAGAATGTTGGAGCAGCATGTGGAAGAATCCATCCGACTGGGATGGGTTAGTTGTCATTTTATGTTAATTCTGTGTATTGCCATCGTATTTCAAGTAAAAACAAAAATATTTATGTCTCTACTTCTATTTTTTAAAATATCCCAGGTCCGATGGTGTGGTACCAGAAGTTTGAATATGCTGTGGGCCACTGGCTTCAGAAAACATCAGAGCACGTGTTTGGTTCTGTGCTTTGCAGCCCAGGATGCTTCAGTCTGTTCAGAGGATCTGCCTTAATGGATGACCACGTCTTAAAGAGATACACACAAACCTCTTCAAATGCTTCAGACTACGTACAATATGACCAAGGTTGGTACATGCCGTGTCTGAAAATTAGAGTCACTTGCATTAGTCTGAGTATTTTCACTCAGCGGCCATCTCTGATGTCCACATTTTTAGGGGAGGATCGCTGGCTCTGTACTTTGCTGCTGCAGCAAGGCTGGCGTGTTGAATACAATGCTGCATCAGATGCTTACACCAACTCACCGCAGGAATTCAAGGAGTTTTACAACCAGAGGAGACGATGGGGCCCATCCACACTGGCAAACACACTGGACCTTTTGCACAGGTTACAAATATATTCCTAAAATCACTGAAATAAATAATTAATGATTATTATTAACTTTTTAGTATTAAATGCAAAAATGCCTCCACCAACTCTCTGTGTTTGTGGTTCATGTACAGCGGTCCAGAGACAGTGAAGAAAAACTCATCCATCTCCAGGCTTTACATCTTTTACCAGATGTTCGCTGTGGGATCTTCTATCCTGGGTCCAGCCTCAGTCACTTTGATGATAGCTGGTTAGTTTGACTCTAATGACCTAGCTGACTATTGTCTTGAACATGCTTAACGGTCACATGTGTAATATTAGACAGGATATAGCGTCAGTGTCATTGTTTTGCTGCCTTTAGTGTTCAGCAGAAGGAACCCATGTGTGCTCAATCTTTCTGTACTCACTACTTCATTAAGAACAGAGATAAAAATTTGGACTTAAGACCTAGACTTGGACTTCACCTGAGTGATTTGAAACTTGAACTTTGAGGCTTGTAAACAGTTGTGTCAGATCTAACTAAAAGGTTTTTGGTTTTTTTAGTTAACTTAATCTTGTTTGGATGTGAATCATTTTCGACACCCATTTTTTTAATCTATCAACAGGTGCTTTTCAGTTTATCTTCAAAATGGCTGGCACGCTATCCATCATCGTCGCCAGTATCCCTCCTGTGATCTACATCATTATTTGCTTTACGGTCAAGCCCAACACTCAAATCACAATCGCCGGCATTATGAGCGTGCTCTATGCCTTTCTCATGACAGCCTCCTTCTTTTCCATCATTGGTAAGCACCATCTTGTTTTGCACACACGGCTCTTTCTAATGGACAGCGTGCATTCATAGCGTGTTCTCTCTTTAGGTGACATGGTGATCCAGGAAACCTTCTTGACCCCCACCGGCTTATTTTTGGTTTCTATGGCAATCATGTACTTTGTGACGGCTTTGCTTCACCCACAGGAGTTTGGTATGTCCAAGATTTTAAATATTAGACATATATAACTCTAACCCTGCAAAAGAAAGGGGAATATATAAAGAGTTTCCACATCTGTTGCTTTAATGTTAACCTATAACCAAGAAGAAAGTACATCCTATCAAGCTTTTTTTAATCCATCATTATCTTTATGCATGTTTGTGTTACGCTACATCATGTTTTGCCGTTATGTTTTCCCCACAGGGATGATTATCTATGGTCTGATGTATTTCATCTGTATCCCCAGTGGATACCTCCTACTGACCATCTACTCACTGGTTAACATGAACATTGTGACTTGGGGCACACGAGAGTCCAAGTAAAGAAAAAATCAGAGCTGTTACAAAGCTTTGAATCCATTTTAAAACTTTAATCACAAGTTTATACTTTAATCACTGCATGCTTGAGCGCATAATAAATAAAAATCTAATTGTTAATCAATAGAAAAAATTATTGAGCAATTTTTAGTGATTTTCAAAGGAAGAAGAATTGTGAATCAAACGAATCACCAACCCCCAAAAACATTCCGAAATGATTTTTTATTTTGTATATTTGATTCAGTTTTTAATTTTCTGTCATACTTTCTCTTTGTTAGGGAAGAAGGTGAAGTAAAGAAAAACCACAATATGGTGTGCAATAAAGACTGCAGGCTCTGCTGCTGGGACTGGAAGATACAGGTAAACAGCTGTTTGCAGGACTTTTAGTGAGCTACTGTATCTAGATGTGTTGCATGTGGATCATTTTTGTTTGCTTGTCTGGTGTTTTTTCTCTAGATTACCCAAGAGTCAGAGAACCCAGTGTTTCAGCAGATCATGAGTCAGGCCGCACATGGAGCACCTTTGCTCAAACCCACCATTAATGAAAAGGCTCTGCCAGCCCCAAGCACCGAGCCTCAGACCAGACCTCAAGACGACGCAAAGATGGAAAAAGAGGAGGAGGCGAAAAAAGACAAAGCAGGAAAACAAAAAGGGAAGAAAGACAGCGGAGTTGCTCAGAGTGACAGGTAATATTTTCGATTTGTTTTGGGTGTTGTCTATTATGATAAATGACAGTTGACCAATGTGCATGTGCTCTGAATAGTGGCAGCTTTGAGAAGAGGGACTCCTATCAAAGCTCCTCATCAAGCTCATCTGATGAGAATGATGAGGATGATGACAATGATGACGATAAAAAAAACAAGAGCTTCAAAATTGGTGAATTAGAAGAAGTGGCTGAGGATTCTGTCCAGGGTGAGCAAACCTTTGTTTGTTTGTTTTTAAAACCCCACAGCTGATGTTTAGAGCTGTTCAGAGCAGCAGTAGACATTCTGTGTGTTCTGTCTAATCTACATCTGCAGAGTGGGTAAAGCCAGTGAGGCAGGAGTTTTTGAAGAAGCTGACATTTGCCAATATGAAGAGGAATCTGCAAGAACAAATCCGGTAAAAAGAAAAGTTTTCAAGCTGCTATCCAACTTTATGCATTTATAGACTTTATGCAACTTGATTAGTAAAATATTAATTATGATTTTTAAATTTCCGTTGGTTTCAAATATTATTTTTTTTTGGCTTTGTATCCCTATTTTGGTGCTTTTCTTCTTCAGGTACGCACTCCGCAACAACAGAAACAATGATGAAGTGTGTGAAGACTTGGTTCTCATGTTAACCGACACTCTCAACGTGGAGCTGGGTGGATTGGGGCCCGAGACTGTTTTAACATCGGTTGAGATTGAAAACGTGCAATTTCAATTGACAAAGCAGGTGAATGCATTGAAACTCAATCGTGTTGAGCTTTTATGACTTAGACTGTATAGATGAACTGACTTTTTATTTATCCGTCAGGCCCGACAAGTCCTAAAAACCAACCGATCAATGAAATTGGAGAGGAAAGTGAAAAGAGCCATTGAAAAAACCCTGTCTGCTCCGCAGGTGCAAAAACTGGATGAAGTAAGTTGTCAGTTCAACACACTGTTAAACATTGGCTCTTTAATGCTGGAGGACAGCATGATATGCCTCATGTCTCCTTTATGATTACTTCAAAAATCGTGAATACACTGATAACTGAAAAAGCATGTTTATGTGTGTTAAGGGGGAACAGGACTTCTGGATCAAGCTCCTTGACCGCTACTTGGCGCCAATTAAAGAGTCAGCTGAACACAAGTTGATGGTCACCAAGGAGCTGAAGTCACTACGGAACAAGGTGCACAAATTAGTTTTCCTTAAGGATCGCAGGGAAAGACAGAAAATTCCCCTGTTTTGGGGCTTTTTAGTTGTGCCTACTGCTGTGCAGCTGTTCGGCTGAAAGTGTTACATCAGTAACATCATTTTGTGGGGTTTGCTTGTCAGTGTTATCTCATGAATACAAGCAAATTATCTGCACCCAGGCTCATTAATGTAGCTGTTGAGAGAAAACTACACACACCCAATAGTTCCTGTGAATTCAACATTAACTGGAAAAAGGTTGCTTCAGTCTGACAGCGCGTTTTTACTTTGTTGCTCTCATCCTAGGCTGTGTTCTTGTATTTCATCGTCAATTTGCTGTGGGTGGTGGCAACCTTCTTCCTGCAAGCTATTGGCAATGACGTCATCAGCATCAAGATCCCCAAATATTATACAAATGGAACTGAAACTGGAGAATTCCTTAAGGTTTGAACAGCAGACACAGTTTTTTGGTGCACGTGCTGCAGACTGGAGGACTGAGATGGCTGTGATAAATGATCATCAGCATCATGCTTCTGTAAAACTGCTTTAAAAACATGACGATCTATGTCCTGACAGGTGGAGCCCCTCAGTTTGATGTTCTTGCTGTCCTTTGCTGTTCTTCTCCTTGTCCAGTTTCTAGCTATGTTGTACCACAGGTACGCAAATACACCCAAAACTCACTGTAGTTTACATTCAGTTCTACAAATCAGTTCATGTTTTAACGCTAAAAGTGAACCAGCACTGAAGATTTCTCCCCCCTTTTAGCAAATAATTTAGAAAAACATTACTGTCTGTGTGGGGGTCCAGATTTAACCCCTCTAGCCATTCTTTAGATGGCATTTTGTCATTTTCTTGCAGCCCTCTGATCTTTGTCTCCCTCTGTTCACAGAGTCTACACCCTCATCCACGTGGTTTCATATCGCAGCACGGAAAAGAACTACAAGGAAAGGAGTGATGTGAGTAACAGCATCCTGCATGAAAAGGATCATCTGCAAAAGAATGGGGTTTTTTTCAACATATCACAACCAAACACTTCACACTGTGCAAAACTGCACATTCCGAACTTCTCTAAAGGGTTCATGTTTGCTCATAAACAGTCGCCTTGGTGTCTCTAAGTAACTGCTCAAACTTCAGGCATACATCACTCACAATTTGCCAGATTTACGAAGAGAAAAAAAGATAAACAAAATAAGGAAATACTGCTGTGTATTTATTTTATTTTTTCTAATTAAGGACTATTGCATTGCATTGAGACATTTAAGTTATGGTTTTTAAACACATTTTAAGTCAGCAATGTGTCAAAGTAGGATATTTAAATCAGTCATATGTAAAAATGTTTGAAGAAACATTGTTACTTTACTTACAAACCCTTTTTTTTCTTACAGGATGAAGACGAAGAGGACGACAACGTCATAGGGAACCAATATGCTCTGTCAATCACCACTGAGGATAGTTTTTAAGTCATTAGTGAATTTTTTTAAACTATTTCAGTGTAGACTGGAACCATCAGACAAATCCCTTTCCAAACCTGCACATGTTCATGTCACAGAACACATTTTAATGTTTTATTAATTCCATCTGTGGTCACACAATTAAAGCACAGTATAGAATTTAGTCAGCAATAACTTCAATTTGTGTGTCTTGGACTATTTATTTTGTTTTTATTTGTAAATGCAACAAATTTAAAACTTATGGAGAGGTATTTTCCAACGTTTAGACATCATTGTCTTCTTTGCATTTTTATAATATAGGATCTAATAAGGAAAACCTGCTCGTCCATCAAGTGTTTGCCTGCATTTCTAGCCGTCTTTGAACATCGTCAGGAGTCACTTAAATACAGTTCATGGATTATTTGCACTTAGTTTATTGTGATCAGTATCTTTTATGCTGGCAGCCTGTACTCAGTGGAAAGTGAAAATCATCTTCATAAAAAAATGCACTTTACTGACAGGTTAATGAAGTTAATGTTAAAATGATATTTATATATCAAATTGTAAACAAACAAAAAACTTTAAGAAATGATGCATAAAACCTACTTGTCCTTTTTCGTTTTAGTAAAAAAAAAACTTTGGAAACAGATGCATAAAAATGAACTTGTCAGAGGATCAGTTTAGTTTTTCTAACTTATTAAATTTTTTAATCTTTGCAATTTTTAAACACAATCAGGTTTGTGTGATCTATGAACTGCACCCTCTGCAGAAACTTTCCACGTCTCCTTTTGTAATTTTGTAAGCTGATCGATTTTGGATTCAAACTGTTAATACTTTACATGTTTCTATACTTGCTTAACCATATATTTAGATGACTATTTCCTACTTGTACTTTAATGTTTTCAGACAATGATTCATACAGTGCCATGCAAAAGTATTCATGTTCGTTCCTTTTGTTGCTTTCATAAATCACTCCTGGTCAATAAAATGTGTCTTTCCTCCCACAAGAATTTACTAGAAAAAAAAGCTTCAACGTCAATGTGAAAACAGTTTTCTACAAAGTAATGTCAATGAAACAAAATTATGAAATGAAATATAATTTTTTGCATAATTATCCAGCCCCTTTTAAATGTAATGGTCTAATTCAGTAGAAGTCCATCCAATTAGTGCCAAACAGTCTAACAATTAGTGAAATAAGGATCACCGATGTAAAAATGGCCAAGCGCCATCACAGTGATACATGTGATGACAGCAAAAATGATCAAGCCATCATTGCAGCCCAATGTGTGAAAAAGAAAAGAATTCTCCAAAAGACATGTGACATTACAGTGTGGTAGAATGTTCTAGTAATGTTACCTTTGGATTATTTTTGATGAGGAAAAAAACTCAGAGGGCTGAACCTTATGAATTTAAAATGTGAATGGATTTACCATTAATTTCAGTTTACTTGTTTGTTTATACTTGAAATACAAGGAATGTGGAAAACTTCCCACCAGGTCTGTCACACTGGAGGATTTTTTGACTAAAAATTTGTTATGGATCGATTTTAGAAGAGTGACTCGTATAAAATTGTTTTGCTCAAAATGAACCAATATCGACTATGAATCGTATCGACAACCGCAAATTATGAAATGAATTAATTGTATATGTCTACTGAAAACGTTTATTGAACATGTCTGGTTAATGTCTATATATTGCTAAGCAACATTTTCTGCCGAATGCATATTTGCTTTGTGATGTTTCGCTTGATTTACATTTAAAACTTTACATTTGTCTTTTTAAAAGTTATTTAGAGTATGGCATCAATTAAATCTGGTGATGAAACTATTATTTAAAAGTCTTTTAAAAATAACTTATCTTTATCAAATGTTACTTGTCTGATGGATAATCAAGGAGCAGACGAGCCTAAAGAGCATTACACTGGTCCTGAGAGCGCCATCTCGTGGTCAAATAAATACATAACAGATTAGAAATAAAAATGGTCCAAATCCTGTCCAAGATTTTGACTGTTATTTCCATTAATATTAGTGACTCGACCCACTCAAATTTGAGAAAGTAACTCATCTAAGAAGTTTTGTAAGGCCTTTGAAGACTCAAAATGAAGAGACAAAGGCCACTGTACTTATTAAACAATAACATTTATCAACTATTAACATTTTATTAACATTAACTTGTACGTCCCACAAAAAAGCTCTTCTGGATCTTCATTGCCATTTATTCTTCAAATGGAACAGAACTGGAATCTGTGTGGGGGCACAGATGGACCAAAAAAAAAAAAGATTAAGGGGGTTGTTGCAGCATCCTGGGACAGTATGATCATGACTGGAGTCATTCACAACTTAAAAATGTTTAACTATATGTGAAACTAGAAAGAAATGTACAATCCCCTCCCATCTTTAACTGCATGTGTTAAAATATTGTCTGACAATTTGTAAAGTCTGAAGAAGAATGTTTACTCCAAAGCAAGTGCTGTTGCCTATAGTGGATCCATTCTCCCTTGGAGTACCGCTGAACAAGGTCTTTTAACCCTTGTGCTATCCTATGACATTGACGTGTTATGCCTACCGTGACAAAGGTGGATAAAGGTGAAGAGGATTTCATGTAATCCATGGACAACAGTGAAGATCACAAATCATTGAAGCAAAAAGGTTCAGCGCACTGTCTAGTAGTGGGTCTAGATGACCCAAGTCCCAATGTTAAAGTGCCTAGGATAGCACAAGGGTTTAAAGGTGTGGTGCCTCTGGAACATTAACAGTCCCATTGGTGTCTTATGAAACAAGTGTTGGAGAGCTTGATAGTTATTTACAGTAACATCTCTCCATAAACCTAATACGCTGGACACTTCGGCCTGTAAAGAAAGGTCTTCTCTCTGCATAAAAAAATGAAAGTTTCAGTGCAAGAATACAGCAATTTTATGTCTGTTTCGGTTTCAGATGAACAGAAAATGCCAGTCACTTTGAATAGTTTTGCTAAGTATAATTGTCTGCTTTCAATAAACACAACAAAACAAAAACATGCGCATTATAGGATAGACTGTAGTGGAGACCAAAGGGGGGGAGACACAAACAAAATACACGTTTTCTGCAAGCATTTTAGTTAAAGATTGTTTTCTAACGAGAACATAAATAGTACGTAATACATACAGAAAAAAATAACTCAACTAATGTCCTCCCTCCTGCCATTAAAACCTAACACTGATCCTGCTTAAACTCCTACTAAATAACAAATAAAAACATTTTTAATAAAAACTTTTAAAAAACTATTCTCTTTGAAAGGAAGAAAGAGTCACAAAAGAGTAATTCCTGATTCTTCTTCAGAAAAGTTGACGGTTTTTGGAAGAAATTGGCTAAACAGCCTTAAAATTTTGTCAAAATGTGATGAGATTTTTATGAAAATAAAACTCAAGTGTTCACTTCCAAGTCTGGATTCCAATCATGCCTGCAAATGGCAAAAATGGCGGATACTTATTTAGCGCTTTTCTACCTACAAGACCCAAAGCGCTTTACAGTCACAGTCCCATTCACACACACATTCACACACTGGTGGCGGCTCCGCTGCCGAAAACTGGCGCCAACCTCCCACCAGAGGCAAGGTGGGGTTCAGTGTCTTGCCCAAGGACACTTCGACTCATGGGCGTGCAAGGCGGGAATCAAACCTGCAAGTTGCTGTCATCATTTCATTTTCTGTCATCACTTTGGTCTTTATGGTTTCTTTCAGTATATAAAACTGATGAGAAATGCGAAAGAGAAAGCCTGTAAGAAAACGCACCTTCAAAGTCTTGCAGTATGCGTCAGTCCCTGAACGACAGAGTCTGCTTTAGCTGTTGGTCCAGCATGCTGTGGATCGTGATGAAGAGTTACAAGCTTTATCTGCTGAGACAACAGACTGTGCATGTAGCAACTGCTGCCCGGGTTCTTCAGCGGTCAAAGCTTTATGGGAGAGTGGCAATGAGAAAGCAGCTGTTGAAGAAAACACATATTGCAGCTCAACTAAAGTCCCCCAAAAGGCATGTGGAAGAAGATTCTTTGGTCTTATGAGACAAGACAATATGTTTGGCGGAAACAAAACACAGCACATCATTAAAAATACCCCATCCCCACTGTGAAGCATGGTGGTGGCAGCATCATGCTGTGGGGATGTTTCTCAGCAGCAGGCCCCGGAAGGCTCACAAATATAGAGGGGAGAACGAATGCTGAAAATTACACTGAAATCTTGGAGGACAATCTTTTTCAGTCTGCAAGAGAACTACTAGGTTCTACAACTACAACTAGGTTTATTTTCCAGCAAATGATCCAAAGCATTCTGCAAAAGCTACACAGGAATGGTATAAAAAGAACCAGGTAAATGCTCTGATGTGGCTGAGTCCAAGCCCAGACCTAAATCCCATAGAGAATTTGTGTCTGGACTTGAAAAGGGCTGTTCATGCCCGGTATCCACGCAACCTGACAGAACCTTAGCAGTTTTGCAAAGACAAATGGAGCAAAATTCCAGTGTGCAGACGCACAAGACTGATTAAGATATTTCAGAATCAGCTTTATTGGCCAAGTGCATGTACAGGTGCATGTACAAAGAATTTGGCTTTGGTGTCTTAATCTCTCGTGCAACCAAGCAAGGAATAGAATAGGTGTGAAAGGTTGAACTTATTAAGTTGTCGCAGGAAGTACAACCTCTGCTGAGCCTTTTTCCACACTGACTCAGCGCTGTGGTTGTAGCCAAAGGTGCATCTACTAAAATACTGACTTGAAGGGGGTGAATAATTATGTATGTGTGTAATATATTTCATATTTGTGTTTCATTGACATTACTTTGTAGAATTCTGTTTTCACACTGACAGTCAAGGTTTTATCTAGTACATTTTTGTGTGGAAAGAAATGTTATTGACCATAAGTAATTTATGAAAGCAACAAAAGGGATAAACATCCTTTTGCAAGGCACTGTTAACCCTTGTGCTATCCTAAGCATTTTAACATTGGGACTTGGGTCATCTAGACCCACTAGACAGTGAGTGCTCTGAACCTTTTTTCTTCAATGATTTGTGATCTTCACTGGTGTCCATGGATTACATGAAATCTTTCCACCTTTATCTACCTTTATCATGGTAGGGAGAACAGGTAACTGTAAGGGTGGGGTCATAGGATAGCACAAGGGTTAAGTACAATGTGAGGCTTTTTTTTTTTTTCAAAGAACAAAGAAAGCGACATGAATTCACTTTTTTTATTGAATAATTTCATTCAAATGAATGAACGAAGTTGACAGTTCTTAAACAAAAGCAATTGCAAGGCAATCATTAAATAAATTCTCGGGGAGGGCAATCTCAGCGGGGGGTACTGGACTGACTCCTGCTGTTCACTGTTGTATTATGGCAACACAAACTCTAAAAATGTCAATTGTGTAAAAAAAAAAGTCAGGTTTACAAATTGTCGGGCAAGTACAGCCAAATAAAAGTATTAACATATTTTTAACACCATCCACCCCAAGAAAAGAAGAGAAAGAAAAGTAACTTTTCTCCTTTTAGGATTTCCTTTCATCATTTTTTTTGAGTTGATGCATCAACTTTAAAAAGATTACAAGCACCCTTGACAGGCCTGCTCTGTAGATATACTGGTCACAGGAGAAGCTCTAAATAAAAACTCCTAACTGACAAAGTATTACATTTGGTTTTTATCAGTATTCTTATGACTCGTGAGTGAAAATAGCTTGGACCTGGTTAATAGTGAAAGCTTCACCTGCCATAGTTGTGCCTCTTTCACTGACGGCCAATGAAAACGCTGCAAGTCTCTGAGTCACAGTCAGTCCAGCCACAGGCCGGCTGCTCAGTAATCGAAGGCTTGGCTGAAGGAGCGCTTGTGTCCTCCTCGGTTGCTGTTGTTAAAGTCGCCTCCACTGTTGCGGAACCTGTTGTTGCCATTACCCCTAAAATTTCCTCCCCTTCCACCTCTGAACCCCCTTCTTTCACCACGGTTACCACCCCCGAAGCTCCTATCACCACGGTTACCGAGCTGCTTCTCCTCCAGCTCTGGGAGCTCTGTGGCTACAGTCAGCTGCCAGCGGCGACCATCTTGCCAGTTGCTCTGTAAAACATAACCAAATTGAATACTCCTTCAATACTTTATCTGAACATTTTCAATACATATTCAATTCTGTTTTGCTGTGTGTTTTTACCATCATCTCCTTGACTTTATCAGATGGAACATCAAAGCAAACTCCCTGTGACAAACAACAAAGGTTCAGGTTACTCATTTACATGCATTTTAGGCACTAGAGCCAGACATTGATCATTTTTCACTAATCCTTTCTAGACTGGATTTATGGATCAACTTTCCTCAAAAACAGAAACCACGTCTTTTTTTTCTGACTACATTTTCTTAATGTTGTCAAACCCAGAAAAACATTTAAATATTTCATAGATGCTTCTCATGGTTTCAGGAAAAATAAAAGATTTTAAAAGTTCAGCTTTTAACTTTTTAAAATAATAAGTGCATTTTTTTACACCAATTGTGTGTAGATCTACTTACATTTTTGCCTTTGAGGAAGGTCATTCTGTGAATGTGGTTTTCAAACTCGTCTCCTAGCTGCTCTTTAATGGTTCTCCAGGCATAACCCAGATTATGCATCTCCTGAGAGCAGGTCATCTGTATAGTGGTGTAACCCTGCAAGAACATCAGAAAAGGTTCATGTGTTTATAAACAGTTAGTTTGGAGTATGAAGTCTAAAAAGAAAAACACTAACTCAAAAGATTTTTAAAGCACAAGTGGATAAACAAAAACAGAAAAAGTGATGATGTCCATGGAGAGCAAATATGTTGGTAAATTGATTCGGAGTTTCAATTTGGTTAAAACAGTCATCTAAAAATATAAACCAAACCCTCCATTCTGATAAGCCAATGCTTCTTCAACATTTGCACACAGAACTCCATCGAGTCCTGCTGTATTGGATTTTGTCGAGCAGTTAAGTTACAAAAAGAGAAAAAAACTGCTGTGTTTTATCAGCTCAATGCATCATAAAACTCAAGATTTTGAATAGAATTATGGAAGATTTGCCCCACCCTTTTGATCTATTTTAAAGCATTCCCACTGGTCTTTTAATTATGATTATGCCCTTTTTAGGCGACATCAGTGTTGTTTTCATAGACAGTTTCTGCAGAGCAACAGTGGTTCTTTAGAGTAGTGGATGGGACCTTTAGCATGGAACAACTCCACCCCCGTTCTCCTCCCCATTGCTGGATTTTTTGCGTATTTTATACTTCACAAATGAGCTCTTTTTCAATCTGCATTATTTTGTCTGCTCCTGATTCACAACGATTTGAATGAAGAAGAAACAATTTCCGTTGTAATGGATCTTTAACATCTAATCACACATAACGCTGCAATTTATGCATAAATCTAGCTGAATGCAGACAATTTAAGAGTAATGACTTAACTTAAAATGTTACAATAAATGTTCTCCTTAAATGGACCCCTTTTGAGCAGACAGGCTCTGAAAAGGTTTTCTCTGAGTATGTGTGCATGATGGGATCTTACAGCGTCAGAGTTGAGGAGGGATCTCTGCTCCAGGCTTGTGGCTCCTGAAATGTGAGCCAGAGCTGCAGCCAAGGCTTCCACCGCTCCCCTCTCCTCGATCAGTTTTTCTGCAGACTCTTTGAAATATTCAATAGCTGTGACCGGAACAGAATCCAGAAACCTAATCACAAAGAGAAAAATGAAAAACACTGAGAAAATATTTATCACACCAGCACTACTGATCTTTAGGCAGCTCACTTGTGTAACAGTGAGACTATTTTGTGCAACTGAGAAATATTTGAAATAAAACACATTATTCTGATGCACCAAAACTTTAAAACTGAGGAAACTGGGAGAGAGTTAAATGGATTTAAAAGTAAACATTTCCACTTCTTTAGTCTGTGTCCTGCTCCTGCATTTATAGACAAAACATGAATTAACATGATTACGGCAAGAGTGTTAGTATTTCTCAACAATGGCATCTGAAGTGTGGCATCATGGAGTCACAGAACCGTTCTTTACCTCTGGCCCCCTTCAGGTGCAAATCAGAACTACAGGTAAATTATTGCAGGTCCTAGATCGCCACCTTCTGTCCTCTTTTGCCATTAGTGTAATGTGTGGACTAACAAGTCAAATGTCTAAATTTGTTTTATTCATCTGCTTTTCATTTGTCAATACTGTCCCAGTGTTTTCTAAAATGGGCATATAGGGTGCAGAGTGGCTCACCTGACAGCGTCTTTGCTGGACGCCTTGATGATGTCGTTGGCGGTTGGGACACCAACTCGTCTAAATGTGATCCCCTGAAGCAACAGCACACATGAAACATGTTATACCAACAAATGCAAAAAGGCACAAGATGAGCACAAACAACTATTTATTTTTATTTTTTGAAACAACACAGATGTTTCTAAGTCATTTATTTGGACTAAATAAATATTAAATATATTACTGACATTAAATAATATTGATAAAGAAAAGCTATGTTTAAGTAACAATAAAAGCTCTTGAATGCCTTAATTTGTCTTTTTCTTCTGTTTCTAGTCTTTTTTTTTACATGAACACAAACCAAAGCATCTTTCAGTCTTCCTTTTATCTTTACTTGATTTTAAGATTAAGACCAGACTTTTTGAGATCAGAAGTGTTTCACTATTGCACAAGTGTACATTTTTTGATGGTAATTTTACCCTTCATAATTCTGTAAATATTATAGTACTGATAAAGAGGTGAAGCGAATATCTGAAACACTCACAGCTTTGTTTTCCACATAGCGCAGCTGTTCCTCTTCTTTTCTCTGGTAAAAGCAGATGCAGACTCCGGTCCTGCCTGCTCGGCCTGTTCGCCCAGAGCGATGGATGTATGACTCTACGTCCTGATTTAAAACAAGACATTTTAACATATTTAAACTATAGGATCTATCCAAATGTTTGAGAGAACCTAGTTAACTTTTCTACTAAGCTCTCTTTATGATCACCCCTCTGGCGCGCAAACCCGAAAGTAACGATTGCATAAGTAACTTCAAACTTTGTTTATTTTTATAAATAACTAAGATAAAAAATGTATAAAAAATTAAAAATGGGAGTGTATCTATCTACACTAATCTTAGAAATAAAAAAGTGCCTCATTGCACACTTGCAATAGTGAATAGTTGCTTCAAGACAACCACACCTTTGGTGGAGAAGACTGGACAACCAGGTCGACTTCAGGAATGTCTAATCCACGAGCTGCAACATTTGTAGCAACCAGAACCTCAAAAGCTCCATTTCTGAAGCCTTTCAGTGTTATCTCTCTCTGTTTCTGAGGAATATCCCCGTGGAGGGTCTGGGAACTCTGTAAACACAAAATAAATTCTAATAATTAATCTTTGGGTTTTATTTTTTTTTAGATTTTTCTGCATGAGTTGTGAGCATGTCTACCTGCTTGATGGATGCATTCATTGAGAGCTCATTTGCCTCCTTCTTTGTTTCACAGAAGATGATGGTTCTGCCATGGCTGCCACTGTACACCTGGATGACATCGCCTATCACTGCAGCACGCTGGGACCAGTGGCAGGCTATAGCCAGATGCTGCACAGGTTTCAAACACAGAATTTGAATAAATAACTCAAGACAGAAAATGTGCATTACCTGTGCAGGTGGTTCACATACAGAACAGCAATTATCTTTTAAAAAACATTAGGAAGTTCATTTAACTTTGACAGTATGTTTTTTTATCCGGATACTTACTTCAACAGTGGTCGCAGCTCTTTGTGTCTTTTTGCCAATCAAGTCCACATGTTTGCAACCTGGTCTCATGTATTTCTTGGCCACTTCATAAACCCAAGGGGGGCAAGTGGCAGAAAACAGGAGAGTCTGTGGGTTGGTGTCACTATCTGCAGAAAAACAAATAAACTTTAGTGACCCATTTCCATATTTAGGGCAGGACAGATATGCAAACGAAATCATGACAAACCAATGGTACTTACCTTTCTTGTAAGATAAACTCAGAATTTCTTCAACCTGTTCTGCAAAGCCCATGTCCAGCATTTGGTCCACTTCGTCCAGAACCACATGTTTCAGATCAGAGAGGTTGAGTTTATGGTTCTGAAGGTGATCTTTGATGCGCCCAGGAGTTCCAACCAAAATGTCAATACCATTACGAATCGCATCGACTAGACAAGAGCAGAGGAACCAAAAGTCACAAATAACAGAATACAGTAGTACAGACCAGAAGTTTGGACACACCTTCTCATTCAAAGAGTTTTCTTTATTTTCATGACTATGAAAATTGTAGATTGTCACTGAAGGCATCAAAACTGTGAATTAACACATGTGGAATTATATACATAACAAAAAAGTGTGAAACAACTGAAAATATGTCATTGTAGGTTCTTCATAGTAGCCACCTTTCGATTTGATTACTGCTTTGCACACTCTTGGCATTCTGTTTAGTTTTGATGCCTTCAGCGTGACTCTGCAATTTTCATAATCATGAAAATAAAGAAAACTTTAAATGAGAAGGTGTGTCCAAACTTTTGGTCTGTACTGTAGATATTTTACATTAACAATTAACAGAAGTGCAATAAGAAAGAAGAAACAAGTAAAAGCTTTTTTGGACATTAGGAAAAATCTTTCTCTACACTTAGGAAATTTCCATGTGAATAAAGTAAAAAATGTAAAGTCCCACACTGATCATATTTTGATCTATTTTACAACCAGTGGTCTTTTGATTATATCGTTTGTAGCCAAAATTTAAAAAAATCTAGGACAGATTCTGCAGAGCAGCAGGAGTTCATTAGAAATCCACTTCTGACCTTCCCCTGAATGTTGCTGAGAGCTCTCAGTTTACACTCTCCAGTTAGCTTACAGCCCCTCACACCCTCTATATAACATTAGCGGTGCAACAAAAAGGGAAAGCGAAATTGAAGCTATCCAGCTGTAGTTGTGAGCCAGGTGACACGAGGAAAACAAAACCGTACATGGATCTAGACGTTTACAAGTGAATGCATCAGAATGGAGCGGAGCAGGGAGCTTGTGGCCCGCCCAGCAGAGCATTTGTTAATCTGCTTCTGGTTCAAAACTATTTGAATACAGAAATATTCAAATGCATTTTTTATCTTAGTTTTCTTTAGATATGCCCCCCACCTTTAGAAAAAGGCCACAAGTCTTCAACGGTCCAAACGGACTGGTTTTGACAAAGTTACCGGAATTAATTACTTTAGAAAAGACCACCGAGTGTTTGGAATAAACGTACGCTGTGGGTTGTATGAGCTGCCGCCATAGAAACAAGCGATGGCAAGTTTCTTGGAGACATCTTTGAAGTCCTTCGCCACCTGGATGGCCAACTCTCTGGTAGGAGTCAAAACCAGAACCTGCAGGGACAACATAAACTGAGTCATACTGCATTAATAAAAAGCATCCATGCCACTTCTTCGAGGTCTGTTAATTACCTTGGGGGGTCTACCTCGGGTCGTCTCTCCGCCCTCCTTCTGCAGCCTCTCCACCAAAGGTATGGCGAAGGAGAAAGTTTTTCCTGTTCCTGTGCGCGCCTGAGCAAGTACATCCTCCCCATCATAAACAGGATTAAATGTCTTCACCTGAATATCAAAAAGGTAAGAAACTCCCCGAGCTGATCAAGGGAGAGAAGAAGAAGGAGGCAACAAGGACAGAAAGTGATTGGGATGTTGTGGAAACCACCGAAGGATCTCAACTACTCTGAAGCAGCCTGGATTTACATTGAGTACAAATCAATGTCATGTTGTGTTCTGTTACGGTTGTGGCCGTATTTAGGTTTGATTTCTTTTTATTCTGATTTTAGTGGATTTTATTTCTCTTTGAGTGGGACTTCAGTGCTTTTGTGGATCTTTTTGTGTCTGTCTCTGTTTACTTTCAGGTGTGGTGCTGGAAAGGTGTGGCTTCCATTGGACCCAAGCTGATGGAGGCAGCCTTTAAAAGCATGTGTGTGTGGACCTCCAGACCTTGAGAAGGGAGCTTTGCTACTACCTGTCTTCACTCCAGCTTGGTGTTCTTCTCTGCCTGTTATGTAGTGTGTGTTGCACTGTGTAGTTCTTTGTTCATGCCCACTCTGAAGTCTTTTGTTTGGTGTAGTTTAATTGACGCTGTAGGGGTGAACTGCCATTTTCTTTCACATATGTTTTCTTCTGTTAATGTTAGTCTAAGGAGGTTACGGTTTTGTCAATCCTTTGGTGTTTTTGTTATTAAAGTTGGGGAAAACACATTACTTTTATGTTTACTCCTATGGGTCCCCATAACAGTTCATAAAATTAAACTTCCAACAAAATGATTTGAGCAGCCTTGTCCAAATTTACTGCTGTAGTCTGAATTTTATCTGACATCAACAGAGGCTTTTCCGCATTTGGAGAATTTATTCTGAAAATTCTGTAACAGAAAACTGAATGAAAAGAAGATTTATTTAATTGTAATACTGTAAACTATAAATGCACACTTTAAAAACTTATGTTGACTTATCCTTTACTAGTTATAAACAAATCAATAAACCTTCAAGTTTTGGGGCTCCAAGTGACTAGATGTATAAGTAAATCTTCACACAAGTAACCACAGACTTTAAAACTTTGTTTGACCCAAACCCAACTATAGCTGCTTATAACTGAAAATAGAAAAAGCTTTGGTCAAGTATCTGCATTTAAGCATTTTCTCTCATTTACAACACAAATGGTAAAACATTAAAGAGAAAAAGAGCACGTCTGATTATAAATAAAAAAGCAAGATGTCTGGCACTTAGCTGCCATAAAAATAATAACGTATAAGTAAAAGAAATTTTTTTACCTTTCAGTTTATTGATTGTGACTTGAGAGATTCTGAAGTTGGAAAACGCTCCTTCTTTCTGTTCTGGAGTTTCTTCCTAAATTAGAAATGTTTTTAGCCAGACATTCACACACAAACACACACACACAGACTATCTCTATTGAAGCATTTTTTAAGAATATAGACACTAGGCAACACAATATAGAACAAAAGAAGCTCAAAACCAACATTCAAAACATGGTAAAAAAATAAAGTAAAAGGACAGGACACTTTTAGGAGGAGGAAAAGTGGAAGAGTACTGCAAGAGGAGGTGAAACTGAATTCATTCACATCTGTGGTAAAACACATCGTCTTTGCCCAATTTGATGTTAAATTAACCATATAGAATTCTGCTAGTATCACTCTGGCTCTGAGGAGAAAGTGTGTGTTTGTGTTGGCCTGGGGGCGGTGCAGACTCTTCCGGGAAGGGGCTGTTCTCATTGGTCTGTCAGCTCGTTAGGAGCCGCTCATTTTTGTGGGTGGTGAGGGGCTGGTGCTCAGAGCGAAGGGTTTTTAGAAGACTACCCAGAAATGCATGAATGGATCAAAACACCGCTTTAGGGTTACTTTTAGTGAGAAATGAACATTGTAATACAATTAAAAGCTCATTAAACTGATTCTGCATGATCTAGGCCAGGGGTGTTCACACTTTTTGAGCTACTTTTGAGATGACAATGTCTTAAAGATCTACTAATCTGTAATTTAACTTTGCTGGCCTGCGATCTACCCTCATGTCCCTGAAGATCGACCGGTCGATCAGGATCGACATAATGAGCATCCTTGATCTAGGCCCTTTAAAGAGTGTGTTATTTGGGTTTTAGCGACATCACCTGTGTTAAAGAGTCAACAAACATAAGGAAGCAAACATGAAATGGTTCCTGAGCACTGCTTCCTCAGGGAACGGATCAAATAAAGAAAATTCTGCAGTGTGATGACTGATGAGGCTAGAAGGGAAAGTTTCAAGAATATTGTAAATGTTACCGTTTCCTTTTCGCTGTCACAGGAGTCATCACTGGACGGGGATGGCGTGTTTGGGGTGGAATGTTCTTTGATTGCTGTCTCTTCATTTGCTTTCTGCTTTTGTTTTTTCTGCAAAGGGACAAATTTGATACAAGTTACAAAGGCTTTGTATTCATATAAAAGTCTTCAATTTAACTACAAATTTAGCTCCAAAGTAGATGATTTTAATATACCTTTAATACGCATTATTTCATTTTTTGGAATGCTTTAAAAAATAAAACCTCATGGTGACTTCTTTTTCTTTTAGGAAATGTAATAAATAACATTAGTAAGTCATCTCCCAATAAAGTCTACGTCTTCGGTAAAGAACACTTACGTCTATGTTGCCATTTTTGCTCTTCTTGGTCTTCTGCTTCGGCGTTTGAACATCATCGCTAATACCATTGGCCTCTTCCATGTGGCCGTTTTGTTCTTCCACCGTCTTTTAATAAATGTAATAAATAACATTAGTAAGTCATCTCCCACTGAAGTCTAAGTTTTCTGTAAAAAACACTTACGTCTATGTTGCCATTTTTGCTCTTCTTGGTCTTCTGCTTCGGCGTTTGAACACCATCGCAAATACCATTGGCCTCTTCCATGTGGCCGTTTTGTTCTTCCACCATCGTCTTGTCTTTTTTCTTTTTCTTTTTTGGTGCTGGGGCCTCAAAGTCAGCCTCTTCCTGCTCCTCCATCTGCTGCTCTTTTTTCTTCAGCTTCTTTTCCCCCTTGATCTTGTTCTTCTATTGTGAGCGAAGGAACAAGACATCAAATAAAAGGGGTACTTAACTGGAGAGGATAAACCTAATACAGGTATGTTTTCAGAGTTAATGTAGAGTTATCCAAGTTTAGATTGGATCTTTTAAATATATTCTTGCGAATAAAGATATATCGCTAACATATTGAATGACAAAACAGTTACACAACAAAATAGTCTTTATCACTATTAAAAAACAAATGCTTATCGAAAGGCGTTTTCTTTCATCTAAAATCAAAAACCTGTGTCATTTTCTAAAACATAGTTTCTGCAGAGTGGCAGCAGTTTGTCAGAACTTCACCTCCTAGTTGTGGGAGAGAATGCTGACATGGAATAATTCTGCGCTCATTTCCCATCATCCCTTTGTTAACATGTTCTCCCGCTAGTTTACATCCCCTCACAACCCCAACCTAACATTGCCGGTGCAATTGCGAGGTTCGTTTTTTAACGTTTATGGTCCAGCAACGTGTATTTTCTTGTATCCACGTGTGTACATATATATGTTTTGGATGACGCAGCTTTAAGTGCGCCTTTTGTAGTCAAAATTTAGAGTTGTAGTTTACCTGGAAGAGTGACGTCATTCCGCTTTCGCGTCGTGAGGGACAAGAAGTTCAACTGAAATCTACAAAATTACACTTTGCCCTTCTTTAAATGTCTCCTATTTTCTATCCATTAAGCCACGACGTTTGCCAATAAGGTCAAGTGGAAAATAGAGATATGAGAAAAGAATTTAAGATTTTTACTTTGTTTATTTTGGGAATTCCGACCTCACGAACCAGACACAAGCTTTCAGCTTTTGACAGTTTGTTTCAAATTCACATTTAAATATTTTTTATTAATTAATGAATCATTAAGACGCCTATTTTTTAATCCATAATATAAACTTTAGAAGACCTTCGTTGTGAAAGCTACAAGGTTAGCATCAGCCACATGTTCTTGTTAGCAAACATGGAGGAACCTAGCAGGAAGAAGTCACAAGATTTTCTTCAGCCTGAACAAAACAAAATAACCGTTTCTGCTCACCTTGGAGGCTTTAGCATCCGCCACAGTGTCCAGTTGTTCATCCATACTTTGTTCCTGGTTGTCAAAGATGATTTTTGACGGCATTTCTCTTCCAAGTTGGAGACCCTCGGCGTGGACACAAGCTAACTTACGGACACGCGGATGGAAAGGAACGCGCTGGGCGGAGTCAAAGTGCGTCATCGTCAGCCAAACATAGAGCTAAAATGCATAGACAGGCACAACAGCTAGAACTGGATCCACACCAAAAAAACGTGATGGTGTTTATGGTGGTTAATGAGTTTTAAAGAGAAACCATGTTTAAATGCCTGAGCTAGCTAAAAAAAGAAAAAAAAGAAGGAAAAAAACTGTAACAGCAATTACATTTAAAAAAATAATATAATAATACATAAGCTAAAAATATTACGACAGTAAAGATCAACTTTATTTTAGTCATTGCATAATGAGAGTTTTTTATTTATTTATTTCCATGTCAGCAGTAAATCTGGTTTAAATATGTTTGCTTTCAAAAAATTTTCACTGTCGTACTTACAAATAAAAATCTGTTGACATGTGTCTGTTGGATTTTGTAGGTTTCACATTCAAGGTCACATTCAAGTATAATTTCATGTTTTTGTTTATAACCCCTTAGAAGTATTGGAATTTTGACATTGCTCCTCTCCATGATGTCTACCGTAAACAAAACATTACCATTTAAAAAAAATACATAAATACATTTACTTTTGGTTTTGTTACAGTTCATGAAAAGAAAAAGTGTACAGAGAATTCATCCCTCACAATAAAAAAGTTTTTGCAAAGAAATAAAGACAAAAAAAACAAAAAAATTCAAGGAAATCAATTATCAGAATGCAATTTAAAAGAGAAACTGCATATCCATTTATTGTCAACTACGTAATCCTCGTTTTTTTGCAAATCTGCATTAACGCAACATTGTTTATTTTAGAAGAGAAAAACAGTTAATTCAGAGAAAAAAACTAGGACAAATAGACAACAGATTTACTTCTTGAGGATAAAACTGAGAAGATTTTTACTTTAAACTCCGTTGAAAAAATCTGAGCTGAGATCATTTTATGAAAGAAAACCTTCATATGAGCTGTTCCAAAACGCCTGACTCGTTTTTTTACACAACTAAAAAATTATTATTAAATTATTAAAAAATATTTTTCTCAAAATTTCCCAAATGCAGATTTTTCTTCAAGTCTAATTGTCTTCACTTATGCCTCTACATTCTTAGCCTACTGTGCAGTTTAGTTTTAAAATGCTGATTTGTCCTGAGGAAACAAATGCCTTCACTTTCAAGTGTCCATTTACTTAAATATAATTTGAGATTTCCATTAACAAATTTAATATAACAAACGAAAAGTGAGAATATTATATGAATGTCTGAATAAACTGAATGGAATTAGTAAACTTTAATTGAAATTTTGAATAAATCAAAGGAAATCTTAGAACAAGGATTAAAAGTACAAACTTATCAATTGTTTGTTAAATGAAACCTGAGAATATTCACATGAAGTATAAAAAATCAAATGCAATTTGACATTTTTAAATAACATTAAACACTCAGACACAAGAAATGTAGTTTCTAAAAATACGGAATAAATATTAGAATATTGATTTAAATAATAAACATTTTTAATGTAAGATTTTTAATTTAAAGTTTAATAACATTGATTCGTAGGTGGGTGGTATTGGTTTGTCCAGGAGTGCTGGTCTGTTGCTCGTTTCTCCACCTGACTGCCACTGCAGTTTTGCTGTCTTTTGTGTGACTTGTGCTGGGAGGTAGAAGGGGCAGATTCCTACCTAATCTACTTTCAGCTGCATCAGTGCAGCATTTTGGGACTTGTGCCTGCCCACCCTTGCATGTTATGCAGGAGCTGGGTGGAGAGTTGGATGTTCCTGGTTTGGTCTACCTCTAAGAGCCATACTTACAATGCACGGCGTGTGTGAATCTGAGAGAGTTTGTGTTAAAATCAAGCTTTTAGTCTCTATCAATTTCCTTCTGACTATTTAAAAACTTGTGTTAATAAGTTTAAGTTTAAACAACCACACACTTCATAGAAAATAGAATACACATGCACAATAACCCTTAACAAATCTTTGTTGAATGTGCACAGCAGGAAACAAAATGCCCCTGAGTTCAGGTAAAACAAAATGTAAAAACTCCTGTGGTTTAAGATGTTAATGTCCACCATTGGGTAGCACCTCTGCATAGTTCTTCTTCAACTGGGAGATCCTGACAACTTTAATATCTGCTGGTATATCAGTATAATCAGACCACAGATATTCTGGAGACAAAACTTTGGTTGGTTTGTTGTATAGAAGGTACAGTGATCCCTCGCTATAACGCGGTTTACTTTTCATGGTTTCACTACTTCACGGATTTGCATCGTGCATTGTGTTCTGCATTCTGATTGGCTAAAAAGTCACTCCGCTTCTTTTCTACCTGTGCATCAATAACGTTGCAGTTTAATATGTAGACGTACGTAAAACAGCTTGCCAAATTAACATTATATACGTTCAAATTCTCTTGCAATTTCGAGTTTCTCCAAAACCCATAGAAAAAAGAGCGACAACAACTGCCAATATGTTCTTCTCCCGAACAAACACACCTGCACCGCGGGCTTCAAAAGAAGAAAACACTGCAGAGCGGAGTCAGGATGCAGCGGCTCAGTCTGAAGAGCAGTGAAATACACCTAAGTCACTATTTGTCCCACTGTACTTTGCATTTTTCTAATAATCATTTTAGATTTTCTCCCGTTTAATCAATTATTCGGGTCGCGGTGGGCGGGGCTAATCTCCGCAATTTGAAGCCTTTTGTTCACGTTGATGATTCAAATTATTATTTGACAGTACAGAAGTTATTTGTTGAAAAAAACGTTTCTAAAGTACTTTGAGTTGTGAAACAAATGCTTGAGCCTGTAAAATGGTTTGTTCTTTCTTTTCAATGTATAATAGAGTATTTAATTGTATAATAATTGTAAGAAAAAATCAAAGTTTCTTTTTTTTTTTTTTTTTTCTTTTTTAACTTGTCCTGTCCAACAGCTAGGCAAGCAGATGAGAGCTGAGGGCCTCTTGTGTTGGACATATTTTATTATAACAAGAGGGGTTATTCATCTTCAGACAAACCAAAGGTATGTCTGAATAAACCCCTTTTGTAATTGAGGCCAAACTTTATTAATTTCAATCATGTTTGAAAATCTTTGGTGTTGGACCGGACGGAAAAGGAAAGAGGGGAAGAAGAGAGAGGGACGTTAGAGAGAGGGGGGGGGGGGTAGGAGGGTGATAATAGGAGGGGAAGGGGGGTAAGACCATGAAGCAGCAGAGAGCAGACAGGTTTACTGGTTGTTTATCGTTACGGTACGGTTCAAATGTAGTACAAAAAGGGCGGGGCCTGTTCACACACACTCAAATATTATCAACACACCTGCTAGCCGCAAAAATGTCCACATGTCAACATGCACACAAAACAGATAGTGTTCACGAACGCATACCTATGCCTTTAAACCAACTAGTGTGAAATCTTTCATTCATTCAATCATGCAAACTATTAGTGCAAAGGTGGGCTAACACCTGTGCTCAGGTGAGTGTATATGTTCTTCTAAAATGGATGGTGGAATGTGAAAAGAAGGAGGAGGAGCGCCCAGCCACCCCCACACCCATACCCCCGCCGCAGCAGCAGCGGCAGCCGGAATTCCCCCAACGCCACACGGGAACAGGCAGGGAACAACCGCCCCCCGGGCGACCAAGACCGCCACCCAGGCCCAGGGCCAGCAGGACCGCCGCGAGGCCCCCAGAGCCAGAGAGCAGGGAGGCGCAGAGGGAAAGAGAGCGCCGCCCCAGCCCAGCCAGGAAAGCAGCCCCCCGCCGCGCCGGAATAGCCCAACGCAGGGCCCCACCGGAGAGGGACGCCCACAGCCCCAGACGAGCACCCCACCACCACCCAGGAGTTCCGGGCATCCCCCCGCCCCGACCCCAGGTACGAGCCAGGACCCCCCAAGGGAGACCCGCTCCGCACTCCAGGCAGCCACCCACCCGGCCCACGGTTGGTCCAGGTAGGAGCAAGGCAGGGGCCCGCCGCCCCCGCCCAGGAGGGGGGAACCCTGGGGAAAAAAGGGCGGCCCACAAGGGATGTTATAAATATGGCCCGACCAGGCTCGGCCATGTTGGAAGTTTGGCGGGGCCCAGCGCCCAGGGGCAAGGACCAGGACCCACCCCCCAGGGACACGAACACCCCCGGCTCAGGTGTAATATGAACCCCCCCACCGTGCGGAGAGAGCACCGCCGGGCCCAGGGAGCCGGCACCCAAGGGACACGGCCGCCATCGCCAAGGGGCCCGCACCCCCCACCAGGGAAGGGGTAGGGGACAGATGGACCCAGGTCCCACCTTCCTTGTAAAATGTGTGTGCGTGTATGGGTGTTTGAGAGGGTGTTTGTGTGCATGTGTGTGTGTTTATGTTTGAATGTATATATTGAAGGGGGAGGGGTGTGTGTACTAAGGGGGGTGCAGTTAAAATTGGCTAGTAGGGCACTAAGGGGACATCTCCTGATTACTCACAGTGATGTCCCCTCACCCTCCACACCAAGGGGCCCTAAATGTCTAAGGTGCGGTTAAAATTGGCGGGTAGGGTGCCAGGAGGACATCTGCTGCTTGCTTGCAGTGATGTCCAAGCACCCCCCCTACCAAGGACCCTACATGTCTAAGGTGCAAATAAAACCGAAAGAGGGGGGGCCCACTCCATACGGCAACCATAGGAGGGGGGCCACTCCCAAGTAGCCCCCCCCCCAAGGCGCATCGCAGGCTAGACCCCCCACCCCCTCACCCTAATATGAGGTTTTATAAGGAAGGGGGTAAGTTGGGGACAGCTGGTAGACTGTCCCCCGGTGGTCAAACAGCCGTCCCCCAGCCCACCCCCAGCAAAGGGGCCAGGGCCACCCAGCCCAGGGGCCCACCCCCGGAGGCGCCGACACCCCAGGCCCGGCACCACCCACCCCACACAGAGAGAGAGGAGCCAGAAAGCGTCGCCCCCCCCGGAGCAAGCCCAGGCCCCCACCCCCAGACGCCGGCCCTAGAAGAGCTCTGGTCAGGCCTCGACGGGACCGAGGAGGCCAACCGGCCGAGGCAACCACTGATTGCCTCAGCGGAGACCCCGACCCGCTAGCCCCCCCGACCCGTACTAATAATGGGCCCCCCCTCCCCCCCAGAACGCCCCCCCACAGGACAGGGCCGACAAGCCCCCCACCCCACCCCACCCCAGACCCCGCAGCCGAAGCGGGTGACACCCAGAGCGACCGGGGGCCCCGAGAGGGTTGTCCCGACCCCCACCCCAAACCACGGCAGAAGGGCAAGGAGCAGCGACGACCAAGCCCTCCACCCCCTAAGTCATGGAGTCAACCACAGGAGACCAGAGAGACTGAATTCTTTCAAAGTTACTTGAGCTTTGGGCTGACATTTTTTCCAAGCTGATATGATCAAACAGCAGATTTCTGTGTTGACTTATGTTTATATTTTTCTTGTTTTTCCAATTTATTAAAATAGTTTTTTTGGCAATACAAAGAGTTATGAAAATGATAGATGCTAATCCTTCTTCTATATCGATGGCACTCATGTCACCAAGCACACAAAGTGACGGTGAGGCAGTGATTGAAACCTTAAGCCAGACTGATAAATCGGCACATACCTGCTGCCAGAGAGCCTGGACAGGAGTGCAGAACCACAGTGCGTGCATGTAGCTGTCGGGTAGATTATTATCACAGTGCTCGCAAATGTCTGAGTTACTGAGACCCATCTTGAACATCCTCTGTCCAGTGTAGTAAATTCTGTGAAGAGTTTTGAGATGGATTAGCTGCAGATTTGGACTTTTTGTCAGTTTAAAGGTGTTTAGACAGAGTTCTGACCAGAAGCTTTCATCTGTGCTGATGCTCAAATCTGCATCCCATTTTTTTGTTGGAAGGGCAATATTGTTATCTAAATTACATAAAAGTTTGTATATTTTGGAGAGAGTTCTATTCATTGAAAAATTAATCAGAGTGGTAACTACATCTGGTAGCTTTAAATCGTCGTCTTTAATTTTATACTTTTTAGTAATACTTGATTTAAGTTGCTGATATTCCAATAAGTTATTTATTCCATGTTTGTCTTGAAGTTCCTGGGGGGGAAAAATCAAAGTTTCTACTTCACGGATTTTGCCTATCACGGGTTCTTTTTGGAACGTAACCCCCGCGGAAAACAAGGGTTTACTGTACCTGTGAAACAGAAAGAGGAGGATACTGTAATATTATGTCTGGTTTCTATGTGCAGTGGGGTTATTGATAGTAGAAAAAAAAATCTCTACCAAATCACCTGTGCAAACAGTGAAAAGCTGATTTGCTGTGATGACCCCTGAAGGGATATGCCAAAAAGGTGAACAACAATTTCGATCAGGAATGCTGTGATGGCAGCATACCCTGCCACACCCACAAACAACATGGCGGTAACCTCCCTTCAGCATTGCACACTTTCTTTTTAATTTTATTATTTCAGATTCTTTATTCTTAAATAAATGCACACATTTGAGTTAAAATATACATTTATTTATTTTCAATAATTTCTAGCACATGGACACTTGTTTAGTTTACTTATTTTGGTTTGTTTAATTAATGTCACCTGTTTTTGAGTTGCCAGTGCTGAGGGGGCTACTGGTCGCTACGGGTGTGGCTGAGGTTCTGTTCCTGGAGCTGTGCTGTGAGGACTGGCAAAGGAGGAGCTCAAGTCTTCACAGCCTTTAAATACTCCAGCCAGGCAATTAGGAAGGCCCCATCTACTGAAGCCTCCAGGGGAGAAACCAATGGACTTATTTAATGTTTATTTGCTTTGCTTCTGTTGTTCATTATTCATTTTGTTCCACTTTTGATGAATTTTCTCTTCCACTAAGAGGCCAAGTTTTGTGTATAGTCTTGTCTTTATAGTCTTTGTTAAATGTCTTTTGTAGTCATGTTAGTTCCCCCCCATGTTTCTCAAGTGGTCTGATCAGCCACTATATATGTTCCCCTGTTGTGTCTTTGGTTAGGTCAGTTTGTTTCTGTTACTTGGTCTGTTTAGTTGGTTAAGTTAAAGTTATTGCCTGAGTTAATTATGTTTCTGTTGACCTCTTTTACGGGCCCAGTTTGTTCATCTTTTTACATTTTTTGAGAAAATTAAAATTTTCATTTTTGAGAAACTTCTGTTGTCCTCTTTGGCCGCTCGATCCCTCACAAATGCCAATTACTCTAGATCATGTGGGATAATGTCGGAAGGTTTACCTTTTTCCCAAATTTGGTGCATGCTTTGTTTGTTTTTTTTGTTTTGTTTTTCTGTGTGCGGTGATGTTTTGGTTTGCTGTGATTTGTGCAATTTATTACTTAATAGAAGGACTATGACAGGGAAAGAGGACTAATTGGGAAACCCCTCCCCAACCGCATACGATTGGCTGTGGGCGTCATGCCCTCTCTTAAAAGCCAGAGTGCGGGCGAGAGCCAAAGACGGCAAAGCTCCGACAAAGAGCCTGAGAGAAGGAATAGACCTTTTCACACTTCCGCATTTTTCGACCAGAAATACGTCACTGACGTGTAAAACAACTTCCTGTTAGTATAGCGGCAGATATGAAGAAGGGCAGAGTCGAAGAGTTGCAGTTTCTGTTGTGTTCCAGGCTGTTCGTTTTCCAACCAAAAACAGCCCGGCATTTCATTGTTTTATTTTCCTGTGGATCCAAACCTGAAACCCGAATGGATACAGGCGATCTGAAGAGAGGAAGGGCATTGTTTTAATGTAAACACAGGTAGCACCGTCTCGTCTGCTGCCGGCATTTCGCTCCGGATTGTGGTGCGGCTGCGTCGTTCGTCGCCTGAACAGTGGTGTTGTCCCGAGCCTTTTCCCTTGGAACAACTTTACTGCTCCTTGAGAAGGGAGTCAGTATATGACAGAACCTCAGACGTCAGGCTATGCAGCTATGCTGTGAAGATAGCAACATGGTGGTTAAGCTAAGGCAGTAAAGATGGATCACCACTACGTGACACACCCACCTGCAGGTAAGGTTGTTCATAATGTGTTTAGTTAACATTAGTCAACTATGTGTACCGTTATTGGATAAATGCATTTCTACCTGAACAAATTAATATTTATAATAAAAGCTGTTCATGCTCTCACCTATTTGCATTACATGTATTTAATTAATTTTGAGTATTTTGTCATTTATATTTTCCTTAACAAAAATAAATGAAATGTAATTTGTAATTAAATACTTAACATACTTTTCGAAACATGATTACTGTGTCATGTTGAAAGGTAGCAAAAACATGTTAAGACTGGTTTTTAATTTCTTTATCTTTACAGGTGCTCTGGATGAGGCTTTGGATTACATCCGTGACTTGGAAGCCAAGTTCCTTTGCTGGAGCCAGGAGACGATGTCATGGCGGACAAAGAGTTCCTCGTTCAAGATCTCCTAACTGACATTGGATCTAAGATCATCATTCCACCTTTTAAGCTTTCAGCTCCATCAGCAAGGAGGAAACGGAACAAACCCAAGCCATTGCCCGCCTCAGAATTATAGTGGAAAGAGTGATTGGTAGGATAAAGTCCTTTCACATCTTGGACTCTCCCGTGCTGCTCACACTGATGGGAAGTGTGAATCAGATCTGGCTAAACTACCGTGTTTTGGCAAATAATCATGGACTTTTTTGTTTTGAAGAGTGAATTAATGTTTGGTATGTAAATAATGAATAATGTGCAAATAGTATGGAAAAGAAATTAGTGTTTCCACATATTCTTAAAATCTAATTAAATATAATTGTTATATTCGTAATATTTTTCTGTTGAAATGTGACTTTGACTTACCAAAAAAAAATTAGATGAACAAATAAAACAATTCTGGTCAAAATTGTGCCTCATTTAATTTTTTGGTATGCGTAACAACTGATTAATAACAACACAAATAACATCAAAGATTTACAATAAAAAAATAACATTACCGATCATCAACAGTAAGACAGAAGGCTGAACTGATTGTTAAAGACAAGATAAGTGTAATTTAAGGTATGCATTCATGCATTTGCCATAATAATATATATCCAAGTTCTCTTTCATTCCAACTCAGAAACCCCAAACACAGCCATGAGAGGTTGGGGCTGCACCTGGCATAATCTGCTTCCAGATGCCATCATATATGGATCTGGCTGTGGTCCTACACAAGAGAAACACAAGATTTTTGGTCACACACAAAAGTTAGACATAAGTGCATAACTACATTTAAATTTAATTCATTATATCTGCTGTAACCATAATTTGGTTAGTCATAACATTAAAAGAAAAACTTAAATTGCTCTCACAAACCAACAAAAAGTTAAATTAATCACCTGTAAATGCCTTGTACAGTGTGGACCTCAGACCATCCCTGCCAAATGTTTTGGGCTTTTGCACCACCAGCTCACTAACCGGTTCAGGATGGATTCCTTTCATTCATTCATCTTCTTAACCGTTTATTCCCTTTCGGGGTCACGGGGTTGCCGGAGCCTATCCCGGCCACTTGGGCGTAGGCAAGGGATACCCTGGACTGGTCGCCAGTCTGTCGCAGGGTAGAATATCCTCAATCACACATCCATTCACTCCCGCACTCACACCTATGGACAATTTAGAGTTGCCAATCAACCTATGTAGCATGTTTTTGGATGGTGGGAAGATGCCGGAGACCCCGGAGAAAACCCACGCATGCACAGGGAGAACATGCAAACTCCACACAGAAAGGTCCCCCATTGATGTTGTATTTTTCATGTCCCCCAGCCGGGACTTGAACCAGGGGGCTTCTTGCTGTGAGGCAAGAGCGCTAACCACTGCGCCACCGTGCAGCCCAGGATGGATTCCCTTATAAATAAAAGGCAAAAAGCAATTAGTCTGTAGTCACTGCTGGGGGTGTTTTTATAATAATTTACAGTTGTTATGGATACACATCCGTTCTTAAATCATGACAATTTTATCACTAACCCATCTGTGTTCTTGGTCTGTGCCATCTTTGCAAGCCACTTGTGCTGGCCAGGGGGGGTGGAGCAGCCTGCAGACCCAGCTGTGAATAATGTGGGGTCTGGAACAGGATGGCAACTATGTGATTGCAAAATCCTTTACCAGCCGCACAACTGCAGGAGAAAGCTTTCAGGTTGGCACTTTCTGCATCCAGTGATATCTAGACACAATAAATTAATAGGTTACAATTAAGACATATTTATGTTGCTACATCAATGTAACATGAAACTATAACTTTCAGTAGGGTGACCAGATTTGAGTTTGTAAAAAAAGAGGAGTGGAGTTTGTGAGATATTTCATCGAGAGTAATTGGTGTGCAGAGCTGCGTACATAAAGCAAATATGATTGCATTTCATCTATGTTCAATGTTATTTTATTATATAGGTATAAAAAAAGAGGACATGTCCAGGAAAGAGGACACCTGGTCACCCTACTTTCAGAAAAATAATACTAATAGTAAGTGAAGAAAGTGCCGCAACCGCAGCAAAAAGAATGAACACGCAAACGGGCAACTTAACATTTCTTATAGTACAACTTCACCAAATTTTTGGTCGTTATGTTAATCTCATGCCTTTTCACTTAAACATACACACAACATATTCACTGCGATGTGTTATACCTTATATTACAAATTAATAACACCAGGATTTACCGTTGACGTAACGTAAACAAAGAGTTACCGGTGATGCGGCTATGGCTAAAGCTAGCTGAAGCTTACCTTGGTAATGGTGGATAAACTCTTCGTGGACGAATTTATATCCCTTGTCCAATTTGTTTCCTTTAGTGGACGAATGCATCTTCACACTCTTCACCACATCGGCGCTGATGAACCTCGGAACACAACTCAGGCTCTTCGAAAACACTCGAGGCTCTGCCATTCCTCGGCCAGCGAAGCACAAACCGGAACTAGGTTTACACTCTAATGACGTGTTTCCGGTTTTTGCGAAAAAAGGTCTATTGCACGGAGACCCACAAGAGCTACACGAAGGCGCGCTCACAGGAGGAATTCAAACACCCGTGGCAAGTGAGGACTTCGCCGGGATCGGGAGAGAAGAAGACGAGGCCTGGACGTGACGCGCTGTGTGGGAGGAACTCCTCAACACGAGTTCTCAGCTAAGTAAAGGAACGTGGGCACTTTTAACTCTGGAGAGAGAGTGTGTCCAGACATTGTTGTATTGCTGAGTAAGGACGTCTCTTTACATTCGCAGTGAGCGTCGCAGGGGCAAAGGCTGCAAGAGGAGCTGCACTGAACCTGTCTAACTGATCTCTGCTCCCACCAGATCCTTCCCTCTTAAGACTTATTTGGGATAGAAAGAAACATTTTTTTTTATTTATTTGGACTGCTGATCCAGCCTTACCTTTTTTTTAAACTGTTTTAACCTGGTGGTTTTTATAACTTTGTGGACTGTCGACCCAGTTGTATTTTATTCTGATCGATTCTTTTATTTTTTTAGACTTGGTCTGTTGTCCCAGCTGTATTTTTTTTTAAATTTTTTTAGCCATTTTACTTTGGTTGATTTTTAAAATTTTTTTAAAGATCCAGACTGGACAACTGTATAATACAAAATGTTTATACTATATAGAATTTTTTAAATCATACTTTTTGCCTGGCACTTTCATTTCTGAACCTTTGGTATCTCTGCGAACCTGACAATAACTCTGCTCAGGTCTTGGACCAACTTGCAACATCCCACTAACCCTCGGTAAAGAACTGTTAATGGATTCAAATTCATGATTGTAATTATTGCCTCATGTAACTTTCAATTACTTTCAATTCCTTAAAGGTTTTTTTCTTTATCTGCTATATATAGAAAAATAATAAAAACGTTTTTTGTTTCAAAAACAAAAAAACGTTTTCAAAATTTGAATAAAAACATAATCCCTGGCCATCATAAAATGAATACAGACTTACAAAATAAACAAAATATCATATAAAGTCAAACTTTTAAACTGAAAGATGAAATGATTCAAAACACATACCTGCAATTTGACCATTTAACTCAACTAATTTCAATTATTTTAATTTTCTGATTACATTGGTAGAATGAAAAGTGCACTCTATTAACATATTATAAAATAGCAAAAATACTAATTGGATTGACCCTAGAGCACCATCATGATTTTCAGATGAGCAAAAGTATTTACGGTAGATTAATTTCAATATGTTGTGTGTCAAGGAGTCTGTGCCTTCACCAGGGAAGTCTCACACATCACAGGAATGGTTCTTTTTTTTTTAGGAATTTTGTGTTCTCAAATCCCGATTTTTTCAGTAATTTTTTGAGCATGTTTTTTGGAATTTCCTATTTTTTTCTTTTTTATTTTGTCACACATACCACAGTTGAAAAAGACAATTACTGTAATTTATCATTTGTTGTCATGTTTTTATCAATTTTTTATGACAAGTACCTTTTGTTGGTTATATTATATTAGATAAAAATGACCCAGAAAGTGATAGTGTAATTTTTTATAGCAAAAGTGTTTTAGGGTTAAAAAAAGGAATTTACTGTGCCTAGGGAATCCAGTGTTTTCTGTTTTTGTTTTTTTTTCCAGGCTAAGCCTCTGTGTTGGTGTTTGGTTAAAAGTCACGTTCCATGCTTGCCATGCCTCAGTAGTAAATCATTTTGCAACAATAGTGCGTGCAAATAACTCTGCTGTTGTTTGAGAGAGCTATCCGGCACAAGTGAAAGTAAACTTTCCCTTTGATTTTTTTGTTGCTTCTTTGAACCATGCAACCCTTAGGCTGCATGCTTCTACAGAGATCATGCAGAACAACATTTTTTTAAACCAAGACAAAAAGTTGTCAAGATTGCATACATTTTGAACCTATTGCAATATTTTTATTGTAAAGTTGACAGGTGTAATACTTAAAAAAAATATTTTTTTGAACAGATATACTCGTTTTCTGAAATTTTTCCTGAAAACGGGTGAAAAGCACTTTCTTACTGACTTCAGAGTTACATACTACATCTTTACAGACAATGAAAAGGAGGTTCCTGCAGTAAGTGTCTCTTCACTAACTTTTAGTAAAACCATTGAATACTAGATATTTTTATATTATAATGAAAAAGCAACCAGTTTTAAAAAAGACAAATTGAGTTTTTAATAAAAATTTAATAACGTATATTCAACATGACTTTATGAATGCAGTAGAATTCATATTATATGGTTAAAAACTATAGTAAAATAATATCAAATACAAACTAACTGATAAATGATGCTTTATTTTAGATGGACACGCCTGTCATTTATTTTGCTTCCCAAATATGTACCCAAACTATATTACGGGTTTTCTGGATGGATAATATAAAAAAATCTTACTTGTTTTTCCTATCCAAGAGAACAAAACTAAGCAACTAAGAACAAAACAAAGAGAAGTAGTTTTGTTGGGTTTCAGTTACTTTTTTTTAATAGAATAAACAAATATTCAGCACATCCATTCATGTCAACTCCGATTTCTGAACCAAAAGTTTACTGTAAAGACAGTGAGAAAGAAAAGTTCACCTGTCACTAGTTCAGCTGAATGGTCAGAGTCTTACCCACATCACCTTGGTAACTGGCCAAATTGGTTTTCAAAGGAGTCTTTTGAAATGTAAATATTGTTGAAGTTGCCCTACAATGGACTGGTGAACTGTCCAAAGTGTACCGGTGGTACCTGGATGCCATTCAGTAGCTGGGTGGGATCACTGTTACCCCGGGATGGGACTAAAGTGGGTCTGGAATACGTTTTTATTCACTTGTATGGAAGGACACATGTGGAATGCGGTGTGTGAGCAGGTTATTTTGAGTCTTGATCAGAGGAAATAAGTGCTAAAGAAGAGGTTATCTGTGACAAACCAAATCTTCAATCTTATTATATTTATTTTTTTCAGAAAACAAGTTAGAATTGCAAAGGTCTTCCTGGTTTTCTTAAGCAAGAGAGAGTCTACTTTGGATGGCCCACTTCAATTACCATGAAAAGTTAGTTTTGATTTTGAGGCAAAACAGTTACAATTTTATTCAGCAACAGGCAACATCATAAATGTGCATTTAATTTCTTTAGGTTAAATAACATGGAGGTTTCCCTCACTGGCTGAGTTTCATTTAGGTTTATTTTCCAGAAAGCAGCAAGGTCTCAGAGAAATGGTTAGTACCGTTTACAGGAGCATTGGATTAACATGATTTTCATTCATACAAAAAACACGAATTTCATTATTTTTTTACTTCATGTATTTCTTTTTTAAAGAATTATGGTTCATTAAAATGTTTGTCTAAGGGTTGTATCCTTGAAAAATCTTATTATTCAAGCAACTTTTTTGTCTTCAGAAGGAGTTTAGTTTTTTATTTGAATTCAAATTAGTCAAAGTTGTAAATATTGTCTTTTTCCCTTTTCTTTTTTAAAATCTTGCTTCAAGGTTGCCCTAAATGAAGGCCGTAAAATTACAGTTCTTCCTGTCCCTTCAGCCAAACGCTGGCAGGAAGTATTGTTTGGCAGGATAAAATGGGCAACCATCATTATCGACAAACAGGTAGGAGTCCAAGCACCCCATGATTTGTCATGATACACTCAAGTCACATCGTGAAGTGTTATATTCAAAACCTATTACACAATTGATCTTCAAGAAAATATTGTTTAAAACTCAAACTTTATGTCCTAATAATTTTTCTGCAGCACAAAGCCTAAAATAAAGAAAGTCATATTTATTAAGTGTTTCCCAGTTGTGTTCTGTCAGTTACTAAAAGAGATAATAGTTTGTGATGCTAAACAGTTTTGTCCATTGGACGTGAGTAATTATTGACAGTTTTTGTGTGCGAGCAACAGAAAATGCTTTGGTGTTGTATAGTCACATTAGATGTTATTAATAAAAACAAAGTAAATAATTTCAGGAATGAAACAGTAGACTTGTGTATTAAAGGTCAGAGGGACGTTTGAGCTCAAATTCCCAATAAGGAGTGGCTGATTTAGCAATAAGAACACCTAAGGTGTTCACCTAAGCAAAAGCTCCACCAAGTATATTGTTTTATAATGATATCTGATAACATCTTTCAGATAATATTTTTATGTATTTATGCACACGTCAAAGTAAATCTTTCTGATCTTGTTTTGCTGAGAGTACTTCTGGTAAAATTTGTATGATAGACTTTAAATTTGTAAGTTAGAGGAAAATAAATATCTTCAAAGTCATCCAGGAGCGAAACATTTCTCAAATTCTTTACATTTTGCAATATATTTAACAAGACACAATTGTGTTTTGGGTTAGAATTTTCTGTGTTGTGTTTACTTTGTCATTGATTTATGGTTTTAGATCCGCACTGAGACAGATTATCTTTTGGTTGTTGACAGTCTGTTCCACAATCGTATTGGAGCAGAGTCTTTCAGTCAGCTGTCTGCGGTCCTTCACCGTGGATACTACAAGGTTTTACTCTATATTTTCCATCCTTCCATCATTTTGTTGCCAAGTGTTGCATTTAGTTTGTTTTGGAAGTTTCTAATTTTTACATCTTCCACATTTGTTCAAATTAATTATCCCCAAAATGTCCTTCTTTAATAGAACACTGAAAGAGCCAATTTTTCTTATGAGCGACACCCTGAGTCCAGAGCATACATCCCTGTTGGGGAGGGGGACTACTACTACACAGCAGCTGTCCTGGGGGGATACTTAGAGGACATCTATAACCTTGTCAGGTAACCCCACCCACCACTACATATGCTTGCAACAGCTGAAAATATTTTTGTGATCATAACCATCTCAAAAACACCAGGAGTAAGTTGTGTTTTTTTCAACATATTGACACAAACCAAGTTGTTTATCCAAATATTACTTTGTTAGTTGTCTTTTGACAGTACCTATGAGTAACACAAAACCAAACTTGTTGAGAGAGATTCTCATTCATACAGGGGACATTGTCTTGAGATTGGGTCAGGACATGTGGATTTGTATTCTTTCTTGATGAGTTTTGCCTCAATCACAGTATATTTATCAGTCTGAATGAGGCTGGGTTCAAGCCCTACATATATCCTCCAGGTGGGTGGATATATGAGTGCGGACTTAAAACGCGGAGCTGCTGCGCAAAAGTAAATAAGTCTACAAAAAGCTCAGTTCAAAAAGACCAACACAAAAGGTTAAACCTTTCAGAGTTATCCCACATGATCTATAGCAGTGGTTCTTAACCTTGTTGGAGCTACCGAACCCCATCAGTTTCACAAGTGCATTCACCGAACCCTACTTTACTGTAAAAGAAAAAGATTTTTTTTCCAAATTCAAGACATAGTTTTTCCACTGGTGCACAAATTGAACCATGCAGAACAAAACCAACATTGTGCATGAACTGTCAACAAATTACATACCTGCAAATCAGTGTGACTTCTGCTGTTGCCTTTGAGAGACCAGTTCAGATATGCGTGGCTTCACCTTGGCAAGTGCTAGTCTCATGTCGTTTTCAGGGCAAAGTCTGTTCCTTTTCTCTGTGTTTATGTCCAGCATCCTCCAAAAGGATTGCTCACAAAGATATGTTGTAACAAATTGTGTAAAAAACTCCAGGGCTTTCTTGGAAACAACTGGATCCTTTTTCATTTGTTGACACCAAAACGTTGAGAACGTTGTTGTTCTGCAGAGTTGCTGCATGGCTTTGCTGAATTTCAATGATTTCATCGAGGTATTCATCATTGATCTCTGCTGTCTCAACATCAAACGTGAACGGCGTTCTCACCCATGCTGGATATGAGTCTTGTGCAGTCAAAAGACTTTGCCACCTCTTCTAAGTGCGTGACAATTCCTTGTTTCAGTTCCATGGGTACAGAAATTTCACCAATTCCAGACACATCTTCCATCTACTGAAACAGTTGTCAAGAAGGGGAAAGTTTGCGAAATGATTGTTATTTCTTTGTTGTTTCCATAATAGTAGCTTTTTTTGAAATGACAAGCTTTTTTTGAAATGACAAGAATCCCAAACATTATGTTTTTAGGCTATTTTGTAGTCGATAAGTAGTCACAGAAAGGGTGGATGGGAGAAATCTGCTGTCAACAGTGATTAGAGTAGAAGTTACTGTAAGTATTACACACAGGCTTCCTGTGATCAGTGTCTTGTCTCTGATTTTTTTTTAAAGCTGTTCTTTACTACATGCTCAAGTTATCATAGCAAGAGTGTTTTAAAAAAATACCCTTTTAAATATTTGAAAGTTATGTAATTTAATCTCAGACAGTTAAATGATCTAATCCATGTTTTTCGTGTTTTTATTTATTCTCTAGGAATTGCTGAAGCGTGACATCCTTCAAAGGCTGCATCATCGACTGTCAGTCAACCTGTTGCTGTGGAAGGCCTGCACATTCAGAAACAGACTGCTGTCCCAGCGCTGCTCCACTGAAAAACTGAAGCAATCTTTTGTTCCTCGTGCCAACAGGCAATACAACTCTCTGGCAGGGCATCTTACAAGTAATTTCTTTTAATTAATTTTACCCACTGATTTTTCAATTATTTACCTTTTTCATCAATCTTTTTAATTTGTGATATTTCTATTTGTAATGCGTGTGTGTTTTTATGTGGGATCATTAAATACCTTTCTATTATATTCTATTTCATATTTTATCATTCTATTTTATTACTGTTTTACCTATCAATTGGGAATTTAGCATTTTTGCCCCTGTAAATATCTGTCAGTTGAAAGTATTTGTACTTGTATTCCATAGATCTTGTACCTGAAGATGGCAGACAACAACTGTGCAGACTTGGCCTTCTTCAGTGACGCTGTGAACGTGTATGGCTTACCTCTGAGGTATTCATGTTATTCATAAAGAAATCTTTCATTCACATATCAGGCAGTATAAGTACTTGGTTATTTGTACAAAAATAAAATAACTTTTTTTAGACTCCTCTTAAAACAAAGGCAACTCTAAAACTCTTTCCCCTCATGAATAACATTTTACCCCCCCTTAACAGTCTCTCTCGCCTCAATTTTTTCCCCAGTGATACATGTAACCCACTCCTGCAATTTATCTAACCTAGAAATTCTACTTATTGGCAACATACATAAAAACATTAAATTTTAAATTGATGTGTACCGTATTGGCGATGCATTTGTAATTATGTGTTTGAGACATGATTTTCATGTTATTGTCAGGGTGAAGGCCTGTTCACACAGGGACGAATTTCGCCGGCGATTTTCGCCGACGTTTAACGCCTCGTGACTAAACAAAGGGCACCAATGTGAGTGTGCACACCGACGCGAAAAAACGCCACGCGCCAAAGCGTCAAAAAAAAAAAAACGCCTCGGGTTCGTTTTTTTTTTTCGACGCGTCGCGTCGAAATCTATTCGACCAATGAGAATTGCGCTTTTGCACACGTGTCTGGAGCTTCTGAAGTTACAGTAAAACACAACTTGGGGGCGCTCAAACACAAAACTGCCTTGCTGAGCACACATACCAGCGAAGAAGATAGACGCCAAGTATCGTCTACACTGCCGCGAAGAAATAATGACGGACATTCTTAAATATCCCCTTACCAAGTACCAGTTGGAGCTACTGATACTTGAAATATTCATGTTTTCTTTGTATGATTCTGACAAGCGCGTAAATACTTGCTCTCTTCTTCTGAGTGAAAAGCGACTTTAAGAATCGTAAAGTTGCGCAGCGCCACCTTGTGTACAGGAGTATTTCTGTTTACATTAAGCGCCATCTAATGTCAGGGAATGAAATTGCATGTTCGCTCGGCTCATCGTCAGCGAAAATCGCCTGGGTGTGAACACAAAAGACGTGGCGAAAAACGCTGGCGAATAACGCCTGGCGAATATTCGTCCCGGTGTGTACGGGCCTTGAGAGTAGATCACGGAGGAGAAAATGTGGGCATAGCCGAGTTAATGCTCACAGTACGTAGAACTGACACAAACAGCTTCATTGCAGGAAAAGTGTACACACAATCAACGGTGAGTTGAACCCAATTTTAGAAGCTTTAATATATACATAAAAGTGAATGATGTATTAAAAATAAATCTGACAATATAATATTTCTTTTGGCCTTTTTCCAAATACAGGATTGAGCACCTCTGGTGTGATGTCTTCATGAGTGTTACTGGTTTATATTACAACATCCTGCACTCTCCTTAGGACCAAGACTTGCTCAATATCAGTAACATCACGTATTCTGCTGCCACTATATTTTCCTACCACACATTCAGGCCAGTTTGGATGTCTTTAGTGACGCGTGGGACAGCCATCCAATCAGGACGGAGCAAAGCATGACACCAAATCAGCTGTGGCAGTTGGGCTTGACCCAGAACCCTGTTTCTGATCCCCGGGTAAGTGCTTTATTTCAGTGTTTTTCAACCTTTGTTCACTTGTTCCACGGTCTGACACCGGACTCTGTGGAAAGCTACACCGCTAAAGACGAGCTTTAGCTGGTATTTTTGTTAGAACTGAGAGACTTTATGAGCAGAATTAAGAACAAGGAAGTGAAGACTTTAACCACTTCTGATTGGTCAGACTGATGACATGTGATTAAACCTTCAAGAATGATTGGCGGAGACACTTAAAGGGGCGGGACTTTTCCTTACATAGTTGTAGCTGCAGCTAAATCGCGGTACCGTCATTCTTATCAAAATGTCTTTAATAGAATCATATAAACACAAAGAAAAAAGTAATTTTAAGATCTTTTATATTCCTAACTACTCAGTGTTTTATCAGTGCCTGTTTGGATGAACAAAGAGCTGATTTCCTGGAGATGGAAAATGTTTTTAGATCAGTGAATGAGGGCAATTTCCCACGGCGCACTTGACCATCTCCCACGGCACACTGGTTGAAAAACCCTGCTTTATTTAATCTCACTGTACTGGACAACTGATGTGTGTGCAGTTCGACTAAAGTGGAAAGTATCAAGAACAGTATAATGAAATCACAATGACTTCAAGGAATTTTCATCAAAAATGAATGAAAAGTATTATTGTTGTGTGGTGCAAACTATTTCCCTAAATTGTTTGATTTTTTAAATCAAGTAGGAAGAATAGCACATCTGCAAGTTCAAAATGCATCACAATGCATGGCATTATGAGCCATCAGCTGTACTAATCTCACTACTTTGTTAAGAGTCACTCATTTGCAAATTAAAAACAGTTATGGAGATATGAGGTCTGCCTGCCAGAAACAATATAAGTCATTATTAGTGGGTGTTACGGCCCCGGGCCTTTTTGGTGTGTGTATGTGTGTGTTGTGTGTATGTGTGTGTTGTGTGTGTGGTTGTGCTTCTTTTGCAGAAGCCTCCATCCACCACATCAGTTGACTTCACCTCCTGCAGGAAATGATTGCAGCTTTTTCCCTCCTCCAATCACCAGGCTGGGCGGGAAGCATAAAAGCCTGGAGCAGCGTATGTTCCAGTGGGCAGCTGAATTCCTGGGAGGAATCTGTTTGATCAGCTGACCCCCTGTTGTTGGACTTGGCGTTAGAGCCTGTTGGAAACTGCCTGGTTTTCCCCTCTGATTGTGAACTGTGTTTTGTATTTTAGTGATGTCTATCTAGTTAGATTTTCTTTTGGTTATTTATTGCATTAGTGCCTGAGCATTTAAGTTTGTTACCTTCTTTACTTTTGCAGCTGTCATTTAAAATAAACGGCTGCACTGACAGCCATTCAACCCTTACCGGCTTAATATCATTTCTTTATGTTACCCATTTTCTCCCTCCCTCTGGGTCGGATGTAACAGTGGGTCTCTGTTCCTACATAATCTAAAACATTTAAAAAAACAGTGCTGTTCATAAACAGTATCTTTTTTTTTGTCAGGGTATGCTGGTTCCAGAGATTAAATGGGAGGAGAATGGATCCATGGCTGAACCTCATCCTGGGATCAATGTCCTGGTATGGGACAGTCCCCTTTTGGGTCCACAAATGTTGGAACTGCAAGATGACATCAACCCATTGTGGAATTCAGACCGTTTGGGAGTGGACCTACATCTTTACTGTCCCGTTTGTTTAGAACTTAATTTAGGCGACATAATTACATACAGAAGAAGAGAGACTGAGGGGAGGAAGACAGAGTTCAAATCAATACTGCTGTATTGTTCAAGGGACTTCATTGTAAGTAAGGATGTTATGAAAATTAGTTCCAGTTTAAATAAAATTAAAATCAGTAGAGATCCCACATTTGCTTAAATTTTGATGTTTTAATCTGTTCATGTTTTCACTGAATTTTACTCTGCAATAAAGGGTGAATGTATGCACTTTGTTGTTCTATGACCATCTTTTGTTGTGTAGTATTTAACCAGTTGTCAAACCCAGAGAGATGAGGATCTTTTTTGCAAGGGTGACCTGGCCAAGAGGTGTATATGTATATGGTTACAATATAACATCAATGACATTTGAGTTATTAAAAAAAAAAAAAATAAGGTACAGCAAAGTGACTTCGGGCCGAGCAGGGGAGGTGTATTGGGTATCTGTGATTGACAGTGAGATGAACTTGAGGTAATGTAGTCCCACTGTGTGGTACGGAGCAAAGTGATGCCAGTTTCTCCACAGAACATACTGTGGAAGTTAAAGATTTTCCTCCTCCACCTTCTGATGATCAAGACCGAAGGGAACTGTTTCTGAGTGTTGAAATGACGCTAGCATGAAAGCTAAGAGAATAACGTACAAACAATCCCGAGTGAAACGTTCATTGTAAATCTCATGACCAGTACAGAGTTCGATGGATTCAATGTCAAGTGCATTCAACCACTGTTGCCTTGCTCCCAGATAACAGATAACAGACAACAGAAGGCAATAAACCGACAAGTCATGCTAAAGCTAACACGCTAACGACCGACTGGTACAGAATCAAACATGGGCGGGGCTTTTGCCACCTGCAGAAAGCGTAGAGAAAGTGTAAAGGGCCATTCGATTGGCTAAAAGCGAACCCGCCTGCTTTGCCGATGGGTTTGATTGACAGATTCACTAGCCAATGGTGACATTAGTCGACCTGCTCCGTCAGATGAGTCTCAATATTCACCGTAGAAAAATCTCTCACACACACGGGGAGATTCACAAACGAGAACGGGATTTTGAATGCACATTCTGCAATTCGAATGATCTGTGAGTTCACATCACATGTGTACCTAAAAATCATGTTTGTGAAGCACCTACTGTGCATTTCTGATACATTTATTGTGAATTTCTAAAATGTTTTTGTAAAACACAGTGTGCACATTTGTGAGAAACACTTGTTGTGCATTTGTAAAACATTTAGTGTGCATTTGTGAAACACAATGTGTGTGTTTGTGAAACACAGGGTGTGTATTTCCGAATTTATTTTTCACGTTTGCATAAAATGACATTTGTGAATCGGAGCGTGTGTATTTGTAAAACTGGTTGTGTGCATTTCTGATTATTGAGACTGAATTAACTCCATACTATGCGAGTCGACACCATAAGATGTGGTTACATGTGCAAAATATCTTGATAAGGATTATTGGTCGGATTAGAATCCAACCGTGTAGATGGGCCCAGAAAGCGTTTTCAGATTATAAAAAACATTCACATGGGTCACACTTTCAGTAGGAATAAATCATTCGCACTTGAGCAGCAGTGTTTTTAAAAACCGGAAGAGAAACTTAGTTCCGCCGAGCGGCTACATACATAGATACGTCAGCTCGGTATTATACAAGATGATCTCCAAAACATGCTTTTATTAATGTAAAAATGTATAAATGCAAAAGCCATAGTCTGAGTCCAACTTGTTTTTTCTTCACTGCCTATTATGTATCAAAAAGTGTGCAATAAAATTTTAATAATTATTATGGTATGGCTTTGATTTCTTTTCTTCCATATTATTTTCAACTATCTGTTTATGGTTGCTGAATAAAAAGAGTTTAACCAATAGGTTTAACAAAGGTAAACTATCAATAAAATATTTTTTACAGGTTTCAGTTGTGTTAACATATATTTTTCACATTTAAACAGAATATTTGCCTCCACGTGTTTCAGAGTCATTCCTCACACCTTACATTATTTTACCTCTGAATGTGTGTGTCTGAATGTGAAGGGAAAACACAAAAAGACACATGGATTTCTTTATCTGTATTGCAATTTTAGCCAACTTGTATTTCTTGTTCTTATTATTATGTATCTTATTATAAAGTCAACTTTCCAACAATTATAAACTATAACTAGATCTGCGTGGCTACATATCAGTCCACTCTCTTTCTTGAGCACAAGCGGGATCCGTTCACAGAGTCTCTTGTGCTACATCTGGAACATCAATCTCAGCTCTGTTACTGTCCACAGGCTCCTCTGCTAGAGTCTCGACCCTGTGCTCTGTATCAAAGGCAGGGGCTGAAAGTGCAGCAGGTGGAATCTGGCCCAGCATGTATCTGTGCTCCGTTTCTGCAGCACCCCACCTGGGCTGCTGCTCCACTGCTGGAGCGCTGGAATTGGGCACACCCTGCTTTCCAGACTTTGTGACATATTTTTTAAGCCTGTGTGCAACACACTGTTCTTGAAGCTCATCCTCATCTGAGCTTGTTTCCTCTTCTTTTTCTTCAATAGTTGAATGTCTTTTTCTATTCTTTGACTGTGCTTCTTTTCTCACAACGTTTTGCCTTTGTTCTTGTGGAGCTAAGGCATTACAGGGCATTAGCATGTTTCTGTGGAGAATTCTGCCTCTTCCTGTGCCACATTCGGGTTTTACTTCATACACTGGGCTGTTTTCTCCTTTTCGGGACACAACTACATGTATTTGTTTTTTCCAGTATGAATGTAATTTTCCTGGTCCTCCGCGCTCCGACATGTTCCTCACAAGAACCCTGTCGCCCGGTGAAAGGACTGCACTTTGTCTCTTTTGGTCGTAATATGTTTTGCCTCTGGTTGTAGTTCTTTGAATCATTTTGGATGCAATATAATATGCTTCTTGCATTTGTTGTTGCCATTTCTAAACATATTCTTGTGGTGATACATGTCCTTCTTCGCCTTTAAACCCAAAGATTAAATCAATTGGTAATCACAGGTCTCTTCCAAAAAGCAAGTAAAAAGGTGTGTACCCTGTTGCTTCACTGACAGTACAGTTGTAGGCATGTACGACTTTATTTACATAGTCATTCCAGTTCACCTTTTTTTTTTCATCCAAGGTTCGCAGCATTATAATAAGGTTCGGTTAAATCTTTCTGCTGGGTTCCCCTGAGGGTGGTAAGGAGTCGTTTTTGAGTTTTTGACACCTGTGTACTTTTGAAGCTTTTTGAAGAGCTGGTTTTCAAATTCTTTGCCTTGATTGTGATGTATTTTTGCAGGGAATCCAAATTTCAAAGCAAAATCATTAAAGATCTTGTCAGCTGCAGTTTTGCCTGATTTGTTTCGGATTGGGTTGTGCAAATTTTGTAAAATTGTCCAAAATTACTAAAATGTACTCATGTCCTCCCCTGCTTTTTTCCAGATGCAGATAATCTATTGATATTATTTCAAATGGGGGAGTTGCAGGCAGGTGACACATGGGAGGTCTGCTTTGGACTGCCGGTTTCTTCTGATGTTACATTTACAAACTTGTGTTAAGAAAAACTCAATGTCAGTTTGCATTCTAGGCCAATAAAATCGCTGTCTGGCAAGGTGTCAAACTCTGTCTACGCCCAGGTGACCCATTTCAGCATGAAGGTATTTTTAAACCAGTCCTTTGTACTGCTCTGGAAGTACAATTTGGGAACATGTTGCTGTTTTGCGCTTCAACAACCCTTCTTGAGAAATGTACAGTCATTTCCATTTGCGAAGCAGCTGCTTGACCTTTGTTGTCATATTGCTTTCTCTCTTGTTAGGTTTTTATCCTAATTTCTTCAATTTCAGTATTTGGCCTATGGCTGCATCATACCGTTGTGCTTGCAACAAGTCTCGCTCAGTAACTGTAATATCTGGATGACTGTCTGCATTTAGTTCCAGGACATGTGGGCTACAGGTGATAGCAGAGATCCAGTCTAAGTTGTAGTAATCTTGTTTTTCAGTGGCATTGAATATTGCAGCTGGGACTTCAGGGAGACACTGCTCAGTGCACTCTTCATGTAAGAGTCCGTACTCACAGGTGTGCGTGACAGGAAATCAGCATCGCTGTTGCTTTTTCTAGGGCGATACTTGAGTGTTATGTTGAAGTCGGCCAATTCGGACACCCAGCGATGACCAGTTGCGTTCGGTTTCGCTGTGCTCAAAACATAAGTGACAGGATTATTATCACTGTACACTATTACGGAAGGAGCATAAAACAAATAGTCTCTGAATCGGTCAGTAACAGCCCACTTGAGTGCCAAAAATTCTAGTTTCTCTGAATGCAGTCTGTAGTTATTTTCTGTTGGTGTCAATGTTCGTGAACCATATGCAATGACTCTGAGTTTGCCCTCCTGTCTCTGGTACAAAACAGCTCCAAGTCCCTCTTCTGAAGCATCTATGTGCAGGATAAATGTTTCCTCAAACCTTGGGTAAGCCATCACCGGGGAATTAGTTAGGACATCTACCAAATGATTCAGGGCATTCTGATGCGTTTCAGTCCAAACAATTTTCTGATGTGGAGGGGGTTGTCCTCCCTTTGCAGGGTGATGGTTGGACCTTGAATTTGGAGCTGCATTTGTGGACAAAAGATCATATAAGCATTTTGCATGTTGTGAGAAGTCTTGCACATAGCTTCTATAATACCCCAAATATCCTAAAAGTTTACACAGCTCTTTGATTTTGGTGGGGGGTGTTGTTTTTAGTTCCCTCACCACTGACACTTCCTTGTCATCCATCTTGTACCCCTCAGATGAAATCAATTTCCCAACATAAAGCACCTCATTTTTGAACAGGTCACACTTGTCTGGTCTGAGTTCGTTTCCCCAGGCTTTCTGGCGTTGCAGGACCAATCTGACATTTTCAACGTGTTCCAAGAATGTTTTACTGTAGACCAAAACATCATCCAAGTATAGAATACAGATTTTGTCTCTCAGGCCCTCTAAACTTTCCTCCATACTTCGCTGAAAAGCTGCAGGTGCATTTGTGAGGCCAAAAGGAATTCTATTCCATTCATACAACCCCCATGGAGTTGTGAAGGCTGTGAATGGTTTTGAGTCTTCGCTGATGCTTCCTTGATGGTAAGCTTTTCCTTGGTCTAACACACTAAACCATGCATTTCCACCGAGCCCGTCAAGAATCTCCTGGATTCTAGGTATGGGGTGCCTGTCTGGAACAGTTTTTTTATTCAATCCCCTGTAGTCAATGCACAGTCTCAAACTCCCATCTTTTTTTCTCACGCAAACTATTGGAGATGCATATGGTGACCTAGACTTGTGAATAAACCCTTTTTTTAACAAGTCCTGTATGTGACTTTTTACCTCATCGTATAACGGTCGAGGTACAGAATTATATGTTTTGGCCACTGGAGCATTGTCACTTAAAATAATATTCATTTCCAAATTTTTAATGTGCCCTATTTCATCTTTATGTCTAGCGAAAGCATCTGACTCGTCTCTCAGCATTTTCTTTACTATTATTTGCTGTTGACTAGTGAGATGGTGAACATTGACTGGTGGATCCCACTGTGTGTCCAAATAATTACTTGGGGCTTTCACAGGAGTGAATCCCAAGGAATCTGCTTGAAAACAATCAGCAGCAACAGGGTTTACTTGGTGTTTCTCTGTGAACAAAGGAAAACAGTCCACAACTCTCTCCATACTTCCAATCACAATTTTGCATGGCACAGTGATATCATGGTGAGTTGTGTTCATGACATGGATTTTCACTTTGCAGGAAGACCTGGAGTTTTCTATCAACTGACAAGACACACTGAGCCCTTCACTCAATGACAGATTTTCTTCTGGCTCAAACAGCATTTTAAGGTCTGCCTTGACTTTTGTGTCCACTGAACAGTTGATACACTTTGTTTGACCCCCTTGTACTACAACAGGTGTGTGTCCTGTCCTAATTGGATATGTTATTTTCTCATTTGGAGTTTCTTGAATTAAGCATAAGAGAGTTTCTGCTTTCCTTGTGCTAAATTTGAAAGAGTTTCTAAGCAGAGTTATTCTTTCACAAGGCAAAGCCGGTGGTTTTTCTCTCTCTCTCTCACGATTTCCTCAATCGCATTAAACCCAATTATAGGTCTTGGACAATGTCCTTGCTCACCAGCACTGGAACCAAACCTCATCTGAGTTTGTGGATTGTTTTTTTGGACCACACAAACTCAGGCAAACCTCAACCCAACCTTGAAAAGTGATTTCAGAACCGTTTGCGGCTCTCAAGTCCAAAAACCCATTTTGATTTAGTAGATCGCTGATGGGACGGATCTTTAAATCAGGCAAGTTTTGGGACATCCATGCTTCGCTTATCATTGTGACCTGTGCTCCTGTGTCCCACAGCGCTTGAGTCTTTATGTTATTCATCTTGCACCAAACAAGACATTTTTTTCCAATTAAATCTGCAACTCTTTGATGTTTCGAAAGAGGCCTATTGGGCGAGGTTGAGAGATTTTTCAGTTTCACTTTGCTATATTGTGTTAAATTTTGCCTTATAAACGTGTTTGTTTGCAGCTTTTACTTTCTGAGCTCTTTCGGTTTCATTGTACTGAGCGATTTGCATCTTTTGAAGTAGCACTTCGTCACTACTGTTTTCATCTTGCAGGTACATTCGCATTTCAGCCCTAATGTTGTCATTGAGCAGACCAGTCATAATTGCCTGATAACACTGGCTCAGGACAAGTTCCTTGTTGTATTTGAGGCCATACTGTGCACGTTCAGATGCAAACAGAACCCTTTGGCGTAGATCAAGTACACGAATGAGAAATTCAAGTGCTGTTTCACTAGGTTCTTGGGTTGCTTTTGACAGCTGCTGGTAAAGCACAGTTGCATCCTTTTCTGCATAATGAGATCTTAATATTTGTCTGAGAGTCATTTCCCTCCAAAAAGCTTCTTAATTTCAGGCAAGGGCTCACAGCTCCGATCACAGCTTCTATTATTTCCAGCTCTGAATAACCTTTTCTGAGGCCACTTTCGATCTGTGTTCCAAGCTGCTGAAAGTTAGAGTGTCTCTGGAGGTTGGGTGGAGCTGACTGCTCCGCCCCCGCAGGTGATGACAGGGGCGCAGCTCCCACGTCGCCTCCCGGCAATCGGCCCCGCAGCACGTCCTCCAGCTGATCGTTCAGCTCCAGAAGCACCGACATGCCCTCGTCCTCTTCCACCAACAATTCTTCTCGCTGACAGAACTTGATGATGAGTTTAACGAGAGCGCGTCGCGTCTTTCCTCTCGCTCGTTCACCTCCCAAGATCTTGAAAAACTCGCACACCAGGCACAGCTCTTCAACAGTGAGCTGGAAAAGTTTTTCCTCGATTTCCATGAGAAAGTCTTCTCTTTGTTCCGACATCCTTCAATATTCCCGTCGACAGATCGTTCTTTCAAAAATAAAAAATAATAAATCTCGGTGGGACCTCCAAATTGTTACGCCCGTCAAAAGTCGAGGCGTGATGAAGAAAGAACAATTTATTTGCAGTCGAGAACTTCAACAACAACAACAAAAAGAACAGAACAAAGTAATGAGAAAAACGCATTAACAATCACAGCTGCTGCTGGCCCTGATCTGCCCGTTAGTTTTTTAACAGCCCTTCTTCTAGCCCAGGGGTCGGGAACCTTTTTGGCCAAGAGAGCCACAAATGCCACATATTTTGAAATGTAATTTCGAAAGAGCCATACAATAATGTAGTGTCCCTTCCCCACACTGAGGCACGGAGACTTAACCTCTTTTAAAGTTCTTTATTCCGATTACTGTAGACCGCAACAAACGCCGTTCAATTAATTCAGCAACTCCTGAATCTCTCCCGCCGACACGAGAGCGCTTCTCCCAACTTTATATTTCCCTGCTCCCGCTGCAGCCCCTCCCATTTCCCTTATTCGGCCCATAGCTGAACCCCATTGGTCCAAACTACCTAACAACAGGCTGAGCGACAGATATGAGGGCCAATCAGATCTCTGCTTGACGCGTTCAATGAACTCCAGAACTTTTAACGCGGCCCAACAGCCATCCAACTCAGTCCGCGACAATTTTTTTAAAACTAAATATACAAATGAATGTGTGCATTTGATTTAATTTCAACATTTTTAAAGTACAATAAGTCTGTGGATTCTTTTTAATAACATTGTTATTCTGTTGCTAATAAATGATGAGTATTTCTCGTGGTAGTTTTGCTGATGGTCTAGTCTGGTTGATACGTGGTGAGTTTCTGCTTCGTTCAGGCGTTGAGACTTTAAACGTGATCTTAGGTCTGAATGTTCTGTAGATGTGACAAAGACTGATCACATGCAGACGTGGAGCCAAACACACACTCACACGCTGCAGTGAGTGACGGGAAGCGGGTTTTACGTTTTTACAATCCCTGCGCGATTCACCTGCTGCCTGTCCCCACAACCCCTCACCCCCACCCTCTGCTTTCTCCCTCACACATCCCGTCCCCGCATCTGCGCGCTCTTTCTCAGAGACGGGAGCGCGTAGTTTTAGGCACGGCAATTCACAGGTTTCAGGCTGGTACAAACTCTGTGAAATAATAGATAATAGTAACTGATAGCGCTGGCGCAGATTTCTCTCTCTAAGCACTGCTACTACTGCGCGCCTCTGGCATCGCATCGCGCCCGAGAAGGACTGGTCTAATGAAAAAAAAATTACTATAATTAAAGATTTGTCTGCGAGCCACATGTGACCATCAAAAGAGCCATATATGGCTCGCGAGCCATAGGTTCCCGACCCCTGTTCTAGCCTCTTCCAACCGATCTTTCCAACTGCAATAGGCACGCGGCTGGAACACACACACACAGATCAATTTTTTTCAATGATAGGCGTTACATTAACGCCTATCATTGATTGATAGATGTTCATTAATGTGCACTGTCCCTATTAAATAAAGTTAAAGTTAAAAAAAGTGTGAAAATTGTGACAGAAAAGCTGGAAGTTGCAGCTGTTTTCTCTAAAATTTGATATAAAAGTTAAGTTAGAAGATTTAAAAACTGTTTGATGTGTGTTTGTTGTGGTTTCAAGACGTTTAACAGGGAAGACTCATTGTGCGCTGAAACGCTGTCACTTTAACCGGATGCATCATGGGAGATGTAGTAAAATCAGCCGCCGAACGCAGACAGACTTGCTTCTCTGAGCTTCATTGTTTTGTTCACTTGTTCCACGGTCTGATACCGTATTCTGTGGAAAGCTACACGGCTAAAGACGAGCTTTAGCTGGTGTTTGTTTGGAACTTAGCGACTTTATGAGCAGAATCGGAACAAGGAAGTGAAGAGTTTAACCACTTCTGATTGGTCAGACTGATGACATGTGATTAAGCCTAAAAGAATGATCGGTGCAGACAGTTAAAGGGGCGGGACTTTTCAGAAAACATTTATAGCTGCAGCGAAATCGCGGGACCGTCATTCTTATCAAAATGTCTTTAACAGAATCAAATAAACGCAAAGAAAAAAGTGTTTTACGATATTTTATATTCTAACTACTTAGTGTTTTATCAGTAACTAGTGTTGAAAAAGAACATGAAAAAGCATTTTGGTGGATTGTTTTTTCATTTTAATTTTGAGTCAAAAGTGCAGTTTCATTTTGAAAATGAAAAAGCATTTCTGGTTTTGACTTTTATTTTTAATTTTTGCTACACAATCGCTTCCATAGTTTTTGGTTTATTTTAACTGACTCTTATTTACGTTTTGTTGTAGTCAATGACGTCAAAAATTTGCCTAGGGAAATCTATTTGCAAGATTTGTTTCACATGCCACCGGTTGGCAAGTTTTATTCTACTTTTACTTGTATAGACATGTATATGTACGTATATGTATATACTTGTTTTTTTTCCTTCTACGACTGTACAGTTCTAAAGTTGCTTTTTATATTTATGTGTGTTTCTATAAAAAATGGAAAATTTTTAAATAAAGTATTTAAAAAAAATCTGAGTCCAACTTGTTTTTTCTTCTCTGCCTATTATGTAGCAAAAAGTGTGCATTAAAATTATAATTATTATCATGGAATTGCTTTGAGTTCTTTTCTGCCATTTTATTTTCGACTACATGTTTATAGTTTGTGAATAAAAAGAGTTTAACCAAAAGGTTTAACAAAGGTAAACTATTATTAAAATATTATTTTTATCTATTTTTTACATTTAAACAGAATATTTGCCTCCACGTGTTTCAGAGTCATTCCTTACACCTTACATCATTTTACCTCTGAGTGTGTGAGTGTTTCTTTTGCTATGCTAAAGGAAGGAAAAATACAAAAAGACATGGATTTCTTTATCTGTATTGCAATTTTAGTCAACACGTATTTAATGTGCAGCTTAGGGCAGATTTAGTCGGCTACTGCTCTTACTGTCTTACGATAACATCAACTTTCCAACAATTCTAAACTATAGTAGCCTAAATCTCAGAAATATGATATTAGTAAATTAAAAAATCCAACAAGCACAACAGAGGACTTACCATAAAAAGATGAGAAAAACGATAAAGCTTATGAAATAATAGGCCTTGGAGGGAACTCGCAACATGAAGAAGCACATTCTGAGACCCTTCACTGCTGCACTTATAACTGACAGTGACTGGATTGAGAGATTTGATTTGATTTGAAATGGTTTATTTCAAGCAATTAAGTAGAAATAATACACAACTGTCATGGCGCCTCTGTCAGTCACCTTCCCCCCTCCCTCTCCTGCTCGGCTCTGGACGCGACCAGCTGGTTCCAATCATCACCTCGTTAAACCGCCTACTTCAGGAGATCCAGGACCTGACGTCAACGCCAGTCCGTTGTTCTTACCACGGTGCATAGTCTGGCTCTCGCATGTCTTGTGCCTTACCTTGGCTTGATCACGCTGATTTTGCTTCTCCGTTCCGCTCTCAGGAATCATCCTCACGAGTGTGCTCCTCGGGCTACAGTTCTCCAGTTCCCATCTACGTCTTCCCTTCGGATCCAGCAAGCCTCAGTCTCGAGCCCCGTCTGCCTCCACCCTCCAGTCAGCCGCCACGCAGCAACAAAGACTTGGTCACAGACTCTCCTACAGAGAAATTAAATCTTCCTTATACTTACCTCTCGTTTCCGAGTTTCTTCCGGGTTCCAGCGCCTGGGTCCTTTCGAATTCCCACGGGACCATGACAGAACGGACTGGCCATACTCCGGACCCAGCTGACCCGGAAGGACTCCGCCACGCCATATCTGTTCAAGGTACTCTCCTTAGTCGTCAAGCAGACGCCCTTACTCAACTGTCCGCAGTTCAACAGGACCTTTTCCGCAGACTCGACAGTATTACTCATACTCTCGCAGAATTAACAAGGCAACCCTCGAATCCCACAGTCTCAGCTCAAACTGCTGCTTCCGGCTACAACCCGACTTCCGCTGACGCCATGACCCCCGAAAACTTCCGCCTGCAGCCGGAACCATTCAGCGGCGATGTTGCAGCCTGCGGAGGATTTCTCCTACAGTGTCAGCTTATCTTTCAGCAGGCACCCAGATTCTACCAGTCAGACCACAGCAGAATATCATTAATTGTAAACGCCCTCCGTAACAAAGCACTCCAGTGGGCCCAGGCTTTTTTGGCTTCTAATCCCATTTCTCATCTGCCATTCGATCGTTTCATCGGAGAATTTCGCCTCGTGTTTGATCAGCCTCGCAAACAAGAGGAAGCCACCCGACGGTTGCTTAGCTTAAAACAAGGCAATCGCTCGGTGAGTGAACATTTGATCGATTTTCGCATTTTAGCGGTGGAGGCCGGCTGGCCTGACCCCGCACTCAAGGGTATTTTCTATCAGTCCCTTAATGAGAAAATTAAGGATCATTTATGTTCACAACCCGAACCTGACTCTTTTGAGGAGCTAGTCTCAGCAGCCCTCCGATCTGATGTGCGGCTGCGTGAACGTCAAGCCGAACGGAGCCACAAACCCACCAGTTTCCCTCGGAAGCCCAGAGCTCCGGGTCAGGTTTTTTCTTTTCCCGCACACGAGCCCCCCACACATGTTTTGGAGGAGCCCATGCAGATAGGCCATTCAAAACTAACGGCAGAGGAACGTCAGAAACGTTGCGACGAAGGTTTGTGCTTCTATTGCGGGCGTCCCGGTAATGTAATTTCCCAATGTGGAAAACGTTTAAACTCCAGAGCCCCTCGTTAGATGACAGGCCACGGGGGGTCGAAAACGTTCACGTCAAAGAAATAAAGTTTTTGTATGTACCTGTCAAAATTACTCATCAGGGTCAAGTCAGTGAATTTAGTGCTCTCATCGATTCTGGCGCTGAACATAGTCTTATCGACTCACAGCTCGTTAACCACCTCTCGTCGCCTTTCGAACCTCTCGAGTCCCCTATTAACGCTGCCGGATTAGGTGGTAAACAACTTTTTCGCATCACGTCTCGTACCAAACCGGTCCTCATTCTCACCTCCGGCAACCATCGAGAATACCACCAGTTTTTTATCACACAATGCCCTCAGACCCCCATCATCCTGGGTTTCTCCTGGCTCCAAACTCATAATCCACGCATCGATTGGGCCGTTCCTCGCATCACCAACTGGAGTACTTATTGCATGGCAAACTGTCTTCATTCCGCCATTCCCTCCTCTGTTTCCATCACCTCGGAGTCCGAAATGAATATTGACCTGTCCAACGTTCCTTCCTGCTATCACGACCTCAGAACTGTTTTTTGTAAATCCAAAGCCAGTACACTACCACCCCATAGACCATATGACTGTGCCATAGAACTGCTCAACGGCGCCCCACTCCCTAAGGGAAGACTGTTCAATCTTTCCGGTCCTGAAAAGGAGGCCATGGAAAACTACATTCAGGAAGCCCTTTCCCTCCACCACATCCGTCCCTCTACATCTCCAGTCGGTGCAGGATTTTTCTTCGTGCAGAAAAAGGACAAAACCCTGAGACCCTGCATCGACTACCGTGAGTTAAATCAGATTACTGTTAAGGACAAGTATTCACTTCCACTCATTAATTCTGTTTTTGATTCTGTCCAGGAGGCTAAAATATTTTCCAAACTTGATCTCCGTAATGCCTACCATCTGGTCCGCGTCCGTGAGGGTGATGAATGGAAAACCGCTTTCAACACCCCTTGGGGTCACTATGAATACCAGGTCATGCCATTCGGCCTCACGAACGCCCCTGCTGTTTTCCAACGGCTCGTGAATGACGTACTTCGTGATTTCCTAAATAGGTTTGTTTTCGTTTATCTGGACGATATCTTAATTTATTCGTCCAGTCAAACCCAGCATGAGCATCACGTTCGCTTGGTTCTGGAAAGACTACTAGAGAACCAACTATTTGTAAAAGCGGAAAAATGCGAATTCCATACTTCTTCTATCCCTTTTTTGGGGTATATTATTGAAGCCGGTAACATTCGGCCCGATCAGGCAAAGATAGACGCCGTCACTCAATGGGAGGTCCCACAAACCCGCAAAAAGTTACAGCAATTTCTGGGCTTCGCAAATTTCTACAGAAGGTTCATCCGAAATTACAGCAGCATCGCGGCTCCACTCACTCGGCTCACTTCTGTTAATAAGCCCTTTGTTTGGACCCCTGCTGCCGACATGGCATTTAAAAGACTCAAAGGACTTTTTGTCACGGCACCCATTCTGATACAACCTGATGGCAAGAAACAATTCATTGTTGAAGTAGACGCCTCCGATTCCGGTGTGGGAGCCGTGCTATCTCAGCGCGAAGGAACCTCCAACAAATTAAAACCATGCGCTTATTTTTCTCGTAAACTGAGCCCAGCCGAGCGGAATTATGACGTGGGCAACCGAGAGCTTCTGGCAATTAAACTGGCTCTGGAAGAGTGGCGTCACTGGCTGGAGGGGGCAGAACAACCCTTTATTGTTTGGACTGATCATAAGAACCTCGCATACTTACGCAGTGCAAAACGCCTAAACTCCCGTCAAGCCCGCTGGTGTCTGTTCTTCGATCGATTCAATTTCAACATCACTTATCGACCCGGCAGTCGTAACATCAAGCCAGACGCCTTATCCAGAAAATACTCAGTTACGGAACCTACCTCTGAATCCACTATCATCCCCACCTCCTGTTTTATAGGTAATCTCACCTGGGAGATCGAGAACAAAGTCCAACAAGCCCAAGGTGAGATACCTGATCACGCTACCTGTCCTCCTGGAACTTTGTATGTACCCGACTCTCTGAGATCTGAGGTGTTGACGTGGGGGCACGCCTCTAAGATTGCCTGTCATGGGGGGATTCGTAGAACCACCAACCTGCTACGTCGACGGTTTTTCTGGCCTTCCTTGGAGAAAGACGTCCGTGAGTACGTGGCAGCTTGCTCAGTTTGTGCTCGCTCTAAGAACTCTAATTCACCCCCCTCCGGACATCTGTTGCCTCTGCCCACACCTAGTCGCCCTTGGTCCCACATTGCACTAGATTTTGTTACCGGTCTGCCTCCGTCCCAAGGGCACACTGTAATTCTAACGGTCATTGATCGCTTTTCCAAGGCTGTCCATTTCATTCCACTAGCACAACTCCCCTCTGCCTCCGAAACTGCGGATATCCTGGTCCATCATGTGTTTCGTTACCATGGAATTCCTAGTGATATCGTGTCTGACCGCGGACCCCAATTCACGTCTCAAGTTTGGAGGTCGTTCTGCTCCGCCCTCGGGGCTACGGTCAGTCTTAGTTCTGGTTACCATCCGCAGTCCAACGGGCAAGCTGAGAGGGCAAACCAAGAGTTGGAAGCAGCTCTTCGATGCTTGGTGGCGCAAAATGAAGCAGACTGGTCCAAATACCTCATCTGGGTGGAGTATGCTCACAACACTCACTCCTCTACCGCTACTGGCATGTCCCCCTTTGAAGCCTCCTTAGGGTTCTCACCCCCTCTGTTTCCCTCTCAGGAACTCGATCTGGCAGTGCCCTCGGTCCAGCTCCATCTTCAACGGTGTCAGGACATTTGGCGGCAGGCCAGGGCGGCTCTCCTCCGCACCAAGGAGAGCAACTGCCAGATCGCTAATCGTCACAGGGTGGTGGGACCCGTCTATCTACCGGGGCAGAGGGTATGGCTGTCATCCCGCAATATTCCTGTTCAGGCGTCCTCTCGTAAGCTGGCACCCAGATACATCGGCCCTTACGAGATCGACCACATCATCAACCCCTCCTGCGTCCGGCTGCGCCTACCTGCTGCTTTGAAGGTACATCCCGCATTCCATATTTCTCAAATCAAGCCTGTCCGCGAAAGCCCGTTGTGCCCGCCGTCCGCTTCCCCTCCACCCGCCCGTATCATTGACGGCGCGCCCGCCTTCACCGTCAGCCGGGTATTGGACGTCCGGCGCCGGGGTCGGGGTTTCCAGTTTCTCGTGGACTGGGAGGGTTACGGTCCAGAGGAGCGCTCCTGGATCTCCCGCTCCCTCATCCTGGACCGTTCCCTCATCAACGACTTTTTCCGCGCCCATCCGGACCGTCGTCCTGGACCGCCTGGAGGCGGTCGTTGAGGGGGGGGTACTGTCATGGCGCCTCTGTCAGTCACCTTCCCCCCTCCCTCTCCTGCTCGGCTCTGGACGCGACCAGCTGGTTCCAATCATCACCTCGTTAAACCGCCTACTTCAGGAGATCCAGGACCTGACGTCAACGCCAGTCCGTTGTTCTTACCACGGTGCATAGTCTGGCTCTCGCATGTCTTGTGCCTTACCTTGGCTTGATCACGCTGATTTTGCTTCTCCGTTCCGCTCTCAGGAATCATCCTCACGAGTGTGCTCCTCGGGCTACAGTTCTCCAGTTCCCATCTACGTCTTCCCTTCGGATCCAGCAAGCCTCAGTCTCGAGCCCCGTCTGCCTCCACCCTCCAGTCAGCCGCCACGCAGCAACAAAGACTTGGTCACAGACTCTCCTACAGAGAAATTAAATCTTCCTTATACTTACCTCTCGTTTCCGAGTTTCTTCCGGGTTCCAGCGCCTGGGTCCTTTCGAATTCCCACGGGACCATGACACACAACAGCAATATAATCATCAGTTATACATTCATACAGTAACTAATCAAACTTAGGATAATTAGACATATTAATAAATATTGCTTGAAAGGGAGTGGAAGGAAGCGAACTTATATAATCCTACCCCGTTATACTATAACCATTTTATTACATGATTAATCAATATCCGGTTCCTAGCTTTTATCAGACAGAATTAAGAATCATAAGATATCGATAAAACACATGACAAAGATGAATTACTTAAGTATTATGTCAAAAATAACTATTTTAGATATCAACATGGCAAATGCAGATCAGTCATCTGAAATATATGCAGATTATGTTACTTATAAAAGCCATTCATTTGAATAAAACAATACTATATCAGTAAAGTAGACACAACATTGTTTCAGGAATTTTCATAGCAAAATTTCATCAAGTATCAAAAGTTAAAAACATGTGCAAAATTATGCTACATTAGGAAAGATTTTTGAATCAGAGATGCATTGGGACTATCATTTATCTATACCAGTCAAACAGGATTTGCTGTTTTGAACACAAACCAGCCCGGCAGTCTGAAAGAGCAAAGAAGAAAAAACAGGAAACTGTTCGTAGTATTTTATCATTGACCATAAAGTGTGGACGATAATAGTACAGTAAGTGTCACGGTGCCTCCGGCTGCTACCTCCTCCTCCCTGCTCACTCATTGGAACCAGCTGGCCTTCATCACCTCATCACCTGGCAGACCATTCATAAGGAGATCCATCCCACCATACTACGCCAGTCCGTTGTATTCACTCCGGTGCTTACGCCTGGTCCTAAGCTAGGTAATCTCGCTCTAGTAAATTAAGCTTTGTACTTACCGCTCCTGTCTCACGTCTTCAGGTCATCTCCCCTCTGGTCACGCCGGTTCCTCGCTCCGTTCCTGTTACGCCCTCCCCGGCGTCCCTCCTCTCTTCAAGCTGGTCACGCCGTCCTCGGCGTTCCAGCTCACCTCAAGCTGTTTACACCGTCCTCGGTGGTCAACCTCGCCTCAAGCTGGTTTCATCGTCCTCGGCGTCCGTCTCGCCCCAAGCTGGTCTCGCCATCCTCGGCGCTCCACCTCATCTCAGGCTGATTACACCGTCCTCGGTGCTCGGCTTCGCCTCAAGCTGTTTCCATCGTCCACGACGTCCGCCTTGCCTCAAGCTGGTCTCGCCGTCCTCGGCTCAGACTACGTTGGATTGCTCATGGACCCTGACTCTGGCCTTTTGATCCTGGACCATCTCTAACATTAAATATCTTGATCCTACCTCGCCTCCTGAGTTTCTTCCGGGTTACAGCATCTGGGTCTACCTAGCAGTCAGATCATGACAGAACGGACTGGCCAATACCCAGATCCAGCTGACCCGGAAGGACTCCGCTTGGCCGTCACCCATCAAGGCGTCGCTCTAGGGCGACAGGCTGAATCCCTAAACCAGATGGCTGCCGCCCAACAGGACCTTTCCCGTCGTTTGGACAGTATTGCTCAGACTCTGATGGATTTTACCAGCCAAGACAAAAAAAACATTTCCAATGTTTTTTCCTCATCTCCTGCCGCTAGCTATGTTCACGTCATGTCTCATGATTCTGTTGGACGTCCCACAGAGGAACCGATGCAGATTGGACATTCTAAGCTCACCCCTGAGGAGTGGCAGAGACGGAGAGATGAGGGGGCCTGTTTCTACTGCGGCCAAACCGGTCACCTCGTTCATCAGTGTAAGCTTCGTTTAAACACCTGAACCCCCCGCCAGAATGCAGGCCGCAGGCGGGTCATTCCTCTCTCACCACCGACAGACCTTTTCTCTATATCCCTGTCTCTGGTGCAGAACAAAGTTTCATTGATGACTTCCTGGTTTCTGATCTCAACCTCCCCACAGAACTTTTGGACATTCCTGTTGTTTGAAATATAATCTTTCGCTTTGAGATTACTTTCCTTGTTGCATGTTCAATAAAGTCGAGAAGGAGAAAACCACGGGATTCAACCGGATTAAGTTTAACAAATTTATTCCCTAACAATATTTCTAAAAAAGTAAAAAAAGATAATAAAACAGAATAAAACAGAGTAAAAACAGATCGATCTGGGTGTCCAAAATCAAGGCCTGCAATACGCAAGAGGTTACATTCCGAAGTCACATGCAGCTTGTCTGGAGACACAGGAAAATTCCTTGAGTTCAGACTTTTAAGCATGTGGTCAGAACATCCTCCCCCGGGAGCAAGATGGCCAATCTCCGCCTCTGGTCGCTAGAGATTGGCTGACAGAGGAGCCCGCCTACTTCCTTCAGCCCATCCTTAGAATCACAGCATCTGGTCTCTGGGGGGAACCTCACAGATAGACACGGTACGGAATCCCCATGGGTGGCAGGAACTGTCACCGCAGGAAGTCGATCCTAGAGCTTTGTTCTTCACACGTGAAAGGACGCCTGGAGTGGTTCCCACAGCTACAGTACCAGAGATAGTTAATTTATGGCCCATGTCAGACCTACAACCAAATGGCCTTAGAAGATCAAAGACTGTTTTCTCCTGAAGGGGGGTTGAGATTGGAGCTGCAGCATCACAACCTCTTTACATATGCAATGTTCAGGAAGCCCCTTTGAAATTCAAAGGAACCTCACACAGTAAACCTGAAGGAAACCTTCAATGAAATAAAGATAAGATAAAAGCCTAGGAGAAATGAGAACCACAAAAAATAAATTCCTTCACTGTCAAAGCGGCCAGGTTAGGTGGTCAGATCCTCACTCAGATCACCCATCGCACCAAGCCCGTCCGTCTCATCACGTCTGGTAACCATCACGAACTCATACAGTTTTACATTACCAAAACCCCTCAGTCTCCCATCATTCTAGGGTTCCCCTGGCTCCACGCTCACAACCCCCAGTTCAATTGCGTTAATCTCCACGTTACTAACTGGAGCACGACCTGCATGGCCAACTGTCTTCGCTCCGCCATTCCCTCGGTCCCTCCTCGTGACGATCCAGATCCTGAAATAATCGATCTATCTAAGGTACCACCATGCTATCACGATCTAAAGACCGTTTTTAGCAAGACCAAGCCTGGGTCTCTTCCTCCCCACAGGCCGTACGATTGTTCCATCAAATTATTAAAAGGTGCTACCCTGCCTAAGGGGAGGTTGTTTAACTTATCCGGTCCAGAGAAACTTTCAATGGAGAAATATATTCAGGAAGCCCTCTTGTCTGGTCACATTCGTCCCTCGTCTTCTCCGGTTGGTGCAGGTTTCTTTTTCTTTCAAAAAAAAGGACAAGACGTTACGTCCTTGCATCGACAACCACGAACTTAATCAAATTACTGTTAAGAAAAATTATTCTCTTCCGCTCATTGATTCTGCGTTGAACTCTGTCGAAGAAGCTAGGGTTTTTTCTAAACTAGATCTTCGCAATGCTTATCACTTGGTTCGTATGAGGGAGGGGGACGAGTGGAAGACCGCTTTTAACACTCCACTCGGTCATTTCAAATATTTAGTAATGCCTTTCGGACTCACCAACGCCCCCGCCATTTTTCAAAATCTCATTAATGATGTGCTTCGTGATTTTTTGAACCGCTTTGTCTTTGTCTACCTGGATGACATCCTTATTTTCTCTCGGGATCTGGATGAACATATCCACCATGTCCACCAGGTCCTCTCACGGTTATTAGAGAACCAACTATACATTAAAGCGGAAAAGTGTGAGTTTCACGTACCCACCTTCTCATTTCTAGGTTTCATCATTGACTTGGGTAACATTCGTCCGGATCCTGCCAAGATCACGGCCGTCACGAGTTGGGAACCTCCAACTTCTCGTAAACAACTCCAACGGTTCCTCGGTTTCGCAAATTTTTATCGCTGCTTCATAAGAAACTACAGCAGTATCGCTGCCCCTTTGACTTTTACCTCTATTAATAAATTGTTTATCTGGACTCCTGAGGCTCAATCCGCATTTACCAAACTCAAGAACCTTTTTACCTCCGCTCCCATCCTCATTCAGCCTGACCTTCTCCGACAGTTTATCGTCGAGGTCCGATTCTGGTGTGGGACCGGTCCTTTCCCAACGTGCGGTGGATTCGGGAAAATTAAAACCATGGGCATTCTTTTCGAAAAAACTCTCCACGGCGGAGAGAAACTACAACGTGGGGAACAGTGAACTCCTCGCCATTAAGCTCGCCCTAGAGGAGTGGCGTCACTGGCTCGAAGGTGTTGAACATCCGTTCATCGTCTGGACGGATCATAAAAATCTCGCCTACCTACGTTCTGCTAAACGTCTGAATTCGCGTCAGGCCCGTTGGTGCCTCCTTTTTGATATGTTTAATTTTACCATCACCTATAGGCCCGGCCGCAGAAATATAAAACACTTATGCCCTTTCACGCCTCTACTGTTCAGGGGATGATCAGGAAAGTTCTCCCATCCTCGGTGCTCATGTGTTGTGTTGTGACACTTCTGGGCCACCGTAATATTATCATAAGTGCATACAAACTTGTGCTCTCTCTTCCTAAATAGTGTATTGTGCGCTCAGCTGAGAAGATGATTGGCTGCATCCTTCCATCTGACCAGGAACTATACGTCTCCAGAATCCGGGGACGTGCAAGCCGGATAGCAGCCGACCCTTCTCACCCTGGACATGGTCTACTGGAGGCTACTGGAGGCATGGTCTCCTTCGCGCAGGAGGCTGAGGTCCATCAGGACCAGAACCTCAAGACACAAGAACAGTTTCTTTCCCTCTGCAGTCAGAGTCATGAACACCTTTTAACTCCTCCCCCATTAAACTTCACTTCTATGTCCAGTCAGTCACCAGTCCACTACCTGCACCTTGATCATCCTCAGTTTTGCTTACTGTTGTTCTTTTGTTTTATGTTGCACACTGGCACAGAAGCAAATTCCAATTCTGTGAAACTTCCCTGCATATTTATTTATTTATTAGTTTATTTAACAGGGACAGTGCACATTAAAAGCATCACTGCAATGCGCCAGAATTAGCCTAAAGGCTATTTTTCATCCGTAGTCCCCGTCTTGAATCTTAAATCTAAATTATACTTTATTCTTTAAAACTTTAATTTTAAAGTAATTTCATCTTTTTTTTTTAAATAAAAAAAACTGTATAAATTTAAATAAATGTTAGAATACAATACTTTACTGCCGATCTAAAATCTGATTACTGCCTTTTAAAATCCAACATATTTTCTATTTCCAACAAAATTTTCTATTTTCTATTGCACATTTTGCACCTTTTTACATTTTTTGGTACTTGGTATATTGTATTCTTCATTTTGTGAAATTATTTTATTATTCTATTATTTCTGTGAAATTGTTTTCTTTGCATGCTAGCACTGAATAGTGAGCGTCTTTTTTCATTTCATTGTATACGCGTATGATGCAAATTGTACATGTGCACAGTGACAATAAAGGAATTCTATTCTATTCTATTCTATATCCAATTTATACCCAACATACCCACAGGGAGGCACTGATAAACTCACTAAAACAAATTACGACAGTGTCGTAAAGTGGAGGTTTGTGTTTTGCAGATTTGATCAGTCGTCCTCTGGTTCCTGTTCGTGTCGTTGCCCTTCAATTTAGTCAGAATAAGAGCTTGTTTTTGATTGACTTAGTCTTTAATTAGCGCTGAACGATGGCAGGGACGATTGCGCGTAAAGCTATTGATCACCTGAGGAGCAAAGAGTTCCGGGATTATTTGATGAGGTAAAAATGTTCCATTTTCTTCATGACATAGCTAGCACGAGTGCTAGCAGCAGCTAGCTGACTGACTGTGAGCTAAAGATGGTTCACTGTAAGCATTTGCGTTTATCAGACAAACAACTTAAGCAAATTGTTACTTTATAAAATTAGTTTTCTGTCAGCTGTTGGCGCCTTTTGCCTATGTAGCAGGATGAGTTAATTGGGCTCCCAGGTGTAAGCACGCCAGTCCTGGTGCTGCTAATTAGCACCAGGCCACATATATAGCGGGACTGAGCTGGCTTCTGCTCATTCCTGCCGGAGACTGCCTCCCTGGGTTCCTGCACCTGGAATTGCAGGTATGGTAGCCGGTCTTACTGCCTGTGCAATCTCTCCCCCATCAGTTTTGCTGCATTTGTGTGATCATTTTGTTTTCAGTGCTGTGGACATCACTACTCCAGGTCATACAGCTGGTGGGCGTGTGACTGGAGTGGAGGCGAAATTGGAACGGAGCGCATCGCTCCGGTTCCTTGTGATATCCCCCACTGACTGGTATGTGTGTGATGTCTGCCTCTTTACCCTGCATGTCCTCTGGTTGCAGAGGTAATGCCCTGCTGCCTGTTTTCTGGTTTGCCTCCACAGGGTGTTTGGTGGAACCCGCTGTTGCTGTACAGAGTTTTGGTCCTTTTTGTGGAAGTGTCCGTAGGTGTTCTTTACACGGCCTTCTCTCCCCCCCACCCCCACCCCATCCACTTTGGTGGTCCAACGAGGGAGTCGCTGACGGCGGCGTCTGCTCCCCCCTCCCACTTTGTCTACAGCCAACCACGTGACTGTGCAGGTGCTCCTGGGAGTTGGAGGCCGGTAGTGACGTGTGTGTACACCTGCCACTTCCTGACCACCTGTAACAAAAGGGCTCGGGTACACAAACTCTGGGACTTCACCCGTTTGCTGTGTTTTGCTTGTTTGCACCTTATACCCCTGCATGTTGCGGGGTATTGTTTGTTCTGTTCCAGTGTTGTTGGTGTACCCGTGCCATCAACAAGTCGGCTTGAGCCCCTTAATGTTATTTGTTTTACTCTGTTTTAATTATTTATATGAGGCTCTTACTGTTTTTAATTATTGATATTAAAACTATTTTTTTTGAGCCAGAACCACGTCTCCACCTGGTTGAGTCCTCCATTTTGTTTAGTGTGCCTGAACCGCTCGTGTTGCCACACCTATTATTTTTCCATTGCAGGTTTTCAAGGACAACTGAGCTTTGGGTTGTTGCCCAGTTGTGACGTTTTCCAGTTGACACGGTTGCGCCTTAGTTAGTTTAAGTGTATGTTGCTCCATAAACAGAAAATCTACCACGGTCAAGTGAGCCGACATCTGTGGAAGTGCGGTCTCGCTAGCCGTCACTGACTTTTTGCATGCGCGTTTACATCATAGATAACGGGACACATGCTCAGCGAGCTGGAAAGACGGTATAGATAAGTTCTGGAACTCTGCTTTCAAAACTTTTTCACATCTGTATGTGTAGAAATGTATGTTTTTATATCTTATATTTTATTAGGTTGCAGCTCACTTTAGTGTGAAGTGACTCATCTTGAACTATCAAGACTTATACTCCTGTGACATTCCTTTTTGATTTATGGTTCCAGCAGCAAACTTTCCCCCTGCAAACCCCTGTGAAGAAATAGGATGTTCTTTGTGCAAATCTAGGACTTTTCCAGAGAAGCAATAAATATGCCATGGACTACATTTCAACCGTCTGGGTTGAAGGTCTTAAGGCCTGTTCACACCGGGACGAATTTCGTTGGCGATTTTCGCCGACGTTTAACACCTAGTGACTAAACAAAGGGCACCAATGAGAGTGTGCACACCGACGCGAAAAAACGCCACGCGTCAAAAAAAAAAACACCTCGGGTTCGTTTTTTTTTTTTGAAGCCTCGCGTCGAAATCTATTCGACCAATGAGAATTGCACACGTGTCTGGAGCTTCTGAAGTTACAGTAAAACACAACTTGGGGGCGCTCAAACACAAAACTGCCTTGCTGAGCACACATACCAGCGAAGAAGATAGACGCCAAGTAGCGTCTACACAGCCGCGAAGAAATAATGACGGACATTCTAAAATATCCCCGAACCAAGCATCAGTTGGAGCTACTGGTGCTTGAAATATTCATGTTTTCTTTGTATTATTCTGACAAGCGCGTAAATACTTGCTCTCTTCTTCTGAGTGAAAAGCGACTTTAAGAAGCATAAAGTTGCGCAGCGCCACCTTGTGTACAGGAGTATTTCTGTTTACATTAAGCGCCATCTAATGTCAGGGAATGAAATTGCATGTTCGCTCGGCTCATCGTCAGCAAAAATCGCCTGGGTGTGAACACAAAAAACGTGGCGAAAAACGCTGGCGAATAACGCCTGGCGAATATTCGTCCCAGTGTGTACGGGCCTTTATTCCTGGGAACCTGTCTAGATTCATGTTCTCATGTGGAGGTTGGAGCTGACCTCCCCCTAAAGCCGGGAGGAGCGAACCCTGTGGCTGTAACTCCAGCTATTGGCCAGTGAAAGCAGGAGGGACATCTGCCGACGAATCAGAGCGACCAGGGGCGGAGGTTTGGCCGCCATGTTTCTGGAAGGCGGAGATTCAAACACATGTTAAAAGGACTGTTTTGAAAGTTTCCTTTGTTCTCAAGAATAACTATGAGTAATTCGCATGTAACTTATGCGTCTGTAGGTCTTTTAACTTGAGAACCCAGATATCTGCAACAATGTCTTTAAATCTGTGTTAGAACTATTGTCAGGGAAATAAACTTCGTGTATTTTTAATCCGGTTGAATCCTTGTTTGCTTTACCGCTCTCGACTACTGAACACGCATGGATGGAAAGAACTGAAAAGCGGAAGATTTCTTTCCTACAATTTTGGTGACTCCGAGACGTGAAGTCAGGGACCAGAACGCGGATCGAACGGACCGGATTATAATGGTGTATTTTATGAGATTACGAGACTTTCGTTGTAAAGTCAGGGGACAGCTCCTCCACGTGTTTGATTCTCCTGAGGGCCCTCATACATAAGGTAAGCAGTGCCTATTGTAAATTCTGCATATTGATTACGTTATTCAATTAGTGAATAACTCAAATTAAAGGAGAATTCGAGTGTGTGGACAGCGTAGTGTTACCCCACGAGTTATGATGGGTTTACTCATTTCCTTGGACAGGAAATCCTAAAAGATGAAGGGTTATGACTGTTAGCCTGCGGCATCTCGGTGCGCGAAAACAAAAGAAATAGATATGAAGATTAGGTTCACCCAAGCCCTTAGAACAGATTTGGAGGGGTTGTCTGTTAGCCTTTGACATTTTGATGTATAAAAACAGAGTATGAATAAAGATGGTTAGGTTCACCCGAGTCCTTAGAATTCGGAGGGTTTGCGTCTGTTTGGACCTGAGACGCCTAAAGGCTGATGAAAAACAGTGTTACATAGGACCTAATTCTGCATGATTAGGAAGATTTGGAAAAACGAATGAGGTGTCGACCTCTAGAAATTATTTTTTTATATACGGAGAGAAATCAAAGAAGGATTCAAAATAAACATGAAAGGTGAATTTGACAGAAAAATTAGTAAAATTGTGCATTTTGTCCGGACAAAAACATGACTTGACTGACTTGTGACGACAATACGGACGTGATTGCTGATGAATGGAATGAATGTATGAGATTTTGGAGACTATACTGCTTATGAACGAAATGTATGCATGAGATTTTGGAAAGTATGGGTTAAAAAAGGTTTGAAATCGGCGAATTTTGGCTTTATTTTCCATGTTTCTGTGTGTGGATTGTTTTCTCTATGGACCTGGCCATCTTCTTTCGAATTAGCCAATGACGGGACGTTTTAGTTGCTCTCAAATGCGTCGACGGCTGTGATTGACTCTATTCGTACCACGTGGTCAGCGTGACGGATAGACCCAAAATAGTGGAACACGCTACACTTTCACGAACAAAGCTGAAGAGCTTGCGATTTAATTTGTGGTAAAATAACGACTGACATCGTAATTATTGAGCCTGGTCATGACCTCGGTTGTAAGACGTCGATAAAAACAAATTTCGGTGGTCTTGGTTTGACGAAAAATATTTTTAAGTAGGGAGGCGCCTCAGCAGCTTGACTTTGCGCGCGGCTGCAGCACCTCTCTGTTCTGTCTCTGTTCGAACGAAAATAACTTTCTCGGGAGGTTGCCTAAAGTTGGGCAAATCTTTTTGAAAAAACACAGTAAGGTAGTATCGGTACGATATATTTTGTGTAAAATAATTTTGCAATTATTTCGGTTTTCTTATTTTGAATAAGTCTCTACTGTATTTGTATTTCCTAATTACCATGATTTAGTTCAATTTTGCCCAAAGAAATGCTGTTGACATTATTTGTAAGTGTTTGGTGGTTTAAACTTAAACTTAAAAAAAAAAAAAAGAATCTCTGCATTGTTTAACTAAGTTTGCATGTTTGTTTTGATATTTCCCGGATTACTTAGTGTTGGTGTTAAAGGATTTATTGGTGTTTAAAGATAGTTTAAAGCAGAACCCATGTTTTGATGTAATTATAGTTTGAAAAAACAGTGTAAGTGGATGTTTTACATCCATTATTTCTAAAGCAGAAATAATGTATAAATAACTGAGGTACTTTCATAGAATATCATAGTTACTGGTGTTCTTTTTGTCATTTGGGGCTTTGATGTTACTATATTTTAGCAATTGTATGTTTTGCAGCTTTAAGGAGAAATTTAGATTGTAAGATTGTGTTACTGTGTTCCTTTAGCAATTATGCATATTCTTTTTTAGGAACAGCAAGTCCTTATTTGTAAGTCAAACTAGGGGTTTGAATGTTAAATCACGATGCTTCAATTAGTCTTAGTTTCTTGATTAAAAAGTGAATAACTAGCTGCCAGAATGCACCAGAATGCATGTAAGACGATGTATTTTTCAAAGATTTTGCTCCACGTGTTGCTCATATCGTTCAAAGAAAAGTTTAGGGATTTTTTCCTTTGCTGATTTTCATCACTGATCAACTGACTCTTGCATCCACAGTGTTGGCGATGGTGAAAACAAAGCATGACAATAATAAATCTGCTTTAACAATATCTGCTGTAACAACATCTTTTTTCCAAGCAGCACATAGCTTTAATGTTGCAGGAAAGGCGAAGAGCAGACCCCCCCTGAGACCTCATAAATTTTTACGCAGAAAAGCCCCCTCTGCTTCATTGGGTGAGTGACAAAAGGAGCATTTCTCAGTTCTCTGGCTTCAAAGGAAGGAGCTGAGTTATGAGTGACTGACCTTCTGGTCAGCTCCTCTAATCAAATTAAGCCATGACTGCACGTATGAAGAATGCATTGGAGCGTCTGGCAGGTGATAAGAGTTGATTTAAAATACATCTGATTCATCCCTGCAGAGGACATTTTGAGAAAAAAGACAGGTCATAGAGAGAGGTTGGACAACTGAAAACACAATTATTTAAAAACAATCCACTCTGGATAATAAAGGTGTCAAAACAAAACAAAAAAAAATAACATGATCAATCAGACTTGTTCGGATCAAAATTTTTTTCCGATCAAGATAGGTGGGTTATACCGATCGTTTATCCGATCGTGGAGTATGTAAACGGTTCATTCCGATCATGTTTCACTACTGCTCTGGTTTAGATGATGTTTAGCTGAGAGAAAAGCTTTGGAGCGCATACGGGACCGACCAGCTGCTCTGAGGAGGCCCCGCGTAAAGCGCCGCTCCGCTCTCGCCCCGCTGGCTCTCCCCTCTCTTTCACCCCTGACGAGGGAGATACGGGGGGGATGCGTGCCCACTGACGTCTGGACCCGGCACCCGAGCTCTGCGTTCGGGCTCCGGTGCGAGTGGACCGAGTGAACCTCTCTGAGCAGAGCAGCCGGATTTATTAATGTGTTTGAGGGGAGGGTGCTTTGTTACGTGTGCGTTTTGTTGTTTTGTTATGTGTGAGAATTCGGACGGCGAGCAGAACCGCCGCTCTGGGTTAGCGGCTGCCGGACTCCGGAGAACCGAGGAGAGCTCGAGCCGACAGTGTGTGAGCTTTTCAGAGCAGAAATGCCGCTCAGTCCTTAGAAACTGTTCAAAAAATCACATGGAATTGTGTTTCCAGTTGTGCCCCGACAAAATAAAGGCTGATGTTTTTCCCACTAATTTACGTGCAGCCAAGCTGCAGATTGCAGCATTTCCCGCAAGGTCCTGGATTTTGTGTCCATCAGGCTAATGTTGTTAGCCCGTGTAAGCCTGTCCTAACCCTTCTTCCAGCTCCGTTCTTCCACAAAAAAAGCACTGACCATACGGATTAAAAATAAAATGATGAGCGAACAGGCGCTTCATAATATTCATAAAATTAATAAAAGCCCATTTGGAAGATCGCCTCGTATATTACCGAGCTGCTGCATAAATATATGTGACAGCAAAGGTTTGCTTACAACGGGACACATTTCCCTTCCGGTATTTTCGACACTACTGCGCATGCCCAAATGATTTATTCCGACCGAAAGTGTGACCCATGTGAACGTTTCTTCTAATCGGAAAAAGGTTTTCTGTGCCCATGTGCACGGTTGAATTTTAACCCGACCATTGATCCGATCAAGATACTTTGCCCATGTAATCACGGCTAATGATGTCGCAGGTTCCGGCCTTCGGAGGCCGGGACAGGAGAACAGGTGGATATCCTGGGAGACGTGAGCCACCCAGGGGACACCCCCCAGCAGCAGTTGGAAATGGCATCTGTGGCGCTCAGGACAAATGGGCCCGACTGCCCACAACAAGGTACCCAACAGCGGAATGCACAGACCAGGGGCAGAGGGCTTGGCGGAAATGAACAGCACCCATGACCGCTCCAAGCCCCTCCTCCACCCTGGTGAGGACCAGAGGTGGCAAGTCGGACCACATTTGGTGATGCAGGAGCCATGTTCCCTTTCAAGCTCAGAGGTAACTCCATGATGAGTCTAATGGACACTGGTGCAACGTGTTCCTCTATAAACTGTCAGTTACCTCCATCTGCTCTGACAAATGAACATATGACTCCTCAAAACCTGCAAAAGACCGTCCGACTGACTTTTGACCAGATGGTGGAACATTCATTTGTGCATTCACCACACACGCCTGTGAATCTGTTGGGACAGAACATTTTTGTCAAAACAGGAGCCAGCATTCTTTCAGATCGGATGCCATGTCACACACCACAGCCAACCCCACTGCAGACATCTGCTGGATCCAGAGGCCCCTGACAAGCCAAGTGTGTTCCATGAATTTCAGGTATGGAAGCCATGCATCCTGTCCTTGAAGCCATATTTCTCCGCCTCCGGTGACCTGAACTGCAAACTCTGTTTATTTTGCATTCACACACTCACAATTGCAATTGTACCGGAAGTTAGACACAGCTGTATCTCACATAGAGTTAGCATTCCCCTGGTCAAGAGGCTCGGAAACTCGAACCTATGACTAAAAGGGACGTTATCAACACAAACTGTCTAAACTGTGCTTTTTAAGGTGTTCACTTTTCTCCCTCAATAAAAATGTACAGGATAACTTTGCCTTCAACGACTAACTCCTGAGTTCTGGAGCATTTCTGCATTGTCAGTCATCGCAGCAGAGAGAAGACAAATCATGAAGATGCAGAGATGATGTTAAAAATGCTCTCTGATGTTTCATGGTCAACAGGTTCATTTGATGTTGGTTCATTAGAATCAGCTTTATTGGCCAAGTGCAGTCATATTTTTCGGTAGCTCCACTCTGCACTGGCGGCTCCTTGGTCACAATTCTCAGTCCGCAATTTAAGAGAAACTGCGTAACAACCAATTGTTAACTAAGTCTTTTTTTCTGCAAATCTGCATAAACGCAACATTGTTTTTTTTTTGTTTGTTTTTTAGAAGAGCGAAACAGTTAATCCAGGGGGAAAAAAACTAGGACAAATGGACAACATCCTTGTCTTAAGAATAAAACTGAGAAGATTTGTACTTTAAACTCCGTTGAAAACAGTCGGAGCTGAGATTATTTTATGAAAGACAACTTTTGTATGAGCTGTTCAACAATGCCTGACTCATTCTTTTTTTAAACAGCCTCTTTCAGTCAAAGTTTGGTTTATTAATATCTTTGTCTCAAAATTTCGCAAATGCAGATTTTTCTTCAAGTCTAATTGACTTCACTTATACCGGTCAACATTCTTGGCCTAGTGTGCAGTATAGTTTTAAAATGCTGATTTGTCCTGACGAAACAAATGCCTTCACTTTAAAATGTCAATCTAATTTTTAGTAATTATAAATGAGGATTTCCATTGACATATTTAATATTGTCTGGACTCAGCTGGTAGGTCACTGTAGCAGAGAAGCAAGAACCAAGCTGCTAATTATTTGGCTAATTCGTACGCATTATCAGGGAGGAAGAAGCAGAGAGAGAGACAGATTATGTAATATTCTTCCAGAAACTCATTTATTTGAACTCAACCACAACAGTCAAACGGCATGCACCTAACTTCTGCTCACAACCCTCTCACTCATGGTTTTCACCCAAGATTCCCCACTTCCCATGAGTCATAGAGGCTGAAGTATAACCCCCCAGGTCACCACAATTAAAACAAACGAAAAGTAAAAATATTGTATGATTAAACTGGAATTAGTCAACTTTAATAGAAAATTTGACTACATTAAAGAAAATCTTTGAACAAGGATTAGAGGGAAAAAATTGGAAAATAGTTTGTTAAATGAAAGCTAAGAATATTGAATTAAAGTAGGAAAATATCTGACATTTTAAGATAACACTAAACACTCAGACATACATAAACGTAGGGTCTAAAGACAGAAGGAAACAAAATGCCCCTGAGTTCTCGTAAAACAAAATGTAAAAACTCTTGTGGTTCAAAACTTTAATGTCCACCATTGGGTCGGACCTCTGCATAGTTCTTCTTCAACTGGGAGATCCTGACAACTTTAATATCTGCTGGTACCGCATCATAATCAGACCACAGATATTCTGGAGACAAAACTTTGGTTGGTTTGTTGTATAGAAGGTACCTGTGAAACAGAAAGAGGAGGAAACTTTAATGTTATGTCTGGTTTCTGGTCTGAGATTGTTGATAGTAGTTTTAGAGATGTGCTAGTTGTAGATCACTATACTTGTTGAGATGGCTCTCTTCCTGCCAAACTGCCTCAATCTTATTCTTGGAATCTTCTTCCGACTGTTCATAGCAGTACCTGATAAAATGAGAGAAGTTAAAATCAGGGCTATAACATAGTTGAGGTCACATATGGCTTGAGTTTTTTTTTTAAAGTCCGTCCAATTCAATCTGACAATGTATCTATGACATTTGGACAACAGAATTTCATTATGTGGCTGGATGGCTCAGTTGGATGCCTGTTGGATTGGTGCATGGTCATGGTTTGTTTCCCTGAAGGTGCGATGTTCTTCATCCAGTGTGGGTCTTTCGGCAAGACCCTTCACGCTACTGCTACTATGTAGCAACAAGGGGGCAAAAGTCTGGGTCTCTCTGTGCCGGTCCCCGACTCATCATGTCTGTACACAATGATATGCCCCGCTTGGCCATCACTGGCTGCAAATGATCACGTGACATTGCTTGGCCTATCAGTGCCGCGAGGAAGTAAGCGCACTCAGGAGTGATTCAACGTGTGAATGTTGTCGAAGTACATAGTGTAATTATTTTCTTCATATTTTAATCCATACAAATTATGTTGAGCAAAAAAAGAAAGTGGTCAGACGAATATGTACAATATGGATTCTCATGTATCACGGAACGGGATGGGAGTCAGCGTCCTATCTGCATGATTTGCAATGCCAAGTTGAGCAACTCCAGCCTTGCACCGGCAAAACTAAAGGAACACTTTGAGAAGCTGCATGGAGATGGCGAATATAAGAACACAACGCTTCCTGAATTCAAGGTGAAGAGAGCCAGATTTGATGATAAGGCCTCTCTGCCTGCTCTTGGATTGGTTCTCATTAACAAACCGATCCTCATAGCATCATATGAAGTTGCGTACCTGATCGCAAATCAGGGCAAGCCACACGCCAGCTGCGTTAAAAACGCCAAATCTGATACTAGGAACAGCGGCCGAAGGTATATTATCTCAAATCCCTCTTTCAGATGACACCATCAGCGAGGAATAGAGGACATGAGTAAAGACATTTTGACTCAAGTAGTCGCAGATCTGATTTCAAGCCCGGCAAAATTCAGCCTTCAATTTGACGAGACCACAGACGTTGCTAACCTAAGCCAGCTTTCTGTTTTTGTGCGGTATGTGAAAGACGACATGATAAAAGAAGAGTTTTTATTTTGTTAGCCTCTTACAACAACAACTAAGGCAGACGATGTGAGGAAGCTGGTGGATGACTTCTTCAGAGACAATACGCTTTCATGGGATATGGTCTCTGCAGTTTGTACAGATGGAGCTCCAGTCATGCTGGGAAGAAAGTCTGGTTTTGGCGCGCTAGTAAAAGCCGATGCACCACACATGATTGTCATTCTGCACAGGCATGCGTTGGCAACAAAAGCCTTGACTCCAAAAATGGCAGAAGTATTAAAAACTGTAGTGGACTGTGTGAATTATGTGCAAAAAGTGCTCTGAGGCACCGCATTTTCAGTCAGCTGTGCAAAGAAATGGGCGCTGAATTCATGGTACTTCTGGACCGTTCTAGTGTGCCGTGGTTATCCCGGGGACAGGTGCTGAATTGTGTTTTTGCCTTGCCTGTGGAATTAGCCTTGTTTTTGGAAGAGCACCAACATTTTCATGCAGATTGCTTCAAAAAATCTGAGTTCATTCTCATTTTAGCATATATGGCAGATATATTTGCAACTCTTAATCACTTTAATCAGCAGATGCAGGGGGTGAAGTCAACATCATGGAAGCAGAAGAAAACCTGAAGGCTTTTCAAAAAAAGCTACTATTATGGAAACAACGAAGAAATAACAATCATTTCGCAAACTTTGCCCTTCTTGACAACTGTTTCAGTAGATGGAAGATGTGTCTGGAATTGGTGAAATTTCTGTACCCATGGAACTGAAACAAGGAATTGTCACGCACTTAGAAGAGGTGGCAAAGTCTTTTGACTGCAGAAGACTCATATCCAGCATGGGTGAGAACGCCGTTCACGTTTGATGTTGAGACAGCAGAGATCAATGATGAATACCTCGATGAAATCATTGAAATTCAGCAAAGCCATGCAGCAACTCTGCAGAACAACAACGTTCTCAACGTTTTGGTGTCAACAAATGAAAAAGGATCCAGTTGTTTCCAAGAAAGCCCTGGAGTTTTTTACACAATTTGTTACAACATATCTTTGTGAGAAATCCTTTTGGAGGATGCTGGACATAAACACAGAGAAAAGGAACATACTTTGCCCTGAAAACGACATGAGACTAGCACTTGCCAAGGTGAAGCCACGCATATCTGAACTGGTCTCTCAAAGGCAACAGCAGAAGTCACACTGATTTGCAGGTATGTAATTTGTTGACAGTTCATGCACAATGTTGGTTTTGTTCTGCACGGTTCAATTTGTGCACCAGTGGAAAAACTATGTCTTGAATTTGGAAAAAAAATCTTTTTCTTTTACAGTAAAGTAGGGTTCGGTGAATGCACTTGTGAAACTGATGGGGTTCGGTAGCTCCAACAAGGTTAAGAACCACTGCTATAGATCATGTGGGATAACTCTGAAAGGTTTAACCTTTTGTGTTGGTCTTTTTGAACTGAGCTTTTTGTAGACTTATTTACTTTTGCGCAGCAGCTCCGCGTTTTAAGTCCGCACTCATATATCCACCCACCTGGAGGATATATGTAGGGCTTGAACCCAGCCTCATTCAGACTGATAAATATACTGGGATTGAGGCAAAACTCATCAAGAAAGAATACAAATCCACATGTCCTGACCCAATCTCAAGACAATGTCCCCTGTATGAATGAGAATCTCTCTCAACAAGTTTGGTTTTGTGTTACTCATAGGAGGTACTGTCAAAAGACAACTAACAAAGTAATATTTGGATAAACAACTTGGTTTGTGTCAATATGTTGATAAAAACATAACTTACTCCTGGTGTTTTTGAGATGGTTAAGATCACAAAAATATTTCAAGCTGTTGCGAGCACATGTGGTGGTGGGTGGGGTTACCTGACAAGGTTATAGATGTCCTCTAAGTATCCCCCCAGGACAGCTGCTGTGTAGTAGTAGTCCCCCTCCCCAACAGGGATGTATGCTCTGGACTCAGGATGTCGCTCATAAGGAAAATTGGCTCTTTCAGTGTTCTATTAAAGAAGGACATTTTGGGGATAATTAATTTGAACAAATGGGGAAGATGTAAAAATTAGAAACTTCCAAAACTAACTTAATGCAACACTTGGCAACAAAATGATGGAAGGATGGAAAATATAGAGTAAAACCTTGTAGTATCCACGGTGAAGGACCGCAGACAGCCGACTGAAAGACTCTGCTCCAATACGATTGTGGAAAAGACTGTCAACATCCATCAAGAAAAGATAATCTGCCTCATTGCGGATCTAAAACCATAAATCAATGAAAAAGTAAACACAACACAGAAAATTCAAACTCAACTACACAATTTTTTCTTGTTGTTAAATATATTGCTAAATGTAATGTAGAGTTTTAATATAGAATTTGAGAAACATTTCGATCCTGGCTGACTTTGAAGAAATTTATTTTCCCTTGACTTAAGAAAATTAAAGTCTATCATACATCATTTACCAGAAGTACTCTTAGAAAAAACTAGATCAGAAAGATTTACCTTGATGTGTTCATACATACATAAAAATATTATCTGAAAGATGTTATCAGATATGATTATAACACAATATGCTTGGTGGAGCTTGGTGGAGCTAAGTGTTCTTATTGCTAAATCAGCCACTCCTCATTGTGAATTTGGGCTCAAACTTTTATACACAAATCTACTGTTTCATTCCTGAAATAATTTACTTTTTGTTGTTTTTAAAATAACATAGAATGGGACTATACAACACCAAAGAATTTTCTGTTGCTCGCACACACAAAGGCTGTCAAAAATTACTCACGTCCAATGTACAAAACTGTTTAGCACCACATACTATAATTCTTTTTTAGTAACTGACAGGACACAATTGGAAAACACTTAATAAATATGATGTTGTGTCTTGAGTGTATCATGACAAATCATGGTGTGCTTGGACTTCCACCTGTTTGTCGATAGTGATGGTTGCCCATTTCATCCTGCCGAACACCACTTCCTGCCAGCGTTTGGCTGAAGGGACAGGAAGAACTGTAATTTTCCGGCCTTTACCTAGAGCAATCTTGAAAATAGATTTAAAAAAAGAAAAGGAAAAAAGACAAAATTTACAATTTTAACTAATTTGAATTCAAATAAAAAACTAAACTCCTTCTGAACACAAAAAAGTTGCTTGAATAATAAGATTTTTCAAGGATACAACCCTTAGACAAACATTTTAATGAACCATAATCCTTTAAAAAAATATATATGAAGTAAAAAAATAATGAAATTCGTGTTTTTTTGTATGAATTAAAATCATGTTAATCCAATGCTCCTGTAAACGGTACTGACCATTTCTCTGAGACCTTGCTGCTTTCTGGAAAATAAACCTAAATGAAACTCAGCCTGTGAGGGAAACCTCCATGTTATTTAACCTAAAGAAATTAAATGCACACTTATGATGTTGCCTGTTGCTGAAGAAAATTGTAACAGTTTTGGCTCAAAATCAAAACTAACTTTTCATGGTAACTGAACTTTGACATCCAAAGTAGACTCTCTCTCTTGCTGAAGAAAACCAGGAAGTCCTTTGCAATTCTAACTCGTTTTCTGAAAATAATAATAATAAAAAGATTGAATATTTGTTTTGTCACAGAGAACCTCTTCTTTAGCACTTATTTCCTCTGATCAAGACTCAAAATAACCTGCTCACACACCGCATTCCACATGTGTCCTTCCATACAAGTGAATAGAAACGTATTCCAGACCCACTTCATTCCCATCTGGGGTCACAATGATCCCACCCAGCAACTGAATGGCATCCAATACCCCCAGTACACCTTGGACACTTCACCAGTGCATTGCAGGGCAACTTCAACAATATTTACATTACTGAACCCAAACTGCTTCGCTTTGCTTAAGTTTTGTTCTCTTGGATAGGAAAACAAGTTTGGGTACATATTTGGAAGGCAATATAAATGACAGGAGTGTCTATCTAAAATAAAGCATCATTTATCAGTTAGTTTGTATTTTGTTAGTATTTTACTATAGTATTTAAGCATGTAATATGAATTCTACTATATTCATAAAGTCATGGTGAATATACGTTATTAATTTTTAATTAAAAACACAATTTGTCTTTTTTTAAACTGGTTCCTTTTGTGATGGTTTGGGTTTCTTTCTATTGGTTTTTGCTTCCCTTCTTGTTTTAGTCATGTTTGAGTTCTGTTTCCTGTTTTATTTTGAAAGGTTTCCTGTTTTGTCATGTTCTTGAGTTTTACTTCCTTGGTCCCAATCTGCCCTGATCATGTTCACCTGTGTCTTGTCAGTCTTGTCTGTATATAAGTCTTGTCTCTGCCTTCCTCTTGGGCTGGTCCATTAATGTCTCTCGTGTAATGGCTCTTGTGTAACGTCTTGTCCCTGACTGTCTTCTGCCATGTTTTCACGTTTATGCCCACAGTTTAGTTTTGTTTTCCTGCACTGCAGCGCTTTTTGTTTAATAAACCCCTTGCCTTGGAACCTTGTGCTCCTGTTTCTGAATTCTGAGTCCTTCCTGCTCACCAGTCCCCCCCACCTGACACCTTTTTCATTATAGTACAAAATGATCTTGTATTCAATGGTTTTACTAAAGCTTAATGAAGAGACACTTACTGCAGGAACCTCCTTTTCATTGTCTGTAAAGATGTAGTATGTAACTCTGAAGTCAGTAAGAAAGTGCTTTTCACCCGTTTCCAGGAAACCTTTCAGAAAACCAGTATATCTGTTCAAATGACAGGAAAAAAAATGAATAAAATATGTTTTTTATACATTATATCTGTCAACTTTACACTGAAAATATCACATTAGGTTCAAAATGTATGCAATTTGACAACTTTTTGTTGTGTATCAAAAATAAAATGTTGCCCTTTGTGGGTAACATTTGGGTATGCAGCCTAGGGGCTGTATGCTTCAAAGAAGCAAAAAAAAAAATCAAAGGGAAAGTTTATTTCCGTTTGTGCCAGAAGCTCTGTCAGACGACAGAGTTATTTGCGCACACATTGTTGCAAAATGGTTTACTACTGACACATGTCAAACATTGAATGTGACTTTTAACCAAAAACCAACACAGAGGCTCAGCCAGCAAAAAAGTTTAAAAAAAAGGAAAACATTCCCAAAGTACAGTGCATTCCTTTGTTTTTAACCCTAGAACACTTTCGCTATAAAAAGTTACACCATCACTTGCTGGGTCATTGTTACCCAATATCATATACCCAACAAAAGGCTCTTGTCATAAAAAATTGATCAAAACATGACAACACAAGGTAAATTAGAGTGGTTTTCTGTTTTAACTGTGGTATGTGTAACAAAATGAAAAAGAAAAACACAGGAAGTTCCCAAAAACATGGTCAAAGATTACTGAAATATTTGGAATTTGAGAACAAAAAATTCCTAAAAAATAATAAAAAAAATACTAGAAACTTGGTCTTTGCCCCACCAATTCCTGTGATATGTGAGACTTCCCTGATGAAGGCACAGACTCCTTGACATGCAACATGTTGAAATTAATCAAAATAGTTTTGCTCCGGTGAAGTTTAAAAAGTTTGACTTTATATGATATTTTTTTTTTTTTTTTTTTTTTTTTTTTTTTTTTCCAACTTGTCCTGTCCAACAGCTAGGCAAACAGATGAGAGCTGAGGGCCTCTTGTGTTGGACATATTTTATTTTAACAAGAGGGGTTATTCATCTTCAGACAAACCAAAGGTATGTCTGAATAAACCCCTTTTGTAATTGAGGCCAAACTTTATTAATTTCAATCATGTTTGAAAATCTTTGGTGTTGGACCGGACGGAAAAGGAAAGAGGGGAAGAAGAGAGAGGGACGTTAGAGAGAGGGGGGGGTAGGAGGGTGATAATCGGAGGGGAAAGGGGGTAAGACCATGAAGCAGCATAGAGCAGACAGGCTTACTGGTTGTTTATCGTTACGGTACGGTTCAAATGTAGTACAAAAAGGGCGGGGCCTGTTCACACACACTCAAATATTATCAACACACCTGCTAGCCGCAAAAATGTCCACATGTCAACATGCACACAAAACAGATAGTGTTCACGAACGCATACCTATGCCTTTAAACCAACTAGTATGAAATCTTTCATTCATTCATATTTTGTTTATTTTGTAAGTCTTGATCATGTCATGATGGCCAGGGATTATGTTTTTATTCAGATTTTGAATAGTGTTACAAAAAACCTATTTTGTGTATTTTTTTATTTATTATTTTTCTAAATATAGCATATAAAGAAAAAACTTAAAGGAATTGAAAGTAACTGAAAGTTATATAAGGCCATCCAGCTATCATTACAATCATATATTTGAATCCATTGACAGCTCTGGTTTATAATACTTGACATACTTGCCAACAGCGAAAATCATCACTCCAACTCTTGGGTTGGTTTTCTTGTAGATTGCATCAATAACAATTGGATCAAAGGTCCCCTCCCAGACCAGTGGAACATTCCAGTTTGTCACACAGTTCACATCAGTGCGTCTGAGAAAATACATATTAAAAGCATATTAGTTTCTGTAGTCATTTGAAGGTCAGGTCATTTATAATAAATAATTTAAAGATTTTTCCCAGTGCACAAATTTTTGAGACACACAGAAAGTTATCCTTGAACATTTCCATATATTTCAGTTTTAGCAACCAATATAAAATCATGCAATAACTATTGTGTAGTTCAGTAATACTGTTGTACTCTTCCTTCTCACTTTTTTAAAACCACCAAAGGCCTATTTTGTCCTCCAGGAGCACAAAAGTCAGCAGCAGGAAGTGTACCAACGTGCTCTCAAGTCACCTGGTTTTCTAAAGAAAGCGCGGTTAATAATTATGTTAATTATGTTTGTTTCCTTTACCTGCTTTTGTTTTTTTCAAAAGTTGAGTGGTGAGTTTGCAAATAAAAGGTTTCCAGTTTACACTGTGTTTAAAAAAAGTATTACCCAAGTGAACAGATTGCAACCTGGTTACGCAAGGTAAGGTAAAAGCAGTCAAACCTCCAGATCAATTACTGTAACACCAAGTGTGCAGAAAATTATGATTGTAACTGACTGAAATGCACCTACCCCTTCTGTGTGCTTGGCTGAGGATAAATTAGTCTATGGGAAAAGATCATTACATGATATCATGTGATTAGACAATAAAACAGCAATTTTTGAACAAAAAATATAGCAATGTCTTCATCTTGTTTACCCAACAGGATTGTTTTTTTATTTATTTAAAATATCACTTAAGAAAATGACTTTTCAACAAGTCTCCAGAGCAAGGTTTCTGAAAATGACATACAAAAGTTACATTTAAATTAAAATAGAATTAACAGACAGTTTGCGCAATATTTAAATGCAGGAACGCCCATAAATAATTAGCCTCTAAAAAATTCAAATAGATGTTGGTTTTGTTAGAATAAATTGAAGAAAAACTCTTACCCATTTGGAATTGAAAGGTTCTCAATGCTCCAGCTAACTTTGTTGGAACGATGTTTAGCCTCCACTACATTTGTCTGTTTCTCCATTGTAAGTTCCATGTCGTCAAAACACATTGTTGAAGCGCTTAAAAAGAAAACACATTTTAAAGTTGCATCAAATTAATAATTCTAATGATGTCAGACAGAATCAACAAATAATATTCATCCTGACATATTTAGAATTTGTGGGACTTTTTTCCTAAATGTTTGGGTGAGGAAGTCCACCTTTAGCGATGCGTACATAAGTAAAACAACCTTTCTAACAGACAGTTCATTCAGACGGTTTATTTTTTGTAAGTATTTTAACTAAAAAATGACAGTGTAATTCATTTTGTAAAACTGCTTTCTGATTTTATTCTTACTCAGTTTAAGAATCACTATATGAGGTCTACTTTGCATGCCTTGTAAAATATTATTAAGAGCACTCCCTTTTTTTATTTAAATAGATTTTTTTCTTTCAAATGTCTTTTAATAATTTACCGACACAAAATGTAAATGTAGAGCACGCAAAAATAAAAAACACAACACTTGAAAGATGAATAAAATGAACCACCAAGTCACTCCATTTACCTGTTTCGGATAATATCTTGTGAGTAGCGATAAAAAGTCCTGAAATAAAAAATAGTATTTATTAGTCTATCATTTATGTTCATATTTGAACACATACAATTTTTAATCAAAGCATGATTTACAACATTTAACTGTTGCTTAAGACAATGACATTTTATTGTGAACAATTTGCCTCAGAACAAAACAATACCACACTTTTTACTTACAGTATATTTTACAAGAAACAAATCTGTTTTAGCTCATTTGGTTGTTTTAAATATAGCAATTCAACTGCTGTCAAGAACAATCCCCTGATTTTTGAATCACCTGAAGATGTTTGCTCCGAACCTGGTCCTGATCAATTCACTCAATTACCATTTATTTTACCCAAGTTATACAATGATTTTTCTGTGGCAATAAGAAACAGAAGGGGTACCAATAGTATGTGTAAATGTTTTGTATTGCCTGACAAGAGAGAAAGAAAGTCATTGAGATTTAGATCAATTAAATGGCTCAGTTCACTGATATGCAATGGAAAATGAAGACATATTCAAGTTTGATGGCGCCGCACGTTAAACAAGTGTTTTGTTCAATGAGAAAGTCCTTCAGGCTTATTGTAACTTCACGGATTCTTATATCTGTTACCTGTTGGACTGGATATGTTTACAGTTTGATTTAGAATGAGGAAGTCCTTCAGAATTATTTTAACTTCACGGATTCTTATTACTGTTTCCATTTGGAGTGGACTATGTGGAACAAAAACCAAGAGAGTCAAACGAATATCTTCCGGAACAGAAAATGCATAAGCCATAGCGTTAAAAAAAATCTGAGTCCAACTTGTTTTTTTCTTCTCTGCCTATTATGTAGCAAAAAGTGTGCATTAAAGTTATAATTATTATCATGGTTTTGCTTTGATTTCTTTTCTGACATATTATTTTCAACTACCTGTTTAAAGTTGGTGAATAAAAAGAGTTTAAGCAAAAGTTTAAAAAAGGTAAACTATTATTAAAATATTTTTTTATCTATTTTTCACATTTAAACAGAATATTTGCCTCCGTGTGTTTCAGCGTCATTCCTTACACCTTACATCATTTTACCTCTGAGTGTGAGTGTTTCTTTTGCTATGCTAAAGGAAGGAAAAATACAAAAAGACACATGGATTGTATTGCAATTTTAGCCAACACGTATTTAATGTGCAGCTTAGGGCAGATTTAGTCTGATACTGCTCTTACTGTCTCATGATAACATCAACTTTCCAACAATTATAAACCATGTCAGCCTAAATCACAGAAATATGATATTAGTAAATTAAAAACTCCAACAAGCACAACAGAGGACTTACCATAAAAAGATGAGAAAAACGATAAAGCTTATGAAATAGTAGGCCTTGGAGGGAATACGCAACAAGAAGCACATTCTGAGACCCTTCACTGCTGCACTTATAACTGACAGTGACTGGATTGAGAGATGCATTGGGACTATATTTTATCTAACCTTTTACAACCAGTCAAACAGGATTTGCTCTTTTGAAAAGAAACCAGCTCAGCAGTCTGAAAGAGCCAAGAAAAAAAACAAGAAATTGGCCATGGTAGTTTATTATTGACTATAAAGTGTGGCCAATAAGGATATACAAAAGCAGTGACGATGGATGTCCAAGATGTAACCAGTCACCTGCCACAATGAGTCACGTGTTTTGGTCATGTACTGCCCTAGATAAGTTCTGGAACTCTGCTTTTAAAACTTTTTCACATCTGTATGGAAGGAAAATAGATCCCATTCCATTTACAACCGTGTTTGGAGCTCTCCCGAACAGAGAGGGCCTAAGCTCACATCAAATGAATGCAATAGCTTTTCTATCTCTCCTGGCACAAAGATTGATCCTGGTGAAGTGGAAGGATAAACAGCCCCCTTCCTTTGTCCAATGGGTGAGAGAAGTGATGATGTGTCTACAAATGGAATACTTCAGATATAGTATATAGGGCTCAATGGGCAAATATCATAAAATGTGGGCACTTTTCATAACAAATATTGAGGGTTTGCCATTTACATGAGGCAAGAGATTTTAAAGAACTAATCAGTGTTTTTGGAGGGAGCTGCAGCGTATGTGTATTTAAGTGTGTTTTATTTTATTCAATTTTTCTTTTTTTTCTTCTTTTTTTTAAGAGTAGGTTTATGTGTATTTAGGTCAGTGTCTTTCCAACTTTTTTGAGCCACGGCACACTTTAACCTTGACAAAAATCCCGCGGCACACCAGCATCCAAAAATGTAAAAAGAATTTGCTCCGCCTCCCATGTCTGACTTTTTTTTTTAAAAAGGCTCACAGCGCTCTCAGGACTAGGGCCTCGTCTCGAGGGGACTGTGAGGTTCCATACAGAAAAACAGCCATCTGTAGAGGCCAGTTAACTCTGGAACAGTCTTCCACTGTACTTAAAGGAATGTCAAACATTACAGACCTTCAAGCTTTCAGCTCAAGCAGTGGCTGAAAGCAAACCAGTCCTGTAGCCACTGACTTTTAACTTTCATAATTTACCACCTTTTTGTGTTCTTATTGTATCTGTGACTCTGTTTTTTGTTTTGTCCTGTCTTATGTTTCCTGCCTAGGGACTATGGATGCAAATTAGCATCATTGCTATAATCCAGCATGTTTACACCTATCATTGTTTGATAGATGTTCATTAATGTGCACTGTCCCTATTAAATAAAGTTTAAGTAAACAAAAGTGTGATAATTGTGGCAGAAAAGCTGGAAGTTGCAGCTGTTTTCTCTAAAATTTGTTATAAAAGTTAAGTTAGAAGATTTAAAAACTGTTTGATGTGTGTTTGTTGTGGTTTCAAGACGTTTAACAGGGAAGACTCATTGTGCGCTGAGACGCTGTCACTTTAACCGAATGCATCATGGGAGATGTAGTAAAATCAGCCGCCGAACGAAGACAGACTTGCTTCCCTGAGCTTCATTGTTTTGTTCACTTGTTCTACGGTCTGATACCGTATTCTGTGGAAAGCTACACCGCTAAAGACGAGCTTTAGCTGGTGTTTGTTTGGAACTTAGCGACTTTATGAGCAGAATCGGAACAAGGAAGTGAAGAGTTTAACCACTTCTGATTGGTCAGACTGATGACATGTGATTAACCCTCCAAGAATGATCGGTGCAGACAGTTAAAGGGGCGGGACTTTTCAGAAAACATTTATAGCTGCAGCGAAATCGCGGGACCGTCATTCTTATCAAAATGTCTTTAATAGAATCAAATAAACGCAAAGTGTTTTACGATATTTTATATTCCTAACTACTGTAGGAAAGAAATCTTCGCTTTTCAGTTCTTTTCATCCATGCGTGTTCCGTAGTCGAGAGTGGTAAAGCAAAACAAGTATTCAACCGGATTAAAAATACACAAAGTTTATTTCCCTGACAATAGTTCTATCACAGATTAAAACATGAATGCAGACATATGTGGATTTCCAAGTTAAGACCTACAAACGCACAAGTTACATGCGAATTACTCGTAGATTTTCTTGAGAACCACAGAAAAGAACCACAACAGTCTTTTAAACATGTGTGTTGAAACTCCTCCTCTGGTCGCTCTGATTCGTCAGCTGATAGCCTGCCTGCTATCCCTGGCCAATAGATCAAGGTTGCCAACTTCAGATCCGCTCTGCCTCTCCGGGGCCCATTTTACCGGCGCACACACTCCGATGATCAAAAGAGTCCCAATCAATCATTCCTGGATAACCTTAGGTTCCATTACCGGCATCCAGGGTGAAGGTCGGCTCCAACCTCCACATGAAAACACGAATTTGAACACTTTCCCAAGGATAAGATGTTCAACCTAGATGGTTGAAATGGAGACCATGGCATATTTATTGCTTCTCTGGATAACTCCTAAATTTGCACAAAGAGCATTCTATTTCTTTCACTGAGGTGTGGAGGGGAGGAAGCTTTGCAGCTGCAGCTGTAAACTAAAGAAATGTCACAGAAGAATAAATCCTGAGAATTAAAAATGAGTTCACTTCACACTAAAGATAAAGCTGTAACATAATAAAGAATAACATATGAAAACATACATTTTCTATACTACTTAGTGTTTTATCAGTTCCTAGTGTAGAAGAAGAATATGAAAAAGCATTTTGGTGGATTGCTTTTTCATTTTAATTTTGAGTCAAAAATGCTTTTTCATTTTCAAAATGTAAAAGCATTTCTGGTTTTGAATTTTATTTTTAATTTTGCTACACAATCGCTTCCATAGTTTTTGGTTTATTTTAACTGACTCTTATTTGCGTTTTCTTGTTGTCAATGACGTCAAAAATTTGCCTAGGGAAATCTATATGCAAGATTTGTTTCACATGCCACCGGTTGACAAGTTTTATTTTACTTTTACTTGTATAGGCATGTATATGTACGTATATGTATACAGTGATCCCTTGCTATAACGCGGTTTGCTTTTCACGGTTTCGCTACTTCACGGATTTGCATCGTGCATTGTGTTCTGCATTCTGATTGGCTAAAAAGTCACTCCGCTTCTTCTCTATCTGGGCGTCAATAACGTTGCAGTTTAATATGTGCACGTACGTAAATCAGCTTGCCAAATTTTCATTACTACGTGCAAATTCTCTTGATGGTGGCATGTCGGTGTATAAGGATCTTTTTGCAAAGCAGAAAAAAGAGCGACAACAACTGCCTATCACTATGCTCTTCTCCCGAACAAACACAGCTGCACTGCGGGCTTCAAAATAAGAAAACACTGCAGAGTGGAGTCAGGATGCAGCGGCTCAGTCTGTAGAGCAGTGAAATACACCTGAGTCACTATTTGTCCCACTGTACTTTATATTTTTTTCATAATCATTTTAAATTTTCTCCCGTTTAATCCAATACTCTGGTGGGAAGGGCTAATCTCCGCGATTTGAAGCCTTCTGTTCACATTGATGATTAAAATTATTATTTGACAGTACAGTACAGAGTTATTTGTTGAAAAAAAGGTTTCTAAAGTACTTTTATTTGTGAAACAAATGCTTGAGCCTGTAAATTGGTTTGTTATTTCTTTTCAATGTATAATAGAGTATTTAATTGTATAATAATAGTTAAAACAAATAAAGGTTTCTACTTCACGGATTTTGCCTATCACGGGGTCTTTTTAGAACGTAATCCCCGCGAAAAACAAGGGTTTACTGTATACTTGTTTTTTTTCCTTCTACGACTGTACAGTTCTAAAATAGCTTTTTACATCTATGTGCGTTTCTATAAAAATGGAAAATCTATAAATAAAGTATTTAAATAAAAATCATAGTCCAACTTGTTTTTTCTTCTCTGCCTGTTATCATGAAGTGCTTCGAGAGACTGGTCCTCTGGCACATCAGTGATCACCTCCCCTCTGACCTCGACCCCCACCAGTTTGCATACCGCACAAACCGGTCTACAGAGGATGTCATCGTCTTAGCCCTGCATGCTGAGCTGAGCCACCTAGAGGAGCAGCAGAACTATGTTCGGATGCTCTTTGTGGACTACAGCTCTGCCTTTAATACAATCATCCCGGACATACTGATCAGGAAACTGGACACTAAAGGCCTGCCCCCTCACATGTGCCTGGATAAAGGACTTCCTCATTGACCGGCCCCAGGCTGTGAGGCTGGGCCCCCACCTCTCTCCCACATGCACACTGGCCCACTGGCCCAGCCTGCTGACAACCTTCTACCGTACGTCCATTGAAAGCCTTCTGACGTACTGCATTACAGTGTGGCATGGCAGCTGCACCATGGCGGACAGGGAGAGACTGCAGAGGGTAGTCAAAGCAGCTCAGAGGATCATCGGCTCCCCCCTCCCCTCCCTGTCGGACATCTACTCTTCCCGCTGTTTTAGCAGAGCTGGGAAGATTATGAAAGACAGTTCCCACCCTGGCTCTGCACTGTTTGACCTGTTGCCCTCAGGAAGGCGCTACAGGTGCATCAGATCAAGGAAAAAACGCCTTAAAAACAGTTTTTTCCCCACAGCTATAACGATCCTGAACTCCCACATAAACTGTCGCTGACAGCTCCACCCCCATGTCTCCCTCTTTCACTATGCACATCTCATCAAGTCAACACCATCTCATTATGTGCAATATATTCCCATCATTGTGCAATATAGTAAGTGCAATATATCTCTGCCATCATGGGCATAACTGTTTTTTGTTTTGTTTTAACTACAACCTATCTGTGGAAATTTTCTATTTTCTATTGTGCACTTTGCACCTTTGAACATGTTTTGGTACTTGGTATATTGTATCCTTCATTTTGTGAAATTATTTTATTATTCTATTATTTCTGTGAAATTATTTTCTATGGATGCCAGCACTAAATAGTGAGCTGCTTTTTTCATTTCATTGTATACGCGTATGATGCAAATTGTACATGTGCACAGTGACAATAAAGGCATTCTATTCTATTCTATTATCTATTAAATCTCAGAAATATGATATTAGTAAATTAAAAAATCCAACAAGCACAACAGAGGACTTACCTTAAAAAGATTAGAAGAACGATAAAGCTTATGAAATAATAGGCCTTGGAGGGAATTCGCAACAAGAAGCACATTCTGAGACCCTTCACTGCTGCACTTATAACTGACAGTGACTGGATTGAGAGATGCATTGGGACTATCATTTATCTATACCAGTCAAACAGGATTTGCTGTTTTGAACACAAACCAGCCCGGCAGTCTGAAAGAGCAAAGAAAAAAACAGGAAACTGTTCGTGGTATTTTATCATTAACCATAAAGTGTGGACGATAATAGTACAGTACGGTAATTACAGAATAAGTACAGAAAGTACAGAATAAGTACAGAAAGGTGCATAAGACTTTCGACAATAAATTGCAAATATTTTTAGAAGATTAAATTGGAGAATTACATTTCTAAAATTGGAGAATAAGACCATTGTTCTTTTACAAAGATATATTTAAAGCACAGCTGCTGTAAGTGTGATGCACATTTAATGCATATTATACGGTGGCCCAGAAGCGTCACAACACAGTGCATTCAAACTTGTGCTCTCTCTTCCTGAATAGCGTATTGTGCGCTCAGCTGAGAAGATGATTGGCTGCATCCTTCCATCTGACCAGGAATTATACGTCTCCAGAATCCGGGGACGTGCAAGGCGGATAGCAGCCGACCCTTCTCACCCTGGACATGGTCTACTGGAGCCACTCCCTTCGGGCAGGAGGCTAAGGTCCATCAGGACCAGAACCTCAAGACACAAGAACAGTTTCCTTCCCTCTGCAGTCAGAGTCATGAACACTAGAAAGGTGAGCAGAAGCCTGTTGTCACTACTGAATTTCTGTGATTGAATACATTGCATTTAGGAGAGACGGTTGAAACCTGGAGTCTGCCAATACATGAGATTAATAATATTGAATAGACTTCCGGTTTGTACATCATCGGGATGGCTGTGTAGTGGGAGAGCTCCCGACTGAACCAGAGAAATCAGTCAAAAAAAGCCCCGGGAACGGCGAAATCAACTATGTAAGTTGAATATAACATCGAGGGCAAAGAGAGAACACCAAAGACCAGTGTTTTGCAGCGAATTGGTGGAAGCAAACTGACTTTGAAACGGGCTAACGTTAGCTGCTAAAGCTAGTCACCGGAGGCTTACCACCTAAGTTAACGTTTGCTAACACAAGCGAAATGGCAGAATACAATATACTGCTGCAAGAGCTTAGAGCGTTTCGCCAAGAAAACAACGAAAAATTGGAAAGTGTTAAAGAAGACATCGCTAAAGTGAATAACCGAATGGAAGAAGCTGAGGGGAGGATTGAAAAAGCAGAGGAGCGAATCCAAACAATGGAAGACGTTATGGTGGAGCTAATGCAGGTACACGTGAAGCTAACAGACAAGCTAACGGACCTGGAAAGCCGCGAAAGGAGAGAAAACATCCGGATTTATGGTGTGCCAGAAACATCTGAGCGAGATTCCCCCTCAATGAGTGCTTTTGTGGAAACTTTACTTCGTGAAGGTTTGAAGCTAGAGGGCGCGGAGAATATAAACATCGAACGAGCCCATCGCTCACTAGGGCCGCCCCCCCCTAACGGAGCCTCACCACGCTCTATTCTGGTGAAGTTTTTAAGCTTCAAAACCAAAGAGCAAATACTCCGCAAAGCATGGCAACAAAAAGGCTTTACCTGGAAAGGTAAACAGATATCTTTGGACAATGACTACCCTCCACTCATTCTCAAGAAAAGAAGAGAATATGCAGCTATCCTGAGGATTCTAAAAGACAAGCAGATCCAGTTTCAAACCCTATTTCCTGCAAGGCTGAAGGTGAAGTATGCTGATGGAGTCAAGATCTACAACACAGCGACAGAAGCAAGTGAGGACATGAGCAAAAGAGGATTTCCTGTGGAGGTCATCAAACCACCGGAATCTGTTTTGGAGCGATACAAGCAGCTGAACACCTGGAACAGGGTCACTAGAGGGACCGGCCGCACAGCACCAGGCCCACCGGGTCCGAGTTATAAAGAAAAACTGAGAGCATTCAGGAGAACCGGTGCTGACCCAGCGGTGGAGTGAGTTTTATAAATACCCTGGAAAGGTTTCCCAATGGTAACTTTGGTTTCCGTTTCTGATAAATCAGAATCTACTAGAACTTGTCTGAGGAGATCTTATTTTTATTTTCTTATTTTTACCTTTTACCTTTAATTCAAATAAAAATATTGAGACGTAATGGTCATCAGGTGTATAAGTAACTGACATTATACGTGGTTCTGTCGGTGGGACAATCTCCCACACCTAAAGCCCTGCTCAAAAGGGCCCCCCCTACCAAAGTGAGGAGGACACTGCCTTTAGAGGCTCAACAGGGTCTATTTCTAAGACCCCTACCTTGGAAGTTTAAGTTACCTACATTTGTTTTTAGTTATGTTCAACTGTTAAGTTTTCTTTCTGTTCAGAGTTCAGTGTTCAAAATGAGGAGCAGGGAATATATGTGCAAAATACTAAAATGTGAAACATTATGTATGACAGAAACGTAAAACTGCTTACACTTAATATCAATGGCTTACATAATCCAGTTAAGAGGTGGAAAACATTATCCAAACTAAAACAAGATAAAGCAGAAATAGTCTTTTTACAAGAAACACATCTCCCAGAGGCTGAGCATCTAAAGTTGAATAAAATGGGCTTTAAACACGTTTTCTATTCTTCCCATAGCTCAGGGCGGAGGAGAGGGGTGGCCACCCTGATAGCTGGGGCAGTGAATTATCAACACGTATCAGAATACAAAGACAAAGAAGGCAGGTATATAATGATAACAGGAAAAATCAATAGTATTCTAATAACATTAATAAATGTGTACGTTCCCCCTGGTAGCGACTGGTCTTTTTATATGTCTTTTTATAGACATATTAAAATATGAATATAATATAAAAATATGTCTTTTTATAGACATATTTTTGAAATAATTTCAACAAAAAGTCAAGGAACCTTGATATGCGGCGGAGACTTCAATATTGTATTAAATAACTCTCTCGATTCCTCAAATGGCAAAGGTGACTATAGAATGATTGGGAAAAAGATGAGACATCTCATGGAGGAAATGGGCATAGTTGATGTGTGGAGGGAAAATAATCCAACAAAAAGAGAATATACTCACTACTCACATCCGCATAACGCGTACTCCCGTCTAGATTACATATTTATGTTCAAAAATGACCTACTAAGAGTGAAAAACAGTGATATTGGAATTTGTGCAATTTCTGACCATAATCCAGTTACAGTGAGTCTCTACTTGGCTGGACAGAAAAGAGCCACTGTTTGGAGATTAAACAATAACATCTTAAATTATCCAAATATCAAAGATAAATTAAGCTATGAAATTAAAGAATACTTAATACATAATGATAATGGTGAGGTATCACCAGGAACTCTCTGGGATGCTCTAAAAGCAGTTCTGAGAGGGAAAATAATTAGCGTCTCATCCTACCAGAAAAAAGCTAATCAACAGAAACTGAAGTGCTTAGAAGAAAAACTGTTAAAACTTCAACAGGAGCATTTCCAAAGTGTAAAGACCAAAAATAAGACTGAAATTATAAAATTAAAGAAAGAAATTGACGACATCAATACACTGGCGGTACAGAAAAAACTTGTTTTAATGAAACAAAAATATTATGAAGTAGGCAGCAAATCTTTGAAACTTCTATCTTATAAACTGAGAAAACAACAAGCAGAGAGAGCAATTTATAAAATAAAAAATCCTTCAAGTAAAAAAATTGAAACGGACCAGGAGAAAATTCAACAGTGTTTTCATGAATACTATAAAAATCTCTACTCAGAAACAAACCTAAATAATAGTGACCAAATAGATGCATTTTTAAAAAATTTGGATTTGCCAACTCTAACAGTTGAGCAAAATGAAAAATTGCTTACAGCAATTACTAGTGAAGAAATTCAATTTGCGATCAGAAAACTAAAAAGCGGAAAAATGGCAGGAGCAGATGGGTTTAGTCCAGAATGGTATAAAACGATGGAAACTCATCTAATTCCAACCTTATTAAAAACATTTAACTGGGTGATGGAGAAAAAAATGACTCCATTGTCTTGGAACGAAGCAATAATCTCAATAATCCCCAAAGAGGGAAAGGACAGACTGGATTGTGCTAACTACCGGCCAGTTAGTGTTTTAAACATCGACTACAAACTATTCACTTCTATAATATCACGGAGATTGGAAACAATTCTCCCAATGCTGATACATAAGGACCAGACAGGATTCATTAAACAGAGACAGACACAGGACAGCATCAGGAAAGTACTAAACATAATTCATCAAGTTGTTCAACAAAAACAGGAGACTCTAGTGATCAGCCTGGATGCCGAGAAGGCATTTGACTCGGTGAGGTGGACCTTTTTATATAAAGTACTCGGCAAATTTGGCTTTTGCAAATCAATCATTGAGACAATTTCAGGGTTATATAACAAACCAACAGCCAGGATTAAAATCAATGGAGACCTCACTGAGACGATAACCTTAGAAAGAGGAACTCGGCAGGGATGTAACATGTCTGCCCTTTTATTTGCATTATACATTGAACCTCTTGGGCAATGGATCAGGCAAAGAGCAGACATTAAAGGAGTAAAAGTTTCAGGAAAGGAACAAAAGCTTTCCTTATTCGCAGATGATCTACTATTAACTATATCTCAACCTACAAAAACTCTACCAATAATGATGGACTCCCTTAAAGATTTTGGCACTCTGTCAGGATATAAAATTAATGTAAACAAGACACAGGTTTTAACTTTAATCTACAGCCCTCCTCAAAATATTAAAGACGAGTACAAATGGGAATGGCAGGCAGACTCAATTAAATATTTAGGCATTGCTCTGCACAAAGATTTTACAAAGATGTTTGAAGTGAACTATGGACCACTTAACACTAAACTACAGTCAGATCTACAAAGGTGGAATGCAATACCATTTTTAGACCTTCACTCACGGATTGACTCAATAAGAATGAATATATTACCACGAATGTTATATTTATTTCAATGTTTACCATTTCCCATACCCCAAAAGCAGTTTGTAGAATGGGATAAGATGTTATCAAGATACATATGGAGAGGGAAAAAACCCAGAATTAAATATAAAACCTTACAATTAAAAACAGATCAGGGTGGCAGAAATCTTCCTTGTCTACAAGACTATTTCTGTGCTGCCCAGCTGAGGCCTCTTATCTGCATGTGTTCTCCAGTTTACACTGCAGGGTGGAAAGATCTAGAGCTGAAAACTTTTGAAAAAATGCCATTAAAAGCTTTATTAGCAGATATCAAGTTACAGGGGGAACTTCCTTTACAAGATGACCCCTTACTGAATATGATGATTAAAACCTGGAATGACACAGTTAAAAAATGCAACTTGATGGAAGACTCAAAAATTCTCAGATGGTGTGCGTACGACTCAGAGTTCACCCCCAACAAATATGATGGTAGATTTAAGTTATGGATTGCCAAAGGGCTAACTGATTTCAACTCATTTGTTCATAAGGGAGCATTTCAAACATTTGATACCCTAAAAAAAAAACACGGGTTAATTTCTGACGATTTCTTCAGATATCTACAGGTCCGGCACTATTTCAATCAAAAAATTAAAATATCCACAGATGACCCAAGGTTTCTTAAAACTTTTAAAACGTTAATAAAAGCAATATGCCCTACGAAAATAATTTCTAAGTTATACAATAGTATCTTGTCGCACAAGGGGGAGAACACATACTATGTAAAGGAAAGATGGGAACGAGAAGGACAGCTCACTATCACAGAGGAGGATTGGGAACAAATATGTCGGAAACAATGGATCACAACAGGATCAAACATTTGGCGTGAATTCTGTTGGAAAAGCATAATGAGGTTTTTTACTACACCCTCTCAAAAAAAATATCTAGGAAATAGTAAATGTTGGAGGTGTGGTAACAATGGAGCCAATCACTTCCATATATTTTGGGACTGTGTGATTATCAAGAAGTATTGGTCTGACATACACGAACATCTGCAAAATGTGTTTTCTATTGTTTTCCCCTTGTCTTTTGAAAGTCTGTTTTTGAGTAAAATTGATGGCCTAGACAACAAAAATAAGAAACTGCTCTACATTCTGCTGGCAGCCAGTAAGAAAGCAATAACCAGAAAATGGCTTAAACCTGAACAACCAACGACAGAGGACTGGATTGATGTGGTACAAAGAATTTAGACAATGGAAAGAATCTCACACTCTTTACAAATACAGCTGGATGTTTTTTACGCTACTTGGTCTATATGGACAGAATATGTTAAGCCTGTAAGATCAGATTTCATCTGAAATCATGTCATATCATTTATGTTTTGAAAGTCCCTGCTTCCTCACATGTTCCTTTTTTATTTATTATTATCTTGTTTTTTTTGTTTTTCAATTAAAAAACTGAGAAAGCATGAACATTGTAACACGTCAAAACAATGTACAATTTATCCTGTGCTTTTTCAATAAAAAATAAATTTGAAAAAAAAAAATAATAATAATATTGAATAATATCGAATAAAACTGGAGGTTCGAGTCCTCCTGGACATTGGGTTCAAGTCCCGATGGTAGACCCGTCGTAGACTGACGTTTGGCCGACGCGGTTTAATCACTGTTAGGTTTCTGTAAACCTAGGGGAGTTAGGGTCCCTCTGAAACAGATGGTGAGAAGTTGAGAAAAAGGGAAGCAGGAGTTTAAAAAGGGGGAGTAAATGTGTCTTTGGGTCCTCGACGAATGAAATAGAGACGGGGGAAAAGCATAGTTTAAAAGATTACAAGTAAAATGATATATCAGACTTTTGAAATAAAAAAAGAACAGGTCCGTTAAAAAAAAAAAAAACTGTAAAAATGAAGGGTGAAGTTGAAAGAGAATGTGAGGAGAATGGAGGATGGGGTTCACAGTTTCTTAATTTGCAGCGGAAATTTGAGGACCTCAAATTGGCAGGCGTGGAGGAAAACCAGAGAAAAAAGGATGGAACAGTTTTGGATGGAAGGTAAGGAAGCACTGATTAAAAGGTGAGTGAAAGATGACGGGACGTGGCCGGAAATTGTGGAATACTGGCGAAAAAAAGGAAGGAAAACATTAAGTAAAATTCAAGAATTAAAGTGTCAGAAGGATCTGAACATCTCATCACACTGGCAGCTGCTCAGAACACCAAAGCTATTCAAGCAGCAGCTAAGAAATCCGGTAAAACACACCAGATGAAGTTGCGAAGCATGACTAAGATGCCCCTGACGGATGCAGGAGGCAGAGTACTCGGTCAATATGTGCCCTTCTCAGTCAGAGACATGGCAGGGCGGTGTGATCAGCTGCCACCTTTACATCAGGGTGGCCATGCTTGGATCAATATGTTTACTTCTCTAACAGCGGGACACGACTTAGCTTTGGTGGATATGAGCGGGGTTAGGGGTCTGTTGTAATACCGAGGAGGCCTAAAGCTAACACATCTGGCATACCTTCATGTACTCCCTTAGGACTGGTGAGTCATCAACTTTTTGCCGCAATTCGCGAAGAATTTCCAAAAACTCTAGACACAGCTCCCACCTCGGTCCCCTGTACCCCAGGTCTGGACCCAGCTAAATATTATGGTGATTGTGTCCAACGGTGGATTGACCAAACGGGAAAACATCCATTGCATTCGCCCGAATCAGAGGTACTTTTCTGAACCTCCATAATAAATTAGTTGCCAGAAAAATTACAAGATGAACTAAAAAGGGATCCCCATCTGCTGGCTGACGGGACTGCACGTTTTAGGCGACATTTATTGCTATTACTAAAACAATACACATAGGAAAGGGAAAAGGACACCATGCAGAACTCACAAATACACCATCCTAAGTTGCAGCTGGCCAAGGCAAGTGACGCTAATGAAAAAAGGAACCGAAAAAGAAAGCACCATCATCTGAGACCGTCATGTGGCAGGGGCCAGGGCCTTCGAGGGGTGGTGGTGGACCATCGCATGGAAGGGGTGGATACAATACTGGTGGGCGTGGCTATGCGTCTAGATGGAGTGATGACCCAGGACTATGTTACATCTGTGGAGCAGCTGATCACTTGGAGAGAGATTGCCCACATAGTCCTTATCATCCGAGGAGAGCTCTGGCCCCAAGAGGGGGAACACCCCCCCCCCCGAGGTCGCGGTGGATTGACTGGTCCTCCTTGACCCTGGCAACCCCATGGAGGACTGCTATGAATAGGGAGGCCTGGGGAGCCCTGGAAGCAATGGAGGGGCGGAGCCAGTGCTTCCATTGACAGTGCATGGGCCACACACTCCTCTCTCAACATTAATCTGGACCGTTCCTGTCTAGCTGCACAAACTGTGACATTGGTGGGCCAATGGTGGGTCTCTGCCATTCACCAAGGCATTGGACAGTGAGGTTGTAGGCCAAAAACTACGACACCGTTTCATTCATTCGCCAGTTACACCAGTGAACCTACTGGGAAGACACCTCCTGACTGCCACAAAAGCAACTATTCTCTGTGGCCCAGATGGACTACAGGTGCGGTTCCCAGATGGACGAAAAATGGATTGTAACGCTGGCATCAGAACACATGGACAATGGCTGCTCTCACCAACGACTTCACAGAACTCCAGCCATCTGACCCGGGGGTGTGGTCTGCCTATCAGGTGTGGAAACCCGGGATCATGTCATTGGCTCCTTACCACCCTCCGAAGGACGCCCTGCATTGCACGTTATTTTCTTGTAACACTTGGCCGTTTCCGGTTTTGCGGTGTGTCGTGTCGTGGAGTTGCTGTTTCTGGTATGTGTTTGTTTTCACATTCATATATTTAGTGTGTTTAACGTTTCGCCTGTTTCTTTCTGTGTGTATATCACATTATTGTATATCATCATCTTTTGGTTGCAGTGCCGCTGCTTTGGTTTGATAAGATAAAAATAATAGGGCTTGAACCTTTCTAATGTCTTCGCTCTTGTTTCTGCCGTCGTGGCACGCACCTGCGGAGGAACTGGCTACATTATGATAGGGCACATGACGACACTTATGCCGAAGAGTTTACTCATGTAGATGGTGATGAATGGCCCATTGCATCTACTCACCTCTACATAGGCGACGTTGGAGTCGCAGCGTCCTGTGCCTTGACCAGCGAGCAACTACAATGGTACAGCATGAGCAATAATGCAGTTCCACATATTTCACTTGCCCTGGCTCCAGAACATGAAGCCAGAGAATTAGGACCAATGGTCAAACAACTAAGGGGTGTTTCCGACTGGCAGCAGAGTGGGGTCCCTAATGTTCGCTTTTCTCCATCAGCAAAGAGTTTTCGAATTTGCATAAAACTCTTACTAGAGATTATGGCCGCAAACTCACTGACCACGAGGGAACTGAGGATATCATTGCTCAGATGCCCGAGTCGCTCAGGTATAGTGGCCCTTTTAATGTGGGATTTTGCTCTAAAGCGCCCCCTATCGAGCTTGACATTGATGTATCATTTCTGGTTCGCCAGAAACAGAAATATCTGACTCAAAATGTTGTACTCCTTTGGAACCCGTGTTAAGGGCAAATTTGATCCATTACCGTATGACCTATGCACCATTAATGATGTAACTCGCACTCCTGTGTTACCAGTTCCAGTTCCACATCGCATTCTCACGTCGTTAAGCCCAAATTTGGAATGATTTACAGTAGCTGATTTGGCAAACGTTTTCTTTTCTCTTCCATTACAATCAAATTGTTGGAAGTATTTCGTATTTTGGTATCACGGTTTTCCCCTACAGTACATCCGTTGCCCACAAGGCTTTAAATGCAGTCCAGACCCTGAAAGAAATGTTGATTGACATGTAGTTGCCCTCTGGCTGCGTGGTGAAGTATGAAGATGATCTTCTTTTCGCCTGTGAAACAGGTTGGTTATGAGTCTTACTCAACAGTGACCACACAGCTGCTGAAACAAGATGGAAAACGCAGATGGAGGGGGTCCTTGCACTCTGCCTGGCTCTCGAATGCTTTTCAGGTGAACAGGTAACTATTTACTCTGATTCTGCATACACTGTAGCAGCTGTTTTAGATTTTGCCTGTTGTAAACAAACTGGCTGTGTCACAGCAAGAGGGAATCCGATCGCACATAGGGAAATGATGGAACGACTGTCACAGAGTATAAAGTTCCCCTCTTCAGTGGCGATTGTAAAGACCACGAGTCATAGTAAAGCCAACACTCCCATTGCAAAAGGTAATAACGCGGCTAACTGAGCAGCCAAACAGGCGGATGGGCACGTTCCTGTTTTCGTTTGTATTTTTGTATGTGTAGTTTCTCTGGATGGCTTCTTTCCTCAGGTTGACATCACGACCTCATTGCAACATCAGCAGGCAGCGTCACCAGAGGAGAAGAAATTCTGGACAACAGATGGCGCCACCCAGAGATCTGTCGGGATCTGGAGAGGTCCTAATGGTTGCCCTGCTTTAGCTATGAGGGAAGTATCCAAAGCAGCTATGCTGTACGCTCAGGCCTGCAAAGATCAACTTTGAGGACAAACAACAAACATTTTTATATTTTTGTTTTTTATTACATTTATTTTTTGCTTATGATTAATGCTATAAGTTTTTTTTGTGGTGTTGCACTTTCATTTAGGATGAAGTCCATTGTTGGTCTGGGTTTCTCCCAGACCAAGAGGGAGACACAAGCAATAATTGACACACAAGCAATAATCGACACAGCTCTTCTTGGCAGAACAGACAGGCAGCAGAAACAACTAAGACTGACTCTGTGGTTTGTATGGGAATGAGACCTTTGCTGAGAGTGGTACCTGCCCCAGTAGGTGCAGTAGGTGAGGAATGCATAATGAAGTTAATGACCCGAAACAAGGAGGGAAATTGCTCCATCCTGGAGGAGGTTTTCCCTTGGGTACCTCAATCTAAACACAAACCAATATCTGATAAAAAGGTTGCTGCCAACAACTTTACGTGTTTCAGTTTGACAGGTTCGGAAACGCCACTGGGGAAGGTACCACTGGACTGGTGTGAAAGTTTGACTGACATTGGACCCGTTTTCTCCCTCACCATTTGAGCAGACATCTGGTGGTGGTGTGGTAAAGATCAAATTTGCGGGGTGTGCGGGATTTTTGTGGATATATGTTGTACATTTATCCTCAACAATACTGCCAAAGACAGATGTAGCACCTCAAATGCTGAGTTGGACTAGAATAGTTCTAGGTTCAGAGGAGCAGTTGAAAAGACTAAATGAAATAAATAACCACAGACCACAATTATGATTTTTTAACTTATTTATAAATGGATGGGAATTAACAAAAACACTTTCAAATAGTTCCAGAACATAAACAATTAAACCTGATAACCCAAATAAAATTTGTGTAGAAAGAAAATTGGTTAACCCCGGGGTTGGTCAAATTTTACCTTGCAAGGTTTTCAGAAAAATACTCTTTAGTTCAATTTTAAACCCAATATACCAGGTTGGTTCACAATAAATAATGCAATAAAAATATATAAAATTCTCTAAATCAAAACAATATTTAAAAAAAGAAATACAAGTCTGTTCCGTCCTGCTTGGGCAGTTCTTTCAGATCCCGGTGTGTCAGGCTCGACGCGTGGATGCAATAGCAGGAACACAGAGGTAAGTTCAATCAAAGTTTTTCTTTCTTTCTTTAATCTCGAAGCAGAGACTCGAAGTACAATGAATACAAAACGATCCCGTGACAACTGGGTAGAAGGAACTTAAATACACAGCAATGATGAGTAACAGGTGTGTGAACAGGTGCAATTCATAACAGAAGTAAAGGTGGAGGCAACACAAACAGGAGAAACCGGAAGTAACCAAAATAAAGGCCCAAAGAACCCGGAAACCCCACAACCAATCTAGAAGGCGAAACAAACTAACCCGCCCTGGCCCCTGAACCTCACACGGTGACTGGGCACCTGTGGAATTAAGGTCGTCACTCTCCTACCACGATTGAACGCAGTGTTCAATTTCTCCTTTGAGGCAATCAGAGTTCCAGGGCTCTTTTACGATTGCTTCTGAGTGTTCAGACTCCAGTTGGGTGGCTTGCCATCACCATACTTCCGTCATTTGCTGCGGTATGTGGGAACTGGGCACTCGTGACGGTGGAGAATTCACACAAAGGAAAAAAACCTGACCTGTCATAAGTGCAATACAAAATAAAATGTATATAAATAAATATAAACATAAAATTCAGTCACAGCATTTAAATGTAGGTCACGCTGACACATACTTCACATTGTGAAATGCGGCTAGTTCACACGAGGGTTAGCTTGCTAACAGCACGTCGTGGCTCATTAGCTCAGTTCAGTTTTTCAAGATAAAAAGAAAACTCAAAATAATGTAATTTTGACTACAATCATCTTACAAATAAAAACTGTATCAAAATAAGTCACAATTTTATAATGAAGAAAATAACCGATTATATAATAATCATTTGACTCACCAAGTCCTTTGTAAATGTGAAACAAAACAAAACGTGTTATATGGGAGGCAATATCTTGAAGATAATTGTCTTTCTTTCAAGAAAAAAAACATAAAAGAACGGGAACAACTCGCTCACGTTCTCTCAACAGTCTGAGGTCCAGCTCATAGATCTCACATCTGACGTATCCCTCCGCGCATGTTCTTCTGTCCTTCCCAACCTACAGCGCCCTCTACAGGATAAAAAAAACTTATCTCACAAGTTCTAGTAACCAAGCCTTAGATGGCCTTAGGAGCTTGAATAAAAAGATGAAAAAACATTCGGAAGTAGACACCTCCTTCTGGGACGACTGGATGAATGTGTTTGGACGATAGAAGAAGCTGGTCTCCTCTGCCTTGATTGCCAATATTATCTGTGCATTTATTTTGTTTGTGGATGTTGTGCTCCCTGTATCTGTCAACACCTAGTCAGGTCAGAGCCGACCCCAAAGGTCAATACATTGCCCTGCCTCCCTCACCAGCTCCCGCCCAGGAGGCTGACGACCTGGAGGGGACCATCCAGCTGTTAGGTCAATGTATTGTATTGTAATAACAATGTATTGTTATTACTTGAGCTGTGGAGTGTAGATTATTTAGGAACGATGGTTTGATGCTCCGGGATGTTCTGTGCCATGAAGCAGTGTGTCCCGTACATGGAATGGTCCAGTCCTGGCTTATGAAGGTTTTCTCATAATTACATTTTATATTTTTTACTATTTTTACTTTTCATACATTTTTATAGACATTGCATTCAATCTTCAAGGGTTTATTGTGGGGTTAAAATGTATTTCCTGACCCAGTCGTAAGGAGGTTTTGTTATGGCCTCTTTCGAGGCCAAAAGGGGGAATGAAGAACATAAAAACTCACAGAACTGTTTTAGAATTACTGTTAGATAATGCACCATAAAACCCCCCACTTAAAACTTCTAGGAGCAAATGTCAGGATGTGGAGCAGGGTGTCAGGCACCCATGGTGGTGGGGGGGTCCTTTGAAGTCTGTGTTCTTCTCTTATCTATACAGATGGCTGCGGGACAGCTAACATGCCTTGAAGCCAGGAGGCCACTGACCAGGCGGAGTCCACACCCCCCTCTGGATTTACATATTCATTAATGCATTGCATTGTATAAAATTGCCGGGCAGGGACAGAATCAGGGCTCTTTACTTTGTTTCTGCTGTGAGTCCTGTTTTAGTAAAAGGCATTCAGGGAAATTGATTGAGCCCGGATATCTGTATTAGAAATATTGTTAGGGTATTAAATATTTGGCTTGAATTGGATACCCCCGTCTGTGCGCTTTCATTCCAACAGAATCTCCACGCTTCAATTTTGGCACCCAATGTGGGGCTTGGAAGAGGCGCGAGGGAAGAACGTCGAGGACCTGGTAGGCAGACTGTAACGAGATTGGTGAAACGGTTTTGATTGGTTTTGAACAGACATCCTGTATTAGCGATTCCTGTTGTGATGCCGTCTCTCCACGGGCCCGACTAGAAAGGTGAGCAGAAGCTTGTTGTCACTACTGAATTTCTGTGATTGAATACATTGCATTTAGGAGAGACGGTTGAAGCCTGGACTACTGAAGCTGTTTTACAGCTCGTTTGGAGAGGCCGGTAAGCAGGCCGTTACAGTAGTCTAACCTACTGGAGACAAATGGATGAATAAGTATCTCCAGGTCTGGCTTTGACATTATGTTTTTGATATTGGCAATGTTTTTCAAGTAAAATGCTGCTGATGTTACTGACTTGATATGGCTGTTAAAGTTCAGGTTAGAGTCCATGATTTCCCCTATATTTCTGACTTGATTTGAGGGTTTAAGAGACAGAGAATGAAGGTAGCTGCTGACACTTTCTCTTTGTTTCTGTGGGCCAAAAATAATAACTTCGGTCGTGTTTGAGTTTAGCTGGAGAAAGTTGTTCTGCATCTAGGCACTGATCTGTTGGAGGCAGTGGCTGAGTGAATCCACCGGCCAACATTCACCTGTTGTCAGTGACACATAGATCTGAGTATCATCTGCATAGTTGTGATTAGATTTTGTGACCAATGAGGATTTGGTTCGGGGGCGTGATACAGTATATAAGGAGAACAGGTGTGTGTGTGGGATGTAACACTTGGCCGTTTCCGGTTTTGCGGTGTGTCGTGTCGTGGGGTTGCTGTTTATGTGCCGCTGCTTTGGTATGGCAATATAAAAATAAAAGGGCTTGAACCTTTCTATTGTCTTCGCTCTTGTTTCTGCCGTCGTGGCACGCACCTGCGGAGGAACCGGCTACATTTGGCACTGTGAGCAGGATCGTTGCGTTACGGAGCTGAGGCGGCCGGAGTCTGACACGTAAACCAAAGCAGTGGCTGGTGTTCGGTTGCTGACGTCATGACGGGATTCCGGGGATTCCCTTTGCCGCTGTCGTCATGGAGGAGCTGCGAGCGGAGCTGCAGGCCTTGAAGGACCGGATAGCTGTGGACAAAGCGACCATGGACGCCTTGCGGAACATGAATGACATGTTGGCTGAGAGGCTGCGGGAGCAGGAAGCTTCACCCGCTGGGTCTGGTTCGGCGGCGGCGTCCCAATTGGACGGAGCAGCCGGTGGTTCGTCATCAACTGGGCCGAAGGACTGTGTCATTTACCTCCCTAAGGAGAAGAAATGCAGTTTTTTTCCGGGGGTTCGTGTGTGACTTTTACGAGTGGCTGGATGAGATCAACTCTGTGTTAAGTTTCCGTCATTTTCAGCAGAGCGAGAAAGCGAGCGTTTCTAAGAACCCTCACCCGCAGGTAGTTGCACCTCAAGGACATTTGCTGACTTACCGGCCATTGGAGGTTGTGGCTATGGACTTCACAGTGTTGGAGCCCTCATCAGACCGGTGTGAGAATGTCCTTATCATGACTGATGTCTTCTCCAAGTTTACTGTCCCAGTACCAACCCATGATCAGCGTGCAGTAACTGTTTTTAAGGCCCTGGTAAAGCACTGGATCCAGCCCTATGATGTCCCCTCTAGGATACACTCTGACCAGGGTAGGTGTGTAGAAGCAGATGTGGTGCAGGGTTTATGTAAAGTATACGGGATCAGGAAAATTCGAACGACCCCCTATCATGCTCAGGGAAACGGGCAGTGTGAGCGCTTTAACAGGACCCTACATGACCTGATGAGAACACTGCATCCACATCAGAAGAGACGATGGGTTGAATACCTTCCTGAGCTGCTGTATGTGTATAACACCACCGAACACCATAGCACAGGTTACTCACCATATTTCCTGATGTTTGGGAGGGCCCCCATTAGGCCTTTCGATATTTGGCTGGGTCAGGATAGGGAAAACTTTGAGGGTGACGAGCATGCTTGGGTGGTGGAACATCAGGCGTTGGGCTTATCAGCAGGCGGGCCAGAATCTGGACCAAGCGGCCGAAGTTCGTCGTGGTTATGCAGGA